>NW_018743880.1:1778045-2523877 GCF_001683475.1 Chenopodium quinoa | reverse complement strand
TCCAAGAAACTCTTGAGTGACGAAACTTATTGTGCATGGTCAAGAGATTGCAAATTAGTGTCACAACTCATGGCTAATTCCATCCCGTACGAATGGAAAGAAAAACTTCCATTCTCTTTCCCGGACTTGTTCCTTGGAGGACTAAGGGATGTTGTCGGTGTAGGAGAGGTACCATCTTTAGTCTACAGTCTGCAACACCAAGTTGAGACCGGGTATGCCCCTCCGACCCCATGTGGCAAGAATGACTAATCTCTTCAAGCACATGGAACTCCTCGGAATTCCACTAGAAGATGGAATGGCTGGTCATATTATGCTCACTTCACTCCACTCAGGATATGATCCACTAAAGGCATATATTTCTGAATCAAAGGAGACACATTCCATGAAGAATGTGGTAGAGCTACTTTACCGAGCCAACTCATTTGGGGCAACCAAAAGACCATCAACAAGGAGGGATTTCAAGGTTAAAGCTAAGATGCGTTGCTTCTATTGTGGTGGGCAAGGCCACTTCAAGAGAGAATGCAAGCTCTTTCGAGAGGAGGAAGAGAGGATAGGAGCATCTACCTCAGGTATCTTCCTAAACACTTATGAATTAAGCTTATCATAAGGTATTGGATACCAAGTATGACTCACTTTATGTTGCCTTTTCAGGAACCAAGTGAGAAGCTTATCAAGTGTTGGTGCATGGACAAGAAGACGACGAAGATGGTTTTTCGGTCGTGCTTGCATGCACTATTTTGTCTATGACATGTAATTAAACTAATTCTAGGTTTTCATCATGCCTTTGAACATACTATTAATTAGGGGATTTTGCTCCCACCAATCGGAATGCGCCACGTGGGCCAATCAGGTCCTGCCAAGTGTCCCCCAGTTGGAACTGTCAGGGCTTGCCACGTGGCACACGCTTATTCGTCCACCTTGGACCTGTTATGTCATGACACGTGGCATACTCCATGCCTAATGGAGAAACCGGCCACCCAGGCCCAACTTCCGAGGGAAGCCCAATCAGCCCTAGGTTAACCTAAACCTAGGATTGGCACGTTTCCCAAGGTTATAAATACCTCCCTCAATCCTCATTAAGGGGGGATTACAGATAAAACACATTGATTACACAGAGTTACAGGCTGATTACGCTAAAAACTCACATTAAACACTCTCACCTAGAGAGACCCAATCACTTTAATTTCCGCATTAATTACTCCTTAATCAAGTACTAACTTGACCGTTGGAGGCGGAGCTCCCACCACTAGGAGTCTCCGTTGTTTTGCAAGTACAGGCGTCCGCTTCCAGTCTCGCAATGGTAACTCTCCCGCAGGACATCAGAAAACCCCGAAACATTTGGCGCCGTGGGGAGAGTACTTCTGAGATGGCATCCAAGTCTGTACTGACTCCTGAAGAGAGGAGTCCCCTAGACGACCCTCAAGTTCAGTCGGACCACGATACTGAGAGTGAATTTGAAGTTGAAGCTCACACAGCTTCAGACGGGACCCTAAGGGCCCGACGTACCCGTCATACCGAAAGGAGGGAACGGGAACATCTTCATACAGGAAGCGAGCCAGCAGGCGCACCGCCTGTTCGGCAACAGCCGACTGATGGGTCTGCTCCCATCACAAGGAACGAACTCATGACCTTCATGAGGACTTCAAGGAGAGATTCAAGAGTTGATCAACAAGAAGCCTCCTGCTCTGGTCAAGGAGCAGTCGGCTAAGAAACACTCCACTTCACTGAAGAGGAAGCCAGTTCAAGGGCGAGAGGCGACTCCTCATCCTAAATCTAGGAAGTGGGAGCCACCTGCCCTTGATTTCACAAAATTCCGTTTTCCTACAGGAAATAGGAAACATGTTCGTCATATTCACGCGGACGGGTCGAAGCAAACATTCATAGACGCTCGGCTACTGCTAGAGTAGAAGAAGAGTGACCGATTGTCAGAGTCGGCCTCTACTTCAAACTTCCAAAGACAGTCTGCGAAATACCTCAATGAGGCATACGCAGTCGTATCATGAGAGTCAGTCAGGCGATACCTCCCGTCAGTCCGGCTTTCATAGCGACCAGGCGGTACCAAACTTACCGTTTGTACCACAACAACAATATTTTTTGCAGCCACCTCCGTTTGGTGGACATGCAGCAAAAAACGTCCAACCTATGGACTGGCAACTACGGTTGCTTAGACTTGGTGAACAGCCGTCGGCCTTCTCCAAGGAAATTACTGAAGCCGCTCAGCCGGCCAAAGTGAAAAATGTATTAGTAGGCGCCTATGACGGCACTACTAACCCAGAAGACCATCTTATGGCCTTCACCAACCTGATGTACCTTCAAGGGTTGGATGATCCCACCTGGTGCAAGTGTTTCCCAGCGACTCTCAAAGGAATCGCACAACAATGGTTCGGCAACCTGCCGACTGGTTGTGTAAATAGCTTCAGGACGCTTGCTTACTTATTCACCTCCAACATCGCCATGAACATCCCTGCAAAGAAGACGACCCTTGATTTAGGAACAATTCAGCAGGGCGAGAAGGAGGGCTTCGTTCTTACATCAGGCGTTTTAACCTGATGAGAATACAGATTCAAGGGTTATCGGATGAGGTAGCCTATACTGACTTTTTCAGAGGTCTCAAGGACGGGTTGACCTTCAAATTTGACTTGGTCCGAAAGAGGGTGGCGACTCTTCAAGAGGCCTTGATCATGATGATGTTTGTACGGTAAAACAGTCGGACAGGAAAAGGTTCGACAAAAGAGAAGGACGACAGAAACAGTCGTTAAACAAAGATTAGAAGAGAAAAAGGTCTGGGCGGCTGATTCCTCTAATTAGCCGGCCCAGAAAAAGAAAAAAGAATTCAAACCATACTCCCCAAAGTATGCGTTTAACAAGGATAACCAGTTTATCCTAAAAGAAATCAAGGGACGGATCTCAATTGAGAAGCAGGTCCCCATGAAGGGTTCTGCAAACAACCAGAATCAAGATAAATTCTGTGCTTATCATGATGATGTTGGTCATCACACCAATGACTGCATCAGTTTCATGCAGTATCTGGACCGCCTGGCTGAGCAAGGTGATCTTGACACTTATGTAAATAAATCTACGGGGAACACTTCCTCAAAAAAGCAGTCGGCCAAAAAGAATCAACAGGCCGACAGCTCCGATACTGATGATGCAGTCGTCTACACCATTGCAGGCGGCTTCTCAGGAGGCGGCCCCACTATTAGGGGCAACAAAGACAATATCAGGCGGTTAGATGTAAATTCCGTTCACCAAGAACGGCCGTCCAAATATTCATTTCCTGAGATTGTCATCACTGAAGAAGATCTAGGAGGGGTAAGAGGGCCGCATGACGACCCTATCGTTATTGAATGTAAAGTGGCCAACCAGAGTGTTGGCCGAATCCTCATAGATACCGGAAGCTCCTCAGATCTCATCAGTAGCAAATGTCTGTCGAAACTAAAATATCAGACTGATTGCATACATCCGGCCTCCCACCCTTTAGTAGGGTTTGGAGGAGGAGTCGTCCACCCACTGGGACAAGTGGATTTACCCATCCGCCTGGGCGAAAAAGGGAAGGACGACACATGGTAGTCCGGTTCCTGGTAGTAGAAGAACTCTCGGCCTACAACATGATTCTGGGTCGACCAACCCTGAATAATTCCAAGGCTGTTATAATCCCATCTCTTATGTTGCTCAAGTTTGAGAGGGATAACGGATTAGTCGGCTCCCTAAGGGGAGATCAGAGGATGGCCCGAGAGTGCTATCTCTCGGATGTCAAGCCCACTGTTATGGCCACTGGGTCGACTGGTGGGAAAACAGACCTTGACAAAGTCAAGGAGAGTGCGCCTGTTCAAGAAGCAGGCGGCAAGAAGAGAAAGGCATCCCAGACAGGGGCCGCAAGAAAAGACAAAAAATAGCAATCATTGGCAGAGGAGCGGTCGGATGAATTCCGCCATCAGCCGGCTGGTGAGCATACAAACCTGATCTTAGACGACTCACGTCCTGATCGAATAGTCAAAGTTGGGACGACTACTCTAAGAGACCTTGGTGACGACTTTCACAAACTATTGAAAGAATACAAGGACATCTTTGCATTCGAAGTCCATGAAATGCCAAGCATTAGTCCTGATCTGGCGGTACATAAACTGGCCGTGGATCCGAAAAAGAAGCCGGTACGGCAGAAGAAGCGGAACCATGGCGACGAAAGAAGTCAGGCGGCAGCCGCCGAAGTTAAAAAATTACTTGATGCAGGGTTCATTCGGCAATGTTACTTCCCAGACTGGGTTGCAAATGTGGTGCTTGTTAAAAAGCCGAATGGCACCTGGCGAATGTGTGTAGACTACACAGACTTAAACAAGGTGTGCCCCAAAGACAGTTACCCTCTGCCTAAAATTGATAATCTTGTCGACTCAACAGCCGACCATGCTTTGATGAGCTTTATGGACGCCTACTCTGGTTTCCATCAAATTCCTTTGTGGAAGAAAGATCAGGAGAAGACGGCTTTCGTCACTGATCAGGGGTTATACTGTTACACGGTCATGCCGTTTGGTCTTAAGAATGCCCCGGCTACCTTCCAGCGAATGATAAACACTGTGTTCTTTGATCAGATTGGGAGAAACGTCGAGGCATACATTGATGATATGATTGTCAAGACTAAACTTCAGAAAGATCATCTGTCGGACCTCCGAGAAACTTTCGCCACACTCAGGCGGCACCATGTCATGCTCAATCCCAAGAAATGTGTCTTTGGAGTTGAGTCTGGGAAATTTCTCGGATTCCTTATCAATCAGAGAGGAATAGAGGCGAACCCTGAGAAGGTGCAGGCGGTCATTGACATGTAGTCGCCTCGTACCATCCGAGAGGTTCAGAAGTTAACAGGCTGTCTGGCGGCCTTGGGAAGATTTCTAAGCCGATCAGGCGACAAATGCTTATACTTTTTCCAGGCAATTAAGAAAAGGCAAGGTTTGATTGGGGCCGGATGCTGAGGCCGCCTTCCATAAATTGAAAGTTCACTTGCATTCCTTGCCGAGGCTGGTCAGCCCTTTTTCCAAAGAAGTACTCTACATGTACCTGGCCGTCTCTGATCATGCATTAAGCGCTGTTCTCCTTGCTGAAAGAGACGGCTGTCAGCTCCCGGTCTACTTTGTCAGTCACGTACTGAAAAATGCCGAGTTGAGGTATCCCCTAGTGGAGAAATTTGGTCTTGCACTCTTCATGGCTGTTAAAAATTGAAGCCCTACTTTTTGGCACATGCAGTCGTCGTGTATACAGACCAACCTATCAAGCGGCCACTGACCATCATGGAGTCGTCAGGCCGAATGATCAAATGGGCCATAGAAATACAGAGCCTCGAAGTTACTTTCGAGCTTAGAAAAGCAGTGAAGGGGCAAGCCTTTGCTGACTTTATTGTTGAGATGACTCGTCCTCCTGACTCTCAAGTTCCAGACAAAGTCTGGAAGGTATATGTGGACGGAAGCTCTACTTCTAATGGTTGTGGAGCAGGCGTCATATGTCAGTCGCCAGAGGGCGACAGGTACGAGTATGCTTTACGCTTCAGTTTTCAGGCCTCAAACAATGAACAGAATATGAAGCCTTACTAGCCGGAATCCGCATGTGCAAGGCAACAGGAGCAAGAAAAATAGACGCCTGTTCCGATTCACAATTGATAGTGAGTCAGTACAATGGCGAATACGAAGCAACCCATCCGGCCATGATCAAGTATTTACAGGAGGTCCGACAAGCAGTCGGCTCCCTTGAGGATTTCCATCTGATCCAAGTGCCGAGATCAGGAAACAACCAGGCGGATGCACTGTCAAAATTAGCGTCATCCGCCTCCTCTGATACTCCTCGAACTGTTTTTTGGGAAGTAATGGAGAAGAGAAGCATCGAGGAAGACCCTATTGGAATCCTAGACAGAAGCTCAACCTGGATGGATCCAATCAGGGCATATCTGAAAAACGGTACCCTGCCGGATGATCATCAACAGGCGGCAGCACTGAAAAAACGAGCAACATGTTTTGAAATAATAAAGGGAGACCTTCACAAAAGGGGTACCTTCAACCCTTCTTAAAGTGTGTTACTCCAGAAAAGGGACGAGAGATACTAGACGATCTTCACTCTGGTTACTGTGCTTCCCATATAGGCGGTAGGACGCTTGCTCAACGGGCAAGGCGGCAGGGCTACTTTGGGCCTACCTTAGAAGCAGATGCAATGGAGATGGTGAAAAAATGTGACAAGTGCCAAAGGTTTGGAAAACTAATTCACCGTCCGGCTACTGACCTCACTACCATTCATAGCCCACTACCGTTTGCTAAGTTGGGCATGGACATTCTGGGTCCATATACGCCTGCTACAGGCGGAAGGAGGTACATACTGTTGCCGTCGACTACTTCACTAAATGGGTAGAGGCGGAGGCTGTAAAGGGAATCAAGACGAAGGATGTAATTTCATTCATTTGGAAAAATGTCATCACTCGGTTCGGGGTTCCCATATCTATGGTTTTTGATAATGGTCCCCAATTTGAGACGCCTGTTCTCAAAGCTGGTTGGGTGACCAAGGAATTGCACACTACTTCGCATCTGTTGGCCTTCCACAAGCAAACGGCCAGGTGGAAGCCTTTAATAAAATCATCTCAGACGGTCTCAAGAAAAAGATTGAACGAGCAGGCGACCTATGGGCGGATGAATACCACATGTTCTCTGGGCCATTAGGACGACTGAAAAAGGGGCGACTGGAGAAACTCCATTCCTCCTAACTTATGGTGCGGAAGCTGTTCTTCCAATAGAACACTACGAGCGACTCTTCGAGTAATGCTATATGACGAAGAGGCAAACTGGGAAGCCATGCGCCTGGCATTGGACTCACTATCTGAAAGGAGGGCAATGCTGTCTTGCGCCATGAAATTTACCGCCTGAGAATGACTAGATCATACAACAAAAAAAGTACACAGGCGTCCACTCAAAGTGGGGGACTTTGTACTTAGAAAAATAGAAGCAGTTGGTAGGGCTAATGAGTCTAGCAAACTAACTCCAACTGGGAAGGACCCTACCGAATTTGTGAAGAGGTCAGGGACGGTACCTACCGTCTGGAAACACCAGACGGTCGACCGTTGCCTCGAACTTGGAATGTAGACAATCTTAAGAAATATTTCTTTTGAATGATGTAAATAGTCAAGAGCTACTTAATAAAAGTTTGCATACTTACTATTCAATTTTTGTACTAAGAGGGGCACGCCTACTAACAATAGTCGGCTACTCTCCATGTTTAATTTTTATTCTTACTTAAGAGGGGCATGCCGTCTGTAACTTTACAGTCGGCTACTCTCCATTGAGTTTTTTACTCTCTTCAGAGGGCATGCCGTCTATACCTTTACAGTCAGCTACTCTCCATTGAGTATTTTTACTCTACCTTCAGAGGTGCATGCCGTCTGTACCTTTACAGTCGGCTACTCTCCATTAAGTTTTTCACTCTATCTTCAGAGGGGCATGCCGTCTGTACCTTTACAGACGGTTACTCTCCATTTTCTCACCATATGGGCATGCCGTCTCGACATATAGTCGGCTACTCTCCATAGAAGAGGGCCGACTGGTTCCAAACACACAGCCACCCCCCTTATACTTAGCTAAAAAGATTGGGCCTGGCCGACCCTGTGCCTAACAGGCGGCTACCCTCCTTTTACTTAGCACCTACGTTCACCAAGAACTTACCAAGGCACAGGCCGAATGATCAGACCAGGCGCCAAGCCAACTGATCCAATCTTCAAAACTAATACGACCTGTCCAACATCATAGCAGGCGTCCGGCGGCATCCCTCCGGATGAAATTCGTCGCAGAGAGCAGCTCCCTTTTGGGTGGAACATTGCTCTATAAACTAATTACACAGCACCTATACGACTGTCCCCAAGGCAACCACGTAGCCGTTTTTGAGACAAGGATAACTCTATCACTAACCAAACCAGTGGTAGCAGTTGACATCTGAGTCAGATGACCGCTGTATTACTTAGGATAAATTCAGGGGGTACCTCTTGAGTTAATAGCCAACAAACATTGGCGAATCAAGGGGTCTAGCCGGCCTCCGCCGCTGGTACCTCTACTACTCAAGCAAAAGTGACGGCGACTGAGTAACACCAACGTTAACTCATAGTCACTCCCAAACTTGGTATGGAACTTAAAAGGTTTGAGTAGACCGCCTGTTTTTTGGCAAACAGTGGCACTCAAACCCCTATTCCGACTAGGTAACCTCATAGCCAACAAACATTGGCGAATCAAAAGGATCAGCCGGCCTCCTCCGCCTGGTACCTTTACTACTCAAGCAGGAGTGACGGCGATTGAGTAACTCCAAAGTTAACTCATAGTCACTCCCTCAAACTTAGTATGGAGCCTAAAAGGTAAGAGTCGTCCGCCTGTTTTTTTTTTTGCAAACAGGGGCTCTCAACCACTACTCTGCTAGGTTAACAACTTATGAGTTAAAAGCCAACAAACATTGGCGAATAAAGGGGAACAACCGGTACCCACCGCTTGATACCTCTACTAAGTTCCTTGGCAACTAAGTAACAATCATGTTCACTTGGTCAGACCACTTTCCTACTTGGTTAAATTTACAAATGACAGGACCGCCTGACTAAAAAGGATCCAGTCTTTAAAATAGTTTGAATACCGATTGGATAAATGGCCGACTGATCGTCTATCCTGGAAACAGACAACCAGTCGTCCAGGGCATAGGCGGTGTGACTAACTATCCGTACTGTCTACAACTATCGGCCATGTAAAACAGTCTGTCTAGTGAACAATTGGATATTAGAATATTCAATACTTAGACAAATTTGAAGCAAAACAAAATTCATTAAAAAGAAGCCGGTCATTAAAGACCGGCAAAATATTCAAAGCCCCGGCCCCCTGGCCGGGTTAAATACAAAACAAACGGCACGCAGGCCGTGGAAAGAATACATAAAGCTTAAGAAGGGGGCAGATCTTCAATATTAGCAGCTGCCGCCTGGTCAGCACTCTTCTTGCTGGACTCGGCTTCAGCTGCATATTTTTTTGATGCATTACCCCCAAGCGGCACAAGCGCCACTACCGGCTCCTCCTCCTCCAACGCTTCCTCCAACGCCTCTTCCTCAGCAGCCGCCAGGATCTCTTGATTATATGTATCAGAACACTGGATTTGAGCGGAGTCTTCCATCATCTCCCGGACCAGCTCTTTCTTCTCTTGCTCGGCCTTTTCCGGGAGCTCCTGAGTAAGACTCTTCTCCTGGGTCACCAGGCGTTCCTTTACGTTGGCCAAGGATTTCTCCAAGGCTTCGTATGAGTACATCTTTAGGCGAAGAGGTTTCAGCTCGGCCTTGAGATTGGTGATGGTCGCCTCCAGCTCGCCATTCCTCTTCTGGGCCGCCTCTAACTGAGCCCGAACAGCGGCGGTAGCCTGCGCCTGATAATAAAGAATATCAATGGTCAGAACTTCATTTTCGGCAATTTGAAACATTGTCTTATCACAGTCAGAGGCGGCCATAGCTTTTGCAGCCTTTACCTCTTTGTTCTTCCGGTCAAGTGGCTTGCGAAGGCCGTTCACTCGGAGCAGGGCCTAAGTAAAGAGGAACAGGCGTCAGTTTCCAAACAAAAAAGAAAACAGGCGTCTAGGAATTCAACTACTCAAAAATATGCTATGTATACCTCAGCAAGGACCCATGCAATCCCGTCTAGGTCAAGGGTGCCGACACCCCTGACCGCCTCCCTTTCAGCTGGAGGAACGGCCCTGATCATAGACTTGGCAACCTCTACCAAGTCAGGCTCCTGAGGGCCGGCTACATCAAGCATAAACAAACGGATTAGACCTAGTAAAAAAAGGGAGCAAGTCTAAAATTTACAAGGACAACTTCATACTTCTAGGCGCCCCAGTTGGAGTTTTAGAAGAAGTGGCCGGCTGTTTCTCAGCCGCCACATGTTTCCTGGCAGAACCAGGAGAGCTCGCAACAGTCGTCCTCCGAGCCTTGGGGTCCGGCTGTTGGGAAGATGAAGCTCTTGGAGCACCCGTCTAAAAAAGAAGAAAAAAGTCAGTATATGCATAAACACAACTCCAAAAAGAGGGTGAAAGGTTCGGAGCTCACCAAGGGTGCCCCCTTCTTGGGGGAGTCGGTTGAAGCTTGTTGCATGATGGAGGCCCGCAACATGGCCGCCGCAGTCTTGGAGGCGGTAATTTTGCTCATGGCGTCAGCTACAAAAACAAACAGCAAAGTTAATAAAAGTCATAACAAGAAATGTATGGAACAACAGAGTATTCGACAGGCCGACTACCTCTTGAGCACGACTGCTGAGGCAACAGGCGGCCAAAAAGTACTCGTCGTAGAGCCATTTGAAGCTCGGGACGCAGTGCAGGGGTACTTGCTCTCGTACCCCTGAAGTTGAGTCGACCCTCGACTCTACTTTAAAGAGTCCTTTATCAAGGATCTCTTTCTTAGCCTTGGGGGAACAGGCGGCATGCTACGGCCGCCTGCAAGAAGGGGCGGATTCCTGTTCCGCCTATTGAAGCGCTTGTTCAGCTCAGTGTCTGAACTCTCAATAATGAGGAAGGTGCTCCACCAGTCCTTCCACTTGTTTGCTTTACCTCTCGTCATGAGGTAGCCCCTATGGCTTGTCAATTGATACCAGCCGGTACCGCTGCCTTAGGGGTCCGACTGAGATAGTTCATATGGGCGAAAGCCTCGAAGCTCGGCTCCACCCCGTGCAGTTCGCACCCGGCCACAAAGCCGAGTACATTGACCCAGGAGTTCGGGGCTAACTGCCATAACCCCAACTCATACCCATCCAAGATCCGCTGAACAGCCGGATGTAATGGGAAGCGCAGCCCAGCCTTGATGGCCGCCTCGTAGCAGCCAAAGCAGGCGCTATCATAACTGGTACCAGCCGGTCAGACGACTGTGTCTTCTTGCATGACTATAATCCGGCCCCGAGGTACCGTGCAGTAGTAGGGGGTATTTTGCTCTCGGTAAGAGGCGGATGGCTCCGCCCAATTGCCCCCCTTCTCAACTGCGTGAGAAAGCCTCGCCTCTTGCAGGCGGCTGTTTTTCTCTTCTGTGTCCAGAGAAGCATGGCCAGAAGAGCTAGACTCGGAATCGCCCTCTGACGAGTCCGAAGAGGACGACTCCTCCCCTCTCCCGGAGGGGCCTGCCTCCTCTCCTTGAAAAGGAGCAGAATAGTTAACTGTAAAATGGGAAGGGGTCACTATAACTCCTCCCTCAGAATTGCCGGCTTTCAGGCCGCCTTGTTTCACTTCCACATCAGGCGCCTGGTCAGATGTTTCACTCATCGGCACCCTGTGGGAGGAGCCGTCTGAATTTGAGATCCTAGCAGTCTTTTTTGTTCTGGCCATCCTGCTCTGCATAGACACAGATACAGTCGGACTTTGTATAAAGGGCAAAGATGGGTCCGGAAAAGGGCAGGCGACACTCCTAGTCCTAGATTTAGCCGTCCCTGGTGACCGGCTGATCACTAACCTAGGTCGAGTCGTGTGCTTCCGTGGTGCCATTTCAAAAATTAAAAAGAAAATTAAGAGTAAGAGAACCGACAGTTACCTGAACGAGTGACGGTTGATGAAGTTCTGAAAATCCTTTGCAGTCGGCTTGTCAGAACAGGCGGTAGGCAGAAAGGGTCCAAAATGTCAGAGCAAGTTCAGGGGTCCGAATGTTCTCAAACAGTTCTCAAGTGTGAAAATTACTGAAGTCAACACTCCCTTATATAGGCGAAGTGAGAAGGCGAAGGGTCACTTTCAGAATTCAAAATTTGGGCGCGAAAATCTCTCGGCCTTTCGCCGACTGACACCTGTAGCAGGCCGTCGCCTGTTACAGTGCGGCACCTGTCACAGGTAACACGTGACCAGTCACGTGCCACCTGTGAAGGGCAAATGATTAGGGGATTTTTCTCCCACCAATCGGAATGCGCCACGTGGGCCAATCAGGTCCTGCCAAGTGTCCCCCAGTTGGAACTGTCAGGGCTTGCCACGTGGCACACGCTTATTCGTCCACCTTGGACTGTTATGTCATGACACGTGGCATACTCCATGCCTAATGGAGAAACCGGCCACCCAGGCCCAACTTCCGAGGGAAGCCCAATAAGCCCTAGGTTTACCTAAACCTAGGATTGGCACGTTTCCCAAGGTTATAAATACCTCCCTTAATCCTCATTAAGGGGGGATTACAGAAAAAAACACATTGATTACACACAGAGTTACATGATGATTACGCTAAAAACTCACATTAAACACTCTCACCTAGAGAGACCCAATAACTTTAATTTCCGCATTAATTACTCCTTAATCAAGTACTATCTTGACCGTTGGAGGCGGAGCTCCCACCACCAAGAGTCTCCGTTGTTTTGCAGGTACAGGCGTCCGGTTCCAGTCTCGGAATTGTAACTCTCCCGCAGGACATCAGAAAACCCTAAAACAACTATGATCCACGGTGTTGGACACCTAGGAATTTTGGATGTAAGACTTTGACAATAGTTGTTTCAAGTTTGTCTTACAAATTTATGTTCAATTAAATTGCATGTTTTTTACATATGATTAGACAAAAGTTGATACCACTAGCTAAGACCATCGAGTCGAATCAAACCTACTTGTGGCATTGTCGTCTTGGCCATATTAACATCAAGCGCATCAAGAAACTTATTTAAGAAGGTGTTCTTGACTCATTCGGCTAAGAGTCGTTTGAAAATTGCGAAGGATGCTTATTAGGCAAGATGATAAAACAACCATTCTCCAAATGGGGAGAAAGGGCAGGTGACTTATTAGGTCTAATACACACAGATGTATGTGGACCCATGAGCACACCCGTAAGACAAGGTTGTCGATATTTCATCACTTTCACCGATGATTATAGTAGATATGGCTATATCTACTTAATGTCGAATAAATCTGAATCCTTTGAGAAATTCAAAGAATTTCAGAATGAAGTTGAAAATCAACATGGCAAGAAAATCAAAGCACTTCGATCGGATCGAGGTGGCGAATATTTGAGCCATGAATTCGACGATCACTTGAAAGAAAATGGCATTCTTTCAGAGTTGACACCTCCCGGAACTCCTCAATGGAACGAAGTGTCCGAACGGAGGAATCGAACCTTGTTAGACATGGTTCGATCAATGATGGGTCTTAGTGAACTCCCTATCTCTTTCTGGGGACATGCGCTACAAACTGTAGCACTAACACTAAATATAGCTCCGTCAAAAGCTGTTGAAAAGACTCCATATGAATTATGGACTAAGAAACCCCCTAGGTTGTCTTTTCTCAAGATTTGAAGATGCAAAGCATATGTCAAACGATAAATTTCGGACAAACTTCACCCCAAATCGGATAAGTGTTTCTTTGTGGGATATCCAAAAGAAACCAAAGGGTATTACTTCTACAATAAATCCAATCACAAAGTATTTGTTGCTCGTGATGGTTTCTTTTTGGAGAAGGATCACCTTTCCAAAATGACAAGTGGGAGGAAAATCGAACTCGACGAAGTTCGAGAGGATGAGAAACAATGTCAACCTGACAAAACTGACAATCTAGAAGCTTTGGGAGCATCTAAGATTGGTCAGAATCAAACAGACAATGTAAATGCTCAACCTATTACCCTTTGTAGGTCGCAACGACAAAGATCTCAACCAGACAGATACCTGGGTATCGTCTTAACCGATGATCAGGACATCCTAGTCATGGATGGTGATGAGCCGGCGACATACAAACAAGCTATGACGAGCCCTAACTCTGCAAAATGGCAAGAGGCCATGAAATCCGAGATGGACTCCATGTGTGAAAATCAAGTCTGGGACTTGGTAAATTTAGTCCGAGGGTTATACACCCATTGGTTGCAAATGGATCTTCAAAGTGAAGACAGACAAGGATGAAAATGTATCGATATACAAAGCTAGACTGGTGGCAAAAGGCTATAGAACAATCCACGAGATTGACTATGATAAAACTTTTTCACCAGTTGCAATGCTAAAATCCGTCCGTATCATCCTAGCGATTTCTGCATATTACGATTATGAAATATGGAAAATGGATGTCAAAACCGCCTTCCTTAATGGAATTTTGGAAGAAACTGTGTATATGACATAGCCAGAAGGTTTTCTCGATCCAGGCAGCGTTGGAAAGGTTTGCAAGCTGAAGAAGTCCATTTATGGACTAAAGCAAGCCAACAGAAGTTGGAATCTGCGATTTGATGAAGCCATTAGCAAGTTCGGTTTTATTAAGAATCCAGATGAATCTTGTGTATACAAGAAGGTCAGTGGGAGTGATATTGCATTCCTAGTCCTGTATGTCGAGGACATACTTCTCATTGGAAACAGCACAAAATTGTTCGAGTCTGTAAACGGCTGGTTAGGAAAGTACTTTTCAATGAAGGACTTAGGAGAGGCATAATACATATTAGGAATCAAGATCTACAGGGATAGATCTAAGAGGATGATTGGATTAAGCTAGAGTACTTACATTGATAAGGTACTGGCTCGATTCCACATGGAGAATGCCAAAAGAGGGCATTTACACATGTCCCATGGCATAACTCTCAGCAAGAAACAGTGTCCACAGATACCTGTTGAGCGAGAAAGAATGAATCAGATCCCATATGCTTCGCTAATCGGATCGATCATGTATGCCATGATATGTACAAGGCCAGATGTATCGTATGCCTTGAGTGCAACGATTCGATACCAATCGAACCCAGGAGAGGCGCATTGGACTGCGGCCAAGAACATCCTTAAGTACCTGAAAAGGAACAAGGATAAATTCCTAGTGTATGGAGGCCACAAAGAACTGGTTGTTGAAGGTTACACCGACACTAGCTTCCAGACTGACAGAGACGACTTCAAGTCACAGTCGGGGTACATATTCTGTCTGAATGGAGGAGCGTTTAGCTAGAAGAGTGCCAAGCAGAGCACCACTTCAGATTCTACAACTGAAGCCGAGTACTTAGCCGCTTCAGAAGCTGCCAAGGAAGCTGTTTGGATTTGCAAGTTCATCAGCGAACTTGGTGTTGTACCCTCAATCAAGGGGCCGATAGACCTATATTGTGATAAAAATGGAGCTATCGCTCAGGCAAGGGAGCCGAGAGAGCACCAGAAGGTCAAACACGTGCAAAGGCGATTTCACATGATAAGGGAATGGAAATACGAAGGTGAAATTAGAATTTGTAATATTAGCACAGATGATAATGTAGCCGATCCTTTGACTAAACCGCTGCCTCAAGTGAAACACAATAAGCACATTGAGGCGATGGGAATCAAGCATGTTGGAGACTGGCTTTGAAATTCCCTATACATGTGTTTTAATTAAATAGGATATTTAATGTAAGACATTGTATTAAAACCATTCATTAATGGAGTAATTAATTTTTGTGCAAAATTATCATTCACTCCATTACTATTTAATTGTGGTTTAGAATTAAATAATGAGTCCATTCGATTTACGGAAATATTCAAAATAGGGTATCAAGACCATGTCTTGGATAAAGAAACACCTGTTATGTGAACATTGAATATTTAAATCGAAAATTGTCCCTAATCGAGGTCATCTGACAGATGGACGATTGATGACCGCCATAGATTAGTGTGTAGTATGATTTACAACACCGTTTGTTGTGCTGCCAGGACGTGACGGTCATAAATCATTTGCACAGGCACAGTTTGGAACTGTACTTCATAAGACCTATGAGAGTACTTTTAGAAAATTTAAATTTTGTCATAAGTACATTTCTCATTATGACTATCGGAACTTGTTTCCTCCGACCATGAGTACTGTGAAGTTTTCTTATTTGAGTACTAGACTCTTTGATGTTTCCTAATGTCTGCCGTAACTGGGGATCATAACGGGAACACTCAGGAGAATATGTCCTCTTAGTAAGAGGAACTTACAATACAAGACTGGGATTGTCCCCCTACTAACAATAGGGAAAATGTTTTGTTATTTACAAGGCCGCTCGAAGAGCGAGACTGTGAAAATGCATGGTCGTTCTCAGATGAATTTTAGAAATCATCTGCTTATTGACAGTCGAACTCGGAGATCGAGAAATAATTCTGAACGTAATAAGAATGACAAAGAATCTTACCTTATAGTTCACGAAGAAACATTAAGTGACATAGGGAAATGGGCTATACACTATATACACACTTGTCCGGAAGGACAAGTGGGAGATTGAAAGGAATGGTGTCCTTCCAACAAGTGTATTCTTCCGATAAAGGGTTCTAAATTATCACGGAGCTAATTCTTCAGTAAGGTCAAGTGATCAGAATGCCTAGGTGGAGGCCTCTTCTGATCAGTAATATCAATGTACAATTGATGTTACAGTTTAATATTAACTGAACCCTTCGGGTCGAACCCAATCGAACCACCGATCCGAGACGACGAATTAATCCGAAAGGATTTAATGAGTCAGTAGAGTTTTACGAATACAGACGTCGGAAATCGAGCCTAGGGCGTCGAGACCGAGCGTCGCAAAATCACAAGCGACAAGTACGAGTGTAGCCGTAGCATCACAATGGTCTAACTATGTGGATGCTAGGGTAGTTCAAGCTAGCATGCACCTAGCATGGCTAGGCGCAAGCCTAAGCACGCTAGGTGTGCTAGGCGCACCATCGCAGCCTAGGTGCACCATCGCAGCCTAGGCGTGCACATGGAAGCCTATCGCAAAGCACCACAAGCCCGAGGCAGCCCATCGCAGCTAGCAGCGTGCTAGCCTGGGTGCCTGGGTGCACATGGCAAGCTATCGCAAGCGCCACATGCACCAGGCAGCCCATCGCAGCTAGCAGCGTGCTAGCCAGGGTGTCTGGGTGCGCATGGCAGGCTATCGCAGCACCCCAGCACCACGCACAACACCATCGCAGTGCTAGTCACATGCGTGTGTGCGTGTGCGTGTGCACCATCGCCTAGTAGCACGGAGCTGCGTGCTTGTGTGTGTGCCTTCGCATGGCAGCACCAAGCACATCAAGCAAGCAAGCAACACTGGCCTTGCGTGTGTGAGCACCGTCGCAGGCCACGCACCAAGCACAGCGCACCTATATCTGTGCGTGCCTCGCACCAAGCATAGCAGTGCTAGGCACTGCTGATGCGTGTGCGAGCGTTGCGTGGTGCATGGTGCGTAGTGTGTTGCGTGCGTGGTGTGTAGGATGATGCGAGGGAAGGGCCAGCATGCGTGGCTCGCTAGCATCACGCATGCTGGCTGTGCTAGCAATGGCACGCAAGGAAAGTGTGCGTGGGCTGCTGGGGGGCTAGTGCCAGCACTATGTGCTAGGAGCGCCCAGTGCCAGCACACAAGCACCATCACTAGCCCAGTAGCAGCACGCACTGGCTTGCTGGCTGGGTACTGGGCAGCAAGGCACTGCTAGCTGGCAACCCTAGCTGGCACGCTAGTTGGCAGCCAGCTAGCCCTTCCTTAACCCGGTTTTGTGCAAGGTTGTGGGGACCAAATCAAGGCCTTGGGGAGCAAGGCATATGGTCCCCCACCTAACCTTGGCCACCACTCTTTTGCATGTGATCATGCCACTTGTCGCAATGTGATTAACTTGATTATTTTTTTAATTTGGAAATTAAATAAATCTTTGATTTTCAACACTCCCACATTGGTGGAGGATAATAAACCAAGGGTTCATTTCCCTATATATACCATGCTTGGGTATTGGGAAATGAACAACCTTGAGTGGAATTAAAAAGACAACTCTAAGTAAGAGTAAACCTTTGATTCGTAAAACTCATAGTTATTTTGTCCGGGTCTTGACTAACCATCAAGACTTAGGACGCTCGGGTCGGATCGAGGGTACGATCCGTTGGAGATCTCGTGTTTTCGGGATTTTGAAGTAAGAGCTCTTTGGGAGCGAAGCACGCGACAAAGGTATAATTCTTGTTCTTAATCTTGTTTGATTAAGTTTAATATGCTTGTTAATTGTTTTAATTAAGGGGCGGATTTTGGTGGGTTTCCTTCCGCGTAGTGTCGAGTCACTACGAAACCCTACATGGACTTAATTATCTCCATATTTGATCCATTTATATATCTAGTAATTGCACTTGACGAAGACATAAATCCTTAACAGTACAATTCACCCCCAATTTGGCACCTCGATCATGATTTGTAGGGTTTCGTAGAGACCCACTCTACGTGGAAAGAAACCCACCAAGACCCGCCCCGATAACTAAACCAATTAAAGCATGCAAAACATAATTAATACATAATTAAGAGAAAGAGCGATAAAGAATTATACCCTAGACGCGTGATTCGCTCGCTAAAAGAGCTCTTACTTGAACCCCGTAAACGCAAGGTCTCCAACGGCACATACCCTCGAACCCGACCCGATCGGCCCAAGCCCTGAAGGTTAGTGAGGGCGCGACCTAAAAAGATTGGAGTTTTAAGAACTTTAGGTATTCTCAACAATGGAGATGCCTATATAGTTCCACTCAAATGTGTGTTCTCAAAATCCCAACCAAGTGGGTATTTATAGAGAATGGGGACTTGAATCCCATTTCATGATCAATGTGGGATCATGTGCAATTGCACTAATTTATTTAATTCCAAAATAATTTATTTAGCAACTGCAATCACAACGCAACAAGTGGCAAGAGGAGGGAATAGGTTAGGTGAGGACCATTTCCCTTGGGAGGGACTACTGCCTTGCTCCCCAAGGCTTTGCTCAAAGCATTGGTCCCCACTTTCCTCTAACCGGCCTCAAGCAATGGCTGGGCTAGCAGCGAGCTAGCACGCTAGCACGAACCAGCTAGCATAGAAAGCACGCACAACATGCACTAGCCAGCATAGCCAGCACATGCGTGCTGCTAGCGAGCCACCCATGCTGCTGTGTCTTGGGCGCTAGGCGAGACCCCCTTCGTTGCTTTCTACTTGCTGGCCAGCACGCACTACCCGCACGCACAACATCACACCCCAGCATGCACTAGCCAGCATGCACAGGCCAGCACAACCAGCATATGCATGCTGCATGCTGCTGGGCGCTGGGTGCTGCCTGACGTAGTGCTTGTGCCTGGGCGATTCCTGGCGAAGCGCTAGTGCCTGGGCGATGCACGCACGCACAACTTAGCATGCACGCTGGCTAGTGCGTGGTGATAGCCCATGTGCTACGCTAGGCTGCCTTACGCATATGCCTAGTAGGCTAGACATGCTAGGGCTAGCTAGGCTAGGCCTTGCTATAGCACCAGGCACGCAGCACTTGCGAGTGCGTCTAGCATGCATGATGTGCCTAGCACCCATGCCTCGTCTAGCACACATGGTGCGCCTAGCACTTGCGCTTAGCCTTGCATTGTGCATGCTAGCTCGAGCTAGCCTAGCGTCCACATGGTCAGGCCATAGTGATGCTACGGCTACGCTCGATCTTGTTGCTTGTGATTTTGCGACGTTCGGTTTCGACGCCCTAGGCTCGATATCCGACGTCTGTGTTTGTAAAGCTCTGACGACTCATCGAATCCTTCGGATTGATTCGTCGTCTCGGATCGGTTGTTCGATTGGGTTCGACGCGAAGGGTTCAATTAAGATTAAGTTTAAATATTAATTGTACCTTAATATTACTGATCGGAAGCGGCCTCCACCTAGGTATTCCGATCACTTGTCCTTACTGAAGAATTACCTCTGTAATAATTTTAAACCCTCTATCAGAATAATACAATTGTTGGATGGACACCATTCCTTTCGATCTCCCACTTGTCCTTCCGAACAAGTGTGCATACAATGTATAGCCCATTTCCTATGTCACTTAATGTCTCTTCGTGAACTATAAGGTAAGATTCATTGTCATCCTTATTACGTTCAGAAGTGTTTCTCGATCTTCGAGTTTGACTGTCAATAAGGAGATGATTTCTAAAATCCATCTGAGCACGGCCATGCATTTTCACAGTCTCGCTCTTCGAGCGGCATTGTACACAATAAAGACATGTACTGTAAGTTTCTCTTACTCAGAGGACCTAATCTTCCGAGTGTTCCTGTTATGATCCCCAACTACGATAGACGTTAGGCAACATCAAAGAGACTAGTACTCAAAAAAAAAAACTTCGCAATACTCATGGTTAAGGAAACAAGTTCCGATAGCTATAATTAGAAATGTACTTATGACAATTTTGAATCTCTTAAAGTACTCTCATAGGTCTATCCAGTGCATTTCTAAACTACCACTTGTGCAAATGATTTATGACCATTACGTCCTTACAGCACAAGAAACGGTGCTGTAAATCATACTACACACTAATCTCTGGTGGTCAGCAATCGTCCATGAGTTAGATGACCTTGATTAGGGATAATTTTCGATTTAAATATTCAATGTTCACTTAACAAGTGTTTCTTAACAAGTGATACCCTGTTTTGAATATTTCCATAAATCGAATGGACTCATTATTTAATTCTAAACCACAATTAAATAGCAATGGAGTGAATATAAAATATAAAATTCATTACTCCATAAATTAATGGTTTCAACACAGTGTCTTACATTAAAACGCCTAGTTTAATTAAAACACATGTACAGGGATTTCAAAGCCAATCTCTAACATGATTGATTCCCATTGCCTCAATGTGCTTGTTGTGTTTCACTTGAGACAGAGGTTTAGTCAAAGGATCGGCCACATTATCTTACGTTCCGATCTTGCAAATTATGATTTCACCTTTGGATTTCCATTCCCTTATCTTGGCTCTCTAGCCTGAGCGATAGCTCCATTGTTGTCACAGTAGAGATCTATCAGACCCTTGATGGAGGGTACAACACCAAGTTCATTGACGAACTTGCGAATCCAAACAGCCTCCTTAGCTGCTTCTGAAGCTGCCAAGTATTCGACTTCAGTTGTAGAATCTGCAGTGGTGCTCTGCTTGGCACTCTTCCAACTAAACGCTCCTCCATTTAGGCAAAATATGTACCCTGACTATGACTTGAAGTCATCTCTGTTAGTCTGGAAGCTAGCATCGGTGTAACCTTCAACAACCAGGTCTTTGTGGCCACCATAGACAAGGAATTTATCCTTGTTCCTTTTTAGGTACTTCAGGATATTCTTGGCCGCAGTCCAATGCGCCTCTCATGGGTTAGATTGGTATCGGCTCGTAGCGCTTAAAGCATACGATACATCTGGCCTAGTACATATCATGGTATACATGATCGACCTAATTAGCGAGGAATATGGAATCTGATCCATTATCTCTCGCTAAACAGGTGTTAGTGGACACTGTTTCGCCATGGGACATGGGTAGGTGCCCTCTTTTGGCATTCTCCATGTTGAACCGTGCCAGTACTTTATCAATGTAGGTACTCTGGCTCAAGCCAATCATCCTCTTAGATCTATCCCTATAGATCTTGATGCCCAATATGTACTGTGCCTCTCCTAAGTCTTTCATTGAAAAGCACTTTCCTAACTAGCCCTTTACGGACTCTAGTAATTTTGTGCTGTTTCCAAGGAGCAGTATGTCATCGACATATAGGACTAGGAATGCGATGTCACTCCCACTGACCTTCTTGTAGACACAAGATTCATCTGGTTTCTTGATAAAAACCAAACTTGTTGATGGCTTCATCAAATCGCAGATTCCAACTTATGCTTTCCTACTTCAGTCCATAAATGGACTTCTTAGGCTTGCATACCTTTCTAGCGTTGCTTGGATCAACAAAACTTCTTGCTGTGTCATATACATAGTTTCTTCCAAAATCCCATTTAGGAAGGCGATTTTGACATCCATCTGCCATATTTCATAATCGTAATATGAAGCAATCGCTTGGATAATCCGGACAGACTTTAGCATTGCAACCGGTGAAAAAGTTTCATCATAGTCAATCCCGTGGATTTGTCTATATCCTTTCGCCACTAGTCTAGCTTTGTATATTCATACATTTCAATCTTTATCTGTCTTAAGTTTGAAGATCCATTTGCAACCGATGGGTGTGTAACCCTTGGGCAAATTCACCAAGTCCCAAACTTTATTTTCAAACATGGAGTCCATCTCGGATTTCATGGCGTCTTGCCATTTAGTAGAGTCGGGGCGGGTCATAGCTTGTTTGTATGTCGCTGGCTCATCACCATCCATAACTATGATGTCCTGATCATCGGTTAAGACAATACCAAGGTATCTGTCTGGTTGAGATCTTGGCCGTTGCGACCTATGAAGGTTAATGGGTTAAGCATTTACATTGTCTGTTTGATTCTTACCAATCTTCTCAGTTGCTTCCGAAGCACTTAGATTTTCAGTTTTATCAGGTTGACATCGTTGCCCGTCCTCTCGAACTTCGTCAAGTTCGATTTTCCTCCCTCTTGTCATTTGGAAAGGTGTTCCTTCTCTAAAAAGACACCATCACGAGCAACAAACACTTTGTTCTCGGATTTATTGTAGAAGTAATACCCTTTGGTTTCTTTTGGGTATCCCACAAAGAAACACTTGTCTGATTTGTGGTGAAGTTTGTCCGAAATTAATCGTTTGACATATGCTTTGCATCCCTAAATCTTGAGAAAAGACAACCTAGGAGGTTTCTTAGTCCGTAATTCATATTAAGTGTTTTCAACAGATTTTGACGGAGCACGGTTCAGTGTTAGTACCGCGGTTTGTAGCGCATGTCCCCAGAAAGAGATAGGAAGTTCACTAATACCCATCATTGATCAAACCATGTCTAACAAGGTTCGATTCCTCCGTTCGGATACTCCATTCCATTGAGGAGTTCTAGGAGGTGGTAGTTCTGAAAGAATACCATTCAAGTGATCGTCGAATTCATGACTCAAATATTCGCCACCTCGATCCGATCGAAGTGCTTTAATTTTCTTGCCAAGTTGATTCTCAACTTCTCTCTGAAATTCTTTGAATTTCTCAAAAGATTTAGATTTATTCGACCTTAGGTAGACATAGCCATATCTACTAATGTTTTTTAACGAATGTGAATTCTTTAGTGGTCTTAGTTTAAGTAGTGGTATCAACTTTTGTCTAATCATATGTCAAAATCTTGCAATTTTCATAGAACATTTATTTGCAAGACAATTTTGAAACAACCATTATCAAAGTCTTACATTCAAAATAGCTAGGTGTTTAACACCATTGATCATAGTATATTTAAAAGCATGATGAAACTAAGATTAGTTTAATTACATGTCATAGACAAAATAGTGCATGCAAGCACGACCGAAAAAACATCTTCGTCGTCTACTTGTCCTTGCACGTACTTTTGATAAGCTTCTCACTTGGTCCCTGAAAAGGCAACATAAAGTGAGTCATACTTGGTATCTAATGCCTATGATAAGCTTAATTCACAAGTGTTTAAGGAAGATACCTGAGGCAGAGGCTACATTCCTCTCCTCCTCCTCCAAAAAGAGCTTGCATTCTCTCTTGTAGTGGCCTTGCCACCACAATAGAAGCATCGCATCTTTGCCTTGACCTTCTTGAACTCTCTTCTCCTTGCTCTTAAGGGCCTCTCGGTCACTCCATATGCGGTGGCTTGGCTAAGTAGTTGCACCACCTCCATTAAGGAGCGTGTCTCCTTTCCCACAGCTACATGCACTCTAAGTGCATCATAGCCCGAGTGGAGCGAAGCAAGCAAGATATGCCCTGCCATCTCATCCTCCAATGAGATTCCAAGAAGCTGCATGTGTTTGAAGAGCCTAGTCATTCCAAGCACATGAGGTGGGAGGGGCATGTCGGATCTTAATTTGGCATTGTAGACCTTTGTCCAAAGCCGACACCTTTCCTTAGCATGACAACCCACATTCGGTGGCTTTATCTTCATGTTTGAGAGTGACCAAGTCAAATCAAACACGAGTCCATCATAGTTTCCATTGTCACTCTTGGTGACTCTTACATTGACAACGTCCTCAAGGGCTTTGAGGAACATATCTGGAAGGTAGGAGGAAAGGCTTTCCTTCCAATCTTCCGGGATGGAATTAGCCATAAGTCGTGAGACTTTCTTGTAGTTGGAAGACCATTCTTCATGAGCCTCATCGGTCATGATCCCCTTATAGAAGAAGCTTGGAATGGGAGTGTCAAGAATGTACTCCAAGGAACAATTCCGAAGAGTTTTCCTGAGTTCCTCCTCCCACTCCTTGAAGTTTACCAAGTTTAGGCAAAATGCCAACTTGTTGGGGAGTTCCGGGCACATAGAATTGTTGTTTGAGTTACTTGCAGACATTGTTCTACAATTGAAAGAATTTGAAATGAAAAACCATTCATATAATCAATAAGTTTGAAATTTAATAGCGTACATGCAAATTTTCAATCTTATTGAGCATTTTATCCACGCATTAATAATTTTGTCCCTTTTAGGTGAGAATAAAATGATTCCGAGATCCTAAAGATCAAGAAATGGTTAAACATGCTTTGGCTTGTCTTAACATTAAATATCTTAAGGTAAGAAATCCAATTGCTAATAGCTCTAAGCTACTCTCGGTTTGAGAAAACGTCGCATCTAATGCTTTCTTGACATTTCATCTCTTTTGCAACGAAATCTAAGGACTCCTTACTGATATCGTTGAGCTTAACCAAGATCAACTCGTATACCTAGTATACCTTACGTTCCTAGGGAAGTAGTGACGCCTCGCTTTGGCGTAGCCCATCAAATACGCGCATTAGTTCGGTAAGTGTTGTTCTTGGAACATCAAATTTTAGCTCAATATTTTAAAGGGACCTAGGGTTTCTATGTTGGTTGATTTAAGTGAACTTAACTAATCATTGCAACATTTGAAATCCTAGACATGCATCTAACATTCAAATATATATGTAAGCAGAATGATATATATAAAGCATAAAAATAGATGCATTTGGCAACTAGCATGACCCCTTGAAATCTTCAAATCTTCAAGGGTCTTCATCTTGGCTCGTCTTCAATGAAACGCCGTCTTGAAACATTTTTGCCAAAATAAAATTACTAGCTACTACGACTAAGATTAATCAAAAGTACAAAAATACTTAACAGTACGCAGACCGTATTTAGATTTACCAAAATACGTAACGAAACGTAGTCCGTATTTTCTATCCTAGTAGGGTCCCACTAGTTGCCATTTTTCTCAAAACCTGTTTTAAAACAATCTTTCATTCACCCATTCACTATTTGTGAATGGCTCATGCATTTTACGAGATAAAACAAGTAAACACGCAAAACTAGTAACTAACTAAGGGGTTAATCCGATTAACGCGCCTAATAAAAAAACTAGTCAAACTTGTTTAATAAATTATGTATCACTAACGTGCAATTTGTACACGTAATTAGCTAAGCTCCTGCTAAATTCTGCATCCAACTTAATTAAGCCGACTAAGCGCCAGCAGCCTGCCTTGCATGCTGCGCATGCTGGCGCCTGCGAGCAAGTGGCGGGATGGCTGAGGTTTGCTGCCATGCTGCCCAACAGTGTGCCCAAGCACTCCAGCAGCCAAAGCCACTGCCCACGCATCAGCCCCTTGCATCCCTCGCCACACAACAACGCAACATCAATACTTAGCCCCTGTGTGCACCATAGGCAACCCGGCTAGCCTTGGTGATGCTTTAGGGGTTTTGCCTCGATTTACGTGCATTTTCTCAGGATTATAATCCCGATTTACATGCGACGTGAAATTAATCTAAATTTCTTTTAGAATTAATTTAAGGCAACATGAAAATAAAATAAGTCCAACTTAATTAAATTCAATTTTAATGGTGCACAATCCTAAATTTCCAAAATCACCTTGGAACGTTTTAGGTATTTCTTGATGCTTAAAATTGAAAAAGCTATGTCCATAATTAATTTAGCCAATATGTAAATTAATAATGGATTTTTACGAATAGGGAGTTGGAAAAAATAAACAAATCATCCAATGATAAAATTTTCCAACTTTTATACTTTTGTAAAATAACAAGATTACATCTTCCAATATGAAGATTTATCAAGATTTACTCACAAGCATTTGAACTTCAAGGATTTTAATCAACCAAATATGAAAAATCCAAAATTCGTTCAACATGGAATTTAGGGTTAGTTCCAATCATTTAAACATTTAAAGATTAGATCTTTAACATACTAGGAACTTAAAAATTACACATTCACAACAAACATTCACACATTACTGCAATTTATTTGCATAATTATGAAAAACAAGTTTATGTGAAAAAGAACATATCAACTTAAGCACATATTATAACTCCATAATCATGCTTAAAAGATATTTAAATTGCAGTAGATTAGGGATGCAATAATTCATTTAATCTACCCTTGACATGCTTGCATTAATCAAGGCATAAAAGATTTAAAATTTTCGTTGAAAACAAAATAAACCTCAAAAAAATGGGTTTCTGGTTCGAATTTGGCTTCTGGACAGCCCTTAAAGAAAGTTGAAACTGATTTAAAACGTCGATTCCACCCAAAAAACATTATTTTTGAGCCAAAATCCGAGTTCCCAGACCAAAACCCGAAAAATACAAGATTAAAACTATTTTAAAAACGTACTTCTAATCTAATTGGAAAAGCAAAAACCAGAAATTAAATCTAATTTAAAACACCTTAATTAATAAATAATTGCAATAATTAAAAGGAGCGCGGCTCCGATACCGCTGTAGGGTTTCATAGAGACCCACTCTACGCAGAAAGAAACCCACCAAGACCCGCCACGATAACTAAAGCAATTAAAGCATGCAAAACATAATTAATAATTAATTAAGAGAAAGAGGGATAAAAAATTATACCCTAGACGCGTGCTTCGCTCGCTAAAAGAGCTCTTACTTGAACCCCGCAAACGCAAGGTCTCCAACAGCACATACCCTCGAACCCGACCCGATCGGGCCAAGCCCCGAAGGTTAGTGAGGGCCCGACCTAAAAAGATTGGAGTTTTACGAACTTTAGGTATTCTCAACAATGGAGATGCCTATATAGTTCCACTCAAGTGTGTTTTCTCAAAATCCCAACCAAGTGGGTATTTATAGAGAATGGGGACTTGAATCCCATTTCAAGATCAATGTGGGATCATGTGCAATTGCACTAATTTATTTAATTCCAAAATAAATTATTTAGGAAATGCAATCACAAGGCAACAAGTGGCAAGAGGATGGAATAGGTTAGGTGAGGACCATTTCCCTTATGGGGGACCATTGCCTTGCTCCCCAAGGCTTTGCTCCAAGCATTGGTCCCCACTCTCCTCTAACCGGCCTCAAGCAATGGCATGGCTAGCAGCCAGCTAGTACGCCAGCACGCACCAGCTGGCATAGCTAGCACGCACATCATGCACTAGCCAGCACAGCTAGCACATGCGTGCTGCTAGTGAGCCACGCATGGTGCTGGGTGATGGGCGCTGGGCGAGACCCCCTTCACTGCTTGCTACTTGCTGGCCAGCACGCACTAGCCAGCATGCACTGGCCAGTACACCCAGCAGATGCATGCTGCATGCTGTTGGGCGTTGGGTGCTGCCTGGCGTAGTGCTTGTGCCTGGCAAAGCGCTAGTGCCTGGGCGATGCACGCACGCACAACCCAGCATGCATGATGGCTGGTGCGTGGCGATAGCCCATTTGCATACGCACAGCCCAGCAAGCTTGCTAGCTGTTGCGAGGTGCTACTCTAGGCTGCCTTTCGCATATGCCTAGCAGGCTAGACATGCTAGGGCGCTAGTGCTAGCTAGGCTGGGCATTGCGATAGCACCAGGCACGCAGCACTTGCGAGTCCGCCTAGCACGCAAGATGATCCTAGCACCCATGCCTCGTCTAGCACACATGGTGCGCCTAGCACTTGCTCCTAGCCATGCATTGTGCATGCTAGCTGGAGCTAGCCTAGCGTCCACATCGACAGGCCATAGTGATGCTACGGTTACGCTCGAACTTGTTGCTTGTGATTTTGCGACACTCGGTTTCGATGCCCTAGGCTCGATATCCGACGTCTGTGTTCGTAAAACTCCGACGACTCATTGAATCCTTCGGATTGATTCATCGTCTCGGATCGGTTATTCGATTGGGTTCGACTCGAAGGGTTCAGTTAAGATTAAGTTGTAATATTAATTGTACCTTAATATTACTGATCGGAAGCGGCCTCCACCTAAGCATTCCGATCACTTGACCTTACTGAAGAATTAGCTCTGTAATAATTTTGAACCCTCTATCAGAATAATACACTTGTTAGAAGCACACCATTCCTTTCAGATTTCATGTGGAACTTAATCCTTAGCATCTTCATGATTGATTTACCTCTATTACTTGTTTGTATGATTATCTTAGTTGACTACACACTCCTACACTCTTTTCAAGGTAGCTTAACACTTAGACTATAATAATTGACCCTCCATTCCTTGTGGATTGACTTGGACTTGCCCCTATACTAAGAGTAGGTTTGGTTATAAATTTAGTTGACTTGGGAAGACTACCCTAACGACCTTAGTTTCACCTAATGTCAATCAATACGACTTCCAGAGTTGCGCATGGATACTGGTCACTTAAAAGACCGATATTCAGATTTTGATCCGTTTTGAAACTTTTGTAATGGTTTCGTGCATTTGTAGACGTAATAACGCGTGAATTTTCAAAATCTTTTTATTACTTTGCATTTTGTAGGCTATTTTCTTCTTTGATAGTTTTTTGCATCATCCTGCATGCATACCGTGCTTTGTGTCTTCCCAAGCATACGTTTTGGATATTTTCTCGGAAGACGTTGGAAAAATATCACGTAGTGGTGCTTTACGTAAAATCTATCATAGACAGTTTGGCATTTTTCCTATATTGCCCTTTGAGAAATACCACGTTTTAGTATTTTTGTGATTACTTAACCAAATATACCACTTAACATACGACGTAAAATTGTATAGCATATATACAACATAAAATTGTATGGCGTATGTGCTGCGTAAAATTGCACTAACGACGTGATCTATCTCTCGTAAAAAAATATTAGAATATTTTTTTTAGGCGTTAGCTTTCGAGTTAACAAAGCGCGCTGACCATCGAGGTAATGTCTACCCCTGTTGGGCAAATATGCAAATACGGTTAACTTGAAAACGATCATGCTTCACCAAACAGTTAAAGAGTCCGTCCACCTCCTATATAAAGAGCGGCCCCTACTGAAGCTACACCAATTTAGATACGTGCCCCTAGTATTGAGACGCGTGTTTTCATCTTTTTGACAAAACTGCTAAGAGGGTTGCCGATTTTCATCTCTCTCACTGGATTTGGATACATGCCTCCAATCTTGAGACGTGTATTTGTATCTTGTAGACATTGAATCTTTGTTTTGGCAGCGAATGTCAATCTTTTATTTAAGTGTCACAAACTAAAGTTTCAATGATAGATCGAGGGACTTTAGATCGCCAATGCCATATTGAGAGGATATCATCCTCTTTTAATCCTTTTAAACCCGATACCTTTTCATAACACGACATCACCCAGAACAACCTTTACATGTAAAAGCGTTTTGTACTTCAAAAGGGTCAATCTAGACTCTTAAGTGCACTAAGTTCAAAGATATTTTTTGTCTTTAGTAGCTACTTGTCTCGAACATTTAACAAATTGAGTATAGTTTTGACATTCTCAACATTACTGAAAGATTCCTTATCTCTAAGGAACTTCGCAGAATGAATCTCGAATTTATTTCCTTGACTACATTGATTATCGTCTATTCTAGACTTGACAAAGTGGAGGCTAACTTTAGACATCTACTTTTATTCCCCATTCCCACCGAAAGTGCTATGACGATAAATAATTCCATCTTTGTGCTGGATTGGAGTAAGGAATGGCAATGGATACTGATAAAAGCCTAAACACATAAAACAGACTAGCTTGACCCAAACAAAAAGAATTAAAGCTTGATAAAACTGAGCCCGGACAGAAATTAGGCCTAATCCGAGAATTACACCTAATTTTAGACGGATTTAGAGTGCGTAAGTTAAAATCTAGGGATGCCATAGCAAAATAAGCACGCGACTCAAGAAGTCGCGCTTGGCAGCTGCGCACAACTTACACTGTTCCGCGCAGCAGCCCAGCGCAACTTTTAGTGTTGGCCATACGAAGATCCATAATTTCAAAAAGATACTATATCGAATATTACGTGACGTGGGGAAAACTAGAATGTTGACTATTCCTCACTAAGGCTAAACAAAATTTATAATCACTTAACAAACCTAGATAAAATAATAGAGGCAAGTCAAGGGTCGAACAACTAGGAACGATTATGTTCAAGTGCTCTCAATCAAAGCTTAAGCTAGGTAGAAGTCAAAGGTGATAGAATAGAGTAACTAATACTAATTAACTACCAAAACCAAGAAATCAAACAAATGAAACACAAGGGAATGGGAATCAATAAATAATCATGACAATTGCAACAACTTGGGAAGGTTAAGCTAATCAATGTTTGTGAAGACTACTGATAGGAGCTATTAATTGGAATCAAAGAGCTACACCTAATACTAAAGCTAGGTTTCCTCTGTGAATGACAAACTATGAGAATCACAATTCAAACCAATCAAAAATTGTAAATTCAATCTAGCATAGTTTTCAAGGCCTAATCAAACTAAGCAGATGCAAACATACATTAATCACTTTAATCTCAACAATCAATCAACATAATTTCCAAATTAATCACAATTAATCAATGATACAAGTTTTACCTAAACCCTAGCAAAGCAACTACTTACTAACAATCATCATCCAATTAAAACATGTAATTGAAATCAAGAATCAACAAATATTGAAGAACAACTACACTAATCAAGAATGAATTACCAAAACCAAATCAAACAAACATGAAATTAAAAGAAAGCAATAAAGAGGAAAGAGAGTAAGAAATGCTCATTGATAATTTAGAAGATCTTCCATACAATTGTCACACTAGAATCTTCAATCTCTCAAATCACCATTGAAATCTCTCACTTTCTCTCTCTAAAACTGCTCCTAAATCTACCCAAAAACTAGAAAGAGAAACTCTCTTAAAACTAGCAAATGAAATCTGGAAAAAGGTTCTCTAAAATTGGAGGATCGGCCCCCTCTAATAGTATCCCAAAACAAGAACGAAATCGAGTAAAAATAAGTCAAAACCCCTAGAGTTGCGCCCGCGGAAAAATGGGTTTAGGAACAGGGCAGGTGGCTCGCGCCCGCGGTAACTAGGTTCGCGCCTGCAATGAAGGTGCTCCTGAAAGGAATGGTGTCCTTCCAACAAGTGTATTATTTTGATAGAGGGTTTAGAATTATTACAGAGCCAATTCTTCAGTAAGGTCAAGTGATCGGAATGCCTAGGTAGAGGTCGCTTCCGATCAGTAATATTAAGGTATAATTAATATTAAAGCTTAATCTTAACTGAACCCTTCGGGTCGAACCCAATCGAACAACCGATCCGATATGACGAATTAATCCAAAGGATTAAATGAGTTGTCGGAGTTTTACGAACACAGACGTCGGACATAGAGCCTAGGGCGTCGAGGCCGAGCGTCGCAAAATCACAAGCAACAAGTTCGAGCATAGTCGTAGCATCACAGTGGCCTATCCATGTGAATGCTAGGCTAACTCGAGTTAGCATGCACCTAGCATGGCTAGGCGCAAGCCTAGACACACTAGATGTGCTAGGCGCACCATCGCTAGCACTAGGCGCTAGCATGCGTGCATGCTTAGCATCACAGCACCATGTGCGTGTGTGCGTGCCTTCGCATGGCACAGCAGCACCGCAACGTGTGTGCCTAGGCGCCTTCGCAGGCCACACACACCAAGCACAGCCATCGCAGTGCTAGGCACTTGCGTGTGTGTGCGTGTGCGTGTGTGTCTCGCACCATCGCAGCAGCAGCATACGTGCTGGCTTGCATGCTAGCCTTCGCATGGCAGCACCAAGCAGCACGTTGTGCATGTGTGTGGCCTAGGCGCAGCAACCCAGCAGCACTACGCACACAGCCAGCAAGGCTGTGCGTGTGTGTGTGCGATGGCCAGGCAGCAGCGCCCAGCACAAGGCGTGGCTCGCTAGCAGCACACAAGTGCTGGGAGGGCTTGGTGATGCGTGATGTGCATACCAACTAGGCATGCTAGGGTGGCTGTGCTAGCTGGCTAGCAAAGCAAGCAACCAGCTCACCCAAATGCCTTGTGCCGGTTTTGTGAGGGGTGGTGACCAAGGCTTGGGCAAAGGCTTAGGGAGCCAGGCAATGGTCCCCCACCTTCTATTGGTCCTCACTTGACTCTCTCTCTTCCCTTGACACTTGTTTCATTGTGATTGATTTGACTATTAATTTAATTTAGAGTTGAATTAATTATCAAAATTACTCGTTCTCCCACATTGGTTGCGGAATGAAAATCAAAGGTTCATTTCCCTATAAATACCAAGGCATGGGTATTTGGGAAAGAATACACTTTAGTTGAAAAGTAAAGGAAACTCCATTGTTGAGCATACCTTGAAATTTGTAAAACTATAGTTTATTTTGTCAAGGCCTCGACTAACCTTCGAGGCTTAGGACGATCGGGTCGGGTTCGAGGGTACGATCCCGTCGGAGACCTCACACTATCGGGGTTCAAGTAAGAGCTCATAGTTGAGCGAAGCACGCGTCAAAGGTATAATCTTTTATCCTTTCTTATGCTATAATTTATGTTTTGCTTGTTAATTGCATTTATTATGGGTGCGGGTCTTGGCGAGTTTCATTCCGCGTTGTGTGGGTCACTACGAAACCCTACAGCGGTATCGGAGCCATGCTCCTTTTAATTTTTGCAATTATTTATTTAATTAAGATGTTTCAAAGTAAGATTTAAATTCTGGTTTTGCTTTTCTAATTAGATTAGAAGTTCGTTTTAATAAATTTTAAAACTCGTATTTTTCTCGATTTGGCTGACGAACCCAGATTTTTACTCAAAAATAGTGATTTTTGGGTGGAATCGACACTCTAAAACAGATTCAACTCTCTGTGAGGGCTGTCCAGAAGCCAAATTCGAACCAGAAACCCAAGTTTTTGGGGTTTTTTCGTTTTTTTCAACGAAAATTTTAAATCTTTTTAAGCCTTGATTAATATAAGCATTACAAGGTTAGATTAAATGCATTATTGCATCCCTAATCTACTGCTAATTTTAATTATCCTTAAGCATAATTATGGAGTTTTAATTAGTGCTTGAGTTGATATGCTATTTTTTCACATAAACTTGTTTTTTTCACAATTATGCAAATATATTGCATTATTATGTGAATGTTTGATGTGAATGTGTAATTTTAAGTTTCTAATGTAGGGTTTCGTAGTGACCCGACACTACGCGGAAAGAAACCCCCCAAGACCCGCCCCTTAATTAAAGCAATTAACAAGCATAATAAACTTAATCAAACAAGATTAAGAACAAGAATTATACCTTTGTTGCGTGCTTCGCTCCCGAAGAGCTCTTACTTCAAAATCCCGAAACTACGAGATCTCCGACGGATCGTACCCTCGACCCGACCTGAGCGTCCTAAGTCTTGAAGGTTAGTCAAGACCCGTACAAAACAAAACTATGAGTTTTACGAATCAAAGGTTTACTCTAATTATAAGAGTTGCCTTTTTAATTTCACTCAAGGTTGTGCTTTTCCCAATACCATGCCTTTTGTATTTATAGGGTAATGCACCCTTGAACTTCATTCCCCAACCAATGCGGGAGAATGAATAATTTGCTTATTAATTTGTTTCTAAAATAAATTAGTAAATAAATTCAATTACAATGCAACAAGTATCAAGGGGAGAGAAGAGGTTAGGTGAGGACCATGGAGAGGTGGGGGGGACCATTGCCTTGCTCCCCAAGGCTTTGCCCAAGCCTTGGTCCCCACCCCTCACAAAACCACCCTAACCAAAGGGCTTTTAGGCTGCTACCAGCTAGCACGCCAGCTAGCAGTGCCAGCTAGCCCAGCCTGAAAGGAATGGTGTCCTTCCAACAAGTGTATTCTTCCGATAGAGGGTTCAGAATTATTACATAGCTAATTCATCAGTAAGGTCAAGTGATAAGAATGCCTAGGTGGAGGCCGCTTCCGATCAGTAATATCAATGTACAATTGATGTTACAACTTAATCTTAAATGAACCCTTCGGGTCGAACCCAATCGAATCATCGATCCGTGACGACGAATTAATCCGAAAGGATTTAATGAGTCAGCAAAGTTTTACGAATACAGACGTCGGAAATTGAGCCTAGGGCGTCGAGACCGAGCGTCGCAAAATCACAAAGCGACAAGTATGAACAGAGCCCTAGTATCGCACTGGCCTAGCCTTGTGGATGCTAGGCTAGTTCAAGCTAGCATGCATCTAACATGGCTAGGCGCAAACCCAAGCACACTAGGTGTGCTAGGCAACCCATAGCAAGTGTTATGCGCACCATAGCACACCATCGCAGCCCATCGCAAGTGTTATGCACACCATAGCACACCATCGCAACCAGCATGCCTGCGCACATGCGTGCCTTTGCATGGCACTGCATAGTAGCATGCGTGCTAGGGTGCTAGGCACCATTGCATGTCCCTCGCACAAGCACAGCACCATGCTGAGCGCATGGCAGGACCACAGGCACCAAGCACAGCTAGTGCTAGGCACTGGAGCATGCGTAGAGCGTGGTGCTTGGCCGAGGCTTGTGCATGCCTAGTGCATGGTGCATGTCCGAGGCTGATGCGTGTGGTTGTGCGAGTGTATGCGAGGGAGAGCTTAGCAAGCAAGCAGCGTCAAGCTAAGCATGCGTGGCTTGCTAGCAGCACGCGTGCTAGGCATTGCGTGCGAAAGGGGCTGGATGCGTGGCGCGCATGGTGTGCGAGATTGATGCGTATGGCTGGCGAGGCAATAGGCTAGCATGCGTGGCTCGCTAACAGCACGCATGCTTGGCATGCTAGCAATGTTGCGAGAGAGAGATGCGAGGCATAACACCAGCAGCAGCACGCACTAGATGGCTGGCTGGGTGCTGGGCAACAAGGGGTGCTAGCTGGCATGCTAGCTAGCAGCCAGCTAGCCCTCCTTGACCTGGTTTTGTGCATAGAGTGTGGGGACCAAATCATGGCCTTGGGGATCAAAGCAATGGTCCCCCCAAGCCTTGGTCCTCACTTGGCTTTCTCTATTATTGTGCCATGTGTCGATTTGTGATTGAATTGATTAATTATTTAATTTTGGAACTAAATAATTATCATTTTACCAACTCTCCCACATTGATGGGAGATTGGAAATCAAGGGATCATTTCCCTATAAATACCAAGCTTGGGTATTTGGGAATGAACAACCTTCAGTGGAATTAAAAAGGAAACTCTAAGTAAGAGTAAACCTTTGATTCGTAAAACTCATAGTTATTTTGTCCGGGTCTTGACTAAACTTCAAGACATACGACGCTCGGGTCGGGTCGAGGGTACGATCCGTCAGAGATCTAGTATTTTCGGGATCTTGAAGTAAGAGCTCTTTGGGAACGAAGCACGCGTCAAAGGTATAATTCTTGTTCTTAATCTTGTTTGATTAAGTTTAATATGCTTGTTAATTGTTTTAATTAAGGGGGCGGGTCTTGGTGGGTTTCCTTCCGCGTAGTGTTGGGTCACTACGAAACCCTACACAGCCAGCTAGCACTTGCCCACCCAGCAGCCTAGCATCCCAGCCAGGCAGTGCTGGTCGATGCTTGGCGCTGGTGCGTGCTGGCGCTGGCCCTAGCATCCCACGCACCACACGCATCCTCGCTACACCTCTCGCACATGCTCGCATACCCAGCATGCGTGCTGCTAGCGAGCCACGCATGCTGGCTCCCTTTGCCTCGCACCATACGCATCACCCTCGCATCCCTCGCTGCACCTCTTGCACACGCATCAGCCATGCACCCCACGCACATGCGCCACACACATTGCTAGCCCAGCCAGTGCACCTACGCACGCTAGGGCCTAGCATGCGTGCTGGGCGATGCTGTTAGGTGCCCTCGCACTAGCACACATCAGCCAGTGTCTAGCACTACTATTCTTGGTGCGAGGCACACACGCACACGCCAATGCGCCAGCGCCTAGCACTGTAATGGATGTGCTTGGTGCGTGTGTGGCCCTGCCATGCGCACCTAGGCATCCAGGCAAGCACGCTGCTAGCTACGATGAGCTGCCTGGTGCTTGTGGTGCTTGCGAAAGGCTGCCAGGTGCCTCTAGTGCGCCTATTGCTTACGGTAGGCAGCAATGGTGCCTAGGCATCATGCCATGGCTTCGATAGCGCCTAGGCATGATGCTAGGGCTGCGATGGTCAGCGATGGTGTGCCTAGCACACCTAGTGTGCTTAGGCCTGCGCCTAGCCATGCTAGGTGCATGGCTAGGCTAGTGTTGTGCTAGGGCTATGTTCATACTTGTCGCTTTATGATTTTGCGACGCTCAGTCTCAACTCCCTAGGCTCGATATCCGACGTCTGTATTCGTAAAAATCTATCGACTCATTAAATCCTTTCGGATTAATTCGTCGTCTCGGATCGATTGGGTTCGACCCGAAGGGTTCAGTTAAGATTAAGTGGTAATATCAATTGTACCTCGATATTACTGATCGGAAGCGGCTTCCACTTAGGCATTCCGATCACTTGATCTTACTGAAGAATTAACTCTGTAATAATTCTGAACCCTCTATCGGAAGAATACACTTGTTGGAAGGACACCATTCCTTTCAATCTCCCACTTGTCCTTCCGGACAAGTGTGCATACAATGTACATCCCATTTCCTATGTCTCTTAATGTTTCTTCGTATACTATAAGGTAAGATTCATCGTCATCCTTATTACGTTCAGAAGTGTTTCTCGATCTCCGAGTTCGACTATCAATAAGCAGATGATTTCTAAAATCCATCTAAGCACGGCCATGCATTTTCACAGTCTCGCTCTTCAAGCGGCCTTGTAAACAGCAAAACATTTTCCCTATTGTCAATAGGGGGACAATCCCAGTCTTGCATTGTTCACGTTATGATCCCCAATTATGGCAGACGGTAGGAAATATCAAAGAGTCTAGTTTTCAAACAAGAAAACTTCACAATACTCATGGTCGGAGAAAACAGGTTCCGACAGTCATAATGAGAAATGTACTTATGACAATTTGAAATTTCGTAAAGTACTCTCATAGGTCTTATCTAGTATGGTTGTACCTGTGCAAATGATTTATGACCGTCACGTCCTTGCAGCACAAGAAATGATGCTGTAAATCATACTACACACTAATCTATGGCGGTCATCAATCGTCCATCTGTTAGATGACCTTGATTAAGGACAATATTCGATTTAAATATTCAATATTAACTTAACAAGTGTTTCTTTATCCAAGACATGGTCTTGATACCCTGTTTTGAACATTTCCGTAAATCGAATGGACTCATTATTTAATTCTAAACCACAATTAAATAGTAATGGAGTGAATGATAATTTTTCACAAAAATTAATTACTCCAGCAATGAATGGTTTTTATACAGTGTCTTGCATTAAATATCTTATTTAATTAAAACACATGTACAGGGAATTTAAAAGCCAGTCTCCAACATGCTTAATTCCCATCGCCTCAATGTTCTTGTTGTGTTTCACTTGCGGCAGTGGTTTCGTCAAAGGATTGGCTACATTATCATTTGTGTCAATCTTACAAATTCTGATTTCACCTTCGGATTTCCATTCCCTTATCATGTGAAATCTCCTTTGCACGTGTTTGACCTTCTGGAGCTCTCTCGGCTCCCTGGCCTAAGCGATAGCTCCATTGTTATCACAATAGAGGTCTATCAGCCCCTTGATTGAGCGTACAACTCCAAGTTCGCTGATGAACTTGCGAATCCAAACAGCTTCGTTGGCAGCTTCTGAAGCGGCCAAGTACTCGGCTTCAGTTGTAGAGTCTGCAGTGGTGCTCTGCTTGGAACTTTTCAAGCTAAACGCTCCTCCATTCGGACAAATATGTACCCCGACTGTGACTTGAAGTCGTCTCTGTCAATCTGGAAGCTAGCGTCGGTGTAACCTTCAACAACCTGTTCTTTGTGGCCTCCATACACCAGGAATTTATCCTTGTTCCTTTTCAGGTACTTAAGGATGTTTTGGCCGCAGTCCAATGCGCCTCTCCTGGGTTCGATTGGTATCGGCTTGTTGCACTCAGGGCATACGATACATCTGGCCTTGTACATATCATGGCATACATGATCGATCCGATTAGCGAAGCATATGGGATCTGATTCATTCTTTCTCGCTCAACAGGTGTCTGTGGACACTATTTCTTGCTGAGAGTTATGCCATGGGACATGGGTAAATGCCCTCTTTTGGCATTCTCCATGTGGAATCGAGCCAGTACCTTATCAATGTTAGTACTCTGGCTTAATCCAATCATCCTCTTAGATCTATCTCTGTAGATCTTGATGCCCAATATGTACTGTGCCTCTCCTAAGTCCTTCATTGAAAAGCACTTTCCTAACCAGCCTTTTACGGACTCCAATAATTTTGTGTTATTTCCAATGAGAAGTATGTCATCGACATACATGACTAGGAATGTAATATCACTCCCACTGATCTTCTTGTATACACAAGATTCATTTGGATTCTTGATAAAACCAAACTTGCTAATGGCTTCATAAAATCGCAGATTCCAACTTCTGCTGGCTTTCTTTAGTCCATAAATGGACTTCTCCAGCTTGCAAACCTTTCCAGCGTTGCCTGGATCGACAAAACCTTCTCGCTGAGTCATATACACAATTTCATCCAAAATTCCATTAAGGAAGGCGGTTTTGACATCCATTTGCCATATTTCATTATCGTAATATGCAGCAATCGCTAGGATGATCCGGAAAGATTTTAGCATTGCAACTAGTAAAAAAGCTTCATCATAGTAAATCCCATGGATTTGTCTATAGCCTTTTGCCACCAGTCTAGCTTTGTATATCGATACATTTCCATCCTTGTCTGTCTTCACTTTGAAGATGCATTTGCAACCAATGGGCGTATAACCCTCGGGCAAATTCACCAAGTCCCAGACTTGATTTTCAGACATGGAGTCCATATCAGATTTCATGGCCTCTTGCCATTTTGCAGAGTCAGGGCTCGTCATAGCTTGCTTGTATGTCACTGGCTCATCACCATCCATGACTAGGATGTCCAGATCATCGTTTAAGACGATACCGAGGTATCTGTCTTGTTGAGATCTTTGGTGTTGCGACCTACGAAGGGCAATCGGTTGAGCTTTTTCATTGTCAATTTGATTCTGACCAATCTTCTTAGATGCTTCCAAAGCATCTAGATTGTAAGTTTTGTCAGGTTGACATTGTTGCTCGTCCTCTCGAACTTCGTCGAGTTCGATTTTCCTCCCACTTGTCATTTTGGAAAGGTGTTCCTTCTCCAAAAAGACACCATCACGAGCAACAAATACTTTGTTCTTGGATTTATTGTAGAAGTAATACCCTTTGGTTTCTTTTGGATATCCCACAAAGAAACACTTATCCGATTTGGGGTGAAGTTTGGCCGAAATTAATCGCTTGACATATGCTTCGCATCCCCAAATCTTGAGAAAAGACAACCTAGGAGGTTTCTTAGTCCATAATTCATATGGAGTCTTTTCAACAGCTTTTGACGGAGCTCTATTCAGTGTTAGTGCTGCAGTTTGTAGCGTATGTCCCCAGAAAGAGATAGGGACTTCACTAAGACCCATCATTGATCGAACCATGTCTAACAAGGTTTGATTCCACCATTCGGACACTCCGTTCCATTGAAGAGTTCTGGGAGGTGTCAACTCTGAAAGAATGCCATTTTCTTTCAAGTGATCGTCGAATTAATGGCTCAAATATTCTCCACCTCGATTCGATCGAAGTGCTTTAATTTTCTTGCCAAGTTGATTTTCAACTTCTTTCTGAAATTCTTTGAATTTCTCAAAAGATTCAGATTTATTCGACATTAAGTAGATATAGCCATATTTACTATAATCGTCGGTGAAAGTGATGAAATATCGGTAACCTTGTCTTGCGGGTGTGCTCATTGGTCCACATACATCCGTGTGTATTAGACCTAATAAGTCACTTGCCCTTTCTCCCAACTTGGAGAATGGATGTTTTATCGTCTTGCCTAATAAGCATCCTTCGCAATTTTCAAATGACTCTAAGTCAAATGAGTCAAGAACACCTTCTTGAAGAAGCTTCTTGATGCGCTTGATGTTAATATGGCCAAGACGACAATGCCACAAGTAGGTTTGATTCGACTTGATGGTCTTAGTTCATTTGGTATCATTCCTATTTTCTTTGTGTAAAGCATGCAATTTAATTTGAACATATGTTTGAAAGATAATCTTTGAAAAAACTACGTTAGAAGTCTTTCACTTCAAACATCTTGGTGTCCAACACCATTGATCAAAATATTGTTCAAAAGCATGACAAAACTAGGATTAGTTTTAATTACATCTCAAAGACAAAATGGTGCATGCAAGCACGACCGAAAAACCATCTTCGTCGTCTTCTTGCTCTTGCACCAACACTTGATAAGCTTCTCACTTGGTTCCTGAAAAGGCAACATAAAGTGAGTCACACTTGGTATCCAATACCTTATGATAAGCTTAATTCACAAGTGTTTAGGAAGTACCTGAGGTAGATGCTCCTTTCCTCTCTTCCTCTTCTCGAAAGAGCTTGCATTCTCTCTTGAAGTGCCCTTGCCCGCCAAAATAGAAGCAACGCATCTTAGCCTTAACCTTGAAATCCCTCCTTCTTGACGGTCTTTTGGTTGCCCCAAATGAGTTGGCTCGGTGAAGTAGAACAACCACATTCTTCAAGGAATGTGTCTCCTTCGATTCAGAAATATATGCCCTTAGCGCATCATATCCTGAGTGGAGTGAAGTGAGCATAATATGACCAGCCATTCCATCTTCTAGTGGAATTCCGAGGAGTTTCAGTGTTTGAAGAGCTTAGTCATTCTTGCCACATGGGGTCGGAGGGGCATACCCGGTCTCAACTTGGTGTTGCAGACTGTAGACCAAAGATGGTACCTCTCTTTCGCAAGACAACCTTGATCCGACGGCTTTACATTCATGTCTGTAAGTGACCTAGTCACTTCAAACAAGAGTCCATCATTGTTGTCGTTGAAACTCTTAGAGAATCTCACACCGACAACATCCCTTAGTCCTCCATGGAACAAGTCCGGGAAAGAGAATGGAAGTTTTTCTTTCCATTCTTCCGGGATGGAGTTATCCATAAGTTGTGACACTAATTTGCAATCTTTTGACCATGCGCAATAAGTTTCGTCACTCAAGTGTTTCTTGGAACAGAGGGTTGGGAGGGAAGTATCTAGAACATACTCCTTGGAACAACTCCGGAGAGTTCTCCTGAGTTCTTCTTCCCATTGTTCAAGGTTTGTTAAGTTAAGCTTGATAGCTAACTTTTCGGGGAGTTTCGGGCACACATGGTTGTTGTTTGAGTTACTTGCAAACATTGTTCTACAATTGAAAGAATTTGAAGTGAAAAAACCATTCATAAATCAATAAGTTGAAATTTAAAACGTTCATGCATATATTCAATCTTATTGAGCATTTTATCCACGCATTTAAAATGTCCCTTATGGGCGAGAATAAAATGATTCCGAGATCCCAAAGATGAAGAAATAGTTAAGCATTCTTTGGCTTGTCATAATCATTAAATATCTTAAGGTAAGCAACCTAATTGCTAATAGCTTCAAGCTACTCTCGGTTTGATAAAATGTCGCATCTAATGCATTCTTGACATTTTATCTCTTTTGCCACGACATCTAAGGACTCCTTACTGATATCGTTGAGTTTAACCAAGACAACTTGTATACCTAGTATACCTTACGTTCCTAGGGAAGTAGTGATGCCTCGCTTTGGCGTAATCCATCACTTACGCGCATTAGTTCGGTAAGTGTTGTTCTTGGAACGACAAATTTTAGCTCAATATTATTAAGGGACCTAGGGTTTCTATGTTGGTTAATTTAAGTGAACTTAACTAGTCGTCGCAACATAATAGAAATCCTAGACATGCATCTAGCAATCATGTATAATAACAATATATATAAGGCATAAAAATAGATGCATTTGGCAACTAGCATGACCCCTTGAAATCTTCAATTTCCATGGGTCTTCATATTGGCTCGTCTTCATCGAAACGCCGTCTTGAGACATCTTGGCCAAAAATAAAATAAAAGAAGCTAGCTAGAACGACTAAGATTAATCTAATAGTACAAAAATACTTAACGGTTCGCAGACCGTATTTAGATTTACAAAAATACATAACGGAATGCAGTCCGTATTTTCTATCCTAGTCGGGCCCCACTAGTTGCCATTTTCAATGACCTGTTTTGAATAACAATCTTCCATTCATCCATTCACTATTTGTGAATTGCCCATGCAATTTTACGAAATACATAATTGAACACGCAAAACTAGTAACTAACTTAGGTGGTTAATCCAATTAACGCGCCTAATTAAATCTAGTCAAAATTGTTTAATCCATTATTTCTAAAATCTCACGCAATTAATTTAGCTCCCACTAAATTCCGCATCTGTACTTAATTAATCCGATTAATTAAGTCGACATAACCCAAAATTTGTCAAATTTTGCAAAATCAAAAATCGAGGTTTTTAGCCTCGTTAAATAATTACATGAGTAATTTAAAAAGGAAAAATTTTCGCAAATATACATAGCTAAAAATTAAGCAACGAGGCCCCATCCTAGCATGATGCATGGCGCACCATGGCTGCTAGGCAGCAGTGGGCTGGCTGGCTGGAGCTTGCTGCCTCGTTGCCCAGCAGCAGCACAAGCTCGCCAGCAGCTTACGCCTCACATGCACTAGCAGCATTAAGGGGCTGGGCTGGCGCTTGGTGCTAGCATGCTGCGCCCAGCACAACACACTAAGCTGGCCAGCACCACGCATGCCTGCACGCATGCTAGCGCCTGGCAACAAGTGGGGGCTGGCTGGTGCTTGCTACCACGCTGCCCAGCATCGCCCCCAAGCACCCAGCAGCCAAGGCCACTGCCCAAGCCCAGCCTTAGCACCCCTCGCCACACAACCACGCAACATTGATGCTTAGCCATGCGCGCACCATAAGCAGCCCGGCTAGCCTTAGTGACGCTTGCGGTTTTGCATCGATTTGCGTGCATTTTACTCGGGATTTTAATTCCGATTTGTGTGTGACAATAATTAATTCTAAATTACATTTTTGAATCAATTTGAGGGAAAATAAAATAAAATAATTCTAACTTAAATAATTTTTATTTTATTGGTGCACAAGCCTAAATCATCCTAAATTTTTAATTTTTAACAAAATTAGGTCTAACTTTATGCTTCTAATTAAATGAGCTATGTCCATAATTAATCTTGCCAATATGCAAATTAATAATGGGTTTGACAAATGGGAGTTGGAAAAATATATTAATCATCCAATGATAAAAGAAATTTTCCAACTTTCATACTTGTGTAAAATACCAAAATAACATCTTCCAATATGTAGATTAATCAAATTTTACTCACAAGTAATTGAACTTGATAGATTTTAATCAACCAAACATAAAAAATCCAAACTTTGTTCAACATGGAATTTAGGGTAAGGGTTCCAATCATTTAAACCTTTAAAGATTAGAACTTTAACATAATAGGAACTTAAAATTACAAGATCACAACAAGTTTTCACATTTTATTGCAATTTATTTGCAAAATTTGTGAAAAACAAGATTATGTGAAAAATGGCATATCACTTAAGCACTAATAAAAACTCCATTATTATGCTTAAGGATATTTTAAAACCAGTAGATAAGAGATCCAAAAGTGCATTTAATCTAACCTTGTAATGCTTGCATTAATCAAGGCTTAAAAAGAATTAAAATTTTCGTTGAAAAACGAAAAAACCCCATAAAAAATGGGTTTCTGGTTCGAATTTGGCTTCTAGACACTCCAAAAAGGGATGAATCTGTTCCAGAATGTCGATTCCACCCAAAAATCAATATTTTTGAGCCAAAATCTGGGTTCGATAGCCATATCGAGAATAAAATCGAGTTTTAAAATTAATTAAAACGAGCATCTAATCTAATTAGAAGAACATGAACCAGAAAAAAATAAATTCTTGTAAAACACCTTAATTAAAAATAATTTCAAAAATTAAAAGGAGCGTGGCTCCGATACCGCTGTAGGGTTTCGTAGTGACTCGACACTAAGAGGAAGGAAACCCACCAAGACTAGCCCCTTAATTAAAACAATTAATAAGCATATTAAACTTAATCAAACAAGATTAAGAACAAGAATTATACCTTCGTCGCGTGCTTCGCTCCCAAAGAGCTCTTACTTCAAAATCCCGAAAACACGAGATCTCCGACGGATCATATCCTCGCCCCGACCCGAGCGTCCTAAGTCTTGAAGGTTAGTCAAGACCCAGAAAAAATAACTATGAGTTTTACGAATCAAAGGTTTACTCTTAATTAGAGTAGCCTTTTTAATTCCATTCAAGGTTGTTCATTTCCCAACACCCTTGAAGGGTATTTATAAGGAAATGAATCCTTGGTTTCCAATCTCCCATCAATGTGGGAGAGTTGGTGAAATGATAATTATTTAATTCCAAAATTAAATGATTAATCAATTCAATCACAAAACGACACATGGCACAATAATAGAGAAAGCCAAGTGAGGACCAAAGGCTTGGGGGGACCATTGCCTTGATCCCCAAGCCATTTCTCCAAGCAATGGTCCCCACTTGCAAAACTGGCTCTAGCAAGGCCTGCTGGGCTGCTGCCAGCTAGCACCCCAGCTAGCAGTGCCAGCTAGCCCAGCCAGCTAGCAGCAACCTGCCTAGCACCTCCCTCGCATGCACAGCACGCCCAGCGCTGTTGCTCGCTAGCTAGCCAGGCGATGCTGCTTGCTAGCTAGGCGCTAGTGTTGGCTCCTAGCACGCATCAGCCCTCGCCATCGCACACGCTAGCATAGCCATCATGCATGCTGCTAGCAAGCCAGGCATGCTGGCCCCTTGCCTTACCAGCCATGCGCACCAGCCTCGCATGCCCTCGCATGTTGCTACTGCTGCGATGCCCTCCACGCATATGCACACGCACACAAGGCTTACCATGGTGTTGTGCTTGTGCGAGGTGCCTGCGATGGTGCCTAGCACCCAAGCACGCATGCTGCAATGTAGTGCCATGCGAAGGCACGCATGTGCGCATGCATGCTTGCTGCGATGATGCGTTGGGCTAAGGCACAAGCACACGCACACACGCACTGGCCTAGCCATGCGATGGTGCTGTGCTTGTGCTGCGATGGTGCGATGGGTTTTCATGATGCGCATAGCACTTGCGATCGTCTGTGATGGTGCCCAAGGTGCGCCTAGTGCTTGCGATGGCAGCGATGGTGCCTAAGCATCATGCTAGGGCTGCGATAGCGCCTAGGCATGATGCTAGGGCTGCGATAGTGTGCCTAGTGCACCTAGTGTGCTAAGGCTTGCGCCTAGCCATGCTCGGTGCATGTTAGCTTGAACAAGCCTAGCATCCACATGGCCAGGCCAGTGTGGTGCTAGGGCTATTATCATACTTGTCACTTTGTGATTTTGCGACACTCGGTCTCGACGCCCTAGGCTCGATATCCGACGTCTGTATTCGTAAAACTCTGCTGAATCATTAAATCCTTTCGGATTAATTCATCGTCTCGGATCGGTAATTCGATTGGGTTCGACCCGAAGGGTTCAGTTAAGATTAAGCTGTAACATCAATTGTACATTGATATTATTGATCGGTAGTGGCCTCCACCTAGGCATTCCGATCACTTGACCTTATTGAAGAATTAACTCTGAAATAATTCTGAAACCTCTATCGGAAGAATACACTTGTTGGAAGGACACCATTCCTTTCAAACTTGTATAACTAGTATACCTTACGTTCCAGAATGTCGATTCCACCCAAAATCACTATTTTTGAGCCAAAATCTGGGTTCGACAGCCAAATCGAGAATAAAATCGAGTTTTAAAATTAATTAAAACGAGTATCTAATCTAATTAGAAGAACATGAACCAGAAAAATAAATTCTTTTAAACACCTTAATTAAAAAATAATTGCAAAAATTAAAAGGAGCGTGGCTCCGATACCGCTGTAGCGTTTCGTAGTGACCCGACACTACGCGGAAGGAAACCCCCCAAGACCCGCCCCTTAATTAAAGCAATTAACAAGCATAATAAACTTAATCAAACAAGATTAAGAACAAGAATTATACCTTTGTTGCGTGCTTCGCTCCCGAAGAGCTCTTACTTCAAAATCCCTAAACTACGAGATCTCCGACGGATCGTACCCTCAACCCGACCCGAGCGTCCTAAGTCTTGAAGGTTAGTCAAGACCCGGACAAAACAAAACTATGAGTTTTACGAATCAAAGGTTTACTCTAATTATAAGAGTTGCCTTTTTTAATTCCACTCAAGGTTGTGCTTTTCCCAATACCATGCGTTTGGTATTTACTAATGTGGGAGAATGAATAATTTACTAATTAATTTAGTTCTAAAATAAATTAATAAATAAATTCAATCACAATGCAACAAGTGTCAAGGGGAGAGAGAAGGTTAGGTGAGGACCATAGAGAGGTGGGGGGGGGGGGGTGGGACCATTGTCTTGCTCCCCAAGGCTTTGACCAAGCCTTGGTCTCCACCCCTCACAAAACCGCCCTAACCAAAGGGCTGCTGGGCTGCTGCCAGCTAGCACGCCAGGTAGCAGTGCTAGCTAGCCCAGCCAACTAGCACCAGCCCACCCAGCAGCCTTGCATCCCAGCCAGGTAGTGCTGGTCGATGCTTGGCGCTGGTGCGTGCTAGTGCTAGGCGCTGGTGCGTTTTGGCGCTGGCCCCGACATCCCACGCACCACACGCATCCTCACTACACCTCTCGCACATGCTCGCATACCCAGCATGCGTGCTGCTAGCGAGCCACGCATGCTGGCCCCCTTTGCCTCGCACCATACGCATCACCCTCGCATCCCTCGTTGCACCTCTCGCACACGCATCAGCCATGCACCCCACACACATGCGCCACACGCATTGCTAGCCCAACCAGTGCACCTACACACGCAAGGGCCTAGCATGCGTGCTGGGCGATGCTGCCAGGTGCCCTCGCACTAGCACACATCAGTTAGTGCCTAGCACTGCTATGCTTGGTGCGACGCACACACGCACATGCACATGCGCCAGTGCCTAGCACTGCGATGGCTGTGCTTGGTGCGTGTGTGGCCCTGCCATGCGCACCTAGGCATCTAGGCAAGCACGCTGCTAGCTGCGATGGGCTGCCTGGTGCTTGTGGTGCTTGCGATAGGCTGCCAAGTGCCCCTGGTGCCCCTATTGCTTGTGGTAGGCAGCGATGGTGCCTAGTTATCATGCCATGGCTGCGATAGCGCCTAGGCATGATACTAGGGCTGCGATGGTCAGTGATGGTGTGCCTAGCACATCTAGTGTGCTTAGGCTTGCGCCTAGCCATGCTAGGTGCATGCTAGCTCGAACTAGCCTAGCATCCACACGGCTAGGCCAGTGTGGTGCTAGGGCTTTGTTCATACTTGTCGCTTTGTGATTTTGCGACGCTCGGTCTCGACGCCATAGGCTCGATATCCGACGTTTGTATTCGTAAAACTCTGTCGACTCATTAAATCCTTTCGGATTACTTCGTCGTCTCGAATCGGTGATTCAATTGGGTTCGACCCAAAGGGTTTTGTTAAGATTAAGCTGTAATATCAATTGTACCTCGATATTACTGATTAGAAGCGGCCTCTACCTAGGCTTTTCGATCACTTGATCTTACTAAAGAATTAACTCTATAATAATTCTGAACCCTCTATCGGAAGAATACACTTGTTGGAAGGACACCATTCCTTTCACCTAAGTATGATAAAGATCTAATCTTTAAAAGTTTAAATGATTGGAACTCTAACCCTAAATTCCATGATTGAACTAAGTTTGGATTTTTTTCATTTTGGTTGATTAAAATCCATGAAGTTCAAATACTTGTGAGTAAAATTTTGATTAATCTTCATATTGGAAGATGTAATCTTGATATTTTACACAAGTATGAAAGTTGGAAAACTTTTTATCATTAAATGGTTTATTTATTTTTTCCAACTCCCATTTGTCAAATCCATTATTAATTTTGCATTTTGGCTAAATTAATTATGGACATAGCTCATTCAATTTAAAGCATAAAGAAAGACTTAAAATTGTTTCAAAATAATTTTTTGAATGATTTAGGTTTATGCACCATTAAAATTGAATTTAATTAAGTTAGACTTATTTTATTTTAATTTATGCCACACATAAATCAGGATCAAAATCCCGAGTAAAATGCACGCAAATCGATGCAAAACTGCAAGCGTCACCAAGGCTAGCCTGGCTGCCTAGTAGCCCACATGTGAGCTGCCTATGGTGCGCGCATGGGTTGAGCATCAATGGTGCGTGGCTGTGTGGCGAGGGGTGCTAAGGCGCTGGGCTTGGGCAGTGGCATTTGCTGCTGGTTGCTTGGGATGCTGCTAGGCAGCGTGGTAGCAAGCACCAGCCAGCCTGCTTCTTGCTGGCAGGCGCCAGCATGCGAGCTAGCATGCTTAGCATGCGCAGCAAACAGCTAGTGCTGGCCAGCATAGTGTGCTCTGCTGGGCGCAACATGGTATCACCAAACACCAACACAGGCCTTGATGCTGCTGGTGCGTGGATGGCGTAGGCTGCTGGCGCTTGTGCTGCTGCTGGGCAGCGAGGCAGCAAACCCTAGCCAGGCAGCCCACTGCTGCCTAGCAGCCATGGTGCGTAATGGACCATGCTTGGTTGTGGCTACGTTGCTTAATTTTGAGCTATGTAATTTTGTGAAAATTTTTCCGTTTTAAATAATTTATGTAATTATTTTAACGAGGTTAGACCTCGATTTTTCTGGCTTTTGCAAAAATTTTTGATTTTGACAAATTATGGGTTAAGAAAATTTAATTAATCGGATTGATTAAGTATGGATGCGGAATTTAGTGGGAGCTTAGTTAATTACGTGAGCCATTTGCATTTTAGAAATAATGGATTAAATAACTTTGACTAGTTTTAATTATGCGCGTTAATCGGATTAACCACCTAAGTTAGTTACTAGTTTTGCGTGTTTAATTATGTATTTCGTAATATGCATGGGCCATTCACAAATAATGAATGGGTGAATGAAATATTGTTTTCAAAACAGGTTTTAGAAAAAGGCAACTAATAGGACCCGACTAGGATAGAATATACGGACTGCGATCCGTTATGTATTTTTGTAAATCTAAGTACGGTCTGCGAACCGTTAATTATTTTTGTACATTAGATTAATCTTAGTCGTAGTAGCTAGTTATTTTATTTTGGCAAAGATGTCTAAAGACGGCGTTTCGATGAAGACGAGCTAAAATGAAGACCCTTGAAGACTTGAAGATTTCAAGGGGTCTTGCTAGTTGCTAAATGCATCAATTTATGCTTTATATATATTATTATTATATATGAATGTTAAATGCATGTCTAGGATTTCATATGTTGCGACGATTAGTTAAGTTCACTTAAATCAACCAACATAGAAACCCTAGGTCCCTTAATAATATTGAGCTAAAATTTGCCGTTCCAAGAACAACACTTACCGGACTAATGCACGTATGTGATGGGCTACGCACAAAGCGAGGCATCACTACTTCCCTAGGAACGTAAGGTATACTAGGTATACAAGTTGTCTTGGTTAAGCTCAACGATATCAGTAAGGAGTCCTTAGATGTCGTGGCAAAAGAGATAAAATGTCAAAAATGCATTAGATGCGACATTTTATCAAACCGAGGGTAGCTTAGAGCTATTAGCAATTGGATTGCTTACCTTAAGATATTTAATGTTAAGACAAGCCAAAGCATGCTTAACCATTTCTTGTTCTTTGGGATCTCGGAATCATTTTATTCTCGCCCAAAAGGGACAAATTTATCAATGCGTGGATAAAATGCTCAATAAGATTGAAAATTTGCATGAATGCTTTTAAATTTCAAACTTATGAGTTTATGTATGGTTTTTCATTTCAAATTCTTTCAATTGTAGAACAATGTCTGCAAGTAACTCAAACAACAACCCTATGTGCCCGGGTCTTCCCGATAAGTTCGCTATCAAGCTTAACTTGACAAACCTCGAAGAATGGGAAGAAGAACTCAGGAAAACTCTCCGGAGTTGTTCCAAGGAGTATGTTCTGGATACTTCCCACCCAACCCTCTGTACCAAGAAAGACATGAGTGACGAAACTTATTGTGCATGGTCCAATGATTGCAAATTAGTTTCACAAATCATGGCTAACTCCATCCCGGAAGAATGGAAAGAAAAACTTCCATTCACTTTTCCGGACTTATTCCTTGGAGGACTAAGGGATGTTGTCGGTGTGAGGTTCTCTAAAAGTTTCAACGAAAACAATGGTGGACTCTTGTTTGAGGTGACTAGGTCACTTACAGACATGAATGTGAAGCCACCAGATCAAGGTTGTCTTGCTAAAGAGAGGTACCATCTTTGGTCTATGGTCTGCAACACCAAGTTGAGACCGGGTATGCCCCTCCGACCCCATGTGGCAAGAACGACCAGGCTCTTTAAGCACATGGAACTCCTCGGAATCCCATTAGAGGATGGAATGGCTGGTCATAGTATGCTCTCTTCACTCCACTCAGGATATGATGCACTAAGGGCATACATTTCTGAAAGAAAGGAGACACATTCTTTGAAGAGTGTGGTGGAGCTACTTCACCGAGCCAATTCATTTGGGGCAACCAAAACACCATCAAGAACGAGGGATTTCAAGGTCAAGGAAAAGATGCGTTGCTTCTATTGTGGTGGGCAAGGCCACTGAAGAGAGAATGCAAGCTCTTTCAGGAAGAGGAAGAGAAGAATGGAGCATCTGCCTCAGGTATCTTCCTTAAACACTTGTGAATTAGGCTTATCATGGGTATTAGATACTAAGTATGACTCACTTAATGTTGCCTTTTCAGGGACCAAGTGAGAAGCTTATCAAGTGTTGGTGCAAGGACAAGTAAACGACGAAGATGGTTTTTCGGTCGTGCTTGCATGCACTATTTTGTCCATGACATGTAATCAAACTAATGTTAGTTTAATAATGCTCTTGAACATACTATGATCTATGGTGTTGGACACCTAGTTATTTTGAATGTAAGACTTTGACAATAGTTTTTTCAAAATTGTCTTGCAAATATATGTTCAATGAAATTGCATGTTTTTACATATGATTAGTCAAATGTTGATACCGCTAACTAAGACATCTAAGAATTCTACTTCGTTAACAAACATTATTAGATATGGCAATATCTACTCAATGTCGAATAAATCTGAATCCTTTGAGAAATTCAAAGAATTTCAGAAAGAAGTTGAAAATCAATTTGGCAAGAAAATTAAAGCACTTCGATCAGATCGAGGTGGGGAATATTTGAGCCATGAATTCGACGATCACTTGAAAGAAAATGGTATTCTTTCAGAGTTGACACCTCCTAGACCTCCTCAATGGAATGGAGTATCCGAACGGAGGAATCGAACCTTGTTAGACATTGTTCGATCAATGATGGGTCTTAGTGAACTTCCTATCTCTTTTTGGGGACATGCGCTACAAACCGCGGCACTAACACTGAACCGAGCTCCGTCAAAACCTGTGGAAAAGACTCCATATGAATTATGGACTAAGAAACCTCCTAGGTTCTCTTTTCTTAAGATTTGGGGATGCGAAGCATATGTCAAATGATTAATTTCCGACAACCTTCACCCCAAATCGGATAAGTGTTTCTTTGTGAGATACCCAAATGAAACCAAAGGGTATTACTTCTACAATAAATCCGATAACAAAGTGTTTGTTGCTCGTAATAGTGTCTTTTTGGAGAAGGAACACCTTTCCTAAATCACAAGTGGGAGGAAAATCGAACTCGACGAAGTTCGAGAGGACGAGCAACAATGTCAACCTGATAAAACTAAAAATCCAAGTGCTTTGGAAGTAGCTGAGAAGATTGGTCAGAATCAAACAGACAATGTAAATGCTCAACCTATTACCCTTCGTAGGTCGCAACGGCAAAGATCTCAACTAGACAGATACCATGGTATTGTCTTAACTGATGATCAAGACATCCTAGTTATGGATGGAGATGAGCCAGCGACATACAATCAAGCTATGACGAGCCCCGACTCTGCTAAATGGCAAGAGGCCATGAAATCCGAGATGGACTCCGTGTTTGAAAATCAAGTCTGGGACTTGGTGTATTTGCCCGAGGGTTACACACCCATTGGTTGCAAATGGATCTTCAAATTGAAGATAGACAAGGATGGAAATGTATCAATATACAAAGCTAGACTGGTGGAAAAAGGTTAATGACAAATCCACGGGATTGACTATGATGAAACCTTTTCACCGGTTGCAATGCTAAAGTCTGTCCGGATTATCCTAGCGATTGCTGCATATTACGATTATGAAATATGGCAGATGGATGTCAAAACTGCCTTCCTAAATGGGATTTTTGAAGAAACTGTGCACATGACACAGCCAGAAGGTTTTGTTGATCCGAGCAACGCTTGAAAGGTTTACAAGCTTAAGAAGTCTATTTATGGACTAAAGCAAGCCAGCAGGAGTTGGAATCTGCGATTTGATGAAGCTATAAGCAAGTTTTGTTTCATCAAGAATCTAGATGAATCTTGTGTATACAAGTAGGTCAGTGGGAGTGACATCGCATTCCTAGTCCTATATGTCGATGACATACTGCTCATTGGAAACAACACAAAATTACTGGAGTCCATAAAGGGGTGGTTGGGAAAGTGCTTTTCAATGAAGGACTTAGGAGAGGCACAATACATATTAGGCACCAAGATCTACAGGGATAGATCTAAGAGGATGATTGGATTGAGCCAGAGTACTTACATTGATAAAGTACTGGCACGATTCAACATGGAGAATGCCAAAAGAGGGCATCTACCCATGTCCCAAGGCGTAACTCTCATCAAGAAACAGTGTTCACAAACGCCTGTTGAGCGAGAGAGAATGGAACAGATTCCATATGCTTCGCTAATTGGGTCAATCATGCATTGGACTGCGGCCAAGAATATCCTAAAGTACCTGAAAAAGAACAAGGATAAATTCCTGGTTTATGGTGCCCATAAAGACCTGGTTGTTGAAGGTTACACCGACGCTAGCTTCCAGACTGATAGAGACGACTTCAAGTCACAGTCAAGATACATATTCTGTCTGAATGAAGGAGCTTTTAGCTGGAAGAGTGTCAAGCAGAGCACCACTGTAGATTCTACAACTGAAGCCGAATACTTGGCAGCTTCAGAAGCCTCTTAGGAGGCTATTTGGATTTGTAAGTTCATTAGTGAGCTTGGTGTTGTACCCTCCATCAAGGGTCCGATAGATCTCTACTGTGACAACAATGGAGCTATCGCTCAAGCTAGAGAGCCAAAAGAGCACCAGAAGGTCAAACATGTCCAAAGGCGATTTCACATGATAAGGGAATGGAAATCCGAAGGTGAAATCAGAATTTGCAAGATCGGCACGAATGATAATGTGGCCGATCCTTTGACTAAACCTTTGCCTCAAGTGAAACACAACAAGCACGTTGAGGCAATGGGAATCAAGCACGTTGGAGACTTGCTTTGAAACTCCCTGTACATGTGTTTTAATTAAACTTGATGTTTTAATGTAAGACACTATATTGAAACCATTCATTTATGGAGTAATTAATTTTTAATGCAAAATTATTTTTCACTCCATTGCTATTAAATTGTGGTTTAGAATTAAATAATGAGTCCATTCGATTTATGGAAATATTCAAAACAGGGTATCAAGACCATGTCTTGGATAAAGAAACACCTGTTAAGTGAACATTGAATATTTAAATCGAAAATTATCCCTAATCGAGGTCATCTAAATGATGGACGATTGATGACCACCAGAGATTAGTGTGTAGTATGATTTACAGCACCGTTTCTTGTGCTGGAAGGACGTAATGGTCATAAATCACTTGCACAGGTGCCAGTTCGGAACTGCACTAGATCGACCTATGAGAGTACTTTAAGAGATTCAAAATTGTCATAAGTACATTTCTCATTATAGCTATCGGAACTCGTTTCCTCGACCATGAGTATTGTGAAGTTTTCTTGTTTGAGTACTAGTCTCTTTGATGTTACCTAACGTCTGCCGTAACTAGGGATCATAACAGGAACACTCAGGAGATTAGGTCCTCTTAGTAAGAGAAACTTACAATGCAAGACTGCGAATGTCCCCTATTAACAATAGGGAACATGTCTTTGTTGTTTACAAGGCCGCTCGAAGAGCGAGACTGTGAAAATGCATGGCCGTGCTCAGATGGATTTTGGAAATCATTTGCTTATTGACAGTCGAACTCGGAGATCGAGAAACACTTCTTAATGTAATAAGGATGACGATGAATCTTACCTTATAGTTCACGAAGAGACATTAAGCGACATAGGAAATGGGCTATACAATGTATGCACACTTGTCCGGAAGGACAATTGGGAGATTGAAAGGAATGGTGTCCTTCCAACAAGTGTATTATTCTGATAGAGGGTTCAGAATTATTACAGAGCTAATTCTTCAGTAAGGTCATGTGATCGGAATGCCTAGGTGGAGGTCGCTTTCGATCAGTAATATTAAGGTATAATTAATATTACAGCTTAATCTTAACTGAACCCTTCGGGTCGAACCCAATCGAACAACCGATCCGATACGACGAATTAATTTGAAGGATTTAATGAGTTGTCGGAGTTTTACGTAAACAAACGTCGGGCATCGATCCTAGGGCGTCGAGGCCGAGCGTCGCAAAATCACTAGCAAAAAGTTCGAGCATAGCCGTAGTATCATAGTGGCCTAGCCATGTGAACGTTAGGCTAATTCGAGCTAGCATGCACCTAGCATGTCTAGGCGCAAGCCTAGACACACTAGGTGTGCTAAGCGCACCATCGCTAGCACTAGGCGCTAGCATGCGTGCATTCCTAGCATCAAAGCACCATGTGCGTGTGTGCGTGCCTTCGCATGGCACGGCAGCACCGCAACGTGTGTGCCTGGGTGCCTAGGTGCCATCGCTGGCCACACACACCAAGCACAACCATCGCAGTGCTAGGCACTTTTGTGTGTGTGCGTGTCCATGTGTGTCTCGCACCATCGCAGCAGCAGCATACATGCTGGCTTGCGTGCTAGCCTTCGCATGGCAGCACCAAGCAGCACGCTGTGCATGTGCGTGGCCTAGGCGCAGCAGCCCAGCAGCACTACGCACCCAGCCAGCAAGGCTGTGTGTGTGTGTGTGCGATAGCCAGGCAGCAGCGCCCAACGCCCAGCATAAGGCGTGGCTCGCTAGCAGCACGCAAGTGCTGGGAGGGCTGGGTGATGCGTGCTGTGCGTGCCAACTGGGCATGCTAGGGCGGCTGTGCTAGCTGGCCAGCAAAGAAAGCAGCCATCTCACCCAAATGCCTTGTGCCGGTTTTGTGAGGGGTGGGGACCAAGGCTTGGGCAAAGCCTTGGGGAGCAAGGCAATGGTCCCCCCCACCTTCTCTTGGTCCTCACTTGACTCTCTCTCTCCCCTTGACACTTGGTGCATTGTGATTGATTTGATTATTAATTTAATTTAGAATTAAATTAATTATCAAAATTATTCATTTTCCCACATTGGTTGGGGAATGAAAATCAAGGGTTCATTTCCCTATAAATACCAAGGCATGGGTATTTGGGAAAGAATACACTTGAGTTGAAAAGTAAAGGAAACTCCATTGTTAATTAAGCATACCTTCAAATTCGTAAAAATATAGTTTATTTTGTCCGGGCCTCGACTAACCTTCGAGGCTTAGGACGATCAGGTCGGGTTCGAGGGTACGATCCCGTCGGAGACCTCTCACTATCGGGGTTCAAGTAAGAGCTCATAGTTGAGCGAAGCACGCGTCAAAGGTATAATCTTTTATCCTTTCTTATGCTTTAAATTATGTTTTGCTTGTTAATTGCATTTATTATGGGGGCGGGTCTTAGCGGGTTTCATTCCGCGTAGTGTGGGTCACTACGAAACCCTACAGCTCCAAGCCCGTGGCTGCTTACTGTCTCATTTTGGCCTTGCTGCTGCTAGTGGATGAGTAATGCTCTCGTAAGGGTCTAAGAGCTTAACCCATAACTCTCACAAATCAAACAATCAAGGTAAACCATAAAAATCAAATCAAAAGAAAATGAATGAAAACAAATGTTCATAAATTGACTTTGCAAATGAATAAACACAAATGAATGACAAACTTTCTCTATAAGTAAAGGGATGCACATTTCAATATATCCAAGGTTGAATGAAACATAAAATATGCTAAGCTTGGAGAACTATAGGACACAATTCACCTTCATCCCAAACAATCTTACCGCGTTCTCCCTAATAGTTTCAAATCCGCCACTAGTGAGCATCTCAATGATTCCTCTAAGGAACCGGAAAAGAAGAGATTTGAGGGCTACTTGACATCTTGACTATGAAAACCGCTCCATAAGCTTGATTCCCATCTCCCTCAAACGACCTGTGACTTAACCACAAAGGTCAAAAGGTCTTTGAAGGGTTGTAACGTATGGGCAAAGATGGTAAAGGTAGGACAAAATTTCAAATTTGGTGGTATACCTAATTTGTGAAGAAAAGGGTGATCAATCCTCAACACCATAATCAAGTTATCACCAAACAAAAACACGCTTTCCCCAAGCTTAAATGGAGCATTGTCCTCAATGCTCTAAACTAGGGGGATGATGACTACATCAAAATATTTTTGTGCTTTTCATTTTTTTTTTTTTTCACTTTTTTCAAAACATTTGCTTTTGCTTTGCTTATTTTTTTTTCACTTTATTGCTTTGTCCTCGCCTCTTTGACTATGGACGGCTTTTTCAACCTTTGCATTTGCTTTTATTCACAAACTTATACATAATACATACTTTCTATACAAAATGAGCTCATAACTTCAAACAATTGCACTTATAATCACCAAAAAACTCATCACCACTAGCTTCACAAAAACGAAAAATGAAAAGAATGAAACAAATGGTAAGAAGTTTAATAATATGGCTTGAAAAGAAGGTATAAGGCTCAAATGGTTAGCAAGGATGCAAATGTAAAACCAAAACCAAAAATATAAAATCGAAACCTAGAAAAGCAAAAATAACCACCACAAAAAGATGCCTTTGTCCTTCCCAGATGGTTCGGTCGCAATATCGGGAGATAAAAGTCAAGTTATAGATAAAGTAAGCGATAGTTAAGGATCCATGTGTCACTCATGCAAATTAGGTAGAAGGCTAAAGAAATGAAAGCTCACATTGTTGTAGCAAAAACTCATTATCGGCTTCAAATTCACCATAGGAAGTGTTTCAGGGTTTTTTATGTGTCCTAAGGGAGAGTTACGTCACCAAGCCTGGATTCCCTTCGCCTGTACCTGCAAACAAATGGAAGCTTCAGTTGTGCGGAGTTCCGCCTCCGACGATCAAGTTAGTAAAAGTCATAGGAGAGTAAAAAGTGCGAAAAGTAAAAGTAGATCTTCTCGGATCCCGAGATCAGGTGTTTTCTCTTATGTGAGAGAATTGATTGTGTTGTAATAAATGAACATGCGCCCAAATTGGGGTAAATCTCCCTATTTATAGGGTCATGGGAATTAGTGCTCTCTTTTATAGGTCATCAACCTAGGTTAATGGGCTGCGCCGTTTTTACGGCGTTCTTGGGATTTGAGCCTTTGAAAGCCGCCTTTTTCCCTAATGATAGGAGTGCCACGTGTCAGCTAGTGATTGCTCCTTTTTTAACCTCTCCTGGGGTGACACGTGTCCCCTTTTTTTGGGCCACGTGGCCTAGGTACTTTTACCCAAATCATTTTCCCCTCACAAGGGTGATGTGGCATGCCACGTGTGGCGCCTGTGACACTTGTCAGCTACGCATTAGTGAACGGATTTAATTGTTCACCTTCAGGGGAGATTACGGGGATGCCCCTAAATTTACCCCTCTATAAATAAGGTTTTACCCCCTCCTCATCTTAGACATTTTTATAAAGTCTAGAGAGAGAAAGTCCACATTCTAGAGTGAGAGAGTCTGATAACCGCCTAAGCATCGTTCTGACAATATCGCTTGATTTTTCCGCTTGTTACAGCAGGTCAACGCTTGACACCTCTTTCAGAAAAAAATACATTTGAGGTAACCGTTTCTCACTCTTCCACTCTTTTATCGTTTGTGCATACTGTTTTAAATAAATGGACTCACCATCAACACACACGACAAAGCCTAGGACAGTAGTTAGCCGGTCTCCTGGTACGGCTGAGTCTAGGACTGGGGGTGCCGTCTCTGGATGTTTGGACCACCATCATTTTTCCCCGAATTCGACTGTCTCTGTGTCTGTGTAGGATACAATGGCTCGGATGAAGCAGACGACACAAGATCAAGAGTATAGGGAAGACGACACATTAGAAGTGTCAGCTGAAGAAGTAGTACCAGTTGACGAGGTAGTAGTATATTCATCGGGTGGACCTAACACTCCTAGTGATGGTATTTTGGAAGAATCTGAGAAAGGAGAGGGTGAAGAGGTTGGCTTTGGGTCTAGATTTGAGGAGAGAAATGGTGGAGAGTCCGCCTCAAGGTCGGACTCTGAAGAAGGCAGCAAAAAACTCCCTAGATACGGTTGTAGATAGTAAGGAGGAGGAGCGCCGCCACTGGAGAAAGAAGACAGACCTGTTTCAAATTCATGTGTCTGTTAGGGATAGAGAAAACATGAATGTGGGTTTAGAGAACTTAAAAAAAACATCCCCTTAGGGAGAATTATGACATCTGGGTGTCGCTTGAGTTGAGCACCATAGCTTGGGAAGATAACCTACAAAATGACAATGATTACTTATAAATCCAAAATGCCTCCGTAGCTGCTTCTGAAGCTGCCAAGTATTCGGCTTTAGTTGTAGAATCTGCAGTGGTGCTTGCTTAGCACTCTTCCAACTAAATGCTCCTCCATTTAGGTAGAATATGTACCCTGACTGCGACTTGGGGTCGTCTCTGTCAGTCTGGAAGCTCGCGTCGGTATAACCATCAACAACCAAATCATTACTCTGACCATAAACCAGAAATTTATCCTTGTTCCTTTTTAGGTACTTTAGGATATTCTTGGTCGCAGTCTAATGCGCCTCTCCTGGGTCTGATTGGTATCGGCTCGTAACATACAATTCATACAATACATCCGGCTTAGTACATATCATGGCATACATGATCGAACCAATAAGCAAAGCATATGGAATCTGATTCATCCTCTCTCGCTCATTTGGTGTCTGTGGACACTTTTTCTTGCTGAGAGTTATGCCATGTGACATGGGTAGGTGCCCTCTCTTGGCCCCTTCCATGTTGAATCGTGCCAGTACCTTATCAATATAAGTACTTTGGCTCAATCAACTAATCCTTTTAGATCTATCCCGATAAATCTTGATGCCCAATATGTACTGTGCCTCTCCCAAGTCTTTCATTGAAAAACACTTTCCAAGCCAAAGTCTTAAAAGACTCCAACAATGGAATGTTGTTTCCAATGAGCAATATGTCATCGACATATAAGACGAGGAATGCGATATCACTCCCACTGACCTTCTTGTAAACACAAGACTCATCTGGATTCTTGCTAAAACCAAATTTGCTAATAGCTTCATCGAATCTCTGATTCCAACTTCTGCTTGCCTGCTTTAGTCCATAAATGGACTTCTTAAGCTTGCATACCTTCCCAGCATTGCTTGGATCAACAAAAACTTCTGGCTGTGTCATATACACAGTTTCTTCCAAAATCCCATTAAGGAAGGCGGTTTGGATATTCATTTGCCATATTTCATAATCATAATATACGACAATTGCTAGGATAATCCAGACGGACTTAAGCATGGCGACTGGCGAAAAAGTTTCATCATAATCAACTCCGTGAATTTTCCTGTAACCTTTTGCCACCAGCCTAGCTTTGTATATAAATACATTTCCATCTTTGTCGATTTTCAACTTGAAAATCCATTTGCAACCGATAGATGTATAACCTTTGGGTAAATCAACCAAGTCCCAGACTTGATTTTCAAACATGGAGTCCATCTCGAATTTCATGGCTTCTTGCCATCTTGTAGAGTTGGGGCTCGTCATAGCTTATTTGTACGTCGCTGGCTCATCTCCATCCATAATTAGGATGTCTTGATCTTCGGTTAAGACAACACCGAGGTATCTATCTGGGTAAGATCTTGGTCGTTGCGACCTACGTCAGGTAGGTTGAGCATTTGCATTGCCGGTTTGACTCTGACCAATGTCAACTACTGCTTCTAAAGTACTTTGATTGTCAGTTTAGTCAAATTGACTTTGTTGCTCATCCTCTCGAACTTCATCGAGTTCGATTTTCCTCCCACTTGTCATTTTGGAAAGGTGTTCCTTCTCCAAAAAGACACCATCACGAGCAACAAACACTTTGTTCTTGGATTTGTTGTAGAAGTAATACCCCTTAGTTTCTTTTGGTTATCCCATAAAGAAACACTTGTCTGATTTTGGGTGAAGTTTGTCAGAAATTAATCTTTTGACATATGCTTCGCAACCCTAAATCTTAAGAAAAGACAACCGTGGAGGTTTCTTCGTCCATAATTCATATGGTGTCTTTTCGACAGCTTTTGACGAAGCTCGGTTAAGGGTTAGTGTCGCGGTTAGAATCGCGTGTCCCCAAAAAAATATAGGAAGTTCGCTAAGACCCATCATTGATTGGACCATGTCTAACAAGGTTCGATTCCTCCTCTCGGACACTCCATTCCATTGTGGAGTTACAGGAGGTGTTAATTTTGAGAAAATACCATTTTCTTTCAGATGATCGTCGAATTCTTGGCTCAAATACTCGCCACCTCCATCCGATCGATACACTTTAATTTTCTTGCCTAGCTAATTTTCCACTTCACTCTGAAACTCTTTGAATTTCTCAAAAGATTCAGATTTGTTCGACATAAGGTAGATATATCCATATCTACTATAGTCGTTTGTGAAGGTGATTAAATATCGATAACCATGCCTTGCGGGTGTACTCATTGGTCCACATAAATCCGTATGTATAAGACTCAATAAGTCACTAGCCCTTTCTCCTAACTAGGAGAATGGTTGCTTTATCATCTTGCATAATAAACTTCCTTCGCAATTTTCAAACGACTCTATGTCGAATGAGTCAAGAATACCTTCTTGAAGAAGTTTCTTGATGCGTTTGATGTTAATGTGACAAGACGATAATGCCACAAGTAGGTTTTGATTAGAGGATTTTTCCCGCCACGTGGACCAATTAAATTCTGCCACATGTCATCCACATGGACCAACCAGAGTCAGCCACATGTCACCTCGTGAGAGGTCTAAGGTGGACCAATCAGGCCACGACACGTAACAAACAGATTGCCAACTTGAAAACTGGCTTTTGACAGCCCAAATTCCTAGGCAAGCCCAGTCCGTCCTAGGTTTCTAAAACCTAGTACTAGGCCACATTGCGAGACCCTATAAAAGGGAAATGTTCCGCCTGAGGAACATCATTCAGAAATTCCAAAACACAGGTGTACATTGATTTCTGCACATTAAACCAAGCATTAATTGCACTATTTGAGAGCTAAGGCTCGGATGTTGAGATTGTCTCAGACAGTCGGATGATCACTCCCTTTCCGAAAGCAGCCTGATCTCAATTACATTCCACAGTTATTATATCCGTACACGTTCTAACTTGATCATCGGCGGCGAAACTCCCGCCCATAGGAGTCTCTGTTGTTTTGTAGGTATAGGCGTCCAAAGGCCAGTCTTGGTGTTGTAACTCTCTCGCAGGACATATAAAAAACCCCGAAACATTTGGAGCCGTCTGTGGGGAGAGTACTTCTAAGATGGTTATGGCCTATGGCCGACATCCATGTCTATACAGACCAGGATACAGATGACGACTATGAGGTCGACACACACAGAGCCCCTGACGGGTCCCTAAGGACTAGGCGCGTCCATTCCATCGAAAGGAGGGAATAGAATGACGAACAGGCGGGCCCTAGTGAACCAATCGGCCAGTTGACTGGTCAACCCCAGGTGGCCGAAGGTTCCATCCCTACCACCAGAAACGAGCTCATGACTCTCATGACAAGTTTCAAAGGGGAGATTAAGGACCTGATTGATTAACGAACGGTTGTTTCCACCAGGGAACAGTCGGCCAAGAAGCCTTCTCATCATGGGAGGATTAAGCCGGTTAAAGACCGAGAGGCCCTTATTAATGTAGCTAAACTCCAGTTCCCCGAGCAAGGGAAGAGGAAGGTCATTCGGCATTTATAGCCGAATGGTTCAAAGAAAACTTATTCTGATGCGCGGATGTTAATCTAGCAGAAGAAGAACATGCAACTGTTAGAGTCGGCTTCAACGTCGAACTTGCAAGACAGCTTTCAAAATACCTTAATAAGGTATTCCCTATTAAATCGAGAGAACCAGACAGACGGCATGTTCGCCCACTCTAGTCCTCTGATGCTCCATGCGGCCCCGTATGCGCCTCAACAGCCATACATGCCGTATGGATAACCTTACATGCAGCTGACCCTCTGCGGGGGGCAGACGGCACATAATTTCCAACCCTTAGACTGGCAGCTCCGACTATTAAGAATGGGGGAACAGCCCTCGGCGTTTTCCAAGGTAATAACTGAGGCTGTTCAGCCAGCCAAGGTGAAAATTGTGTAGGTAGGTACCTATGACGGTATCACCAATCCAGAAGATCACCTTATGGCATACACCAACCTTATGTATCTTCAAGGATTGGATGATGCCGCATGGTTTAGGTGCTTCTCGGCCACATTAAAGGGCATCGCCCAACAATTGTTCGGCAACGTGCCAGCCGGATGCATAAATAACTTTAAGACGCTTGCATACTTGTTTGCGTCCAATTTCTCAATGAACATCCCTGCAAAGAAAACAAGTCTTAACTTGGGGGCTATATGGCAGGGAGAGAAAGAAGGGCTACAGTCATCTGTCAAGCGATTCAATCTGATGAGAATTCTGATTGAAGGACTGTCTGATGAGGTGGCCTATACTGACTTTTTTAAAGGTCTCAAGGACGGGTCGGCCTTAAAGTTCTACCTTGTCAAAAAGAGGGTTGCTACCCTCCAAGAAGCACTGATGGAGGCGGACGCCTATATACAGGCGACCGAGCTCTGCCACATCAGTAAACAGACGGACTTAAAGAAGTCCGACAAAGGAGAGAGTCGGTCATCACAGCCGGCTAAGAAAGAAGAAAAGAAAAGAAACAAAAAATCTGGGTGGCTGATACCTCTTAACAGCCGTCCAAGAAGAAAAAGAAAGAATCTGAACCATACACCTCAAAGTATGAGTTCAACAAGGATTGTCAATCCATCCTCATGATGATCAAAGACCGGGTGACCATTGAGAAGCCGACTGCTATGAAAGGTTCAGCTAAAAATCGGAACAAAAATAAGTATTGTCATTTTCATGAGGATGTTGGCCATGACACCAACGATTGCTATAGTCTCAAGCGGCTATTGGACCGTCTGGCTGACAAAGGGGTGCTCAAGTCCTACATTTTGAGGTCCAAGGTTACCCTGCAAACCAACCCTAGGCAGTCGTCCAAGAAAAAGTCTCAACCTGTAAATAGTTCTGATACTGATGAAGAAGAGATCTATACAATAGCAGGGGGCTATTCTGGAGGCGACCCTACCATTCAGGGAACCAATGATTACATTAGGCAGCTAGATGTCAGCTCAATTGATGAGGGGCAAGCATCTAAGGACACTTTCCCTCAAGTTTTCATCTCTGAGGGAGACAGGGGCATGGTAAGGAGGCCTGACGAGGGTTAAATCGGTCGCTACAATCTAACTCTCAATCAAACAATACTTATACGAACACCCTATAACCAAGTACAATGGCAAATAAAGGTTCGGTCCACGAGGAACGAGAGTAATTGCAAATCAATCTTAAACCTAAGCTAGTTCGAAATCAATGGAAAATGGTGTTCTAAAATACTACTAATAAGATGGAATAAATCAATAAACTAAGACACTAGGGAGAACGGGAATCCGCCTAACCATTGGTAACTAAGCTACAAGGAATCACAGAGACAAACGGGATATGCAAAGACTATAAGTCTGATCAATATCATGTGATAGGAAGACAACGGGCAATACTAAGCTTGGATTTCTCATGCACTTAACATTACTCGATACATAATCAAACCACATTCAATAATGAAATACTCAATTCACAATCTCTTGTTCAAATCAAGAATATCATGCAATCAAATTCAAGATTCCAGGTTAGCTACTCCTATTATAATGAATTAACATGCAATCGCATATAATGAATTTAATCACAATCCGTTTATCAAAATCAATCCTCAATTACATAGATTACCTAGGCCGGGTTTCATCCCGAAACCCTAGCTAGGAGACTACTCACACATATTCATAATCAAAGCAATAATGAATTCCAAACGCATAATAAACATAAACATGAATTCTGATTAAGGAATAATAAAGCTTGATTAATAAACAAGAATGAATAATACCAATTGTATTGATGCGAATCAATGGAAAAGTTCAGAACTTTGATATCCGCCGTCAATGAATAATACAAAGAATCTTCGCAAATCTTGCTTCAAATCAATCCAAGAAAACTAAAATCTCTAGAAATATCTCTAAGAAAACTAATGAATCTCTAATACTAAGAACGTTCTCCCATAACTCTCTACAAAGGCTCTCAAAACTATCTCTAAAAACTGTCTCTTAACCCTTACAATCGGGCTATATATATATATGTTTTAAATCGGAAAGTAAATCGCAGGCTGCCCTTCGTGAATCGGCACGGCCGTGCTGGAAGTGGCACGGCCGTGCAAGCATGGCAGTAGCTGATCCGCAATATCTTCAATTATGGCACGACCGTGCTGAATTTGGCACGGCCGTGCTAATGCCTGGCACGACCGTGCTAAATCTGGCACGGCCGTGCTAATGCCTGGCACGGCCGTGCTAATTCCTGGCACGGCCGTGCTAATGCCTGGCACGACCGTGCTAATGCCTGGCACGACCGTGCTAAAAGTGGCACGGCCGTGCAGCATAGGCAGGAAGGTTGCAGGCACTTTGGCCTTCTTAAAACAGTCACAACTTCTTATCCAGAGCTCCGTTTAAGGCGTGCAATATATCGTTGGAAAGCTCTTCAAGTCTACTTTCCAATGCAATTGAAATCACTCCATTATCATTTGTATACCGAAAGTTGTGAGCAAAATAGTGAACAGGTGTCATATTTGTGAACTGTTCTGCCTTGCCTACTACTTAACTTGCCTTTCAAGGCCTTGAGAACCGCAGCAAAGTCTTAACTTGGTGGACTAGGATCGATAATAGCCTGATTACGCACCAATGGTTCGGGACTCGACATAACTTGGTCAACTATACCTGTTAACACACCAAAAACAGACTGAAACCCGTGAAGCACGTAATATGAAGGAAATGAGTGTAACAAGGCAATAAACGACCAAAACGGGCCTAAATACATCCGAAATCACCCATTTATATGCCTTAAATCGCGCCCTAATGTGCGCTTGTCAAAATCCCCCAAGCTACACTTTTGCTAGTCCTCGAGCAAAACTAAGGGATACAGACACACACAGGATCAAATAAAATATTGCCATTACATATAAATCCAATTTAGCACGGAATGAAGTCAATGGATCCTACTTAGAACAACCACGCACGGAATGAAAACTCACTCAAACAAGCAACGAGACACACAATCCAAGGTATCGTTGATCAAAATGCAAACAAAACCTAAACCAAGCATAGAGAATAAATAAGTCATGCTTCCCTCTAAACCCTACCAAACCGGCCACGTCCTCCCCTTTTGCTTCAAATCACCACCCTAATTGGCCCATCGTGATCCCCCGAAGGAACCGGAAAAATAAATATTTTGAGGAAATAACAAAGGTATCTCGACATCTCGATTACGCATAATCTTTCCATAGGGTTGAAAGGTATCTCCCTCCACCGTTTGAAAACCGAACACCTCTAAAGTCTAAGGGTCTTACAAGGTTGTAATGTATTAGGAATGGGTAAGGTGGTGAAAACAATTTAAAATGTGGAGTTAAATCCTAAATGAAGCGCAAGAATCACGATTCTCAAAAACAAAGCTCAAGAGATGCAATTCACATTCCACAATAAATATTGATCACACTTTTACACATCCCAAACTCTCTATGTTATACACACTCAAATCACCTTTTTCAAACTTCAAAGCTTTTATTCATATGTCTTCGCCTTTTTCACAATTCGGACGACTTTTCTCCTTTTTTTTAATTTTGATTTTCTTTTCTTTTTTTTCAAAAACAAATTTTCATATTACATCTTTACAATTAAGCTCACTTTCAAACTTGCTCAAACCAACTATCGATCATTATTCTTGATTTATACACAATAATCTCAAACAAACCTTGCGAGGTAAACGCTTCACAACTAAGGGTTGGTAAAACATCGGCCATCGGGTTTGTAACATGGGTAACCAAAAATGGAATTAAAGGCTCAACATGGTTAGCAAGTAAGATGATGTAAAAAGAAAATTAATTTGTAACAAAACAAAAGGAACAAGAATAAGAAAAATGAAAAAGGTGCCCTCTTCCTCCCTTAAAAGTGTCAAGTCGGTCTCGGGAGCTACTAGTCAACACAAAGATCGAAAAATGCGTAATCAAGGATCCAAAAATGCCACTCAAGAAGAATGATGAAGGCTAGAACAATAAAACCTCACGGGATTCAAAAACAAAGCAACTACCAATTAAGGGGATCAAATCCACAAATGGGAAGCGACTCCATCTTACCACAGCCCAAAGGCATAGAGTTTCACATGACAAAAGTGTTCTAACCAACTACCTTCGCCTAGACTCGTCTACATTGATCAACAATAGACTCAAACTGTGTATTCATCACTGGCTTAAGTAGAAATAGATATTCCACACACATTCATTCACGTTTCGAATCCAAATATGAGCATTATTCCAAAAGTTTATGCAATTAGACAAGTTTATCACGATCCAAAAATATAGGAAAAGACTATGAGGCAAATCATATAAACTAGACTACACATTCTCATAACAGAAGCTTTTCCTATATTGCACACATATATAAACAACTAAGTAATCTAAACAAGCTAAATGGCTCATAAAGAGGCATGAAAATCACATAATAATCCCAATCGACAAACAAGTGATCAATTGATATCAACATCAATGATCCCAGGTTCTTTAGAACCGATCAAACATCCTCGAACCATTCAACTTCTTCCTAAACTAAACTATCCTACGCACAAAAAAACAAAAAAAACTAAAGGAAAAAGGGAAAGATTTCACCAAATGCTTCTTGAAAACACACTAAGACAACATGAGATGCGGCGAAGCTCCTAATGTTACCTCCATGAGTCTTCATATCTGCACAGGTTAGATAGAAAAAAACCAAAACGAAACCAAAAGAAACTCGTTTTTTTTTATTTTTTATAGGAATATGAAGAAAAACAAGGGAAAATCAACAAGGAAACCATTCACCCCCCCAAGCTAGTATAGACATTGTCCTCAATGTCAGGCATCGAGAGACTACCTAGAAGGAAAAAAGGGAAAGAGAAAAGTACCTCATTGACTGGGTCTCGGGTTGCCTCCCGGAAGCGCTTCTTTAACGTCATTAGCTTGACGCAACACATGGATTACAGGTTACCCATAATCAATACTTGCCATTGCAGTGGAGATAAGCTCACCATACTTATTCTTGACAATAGTCACCGCCCCTTTCTTAGGTACTACAAACACAGGGGAAACCCTTCCTTGATGTGTTGGAAGGGGTTTAAGCTTTACCTTTGGTGCTTCATTAGCCTCCTTTGCAGTGGCCACATCTAATGCATCTAGAAATTGCTCCTCCATGTCCCTGTTTTCCTTGTTCTCATTCAACTCAAAATCATGATTAGTATAGAATAATTCGTTACGCATATCAGAGACAATGGAATCAACAGTGTCAACCATCATGCAATTATCAGAATTAGAACAAGGATATTTCATAGTTTTATTTAAATCAAAATCTAAAACCTCCTTTCCTACTTTCAATGAAATCTTGGCACCCTTTACATCAATAAGGGCCCCCGAAGTAGCTAGGAAAGGACGTCCTAGAATTATAGGTATATGAACATCCTCATCCATATCTAGGACCACAAAGTCAACAGGTATGACAAACTTCCCCACCCTTAGGGGAACATCTTCCACTTTACCCTTTGGAAATTTGATCGATCGATCGGCTAATTGAAGGGATATGTTAGTAGGAAGAAGTTCTCCTATATTTAATCGTTGATAAACAGAATATGGCATGAGACTAACACTAGCTCCAAGATCACACAAAGCATTATCAATATTCATTTTGTTTATAGCACAAGGGATTGAAAAGCTACCCGGATCTCCTAACTTAGGAGGCATTTTGTTCATTATTATAGCACTACAGTGTTTAGTGAGGTTAATAGTTTCTACCCCTTCACAGTTTCTTCTACCACTAAATATATCTTTTAAAAACCTAGCATAGTTAGGCATTTGCTTGATAGCATCAGTGAATGGTATAGAAAGGTGGACTTCTCTCAAGGTCTCTAAAAACTTCCCGAATCGGGCATCTAGCTTATGTCTCACATATTTTTGGGGGTAGGGGAGTCTATGTAATAGGTCGGGTTCATTGGTTTGTGCTCCCACCTGTTCCTTTGGGACCTCATTAATTTTATCTTTTTCTCTGGTCCTCTCATCCTCACTTCCTACAACATTATCAGTGATAGGTGGAGTCACAGGTTAACTCCTAGGGGGTACTACTTCATCGCTCCCCCTCAATGTCTTTCCACTCCTAGTGGTGATAGCATTTACAGAGTTTTTAGGGTCAATACCTTGAGGCGGTAATTTTGAAACTCCAACCCCATCTTTTATAGCACTAGCCAACTGAGAAATCTGGGTTTCAAGCATCTTATTATGTGTCATCACTTCACTAAACTTTTTATCAGTGGTGGACATAAAAGTGTTGAACATTTTGGCCTGGGACTCCATCATTTCCTCCAAGCTAGATCTCTGTGGTGGTCCATGAGCATAATAATTATCATTTGTAGCTCGGGAACCACGCACATTAGATTGTTGGGGATTTTGATTAGAGTACCCCTTATTATTATTCCAGTTTCCCCTGTTATTAATGTCGTTTCCCCCTTGATTGAATTGCCCTTGGGAATTATGATTCATTTGATTACCCTGTTGGTATTGGTTTTGATTTCCAAAACCACCATGTTGATTATAGGGTCCTTGGGAATTTTGGTCCCTTTGGCCCCTATTTCCCCACTGGTTTTGATAATCTAAATCATTACCTCCCTGATTATAATTGTTCCCTCTTTGATTAGGTGGCAGATATCTATTATTGTCATTCCTAGGTCCGTTATCATAAGACATAGCATTGACCAGTTCATTATTATATCTATTACCATCATTATTATTAGGATCATATGAGGGATCAAAATTACAAGAATTAGTATAATGATCATAAGACCCACAGTTTTCACAGAAAATACATCCTACAGGCATATTAGAAACGGAAGGATTAGGATTCATACCTCTCCCCTTAGATTGGGAGAGAAGATCTTGCAATGGCACGGAATCGAGCTTGGCTTTAATCACTGACATCTCCTTCCCGAGGTTCGTAATTTGTGATGTCAGGTTGCTAATGGCATTGAGGTGGTCCGCTGAATAGACCGCTCCTCCACTCTTGTTCACAACATCTCGCTCGCCGTCTTGCCAATCCATGTGGTGTCGTACCACATCTTCGATAATATCTATGACTTGCTCTTCAGTTTTATTCATTATTGGGCCACCTGCTCCCGCATCCAAACTGGTCTTCCCTTGAGGACTCAATCCTCCATAGAAAATCTGTAAAACTTGATATGTTGGGATTCCGTGGTGTGGACACTCTCTTTGGTACTCCTTGTACCTTTCACATGCTTCATAGATCGACTCCCCACTCCTTTGCCGAAACCCTTGAATCAAGGCTCTAGCATCGGCCGTCTTCTTTTGAGAATAGAATCTTCCCAAAAATGTTGTCGTGACATCATCCCAAGTGTGTAGAGAGTTCGGCTTTACCTTCTTCTCTAACCATTCGAGAGCTCTCCCAATAAGTGAAAAGGGGAAAAGCTTCAATCTCACGAACTCTTGATTCACCCCATTAACCTTGATGGTATTGCAGTACTTCTCAAATTCGTTCAAATGAGCCAAAGGGCTCTCATGTTTGGAACCACTAAACTGCCTTCTCTCGATGAGGGTGATCATAGCTGGCCGGATCTCGAAATCATTGGCCTCGGTAGTGGGTGGAGCAATCCCACTTGAAGCTCTATACGCCCCAGGAGTTCCCAACTCCTTAAGGGGTCGTGGTGCTGGCCAATTAGGTTGGCGCGGTATGTCTTCCATTGGAACCTGTTGTGTGTTGTGTTCCTTTCCTTGAGAGTTTGATGACGTCAATCGAGATTTACGATTGCTCTTCAAAGTTCTTTCGATTTCTAGATCGAAGGGTATTAATTCTCTCTGTTTAGACTTGCGCATACACACTAACCAAACCAATTAAATAGCAGGGCTACAAGTGTAGCCAAAAGGGAAAAACCTTTTTGTGCTTTTTTATGATGAACTAGACTCAAGAAATCAAAAAGCAATTAACAAACACCGTTCCCCGGCAACGGCGTCATTTTGACGAGGGTTAAATTGGTCGCTACAATCTAACTCTCAATCAAACAATACTTATACGAACACCCTATAACCAAGTACAATGGCAAATAAAGGTTTGGTCCACGAGGAACGAGAGTAATTGCAAATCAATCTTAAACCTAAGCTAGTTCGAAATCAATGGAAAATGGTGTTCTAAAATACTACTAATAAGATGGAATAAATCAGTAAACTAAGACACTAGAGACAAACGGGATATGCAAAGACTATAAGTCTGATCAATATCATGTGATAGGAAGACAACGGGCAATACTAAGCTTGGATTTCTCATGCACTTAACATTACTCGATACATAATCAAACCACATTCAATAATGAAATACTCAATTCACAATCTCTTGTTCAAATCAAGAATATCATGCAATCAAATTCAAGATTCCAGGTTAGCTACTCCTATTATAATGAATTAACATGCAATCGCATATAATCAATTTAATCACAATCCGTTTATCAAAATCAATCCTCAATTACATAGATTACCTAGGCCGGGTTTCATCCCGAAACCCTAGCTAGGAGACTACTCACACATATTCATAATCAAAGCAATAATGAATTCCAAACGCATAATAAACATAAACATGAATTCTGATTAAGGAATAATAAAGCTTGATTAATAAACAAGAATGAATAATACCAATTGTATTGATGCGAATCAATGGAAAAGTTCAGAACTTTGATATCCGTCGTCAATGAATAATACAAAGAATCTTCGCAAATCTTGCTTCAAATCAATCCAAGAAAACTAAAATCTCTAGAAATATCTCTATGAAAACTAATGAATCTCTAATACTAAGAACGTTCTCCCATAACTCTCTACAAAGGCTCTCAAAACTATCTCTAAAAAACTGTCTCTTAACCCTTACAATCGGGCTATATATATATGTTTTAAATCGGAAAGTAAATCGCAGGCTGCCCTTCGTGAATCGGCACGGCCGTGCTGGAAGTGGCACGGTCGTGCAAGCATGGCAGTAGCTGATCCGCAATATCTGCAATTATGGCACGGCCGTGTTGAATTTGGCACGGCCGTGCTAATGCCTGGCACGGCCGTGCTAATGCCTGGCACGGCCGTGCTGAATCTGGCACGGCCGTGCTGAATCTGGCACGGCCGTGCTGAAATTGGCTTGGCACGGCCGTGCTAATTCCTGGCACGGCCGTGCTAATGCCTGGCACGACCGTGCTAAAATTGGCACGGCCGTGCAGCATAGGCAGGAAGGTTGCAGGCACTTTGGCCTTCTTAAAACAGTCACAACTTCTTATCCAGAGCTCCGTTTGAGGCGTGCAATATATCGTTAGAAAGCTCTTCAAGTCTACTTTTCAATGCAATTAGAATCACTCCATTATCAATTGTATACCAAAAGTTGTGAGCAAAATAGTGAACAGGTGTCATATTTGTGAACTGTTCTGCCTTGCCTGCTACTTAACTTGCCTTTCAAGGCCTTGCGAACCGCAGCAAAGTCTTAGCTTGGTGGACTAGGATCGATAATAGCCTGATTACGCACCAATGGTTCGGGACTCGACATAACTTGGTCAACTATACCTGTTAACACACCAAAAACAGACCGAAACCCGTGAAGCACGTAATATGAAGGAAACGAGTGTAACAAGGCAATAAATGACCAAAACGGGCCTAAATACATCCAAAATCACCCATTTATATGCCTTAAAGCGCGCCCTAATGTGCGCTTGTCAAGGCCGCATGATGATCCCATTGTCATCGAATGCAAAGTGGCCAACCAAAAGGTTGGCTAAATCCTCATTGACACCGGCAATTCCTCTGATCTCATTAGCCACAAATGCTTGACCAAGCTCAAGTACAAGCCTGAGAGCATGCACAAGGTCTCTCATCCCTTAGTGGGATTTGGGGGTGGAGTTGTGCATCCAATAGGTCGAATAGACCTGCCCATTCGGCTGGGAGAAAAGGGAGATGGACGCCACTTGGTGGTTCGGTTCTTAGTTGTTGAAGAGCTGACCGCCTATAACATGATTTTGGGTCGTCCCACCATAATGAGTCCAAAGCTGTTGTCATCCCTTCTCTTATGATTCTCAAGTTTGAAAGGGATGATGGAACAGTCCGCTCCCTAAGGGGACACCAAAAAACGGCTAGGGAGTGCTATCTCTCTGACGTCAAACCCACTATGGTCGCATCTAGCCCCAGTAGGGAAACTATAGACCTTGACAAGATCAAGGAAGCAATGCTTGCTCTCATAGCAGGCGGCAAAAAGAGAAAGGACAACCAGTTGGTGGCCGTGAAAAAAGAAAAGCAATAGCAATCACTGACCGGAGAACGACCGGATGAACTCTGTCCCCAACCGGCAGTAGAGCACGTTGATATTGTTCTGGATGACACTCGTCCAGAACGTACGTACTGTTAAGGTGGGGACGGCTACTTTTGCTGAATTGGGTGCAGACCTGCACAACCTATTGAAAGAGTTCAAAGACATCTTTGCCTTTGAAGTGGATGAGATGCCAAGCATCAACTCGGATCTAGCCGTCCACAAACTTGTTGTGGATCCTAAAAAGAAGCTGGTAAGGCAAAAGAAGAGGAAGAAAGAAGCCAGGCGGCAGCCGCCGAGGTGAAAAAGCTTTTAGATGCTCGGTTCATTCGGCAATGTTACTTCCTTGATTTGGTTGCCAATGTTATGCTCGTAAAGAAGTCGAATGGTACTTGGCGCATGTGTGTAGATTACATAGACTTGAACAAGGCATGTCCGAAGGATAGCTATCCCCTTCCAAAGATCGACAGTCTGGTCGACTCTACAGCCGGCCATGCTTCCATTAGATACCCTTGTGGAAGAAAAGATCAAGAGAAGACGGCATTCGTCACCAATCAAGGGTTATTCTGCTATACTGTGATGCCGTTTGGTTTGAAGAATGCGCCTGCTACCTTCCAAAAAATGATTAATACAGTCTTCATTAGTAAAATTGGAAGAAATGTGGAGGCTTATATTGATGATATGATAGTCAAATCCAAACTACAAACGGACCATCTTACGGACCTCTGAGAAACATTCGCCGCACTCAGGCGGCACCAGGTCATGCTTAATCCCAAGAAGTGTATTTTTGGAGTTGAGTCTGGGAAGTTCCTCGGATTTCTGATAGATCAATGGGGGATAGAGGCCAACCCGAAAAAAATACAGGCGGTCATAGGCATGCAGTCGCCCCGCACTGTAAAAGAAGTTCAAAAATTAACAGGTTGTCTAGCGGCATTGGGGAGATTCCTTAGTCGGTCAGGCGACAAGTGCCTCTACTTCTTCCAAGCAATTAAGAAGAAGGCCATGTTTGAATGGGGGTGGATGTAGAGGCGTCCTTCCAAAAGTTGAAGGAGCACTTGCACTCTTTGCCAAGTCTGGTCAGTCCTTTGCGAAAAGAAGAGTTGTACATGTACCTAGCCGTCTCTAACCATGCGCTTAGTGCTGTTCTTCTTGCTGAAAGAGGCGACACCCAGCTCCCGGTCTACTTTATCAGTCATGTTATATGGAATGCAGAGCAGAGGTACCCCATGGTTGAAAATTTTGGACTTGCCCTCTTTATGGTAGTCAAGAAGTTAAAACCTTACTTCCTGGCGCACCCGGTGGTGGTTTACACAGACCAACCAATCAAGCGGCTAATGACAACCATGGAATCATCTAGTCAAATGCTCAAATGGGCGATTGAAATCTAAATCCTTGAAATTTCCTTTGAACAAAGAAAGGCAGTGAAGGGACATGCGTTTGCCAACTACATTGTCAAAATGACCAGGCCAGCTGATCCTGAAAACCTTGAACAGGTTTGGAAGGTATATGTGGACGGGAGCTCCACACTGAAAGGTTGTGGTGCAGTCGTCATTTGTCAGTCTCCTGAAGGAGACAAGTATGAGTATGCACTACGTTTCAAGTTCCAAGCCTCAAATAATGAGGCAGAATATGAAGCCCTACTAGCTGGCATCCGCATGTGTAAGGCGGTTGGGGCAAGGAAAGTGGACGTCTATTCAGATTCACAATTGATTGTTTGCCAATACCATGGTGACTATGAAGCCACGCATTCGGCTATGATCAAGTACTTACAGGCGGTCAAAGACGAGGCAGGGACGCTTGATGAATTTCATCTACGTCAGGTGCACAAATCCGAGAACAATCAGGCGGATGCTCTCTCCAAACTTGCACCATCTGCCTCTTGTGATACACCTAGGTCTGTCTTTTGGGAAGTTATGGAAAAAAGAAGTATTGAAGAAGATCCCATTGGAATAATAGACCGAGGCTCAACTTGGATGGACGGCATCCGGGCTTACTTAACAGACGAGACCTTGCCAGATACCTACCCAGAGATGGTCGCAATGAAAAAACCGTGCGGCCAAATTAGAAATCCGCAATGGAGAGCTCTTCAAGAAAGGATATCTCCAACCTTTTTCGAAATGTGTTGCCCCAGAGAGGGGACGAGAGGTCTTGGAAGACTTGCATTTGGGCTTCGACCCTAGCAAAGAGAGCCAGGCAGCAAGGTTACTTCTTGCCTACCCTGGAAGCAGACGCCATGGAAATGGTGAAAAAATGTGACAAGTGTTAAAGGTTTGGCAAGCTCATAAACCGTCCAGCCACTGATCTGACGGCAATCCATAGCTCAGTACCATTCGCCAAATGGGGCATGGACATTTTGGTCCGTATACGCCTGCTACACGCGGGCGGAGGTATAATTTGGTTAATGTCGACTACTTCACCAAATAGGTAGAGGCGGAGGCAGTCAAAGGCATTAAAAAAAAAAGACGTTATCTCCTTCATCTAGAGAAATGTCATCACTCGATATGGGGTACCCATGTTTGTGGTCTTTAACAATGGTCCTCAATTTGAGATGTCTGCTCTCAAGAACTGGTTGGGAGACTAGGGGTTCTCTCACTGTTTTGCATCAGTCAGTCGTCCCCAAGCAAACAGCCAGGTTGAAGCCTTCAACAAAATAATCTCTGATGGCATCAAAAAGAAAATTGAACGAGATGACGCCTATAGGCTGACGAGCTATCGCTATTCTGTGGGCCATCAGGACGACTGAAAAAGGGGCAACTGGTGAAACTCCATTTCTCATGGTTTATGGGGCAGAAGCTGTTTTTCCTATTGAGCACTATGAGCCGACTCTTCGAGTTATGTTATATGATGAGGAGGCTTACTAGAAGGCCATGTGGCTAGCACTGGACTCATCCCAGAACGCAGGGGCAATGCTGCCCTGCCCCATGAGATCTACCGTCTTAGAATGACGCGAGCCTACAATAAAAGAGTGCACAAGCGGCCCCTGAAAGTAAGGGACTTTGTGTTGCGAAAAATGGAGGCGACTGGTAGGGCCAATGAGCAGGGAAAACTAAATCCCAATTGGGAAGGCCCATACCGAATCTGTGAAGAAGTAAGAGGCTGCACCTACCGCCTGGAAACACCAGACGGCAGGTAGCTAGCCAGAACTTGGAATGTAGACAACTTGAAAAAGTACTACTTTTAAGACTTGTAATTTTTTTGTAAATGAAAGCATATCAATAAAAAGTTGCTATTTGTTTTCAATACTTTGTATTTGTACGCATTCCCCCAGGGGAGGGACGCCTGCCTAATAAGCAGACGACCTTTTTATTATTTTCCTACTACTCCAACAAAGGTAGAAATAAGCTAAGTTTAGCAAACTTAACGGCTATGTGTTGTTCCACTTAGAATAAATGAGGCCTATGGTCGGATGATCTAAGTCAGGCCTATGGCCCAACGATTAAAATAAGGCCTATGGCCGGATATTCTTAATTTATAAAACAATACGTTTGTCCCTATCATGAGCAGGCGTCCGGCGACATCCATTTGGGTGAATTCATCGCGGAGAGCATCTCCCATTTGGGTGGCACATTGATCTATAAACTAATCAAATAAGACAAAGATAACAAAGACTACCGACTGCTTTAAAAAACACGCGGTAGTCTACAATATCCAAAGCCGGATGCCGACTGTTGTTGCTCAGGGGCAACACTGTCGGAAAAATTTAAGGATATAAGCTAAGTTCCACACTTAGCCGCTAATTAAGTAAAAAGCTAAGTCTAAAGCTCAGCACTTGTGAGGAAACAACATGCGGCTAACGGCCGACTACTTCTTCTATTTGCTCAAACTAAGGTGACAAAGATTGATTAATCCCAGAGGTTAACTCATAGTTGCTCGACCTAGCTAACCTAAAATGGAACCGAAACGATACGAACAAAGTCACGTGTCCTTTTGATAAACAGACAGCATTCGGCCACTATTCCTATTTAGGATTAGCCGAATAATTAAAGCTACCTCCTGTAACCCAACAAGCGGTTGCTGCTTTGGTTAAACATCCCTTTGGCCCCTGGTTTTGTACATGTACCAAACAAACGGACAATTTACAATCAATAAAGTAAACCAAGCACAAAATTTAGTAGATAACCGTGGTTCCTCTATAGAACTATATTAAGGCTGAGAGCCGGATCAAGTTGATTGTATGACCCTCTGTCCAATGGCTGTCTGACCACCTGGTTTGGGGCAATAACCATAGTGATTGATTTAATTTAGAAATCAACCAAACTCTTTTAAAGTATCAAAGATTTTCAAGTCAATCCATCATCCTTGGAAAACCAGGTGCACAGCCGCCCATGGGCAAAAACAGTCGGTATACTAAAAATAGTCAGCATATGGAAAGTATTCAAAGCATTCATACAAAAACTCAAGCCATACTTAGCAAAATTTATGAAATGCAAAAATTCAAAGCAAAGTGCAAATTAGAAAATCCGACAAAACTGTCGAATGATTCATATAAGCAGTCGGCCAAAAGACCGACAAAAAGAGTTGAAATTGTCAATAAACCCCGACACGTTGTTCAAGTAAAGATACAAAACAAGCGGCACGCAGGCCGAAGAAAGTTGTTAATAAAATAAGAAAGGCTTAAGCAGCGGGAAGAGGTTGTTCAGCATCAGCAGCCGCATCCTTTGGTTCCCTAGTCGACCACTGCTCTTTTTTGGCATCCGCACCCCCCTCCTCCTCTTCCTGGTCCGACTTCCCTGAGGTAGAATTAGACGACTCCTCCTCTTCCCCACCCTCTTGGGCTTGGTTTAGGATTCGGTCATTGTATTCCTTGGAGGAGGCGGCAAACTGATTCTCCCAGTTCTCAAAGCTAGTCTTTGGGAAGAGTGCCCCCCATGTCATCATCATGATGGCTCTGCAGACATCCATCAAGTCCTTAACTAGGGCCTCCTTTTCTTCATCAGCCCTTGAGAGGTATTTCTTGGCAAGTTGGGTCTCCTGGTTCTGCAGGCGGATTTTAAGCTTGTCCACCCTAGTGCGGAGGTCGGCTGCTTTTTTGTCCACCTCCTTAAGAGGCTCGAGCTCAGCCTTAAGGTCTTTAACGAACGATTCCAGCTCCGAGATCCTCTTCTTGGCCGGCTCTAAATCCGTTTTGACTTGCAAAATGGAAGCCACCTGATAATACAGTATGTCAGTAGTCAGAAGTTCATTTTGAGCAATCTGGAACATAGCTGTGTCAGCAACAGAGGCGGCCCGAGCCTTTACAGCCTTTACCTCTTTAGTCTTCTCGTTTTTAGGCCTAGGAAGATCGTGTACTCGCAGTATAGATTGCACCCGGCCAAAAACAAACGTTAGTTACAGGCGGCTAACAAATTGTATAGACAAACAAAATTTTTTTACAAGTATACCTCAGCAAGAAGAGCGAGGATGACATCCAGGTTGAGAATGCCGACTCCTCTAACCGCCTCCTTGTCCTCAAGGGAGACTCCTTTCAGCATGGACTTAGTCAAGTGGATAAGATTCGGCCTTAGAGAGACATCTGCATAATCAATACCCTGTATGTACTAGGAGTAAATTCGGCCAATAGACCAACTGCTTTCAGAGGTGCTAGACAACTGCTGATTTAATTTGACCCTCAAAGGGTAAGGGAAAGGAAACAAGTCTTGGATACCTTGAGCAGCAGCCAGCTTCTCCTTCTCCTTCTTAGGCCGACTGCCAGCAGGGACGGCTGGAGATTTTGGAGGTGGGTCGTTATGTCACCAGCCGTCTGTTTCCTAATTTTATGATCCAACTGAGAGGAGGAGGAAGGCTTCGCTAAGTTGCCCTGCAATAATAACCACAATAAGTAAGAAGCAGGCAACAGAAAAGCTAAATGAGACTTGTTCAAAGTTGAAAGAAGTTCACCTTGGGCGCCTACAAAGCAGGCGACTCTTCAGTTGACCGCTTGCCCAAGATGGCCGAGCGGTACTGGGCAGCAGCTTTCTTCCAGGCCGAGAGCTTTTCCATAGCTTTGTGTGCAAAAGGTGGATCAACGAGTTAGTTTGAAACAAAATGAATGAAGTTTTACAAGACACTTGAACACGCGGTCAGCTACCTCTCGGCATCTCTTCACTAAGGCCACAGGCGGCCAGGTATGTCCCATCGTATAGCCAATTATGCTTGGGAATATAATTTTGAGGAATGAACTCCCTCGCCCCAGTCTCGGGGTTTGCCTGGATATCTATTTTGAAGAGCCCTCTGTCAAGGATCTTCTTTTGCTTTACGAGAAAAGGCGGCAGCTCAAAACCGCCTGTTAGGAAAGGTGGGTTCCTGTTCCACCTGTTGAAATTTTTGTTCCTGACTTTGTCAGGGCAAGAGATGATGTAGAAAGTGTTTCTCCAATCTTTCCACTTGCTCTCCTTCCCCAAAGTCATCATATAGCCCTTGTGGCTAAACAACTAAAACCAGTCGGTCCCGCTTGTTTTGGGGTCCGATTGAGGTAATGCATGTGGGCGAATGTTTCAAAGCTGGGGTCTACTTTGTGCATTTTGCAGTCGGCAACATAGCCCAAGATGTTAAACCAAGAATTTGGGGCCAGTTTCCAGATACCCAGCTGGTATCCGTCCAGGATCCACTTCACAGCCGGATGTAAAGGAAATCTTAGGCCAACTTTATTAGCCGCCTCATTGCAGCCAAAACACTTGTCCCCGTAGCTGTACCCCTCTGGCCAGACTACGGTGCCTTCAGCATCCAGTGTGCATAGGATGTAATCATGTCCCATGACATGGTCAGCTCCGAAGCTCCCAATTTTATCAGCCATCATTTTCCGCCTGCCTGCGGGAACGTGATGGTAGTAGGTGGCAAATTGCTCTTGGCGGGTAACAAACGGCTCCGCCCAATCTGCTCCCAATTCTTCTGAGAGGGACTCTCTTGCGGTCTCTAGCCGAGAGTGCCTCTCTTCAGATTCATCTGAGAATTTGCTGGAAGTACTTGGCTCAGAGTCGCTATCTGAGCTCTCGGACCTGGTCTCCGCCTTATGGGCTAGATTAACAAAGTCCGGCATGTCATTCTGAACCTCCTCCCCTGATTTTTCTAAAATGGAATCACTAGGAGTGCTTGAGGCCAGGCGGCACGTCAGATAATTCACTGACAGGCGCATAGAAGGAAGAGTCGTCTAAATTTGTCACCCTTGCAGTTCTCTTAGTTTTGGCCATGGTGTCCTACACAGACACATAGACAGTTGGACTTGGGGCAGTTCGCAAAGGGTGATCCAGAAAGGGGCAGTCGGCACTCCTAGTTCTAGATTCAGCCGTTCTCGATAATCGGCTGATTACTAACCTAGGCCGTGTAGTGTGCTTTTGGGAAACCATTTTCAAAAAGAAAAAGAAACAAAGAGAAAGTACGAAAGAAAAACAGGCGGTTACCTTTAGTCTGTGAAGATGAAGGTGCTTGAAAAATCTGTAGCGGCTGTAGGTGCAAGCAGTCTGAAAGCAGGCGGCAATCGTTATTTCTTAGAAAAGGACAAAGTTCTCAAATCAAGTTCTTTCTAGAATTTTCGGAAATGTCCAAACAAATGATTTGGACATCCCCTAATTATAGTGAGGTGAATTTCAAGGGACAGTAAAAAACAAAAATAAAAAAATATAAAATAAAAAAAAACGGTAAAAACCGTTGGCCAATCAGGATGTTACATCTGTCACAGGCGCCGCGTGGCAAGCCACATCACCCTTGTGTGGGGCAAATGATTAGGGGATTTTTTCCCGCCCGTGGACCACTTAAATTCTTCCACATGTCATCCACATGGACCAACCAGAGCCCGCCACGTGTCACCTTGTGAGAGGTCCAAAGTAGATCAATTAGGCCACGACACATGGCAGACAGATTGCCAACTTGGAAACTTGCTTTTAACAGCCCAAATTCCTAGGCAAGCGCAATTCGTCCTAGGTTTCTGAAACCTAGTACTAGGCACGCATTGCGAGACCCTATGAAAGGGAAATGTTCCCCCTGCGGAACATCATTCAAATATTACAAAACACAGGTGTACATTGATTGCTGCACATTAAACCCAGCATTAAGTAATATTAGAGAGCTAAGGCTTGGATATTAAGACTGTCTCAAACAGTCGGATGATCACTCCCCTTCCGAGAGGAGTCTCCGTTGTTTTGCAGGTACAGGCGTCCAGAGGCCAATCTTGGTGTTATAACTCTCCCGCAAGACATTCAGAAAACCCCGAAACAGGTTTGATTAGACTCAATGGTCTTAGCTCTTTTGGTGGTATCATTAACATTTGTCCAGTCACATATAAAATGTGTAATCTAATAGGACATATAAGCAAGACCTTCAAAAACAACCATTGTTATAGTCTTACGATGAAATAACTCGGCGTCCAACGCCAAAGATCAAAATATGTTCAAAACAAAATAAACAAGAATTAGTTCATTATAACCCAAAGACAAATGATGTGCCTACAAGCACGACAGGAAGACCATCTTCATTGTCCGCTCGTAGTTACACATCCACCTGTGAAGCCCTTCTTGATTAGGGAATTTTTTCCCCACCACATGGGCCAATGATATCCTGCCATGTGTCATCCACATGGACCAATCAGAGTCCGCCACGTGTCACCTCGTGAGAGGTCCAAGGTGGACCAACCATGTCACAACACGTGGCAGGCATAATTGTCAACTGAGCAAGTGGCCTCTTACGGCCCAAAATTTCAGGCAAAGCCCAATCAGCCCTAGGTTCACTAAAACCTATTATTGGGCACGATTTCCAACACCCTATAAATGGGAGATGTTTCCCTCTTAGGAACTTCTATTCAGAAATATTCAATACACATTAACTCTCCATCAGAGAAAGTCAGATACCTGACACCCCAAACCGAGCAATTATACATTGCAGATCCTCTCTTGGAATCCGAGAGAGACCCTTTACTTCCTGCACTTTACTCCTCAAACACGTTCTAACTTGATCGTCGGAGCCGGATCTCCCACCCACCGGAGTCTCCATTGTTTTGCAGGTACATGCGTCCAAAGGTCAGTCTTGGACTTGTAACTCTCCCGAAAGACATCAAAAAACCCCGAAACATTCGGTGCAGTCTGTGGGGAGAGTACTTCAAAGATGACTTTCTAAACCACCTCTAAATGAGAAACGGCTTACGGCCAACGCCTAGGTCTTCTCAGATCAAGATACGGAAGACGACTATGAATTCGCCACTCATACGGCCCCTGACGGGTCCCTTAGCACACGCCGCGTCCGACCCACCGAAAGGAGGGAACGGAACACTAACCAGGAAGACCCCAGTGAAACAGTCAACCAGCCGACAGGTCAGCCCCAGGCGGCCGAAGGATCCACCCCCATCACTAGAAGCGAGCTCATGACCCTCATTACAAGTTTCAAAGGAGAAATAAAGGACCTTATTGATAAACAGACGGATGTCCCTACCAAGGAACAGTCGGACAAGAAACCCTCCTATTCTGGGAGGAAAAAGCCGGTCAAAGACCGAGAGGCCACTCCTTACCCTAAACCAAGGGAGGGACGGAAGCCTTTGATAAACCTAGCTGGACTGCGGTTCCCTGAGCCAGGGAAGAGGAAGGTCATCCGGCATATACAGCCGGATGGTTCCAAGAAAACATATTCCGATGCTCGGATGATAATCCAGCAAAAGAAGAATATGCAACTGTCATAGTCGGCCTCCACGTCGAACTTCAATGACAGTTTCAAGAATGCCTCGATAAGGTATTCTCAATCAAATCAAGAAGATCAGACAGGCGACCTGTCCGCCCATTCTAGTCCGCAAATGTTCCAGGCGGCCCCGTATGTGCCTTAACAGCCATACATGTCGTATGGACCACCATATATGCAGCCTACCCTCTTGAGGGGGCAGGCGGCACCCAATATCCAGCCTTTGGATTGGCAGCTCCGACTGCTCAAACTTGGGGAAACGCCTTCAGATTTCTCCAAGGAAATAACTGAGCCGGCCAAGGTGAAGAATGTGTTCGTAGGCACTTATGATGGTACCTCTAACCTAGAAGACCACCTGATAGCATACATCAACCTTATGTATCTACTAGGGTTGGATGATGCTACTTTGTGTAGATGCTTCTCGGTCTTATTGAAGGGCGTCGCACAGCAGTTGTTCGACAACCTGCCATCCGGATGCATCAATAACTTTAAGACGCTGGCATATTTGTTCGCATCAAACTTCTTAATGAATATCCTTGCAAAGAAGACAAGTCTTGACTTTGGAGCCATACTAGAGGGAAAGAAGGAAGGGTTGCGCTCATATATCAGGCGCTTCTGATGAAGATTCAGATTCAAGGGTTGTCTGATGAGGTAGCTTACACAGACTTTTTCAAAGGTCTGAAGGACGGGTCGACCTTCAAGTTCGACCTCATCAGAAAGAGGGTGGCTACCCTCCAAGAGGCACTGATGGAGGCGGACGCCTATATACAGGCGACCGAGCTCTACAACATCAGTAAGCAGTCGGACTCAAAGAGGTCCGACAAAAAAGAGAGTTGGCCACCAATGCCGGCTAAGAAAGAAGAAAACAAAAGAAAACAAGTATGGGTGGCTGAATCCTCTAAAAAGCCATCCTAGAAGAAAAAGAGAGAACCGAAGATGTACTCCCCAAAGTACGAATTCAATAAAGACTGTTACTCCATCCTCATGGAGATAAAGGACCGGGTCTCTATTGACAAGCCGGCTCCAATGAAGGGTTCCGCGAAAAATCGAAACAAAAACAAATAATGTCACAACCATGAGGATATTTGCCACGACACCAACGAATGCTATAGCCTGAAGCGGTTGTTGGACCGTCTGGCTGATAATGGAGTTCTCAAGTCTTACATCTTGAGGTCCAAGGTTACCTTGCAGACTAACACTGGACAGTCGTCCAAGAAGAAGCCCCACTCTGCTAATAGCTCGGATACGGATGAAACTCCAATCTATACAATACCAAGCGGCTTCGCTGGAGGCGGCCCCACCATCCAGGGCAATAAAAACTATGTCAGGCGCCTCGATGTTTACTCAGTCAACGAGGGACAGGCGTCCAAGGACTACTTCCCCGAAGTCGTTTTTACTGAGGAGGACAAGGGAAAAACTAAGAGGTCGCATGATGATCCTATTGTCATCGAATGCAAAGTGACCAACCAAAGAGTTGGCCGGATCCTCATTGACACTGGGAGTTCGTCTGATCTCATTAGTCCCAAGTGCCTGGCCAAGCTCAGGAACAAGCCCGAGAGTATGCACCAGGTCCCTCATCCCTTAGTAGGATTTGGGGGTGGTGTGGTACATTCGATAGGTCGAATAGACCTACCCATTCGTCTGAGCGAGAATCGGGACGCCAAATGGTGATCCGGTTCTTAGTTGTTGAAGAACTAAAGGCCTACAACATGATTTTGGGGCGCCCTACCCTGAATGAATCCAAAGTTGTTATCATCCCTTCCATTATGCTTCTCAAGTTTAAGAGGGATGATGGAACAGTCGGCTCCCAACGAAGAGACCAGAAAATGGCCAGGAAGTGCTACCTATCTGATGTCAAGCCCACAGTGGTCACAGCCGGCCCTAGTGGAGAAACAACTGACCAAGTAAAGGAAGTCGCGCCTGCTGCAACAGCAGCCAAAAAGAAGAGAAAGGCCAACCAAATGATGGCCGAGACAAAAGACAGGCAATAGCAATCACTGACCGGTCAAAGGCCGGATGAACTCCGTCCACCGCCAGCTGGTGATCACATAAACATCGTCCTAGACGACTCTTGTCCCGACCGGACTGTTAAGGTCAGGACGACGGCTTTTGCTGAATTTGGTGAAGACTTGCACTACTTGCTAAAAGAATTCAAAGACATCTTTGCCTTTGAAGTGCACGAGATGTCAGTCATTAGCCCGGATCTAGCCGTCCACAAACTTGTTGTGGATCCTAAAAGGAAGCCGGTAAGGAAAAAGAAGAGGAACCATGGAGAAGAAAGAAGCAAGCCAGCAGTTGCCGAACTGAATAAATTGCTAGGTGCTGGTTTTATTCGGCAATGCTACTTCCCTAATTGGGTTGCCAATGTTGTGCTTGTGTGTAGTTCCTGGCGCATGTGTGTAGACTACACAAACTTGAACAAGGCATGTCTGAAGGATAGTTATCCTCTCCTAAAGATCGACAGTCTGGTCGACTCTACAGCCGGACATGCCTTGATGACCTTCATGGACGCCTATTCAAGCTTTCACAAGATACCCCTATGGAAGAAAGATCTAGAAAAGACGGCATTCGTCACTAATCAACGGCTATTTTGCTATACTGTGATGCTGTTTGGTTTGAAGAATGCGCCTGCCACCTTCCAAAGAATGACTAATAAAGTCTTCGTTAATCAAATAGGAAGGAATGTTGAGGCATATATTGATGATATGATTGTTAAATCCAAAAACCACACGGATCATCTTACAGATCACCGAGAAACATTCGCCACACTCAGGCGGCACCAGGTCATGCTAAATCCCAAGAAATGTGTTTTTGGTGTTGAGTCTGGGAAGTTCCTCGGATTTCTGATTGATCAAAGGGGGATAGAGGCCAACCGGAAAAAATTCAGGCGGTCATAGACATGCTGTCGCCCCACACTGTAAAAGAAGTTCAAAAACTAACAGGTTGTCTGGCGGCATTGGGGAGATTCCTCAGTCGGTCAGGCGACAAGTGCCTCTATTTCTTCCAAGCAATCAAGAAGAAGACTATGTTTGAATGGGGGACGGACATAGAGGCGGCCTTCCAAAAGTTGAAGGAACACTTGCACTCTTTGACAAGGCTCGTCAGCCCTCTGTCAAAGGAAGTGTTGTACATGTACTTGGCCGTCTCTGATCATGCTTTCTATGTCGTTCTCCTTGCTGAAAGAGACGGCTGCCAGCTCCTTGTCTATTTCATCATCGATGTCCTGAAGAATGCTGAGTTATGGTACCCCATGGTTCAAAAATTTGGCTTAGCCCTCTTCATGGCAGTCAAGAAGTTGAAACCCTACTTCTTGGCACATCCGGTCATGGTCTACACTGACCAGCCGATCAAGCGCCCACTGACAGCCATGGAATCATCCAGCCGAATGATGAAGTGGGCAATTGAAATGAAAAGCCTTGAAATTACTTTTGAGCCAAGGAAAGCAGTGAAGGGGCAGGCACTTGCCGACTTCATAGTTGAAATGACTAGGCGGTTGATCCGGAAAATCCTGACCAATGAATGGCTCCACAATGAATGGCTGTGGTGCAAGTGTCATATGTCAGTCTCCTGAGGGAGACAAGTATGAGTATGCACTATGTTTTAAGTTCCAAGCCTCAAACAATGAGGCAGAATATGAAGCCCTATTAGCCGGCATCCGAATGTGCAACGCGGCTGGGGCAAAGAAAGTGGACGCCTGTTCTGATTCACAAATGATTGTTAGCCAATATCATGGTGACCATGAAGCCACACATCCGGCTATGATCAAGTATCTACAAGCGGTTAAAGAAGAGGCCGGAACACTTGAAGAATTTCACCTTAGTCAAGTGCCCAGGTCCGAGAACAACCAGGCGGATGCCCTCTCTAAATTGGCATCACCCACCTCCTATGACACACCAAGATCGGTTTTTTGGGAAGTGATGGAAAAAAGGAGCATTGAGGAGTAACCTATTGGAGTCCTTGATTGAAGCTAAACCTGGATGGATGGCATCCGGGCATACTTAACAGACGGCACCCTGCCGGATACTTACCCAAAGATGATTGTAATGAAAAAGGGTGCGTCTAACTTTGAGATTCACAAAGGGGAACTTTTCAAGAAGGGTTATCTACAACCTCTTTTAAAGTGTGTTACCCTAGAGAACGACCAAGAGGTCTTCGAAGTTTGCATTCATGGTTTTGTGCCTCCCATATAGGCGGCAGGACACTAGCAAAGAGAGTGTCAAAGGTTTGGCAAGCTCATCCATCGTCCGGCCACTGATCTGACGGCTATCCATAGCCCAATACCATTCGCCAAATGAGGCATGGACATTATGGGTCCCTATACGCCTACTACAGGCGGACAAAAGATATATCTTGGTAGCAGTCGACTACTTCACCAAGTGGGTAGAAGCAGAGAGAGTCAAAGGCATCAAAACCAAAGATGTCATCTCCTTCATTTGGAGAAATGTCATCACTCGGTATGGGGTACCCATGTCTATGGTTTTTGACAATGGACCTCAGTTCGAGACGCCAGCTCTCAAGAACTGGTTGGGAGATCAGGGGATCTTTCATTGTTTTGCATCAGTTGGTCGCCCCCAAGCAAACGACCAGGTTGAAGCATTCAACAAGTCAATCTCTAATGGCATCAAAAAGAAAATTAAAAGAGCCGGCGACCTATGGGCTGACGAGCTACCGCATGTTCTGTGGGCCATCAGGATGACTGAAAAAGGGGCGACTGGTAAAACGCCATTTCTCATGGTTTATGGGGCAGAGGCTGTTCTGCCTATTCAGCGTTATGAGCCGACTCTTCGAGTCATGCTTTATGACGAAGAGGCCAACTGGGAAACCATGCGGCTAGCACTAGATTCACTTCCAGAAGGCAGGGGCAATGCAGCCTTGCGCCATGAGATCTATCGTCTGAGAATGACGAGAGCTTACAATAAAAGAGTGCACAAGCGCCCCCTAAAAGTAGGGGACTTTGTGTTACGAAAAATGGAAGCAGTCGGTAGGGCCAACGAGCAGGGAAAGCTGACTCCTAACTAGGTGGTAGGCGTGTCGCGTACCTATCAAAAATAACCTAACAGACCAATACTAATGTAGACTGGCAAGTAAGGGTCGGATCCTAAGAGACTAAGGTTCAAAAATAATTAAATAGACTCGAATTTCTACTAAGCAAGAATCAATTATAATCGATAACTAAGGGTCTAAAATATAGGAAAAATTCGAAAATAAACTAATTAAGATGATTAAATCAAGCAATTAAAAACATCCAAGATCTAGCTTCACCACAACTATTATCGATGCAATTGTAATTCTACCCTTAACATACGATTTCAATTGAACGTGGAAAAGTAAACCCTAATAATTACCAAGGATCTCTCTCGAGTATCAATGGCTTCCCTAACATACAATCAATCCTATTCTCATGGTATCATGCATATTAGAGACATTAAACACATTACTCTCACTTCCCAATTAACAAACCCAACTACTCTCGTGTTGAGAATCAAACCCTAAATTGATTTACTCAAATCCGTTTTTACCCAACTCTCCTGTGATAAAAACAATGGAATAATCGCAATACTATAGTTACGTCTAACCTAGCATTGGCATAATCACAATCAATTTAGCAATTCAATTGTTAAAGTTGTTAAAGAATTTAAAGATTTAATTCATGCATCAATAATAATAGGGCTACACTAGATCTTGAATTAAAGAATCTACTCACACATGATTAAAGAAACGAAAACAATAATAAATAATGAAAACATAATTAAATAACAAAGGATGAAAAATAAATACCAAGTCTTGAATAAAATTGAAAGTAGAAGGCTTGAATCTTGAATTACAAAAACTTAGAAAATAATAATGGAGAACTAGTTCTTCAGGAGAGAATAAAAAAAATAAAATAATGCTTAATGAATAATCCAGAAAAAACAAGGCTAAAAAGTATTTATATGAGCCTAAAAAGATAAGAAAAACAGCTAAGCCTTGGCGCACAAGAATCCCAGGAGGCACGGACATGCCCCTCGCTAGGCACGGACGTGCCTCTAGGCGTAGCAAAATTCATCTAGCTCCTGTCTTCCAGGCACGGACGTGCCTGACTGCTGGGCACGGACGTGCCTGCTTCTTTCTCTAGGCATGGGCGTATCTCCTTGTTAAGCACGGACATGCCTGCTTTTTTACCTAGGCACAGACGTGCCTCTTCTGCTAGGCACGGACGTGCCTAGGGTCTTCCTTTGGCGCAGCTTCAAACACAGAGGCACGGACGTGCCTAATGGGGAGGCACGGCCGTGCCTACCTCTAAAACGCCATTTTCTTGACTTTTCTTCAATCTCCAAACTCCATGGGATTTGACTTACTTCGTGGATCTATAATTCATCTAAATTAGCTCCATTGTTCCTGAAAATCATCAAAAACAACAAAACTACCCATGAAAGCATCGGATTATCCAAGCTAGAGCAAAATACGCCAAAACGGACTCGAATACTCAACTAAACTAGCAAAAGTAACTAAGAACAAGTCAAATAATATACACAAAACACAACATATCACTAGGATGGCCCCTACTGAATCTACGAAGAAGTTAGAGACGGCACCTACCGATTGGAAACACCAGACGGTAGGCAGCTAGCCAGAACTTGGAATGTAGTTAACTTAAAAAAGTACTAATTCTGATTTTTGTAAATTATTTGTAAACCTATCAATAAAGTTTGCAATTTATTTCAATTATTGTGCAAGTCTCCTTAGTGGGGCAAGCCGCTTGTGCAGAGCAAAGTCGGCCATATTTCTTTACTTAGCAATCTGTTTTTTGAACAATCTAATGAGGCCACAGGCCGGATGATCAACTTAAGGCCTATGGGTGAATTCGTCGTAGAGAGCATCTCCCATTTGGGTGGCACATTGCTCTATAAACTTTAAACAAACGGCCCAACCGAGTGTCCACTTAACAACCTCATAGCCGTTTGACCTGAGACAAAGATAAATGTACCGCTCCCAAAACAACAGTAGACAGTTAAAATCCGAGTCAGAAACCGCCTGTCATTACTTGGGATAAATGCAGACGGTCCAATTTGAGTAAATAGCTAAGCAAAACTTGGCGAATAAAGGAGGTCATGTGGCCTAAGCCGCCTGAATCTTCTACTACTCAAACAAAAGTGACGGAGACTGATTAACCCTAAGGTTAACTTGTAATCACTCAACCAATCTAGTACGGAACATAAAAGGTATGAGAAAGCAGCCTGTTTTTTGGCAAACAGGGGTACTCGACCACTATTCTTACTGCATATCTACTTCGGTTGGACATGTCGTTTGACACTTGCTTCTATGCAGCCACCATAACAGACGGCCAGCCAACATCCAACAAAATAAACTAAGTACCAAACTTAGTACATTGCAGTTCATATGAAGAACCATGCGGCCAAAGCCGCCTGTTTCTACTACACACTCAAATCAAAATGGAAAATTGATTAACCTCAAGGGTTAACTTAGGTCACTCGCAAACTTAAGATGGAACCTAAACGGTGCGAACCAAGCTGCTGTTTTTTGGCAAACATACGACATTTGGCCCCTATTCCTCTAAGTTGCAACATAACAAACGACCATAACCGACTGTTCCTTTTGATTACTCAAGAACAAGTGACAAAGATTGATCAACCTAAAAAGTTCATAGTCACTCCAATCTACATTTGGAATCTAAAAGGTACGAAGGAAACCGCCTGTTTTTGGAAAACAGACGGCCTTCGGCCATTGTTCCTATTTTTGCCAGCACCATGAAGCTACCTTGATTAAAAAACGTCCAGATTGGCGCCTGTACTATACAAGCGCCTAACAAACGGACTACTTGTAATCAATAAAATAAAAAAAGTACAAGAACTTTATTGAGGTCGAGAGCCATGTTATGCTAGGTGTTCGCCTGGGCAATGGCCGACTGTCCGCCTGGTTTGGGGCAATCACCATATTGATTGATTGACCTAGAATTAATAATACCGAAAAAGTATCAAAAATTCTAAGTCAATCAGTTCACCTTTGAAAACCAGGCACCAGTCGCCTAAGGGCAAGAACAGTCGGTATATAATGCATACATGAAAGCAAGAAGCAAGCTACATACACTGAGCAAAATTCATGGAAAGTAAAAAATTCATAAACATCAAAATTTGAAGAAAATGGCAAAAATAGCCGAATGATTATTATAAACAGTCGGTCATCATGTTGAAATTAAAAATTGTATATAAACCCTGACCCCTTGGCCGGGGAATGATACAAGGTGGCACGCAGGCCAAAGAAAAAGACTTTATGCTTTTGGAGGCGGCTTCTCAGATTCAGGAGCCGCATCCTTCTGATCAGCGGCCGGCTCCTCGTTTTTCTCACCATCTGCTTCCTCCTCCTGGTTCGGCTCCCCAAAGGTGGAATCAGACTACTCGCCACCCTCCTTTTCTACATCATGGTCTTTTTCCATGATGTTGTCATTGTACTCTCGGGTACAGGTGGCGAATTGATTCCTCCAGCTGTCGTAGCTGGTCTCAGGGAAGAGAGCCGCCCAGGTCATCTCCATGATGAAGTTGTTGTCCTCCATCATGTCCTTGACCAACGCCTGTTTCTCCTCGTCGGCCTGGGAAGTGAATTTTTGGGCAAGCTAGGTCTCCTGGTTGGCCAGCTTCAGCTTCAGCTTTTCTACCCAGCTTCTGCGGAGTCCCTCGGCCTCCTTGTCCGCCTCCCTTTGAGGCTCGAGCTCAGCCTTGAGGACCGAGACGGACTTCTCTAGGTCAGAGATCCTCTGTTTGGCCGCCTCTAAGTCATCTTTGACCTGCAAATTGGCAGTCGCCTAATAATACAGTATGTCAAAGGTCAGAATTTTGTTTTGATCAATCTGGAAAATAGCTTTGTCAAAATCAGAGGCGGCCCGGGCCTTCGCAGCCTTTACCTCTTTGTTGTTTTCGTTCAAGGGCTTGCGGAGACCATTAACTCGCAGTAACAGGCGCTAGGCAATTATTTAAACAAAGAAAAAAGTTACCAAGTATAGCTCGGCCAGGATAGTCAGGATGGCCTCAAGGTTAAGGGGGCCGACTCCCTTAATAGACTCCCTGTCCTAGGCAGGGATGGCCTTCAGCCCGACCTAGCCATCTGAACCAGGTCCGACCTTTGAGGGACATCTGCACAATCAATACCCTGTAAGTACTTGGTGTAAATGCGGCTAATAGACCGACTGCTCTCAGAAGTGCGAGGCGACTGCCGATTGAATTTTACCCTCAAAGGGTAAGGGAAGGGACACAAGTCCTCGATACCTTCAGTGGTCGTCTCTTTCTCCTTCCCTTGCCGACTGCCGCCTGGGACGGCTGGAGATTTTGGGGGTACATGGCTTCCTGGCCTTGAGGCCACGTGCTTCCTGGTTCTCCCAGGAGCCGTCACATCACAAGCCGACTATTTCCTAACCTTAGGAGCCGGTTGGGTGGAGGAGGAAGGCTTTACTGGAGTACCCTATAAAATAACAATAATAAGAGAGAAAAAAATAGGCGGCAGAAAAACTAAATGAAAGTTGTTAAGTTCAAAGTTCACCTTTGACGCCTGTACAACATGCGAATCTTCAGCGGGCCGCTTGCGAAGGATGGCCGAGCGATACTTAGCAGCGGCTTTTTTGGAGGTCGAGAGTTTCTCCATGGCTTTGTCTGCAAAAGATGAATCGCGTTAGTATGATACAAAACGAAACAAGTTTCACAAGACATGTAAACAGGCGAACAACTACCTCTTGGCATCTCATCACTTAGGCCACAGGCGGCCAAATATGTCCCATCGTATAACCACTTATACTTGGGAACATAGTTTAGAGGAATAAATTCCCTCGCCCCAATCTCGGGGTTCGCCTGTATGACAACCTAGAAGAGTCCTCTATCAAGGATCTCCTCTTTGGCTTTACCGGGAACAGGCGGCAGCTCAGAGCCGCCTGTTAGGAAAGGTGGGTTCCTATTCCACCTGTTAAAATTTTTGTTCCTAACTGTGTTAGGGCTGGAGATGATGTAGAAAGTGTTCCTCCAATCTTTCCATTTATTCTCCTTCACCACAGTCATCATATGGCCCTTGTGGCTAAAACAGCTGATACCAACCGGTATCGCTTGTTTTTGGGGTCCGGCTGGGGTAGTTCATATGGGCGAATTCCTCAAAGCTTGGTTCTACCTCATGCATCTCGCTGCAGGCAACATACCCCAAGATGTTGAACCAAGAGTTAAGGGCTAGTTGCCAGACACCCAGCTCGTATCCGTCCAAAATCCTCTCTACAGCCGGATGTAGAGGAAATCACATGCCAGGCTTAATTGCCGCCTCATAACAGCCAAAGCAGGTGTCCCCGTAGCTGGACTGCTCCGGCCAGACTACATATTGCATACTTATGTCCCATGACATGTTCGGCCCTGAAGTTTTCCATTTTTTCAGCCATCACCTTCCGCCTGCCCTTTAGGACATGATGAAAATAGGCGGTGTATTGCTCTCTATTAGAAGGAGACGGCTCCGCCCAACTTGGTCCCATGTCTACTGAAAGGGACTATCGCGCAGTCTCTAGCCGAGAATGCCTCTCTTCAGATTCATCTGAGACTCTGTTTGAAGTACTTGTCCCAGAGTCACTATTTGAGCTCTCGGATGAAGAGTCCACCTGCTTTGCCAGATCAACAAGCACTGGCATAGCATTTTCATCCTCTTCCCCTAATTCTTCTAAAAATGGAATCACTAGGGGTACTTGGGGCAGGCGGCACGTCAGACAACTCGCTGACAGGCGCATGGGAATAAGAGTCGTCTGAATTGTTTACCCTTGTTGTTCTTTTGGTTCTGGCCATGGTTTCCTGCACAGACACATAGACAATCAGACTTGGGGCAGTTCGCAAAGGGTGGTCCAGGAAGGGGCAGTCGGCACTCCTATTTCTAGATTCAGCTGTCCCCGGTGACCGGCTGATCGCTAACCTAGGCCGTGTCGTGTCCTTTTGGGAAACCATTTTCAAAGAGAAAAACAAAGTATGAAAAAATAAAAAGGAACAGACGGTTACCTTTACTAGATGAAGATGAAGGTACTCGAAAGTCCACAGCGACTATAGGAGCAGGCGGTCTGTAAAGCAGGTAGTCTAATGCAGTCGATTGTTCACTAAAAAAAACACAAAGTTCTCTCTGGAAATTTTTTGGAAATGTCCAACAAATGATTTGGACATTCCCTACTTATAAGGGGGTGAATTTCAAGAGACAGTAAAAAAAAAAAAAAAAAAAAAAAAAAAAAAAACGATAAAAACCGTTCTCCAATCATGGCGTGACACCTGTCACAGGCGCTACGTGGCATGCCACGTCACCCCTGTGAGGGGCAAATGATTAGGGGATTTTCCCCGCCATGTGGACCAATGATATCCTTCCACGTGTCATCCGCGTGGACCAATCAAAGTCCGCCACGTGGACTAATCATAGTCCGCCACGTGGACCAATAAGAGTCCGCCACGTGGACCAATTAGAGTCCGCCACATGTCACCTCGTGAGAGGTCCAAGGTGGACCAATCATGTCACGACACGTGGAAGGCAGAATTGTCAACTGAGCAAGTGGCCTCTTACGACCCAAAGTTCCAGGCAAAGCCCAATTAGCCCTAGGTTTACTAAAACTTAGTATTGGGCTTGATTTCTAACAGCCTATAAAAGGGAGATGTTTCCCTCTGAGGAACATCTATTCAGAAATATTCAATACACATTAACTCTCCATCAGAGAAAGTCAGACACCTGACACTCCAAACCGAGCAATTATACATTGCAGATCCTCTCTTAGAATCCGAGAGAGACCCTTTACTTTCTGCACTTTACTCATCAAACACGTTCTAACTTGATCGTAGGAGGCAGAGCTCCCACCCACCAAAGTCTCCGTTGTTTTGCAGGTACAGGCGTCCAGGGGTCAGTCTTGGAATTGTAACTCTCCTGTAGGACATCAAAAAACCTCGAAACATTTCTCACTCGGTCCCTGAAAAATGGGAGCATAAGTGAGTTAAACATGGTATCCAATACCTATGAATAGCTTTATACACAAGTGTTAATGAAGATACCTGAGGTAGATGAACCATTCCTCTCCTCCTCATCCCTTTGGAAGATATTGCATTCCTACTTGTAGTGGTCTTGCCCACCACAATAGAAGCATCACATCTTCGTTTTGTTCTTGAGCTCATTCTTCTTTGCTCTCAAGGGCCTTTTGGTTTCTCCATAGGAGGTGGCTTGGCAAAGTAGCTGCACCATATCTCTTAAAGAGTGTGACTCCTTACCCGCAGCTATATGCAACCTAAGTGCATCATAGCCCGAGTGGAGTGAGGCAAGCAAGATATGACCCGCCATCTCGTCCTCCAACAGGATTCTGAGAAGCTACATGTGCTTGAAGAGCCTAGTCATTCTAATCACATGAGGTTGGAGGGGCATATTGGGTCTCAATTTGGTATTGTAGACCCTTGACCAAAGCCGGTACCTCTCCTTAGCAAGGCAACCCTCTTCCGGTGGCTCTATCTTCATGTTTGAGAGTGACCTAGTCACATCAAACACGAGTCCATCATAGTTTCCATTGAGACTCTTGGTGACTCTCACATTGACACGTAGTTAAGTGCTTTGACGAACATGTCCGGAAAATAGGAGGAGAACTTTTCCTTCCATTCTTTCGAGATGGAATTAGCCATTAGTCGTGAGACTTTCTTGCAATTGAAAGACCATGCATCATGAGTTTCATCACTCATGATTCCCTTAGAGAAGAAGCTTGGAATGGCAGTATCAAGAATTTACTCCATGGAACAATTCCGAAGAGTTTTCCCGAGTTCCTCATCCCGTTCCTTGAAGTTGATTAAGTTTAAGCTAAAAGCCAACTTGTCGAGGAGTTCCGAGCACATAGAGTTGTTGTTGTTATTAGTTGCAGACATGATTCTACAATTGAAGAATTTGAAGTGAAAAACCAATCATAAAACCAATAAGTTTGAAATTTAAAGCATACCTGCAAATTTTCAATCTTATTGAGCGTTTTATCCCCGCATTAACATTTGTCCCTTCTCGGCGAGAATAAAACGATTCCAAGATCCCAAAAATCAAAAAGTGATTAAGCATGCTTTGGCTTGTCTTAACACTTAATATTTTAGGGTAAGCAATCTAATTGCTAATAGCTCTAAGCTACTCTTGGTTCGATAAAACATCGTATCTAATGCTTCCTTGACGTTTTATCCACATTGTCACGACATCTAAGGACTCCTTACTGATATCGTTGAGCTTAACCAAGACCAACTTGTATACCTAGTATACCTTACGTTCCTAGGGAAGTAGTGATGCCTCGCTTTGGCGTAGCCCATCACTACGCGCATTAGTTTGGTAAGTGTTGTTCTTAGAATGGCAAATTTGGCTCAATATTATAGGAACCTAGGGTTTCTATGTTGGTTGATTTAAGTGAACTAAATTAATCATCGCAACATTCGAAATCCTAAACATGCATCTAACATATCATTCATATACATAAGCATAATTAATATAGAAAATAGAAGTAAAAGATGCATTTGGCAACTAGCATGACCCCTTGAGTCTTTGAGGCTTCAAGGGTCTTCGTTGCATCCTCTTGGCTTGTCTTCTTAGAAACGCCGTCTTCGAGACATCTCCACCAAATATGCAATTACTACTTATTATAATTAGGACTAATCTAAATATTAAGGTACAAAAATACGCAACGGTACGTAGACCGTATTTAGATTTACAAAAATACATAACGGATCGCAGTTCGTATTTGCTATCCTAATCGGGCCCCACTAGTTTCCATTTTCACAAAACCAGTGATACAATATACATTCCATTCATCCATTCACTATGTGTGAATGGCCCATGAATTTTACAACGAAAAACAAGTAACAATGCATAACACGCGCAAACTAGTAACTAACTTAGGTGGTTAATCTGATTAACGCGCCTAATTAAAACTAGTCAAAGTTGTTAACCGATTATGTGATTAAGACGCATTAAAATTATCTCAAGTAATTAATGAAGCTCCCACTAAATTTCCCATCCAACTTAATTAATCCAATTAATTAAACCGGTTAACCCGAATTTTGCCAAATTATTTTGCAAGTACCGGCAAAACCGAGGCCTAGCTTCATTAAAATAATAAAATAATTAAAACGGCAAAAATCGCAAAACACTAGCCCAACGATGCCTAAAACTAAGGCTCGAGGTGCCTTGCGTGGCCGCACCCGCACAACGGCTTGTGGCCCAAGCACGTGGGAGTGACTTACGATGTCGCTTGCACGTTACACCGACCACATCAGTGCACTTGCACACACACACGTCACGGCCTCAAAGGTCCTAAGTCATGTGAGCTAGTGCTGCCTAGCATCACATCGCAGCACCAACGCACCCCTATCGCATCACCATGTGTGCATCATCCGCGCATCCTCGATGCACTAACCACGCATACACTGCACCAGCGTGCAGCACCAAGCGTGCACCTTGCTTAAGCACGCCACACAACAGCGTGCCTTCGAGGCATGAGCATCCCACACATGCACCTCGACAGCGACATGTGGGCTACGTGAGCAGCCCAGCTAGCCGAAGGGTGTGCTTGGGCGGTCTTTGCCTCGATTTGCGTGCTCTTATCTCGGGATATAATTCTGACATATGTGTGACATAAAATTTGATTCTAAATTTATTTTATAACCAACATTGAGCAAGAATGAAAATAAAACAAGTCTAACTTAAATAAATTCAATTTTAGTGCACAAACCAAAATTAATTTGAGAATCGTTCTTTAAATTATTTTGGTTCATCTTGATGTTTCAAAATTGAAGGGATATACTCACAATTAATTTAATCAAACATAAATTAATAATGAGATTTGACAAAAATTAAATGGGTTGGAAAAATGAACACATTCATCCAATGAAAAATTTCCAACAATAACTTGTGTAAACTTGAAAAAATTACATCTTCCAATATGAAGATTAATTAAATTTCAATCACAAGTTTTGAACTCTTAGGACTTTAATCAACTCAAAATTGATTAAATCCAAAAATTAGTTCAACATGGAATTTAGAAAGTAAAGTTCTACCCAAATAAACAATTAAAGATTGGATCTTTAACATTTTTAAGGGACTTTCAAATTAAAAATTCACCATAAACATTCACACTTGAAGCAATTGATTTGCAAAAATGTGAAATTTCAAGTTTATGTGAAAAATGAACTCACCAATTTAAACACCAAATATGACTTCATAAACATGCTTAATAAGGTTTATTATTGCAGTATATTAATGATGTAACCATACACATAATCTACCATTAACATGCCATAATTAATCAAGGTTTAAAGATTTAAAACAATTTTGTCAAAACGAAAAACCCCTCGAAAATCATGTTTTGGGGTGGATTTTGACTTCTAGACAGTTCTTAATACAGGTCAAAAACGATTTAGAACATCGATTCCACCCAAAATTCACTATTTTTGGGTCGAAATCTAGGTTCGTGAGCTAAATTAGTATAAATACAAGATTAAAACTAATTAAAACGAGCTTCTAATCTAATTAGAAAGCAAAAACCAGAAATTTAAATCCATTAAATCACCTTAATTAATTATTAGTTACAATAATTAAAATGAGCGCGGCTCCGATACCGCTGGTGGGTTTGGTAGTGTCCGACACTACGCGGAATGAAACCCTCCCAAGACCCACACACAAATTAATGTAAACATGAAAATAAATTAATAATCACATAATTAATTAACTAAGAGAAAGAAAAGACGATCTTACCCTCAACGCGTGCTTCGCTCCTTTATAGCTCGTACTTAAAAGCACTAGCTCCGCAAGCGCGTGAGCCTCCAATGGCTCACACCCTTGAGACCCGACTCGAACGGTCCCTACCCCGAAGGTTAGTCTTGGCTAGACCAAGAAACTTAGAGTATTAGAATTAAGGTATTCTCTTCTTGGAGATCCCTTAAAATTCACAACTCAAGTGTCCCTTCCCAATCCCAAATATTGGGTACTTATAAGGAAGGGAGCCTTGAATTCCAATCTCCCATCAATGTGGGAGAATTGGTGAAAATGCACTTTATTCAATTTATTTTAATTCAAAAATAAATTGAAAATGCAAGTGAATTAACAAACTAAAGTGTCAAGAGGTGAGCAAGGAGGTTAGGTGAGGACCACAAGAGGGGGGGGGGGACCAACTCCCCTTGCTCCCCAAGCAATCCCACCAAAAACCGGTTCCCTCTTGTACATGAGCTGTCACACACATAGCTGGCTGGCAGCCTGCCTTGATGCTTACGCCAAGGCCTTAATGTCTCTACCAACCTTGATGCCTTTGCCAAGGCCCTTGACTAGCCCAGCCATGGATATGCTAGAGCTGGCCGTGATGCCTTTGCCAAGGCCTTGACTAGCCCAGCCATGGATGATGGAGCTAGCGTATGTGCGACTAGGTGCACCAACCCCGCAAGCATGCTCGGCCATTGAGCCTAGCACGCAAATGCATGCTTGGCTTGTGGCATAGCCATGCGATGCGGTTGGTGCCCTGTGCTAGCCTAGCACTAGCATGGCTAGGCCAATGAAAGGCTACGGCTCAGCTAGAACTTGTCGTTTGCTTGATTTCTCGTCTCGTCAAATTCTAAATTTGTCTCGACTTACGACGCTTGGTTAATTATGCTCGACATCCGACGTCTTTGTTCTTAATACTCTAATGACTCATCTAATCCTACGGATTGATTCGTTGCCTCGGATCGGTTACTCGATTAGGGTTTGACCCAAAGGGTTTAGTCAAGATTTAGATGTAATATTAAGGCTAAATTAGAAAATAACACCCAATAAAAACCCCGATTTTGATAATAACACCTGTCAAAAAAGAAGTTTTATTATAACACCACCAAAAATCCCAAAATTTTTGTTTCACCACCCACTAACAGATTTTTGGATGGAAACCGTTAGTGGGGCCACTAGGGACACAAGTCAATAAGGTATTGGCTTAAAAAAAGATAAATAAAAATAAAAAGTAAAATTAAAAAAAAAATAAACCCCTAAACCCTAACCCAGCCACTAGCCCCACCACCGGCGGCCGTCACTCCATCGCTGGAGACCCCCATTGCCGCCGGAACCCCTTCCTTCACCAGCGAAATCACTGGCCATCACCCCCACCGACATCAGCCCCCCACAGATCTCACCAATCAGTGGAAACCACTACCACAAACCGGCGAAACAACCAATTCCGTTCGCCTCCACCGCGAAATCGAAATATCTGGGGTTTCTAAGGTCGATTTCGGCCGGTTTGAAGGTGAGGGGTAATTCCAGGGGTGGTTTTCGGCAAGGGGGCGAACGGGCTAGGTGGTTTTCGCAGGGGGGCTGTGGTGGGTGGGGGTGATTTTTCGGGGAGACGGAAGGGGGAAGGGGATTTGCGGGGGGGCTAATGTGGAAGGGGGTGATGGGTGGTGATTCCACCGGTGAAGGAAGGGTTTCCGACGGCGGTGGAGTTCTTCGGTGGTGGAATCACGGCCGCCGGTGGTGGGGCTAGTGGCTGGTTTAGGGTTTAGGGGTTTTTCTTTTATTTTTTTTTTCTTTTTTTAAACAAATAAACAGCTGACACGTGTCCCTAGTGGGCCCCACTAACGGTTTCTATTTTGGGGTTTTTTGATGTCCTGCGGGAGAGTTACAATTCCGGGATTCGATCCGTGCGCCTGTACCTGCAAAACAACGGAAACTCTGGTTGGTGGGAGCTCCGCCTCCGACGATCAAGTTAGAACGTGTTTTAAGAGTAAAAGGTGCGGAAAGTAAAGGTGATCTGGTTGCTCTAAGGGGAGGAATGATCAAGGCGTGCAATTAATGCTAAGTCTAGTCTAGCAATTTAGTATGCACGGGTGTTTAGGCTTTTCTCTTGGTGAGATGATTAATTAATTCTGAATGTGTTTAATGAAGGCTAATTACTGTATTTATAGCCTAGAAATACGCGCCTAATACTAAGGTTAAATGGAAAACCTAGGACTGTTTGAGCTTGCCTTGGGATTCGGGCCCAGTTAGCCGTTTTCTAGGTTGGCAGATAGTGGGCCACGTGGCGTGGCGCGATTGGTCCATGCTGGACCTCTTGGAGCATGACACGTGTTAGCCCCCTGAATGGTTCACATGGCTAACACGTGGTAGGTGATGACTGGTCCACGTGGCGGGGAAAAATCCCCTAAACATTTTTCCCTTCACAGGGATCACAGGGTCCAAAAGGTGTCGGCCTGTGGTAGGACGTCTGTTTTTTTTTCCCGTCCATTTTTGATTTTAGGGTGTGACCTTTCAAATTCTCGAATAACCCTATATGAGGGCATGTTGACCAAGTCTTTTGTTCACATTTTGTGAACTTTGCAAGACAACTCTGAACCCTAAACATGTGCTCTGAGATTTCCGGACGACTGATAATTGACCAACTGTTCGCGCTAACCGATTGTTTGTGGTGACCGGCTGCTTCAGACCTCCATCTCCAATTCTTAGAAAACACACTTCAGGTTACCGTCTGTTTTGCTCTTGCACTCTTTCATTTCATTTCTTTGCATTTTTATTTTAAATATATGGTATCCCAAAAGCACCTAGCACAACCTAGGTTAGTGATTAGTCGATCTCCGGGGACGGCTGAATCTAGGTCTAGGAGTGTCGCCTGCCCCTTTTGGACCAATCTCTGGCCTATGCTCCAAGTCCGACTGTCTCTGTGTCTTTGCAGGACACTATGGCCAGAACAAAGAGGACAGCCAGATATACATCCTCAGACGGCTCCTTATATTATGTTAAGATAAGCGAGCTCGCGGACCAGCCGCCTGGTCCCCCAAGCACTCCGAGTGATTCAATTTTGGGAGAATCGGAGGAGGTTCAGGGGGCCACTCCTGTGCTTGTTGATATGTCAGGACTAGAGTCGGTCCTCTCTGAGAAAGAGGAGTCGGCCTCTTCTGAGAGCTCAGGTGACTCTGAGTCCAGCTCATCTAGCCGGCAATCTCCAAACTCAGAAGAGAGGCATTCTCGTCTTCATGAGGCGAGAGCGTCTCATGCGGTTGAAAAGGGAGTCGGCTGGGATGAGTCGTCTGCTTCTCATAGGGAATTGAACACTCCCTACTATTGTCATGTCCTAAAAGGCCGAATCAAGGCCATGGCCGAGAGGTTAGGGACCTTTCAGGCGGACCATGTAATGGGTCCTGATTACTTTCTATCCGTACCGAATGTTGAAGATACATTAGTCTTGCCTGAGGGGGCCAGCTATGGGGACACCTGTTTTGGCTGCTATGAGGCGGCCATTAAGGATGGGTTAAGATTCCCCTTACATCCGGCTGTTTAATAAATCCTGGATGGATACCAGGTGGGGCTATGGCAGTTGGCCCCAAACTCATGATCCAACATTCTGGGCTTTGTGGCCGGCTATGAAATGTATGGGGTTGAACCGAATTTTACAGCATTCTCCCAAATGAACTACTTGAGTCGGACCCCTAAAGCAAGCGGTACTGGGTGGTACCAGATTTCCAGCCACAAGGGCTACTTGATGACAAGGGGTAAGGAGAACAAGTGGAAGGACTGGAGGAACACCTTCTTCATAGTTTCTAGCCCCAACAAACTTCTTAACAAAAGGTACAATAGGTGGAACAGGGATCCACCTCTCCTCGCAGGCGGCTCTAGCCTGTCGCCTGTTCCTCGTAAAGCCAAGGAGGAGATCCTTGATCAAGGTCTCTTCAAAGTAGAGATCAAAGCAAACTCTGCTACAGGGGTACGAGAGTTAATCCCCTTAAACTGCATACCCAAATTCAATTGGCTGTATGACGAGTATTTCTTGGCCGCATGTGGCCTTAGTGAACGGACCACCAGAGGTAGCCGGCCCTTTTTTAATGTTCTTGCATTTTTTGTTTTGCTTGAATTTTTACTAACTCTGAGATGCTTTTGCAGACAAAGCCGTGGACAAAATCTCAGCTTCCAAGAAGGCGGCCGCCCTTCTTTGCGCGGCTATTATAAGCCAGAAGCGACCCTCTACCGACTCTCCCTCAAAGGAGAAGTCCATGGTGAGCCTCCAACACTTGGTAAAAATTATGTGTTTCCCCCTTTTTACCATACTTAATAACCTTGACTTCCTGTCGCATGATGGAGTACCCAGATCCTCTCCCTCCCAGCAGCCGAACCCTAAGGTTCGGAAACAGAAGGCTGGGAGTACGCCTGGTTCTACCAGGAAGCAGCTGGCTAAAAAGCAGGCACGGACCCCTCAAGGTGGGTCAAAACAAACAACCGTCCCTAGGGACACTAGGCCTCCTAGAGGTATAATTGGTTTTCAGATTTCTTTATCAATCTTCCTTAGATCAGGCGGCCTGTTGTTTTTCCCATGTCTAATTTTCCATGTTTCCTCTTGCAGGCGGCCATCAGGAGCCGGACTTGGTCCAGATGGCCAAGTCCATGGTCAAGGCTATTCCCTCAGATGACAGGGAATCAGTCAGGGGAGTCGGCACCCTTGACTTGGACTCGATCATGGGTCTGCTCTCCGAGGTAAACTTGATGAATTTTCTTTGACATTGGGCAATCATTTGCATTTAACAGCCGCCTGTTTCTTGGAAAATCTTGATGCCTGTTTTGTTGATTCGCAAGCCTTGCTTCGTGTTCATGGTCTACGCCGCCCCATCAACGAAAAGAACAAGGAGGTAAAGGCTGCGAAGGCTATGGCCGCTTCTAATTGTGACCGGGTAATGTTTTAGATTGCCCAAAATGAGATTTTGAAAACTGACATTCTGTATTATCAGGCGACTGCCACCTTGCAGGTCAAAGTCAAATTGGAGGCGGCCAAGAAGAAAAACTTGAAGCTGGAGAAGGCGGTTAAGGACCTCCAAACCCTATTGCAGCCGCTGAAGCATGTAAAACATGCGGCCGAAGAGCTTAAAAAGTCGAACTAGAAGCTCAAGGAGTGCCTGTCATCCCAGGAGGCGGCCCTGACCAAGCAACTCAGCGCCAAGGCTGAGTCTGAGAAGATGGCCCTGGCCCAGGATTTTATGGAACACTCTTCGGCCATAATGAAGATGACCTGGACAACCCTCTTCCCAGACTCGGACTATAAGCAACGGGAGTCCAAATTCGCCGCCTGCACTGAAGAATATAACATCAAGATTATACAGCAGGTGGCCAATGAGGATGAAGAGAAGGATGAGGTGGCCGGCTCCTGTTCTTATGGTGAGGATGATGATGAAGAGGAGGAGGAGGCGGACGTCAACAAGGGAGAGACTGAGAAAGAGGAGGCGGACCCCAACCAAGTAAAGGTCTTATTGGCCGGCTGTGTATATACGATTGTGACGACTGTTTTTTCGTCTTGTCCATCAATCTTTGTTATTTCAATTTCTTAAATCTTTTTGCCATGTATAGAATGTCTTCAATAGCCGCCTGTTTACCATACCGACTGTTCTTGCTTGTTGTCTTCCTTTTTGCATCAAAATTTGCCATTTGAATGTTAAAATTTGCCATTTGAATGTTTGAATGTTGCTAAGTATAGAAGACATCTTAGTGGGTGTCGCAACCGACTGATATTGTTGCCCCTGGCCGACTGATTGTTTCTTTATCAGTTAGTCGATCCTGAGTTCAGTCGGCCTTCACTTGAAAGCTTGGGATAGCACACTTTCCAGAATTGGATTATTTCAGGAACATTACATAGGCCGCCTGTTGGTCGCACTTGGTCACAGGCGGCTGTCTTGAGGGTTTTGAGCAAAGGTCGTAGTAGGCATAGTTGAGGGGCTAAGTACTAAGATCTTAGCAGGGTTCCCCAAGCTTTAGTTCAGGTTGCACAATGGTAGTCGGCGTTTGACTTGGTCCATTGTGGGTAGCCACCTAGTTGAGGAACAATCGTCCTATTTCAGTAGGCCTGGCGTTGTTCTTATATGTGCGCCACCTAGGCCGTCTGTAAACGGGACGCCTTCTCTGATGGGATCTGCTTGTATTTGCTACAGACGTTCTCTTACAAGATCTAGAGGGAACGGTATTAAACAACCGCCTGTTTTCAAGAACAGGTGGTCCTTTAATCCTTTTGATTCTATTCAAGGGAGGGTGACTGGTTATCCAGTCACCACCTCTTTTGCTTGAGTAGTAGGAGGGTCAGGCAGCGGAGGCCGCTTGACTTCCTTTATTCACCAATTTTCGTTAGCTATTAACCCAAATTATGCCAAAATGTTTCGGCAGTTTACAGGGCGTTGATGTTTGGTAGAGACAGGCCGCATGTTCAAGTGAACGAGGCGTCTGGTTTGTACAACTGCGCCTGTATTGGTAGACCTAGTTGGAATAGTGGCCAAATACCCTTTGCCAAAAAAACAAATGTTCTTGTACCTTTTAGGTTCCAAACTAGACTGATTTGAGTAGTAGAGGTACCAGGCGGCGTAGACCAGCTGGCCCCCTTGATTCGCCAAGTTTTGCTTGTCTATTAACTCAAAAGGTACCGTCTACATTTATCCCAAGTAACGACAGGCGGTCATCCGACTCAAATGTAAACTAACTACCACTGGTTCGATTAGTGGTAGTAGCTATCTTTGTCTTAAGCGTAAACGGCAACGGGGTTGTCCTTTGGGACAGTCGTTCAGGTCCGTTTGCTTATAGTTTATACAACATATTCCACCCAAAAGGGAGCTGCTCTCTACGACGAATCTCATCCGGAGGGATGTCGTCGGACGGCTTCTATGATGTTAGGACAGGTCGTATTAGTTTAATTTTTAGGTAGGATCAGTCGGGCTTGTGAAAGGAATGGTGTCCTTCCAACAAGTGTATTTTTCCGATAGAGGGTTCAGAATTATTACAGAGCTAATTCTTCAGCAAGGTCAAGTGATCGGAATGCCTAGATGGAACCCAATCGAATTACCGATCCGAGACAACGAATTAATCCGAAAGGATTCAATGACTCAGTAGAGTTTTACGAATACAGACGTCGGAAATCGAGCCTAGGGCGTTGATATCGAGCGTCGCAAAATCACAAGCGACAAGTACGAGTGTAGCCGTAGCACCATAATGGTCTAACCATGTGGATGCTAGGCAGTTCGATCTAGCATGCACCTAGAATGGCTAGGCGCACCATCGTAGCCTAGGTGCACCATTGCAGCCTAAGCATGCACATGGCAACCTATCGTAAAGCACCACAAGCCCCAGGCAGCCCATCGCCGCTAGCAGCGTACTAGCCTAGGTGCCTGGGTGCGCATGGCAAGCCATCGCAAGTGCCACAAGCACCAGGCAGCCCATCGCAGCTAGCAGCGTGCTAGCCTGGGTGCCTGGGTGCATGTGGCAGGCTATCGCAGCACGCAGCCCAGGCCAGGCACCATCGCAATGCAAGGGGCTTGCGTGTGTGTGTGTGTGTGCCTCGCAGCCTCGCAAAGCAGCAGCAATGATGCGTGTGGGCTGGTGCGTGTGTGCGTGTAATAGGGATGCTGCGAGGATGGTGCGTGTGGATGTGCGAGTGCATGCGAGGAAGAGCTAGCAAGCAGTGTCAAGCCCAGCATGCGTGGCTCGCTAGCAGCACGCATGCTAGGCATGGCTAGCATGGGGCTGGATGCGTGGGTGCGCGTAGTGTGGGAGTGTGTGAGTGTGCGAGGCAGTGCGTGGGATTGCTAGGGCCAGCACCAGCACGCACCAGCGCCTAGCACCAGTACGCACCAGCGCATAGCACCAGCACACACCAGCGCCTAGCACTGGCACGCACCAGCGCCAAGCATCAACCAGCACTACCTAGCTGTGATGCGAGGCTGGGCTGGTGCTGGCTGGCTGGGCTAGCTGGCACTGCTAGCTGGCATGCTAGCTTGCAGCAGCCCAGCACACCTTTGTGAGTGGCGGTTTGAGGGAGTGGGGACCAATAGGCTTGGAGCAGGCCTTGGGGAGCAAGGCAATGGTCCCCCCCCCCCAAGGTTCATGGTCCTCACCTAACCCTCTCTCTCGCTTTGACACTTGTTGTATTGTGATTGGATTTATTTATTAATTTATTTTAGAAATAAATTAATTAGCAAATTATTCATTCTCCCACATTGGTTGGGGAATGAAGTTCAAGGGTTCATTTCCCTATAAATACCAAGCTAGGGTATTGGGAAATGAACAACCTTGAGTGGAATTAAAAAGGCAATTCTAAGAAAGAGTAAACCTTTGATTCGTTAAACTCATAGTTATTTTGTCCGGGTCTTGACTAACCATCAAGACTTAGGATGCTCGGGTCAGGTCGAGGGTACGATCCGTCAGAGATCTCGTCTTTTCGGGATTTTGAAGTAAGAGCTCTTTGGGAGCGAAGTACGCGTCAAAGGTATAATTTTTGTTCTAAATCTTGTTTGATTAAGTTTATTATGCTTGTTAATTTCTTTAATTAAGGGGCGGGTCTTGGTGGGTTTCCTTCCGCGTAGTGTCGGGTCACTACGAAACCCTACAGCGGTATCGGAGTCACGCTCCTTTTAATTTTTGCAATTATTTTTTAATTAAGGTGTTTTAAAAGAATTTAATTTTCTGGTTCATGTTCATCTAATTAGATTAGATGCTCGTTTTAATTATTTTTAAAACTCGATTTTATTTTCGATTTAGTTGTCGAACCCAGATTTTGGCTCAAAAATAGTTATTTTTGGGTGGAATCGACATTCTGGAACTGTTTCAACCCTTAAGGGTTGTCCAGAAGCCAAATTCGAACCAGAAACCCAATTTTTCTGGGGCTTTTCGTTTTTCAACGAAAATTTTAATTCTTTTTAAGCCTTGATTAATGCAAGCATTACAAGGTTAGATTAAATGCACATTTGCATCACTAATCTACTGGTTTTAAAATATCCTTGAGCATAATAATGGAGTTTTTATTAGTGCTTAAGTTGATATACCAATTTTTCACATAAACTTGTTTTTCACAAATTTAGCAAATAAATTGCGATAAAATGTGAAAACTTGATGTGAACTTGTAATTTTAAGTTCCCAAGTATGTTAAATTTCTAATCTTTAAAGTTTTAAATGATTGGAACCCTAACCCTAAATTCCATGTTGAACAAAGTTTGGATTTTTTCATGTCTAGTTGATTAAAATCCATTAAGTTCAATTACTTGTGAGTAAAATTTGATTAATCTTCATATTGGAAGATGTAATCTTGGTATTTTACACAAGTATGCAAGTTGGAAAAATTTATCATTGGATGGTTAATTTTTCCAACTCCCATTTGTCATACCCATTATTAATTTGCATATTGGCAAAATTAATTATGGGCATAGCTCATTCAATATGGTTGCATCAAGTTAGACCTAAAATTAATTCAAAGAATCATTCTTGAATAATTTAGGCTTGTGCACTATTGAAATTATTATTTTTAAGTTAGACTTGTTATTTTATTTTTGCTCCAAATTGGTTCTAAAATAAATTTAGAATTAATTTTTAACACACAAATATCGGGATTAAAATCCCGAGTCAAAAGCACACAAATCGAGGCAAAGGGCACCCAAGCAACACCTAGGCTAGCCAGGCTGGTATCGCAGCCCACATATGGCTGCCTTGGTGCACATGGTGCTGGCCTTGCCTCGTTGTGTGGCTGCTGTGTGTGGGGAGCCAGTAGTGCACGTATGACGCGCTGCAATGTGGTGCGTGGCTGCTGGGCACTGCTCGCATATGCTGCCAAGCAGCGCGAGGCAGCCAGCCACAGCAGGCCAGCCACACCTGCCAGCGCCCACACTCGCATGCCAACATGCGAAGCGCTGTGCGTGCTAGGGCTAGCAGGCGCAGCAAGGCTTGCTGGGCCAGATGCTTGCGCCTAAGCACTGCACTGCTGCAGCATTGATGCTAGGCATCCGGTTTTGTATGTGGGCCATTTTGATGCATGAGCTATGTAATTTTGCGATTATCCCGTTTTAAAATATTTTAATAATTATATTAAAGAGGTTAGGACCTCGGTATTCGGTTTTGCAAAATTTTGACAAATTATGGGTTATGCCGACTTAATTAATCGGATTAATTAAGTACGGATGCGGAATTTAGTGGGAGCTTAATTAAGTGCGTAAGCATTTTGCGTTTAGAAATAATGGATTGAACCACTTTGACTAGTTTTAATTAGGCACGTTAATTGGATTAACTACCTAAGTTAGTTACTAGTTTTGCGTGTTTAATTATGTATTTCGTAAAATTGCATGGGCCATTCACAAATAGTGAATGGGTAAATGGAAGATTGTTTTCAAAACAGGTTCTTTGAAAATGGCAACTAGTGGGGCCCGACTAGGATAGAAAATACGGACTGCGTTCCGTTATGTATTTTTGTAAATCTAAATACGGTCTGCGAATTATTAAGTGTTTTTGTACTACTATATTAATCTTAGTCGTTCTAGCTAGCTCATTTTATTTCATTTTGGCCAAGATGTCTCAAGACGGCGTTTTAACGAAGACGAGCCAAGATGAAGACCCATGGAAATTGAAGATTTCAAGGGGTCATGCTAGTTGCCAAATGCATCTATTTTTATGCCTTATATATTGTTATTATATATGATTGCTAGATGCATGTCTAGGATTTCTATTATGTTGCAACGATTAGTTAAGTTCCCTTAAATCAACCAACATAGAAACCCTAGGTCCCTTAATAATATTCAGCTAAAATTTGTCGTTCCAAGAACAACACTTACCGAACTAATGCGCATACGTGATGGATTACGCCAAAGCGAGGCATCACTAATTCCCTAGGAACGTAAGGTATACTAGGTATACAAGTTGTCTTGGTTAAGCTCAACGATATCAGTAAGGAGTCCTTAGATGTCGTGGCAAAAGAGATAAAATGTCAAGAATGCATTAGATGCGACATTTTATCAAACCGAGAGTAGCTTGGAGCTATTAGCAATTGGATTGCTTATCTTAAGATATTTAATGATTAAGACAAGCCAAAGCATGCTTAACCATTTCTTGATCTTTGGGATCTCAGAATCATTTTATTCTAGCCCATAAGGGACAATTTTAAATGCGTGGATAAAATGCTCAATAAGATTGAATATATGCATGAACGTTTTAGATTTCAACTTATTGATGTATGAATGGTTTTTCACTTCAAATTCTTTCAAATTGTAGAAAAATGTCTGCAAGTAACTCAAACAACAACCAATTGTGCCCGACGCTCCCCGAAAAGTTAGCTATCAAGCTTAACTTAACAAACCTTGATGAATGGGAAGAAGAACTCAGGAGAACTCTCCGGAGTTGTTCTAAAGAGTATGTTCTAGATACTTCCCTCCCAACCCTCTTTTCCAAGACCCTCTTGAGTGACGAAACTTCTTGTGCATGGTCGAAAGACAGCAAATTAGTGTCACAACTCATGGCTAACTCCATCCCGGAAGAATGGAAAGAAAAACTTCAATTCTCTTTCCCGGACTTGTTCCTTGGAGGACTAAGGGATGTAGTCGGTGTGAGATTCTCTAAGAGTTTCAATGACAACAATGATGGACTCTTGTTTGAAGTGACTAGGTCACTTACGGACATGAATGTAAAGCCATCGAATCAAGGTTGTCTTGCGAAAGAGAGGTACCATCTTTGGTCTACAGTCTGCAACACTAAGTTGAGACCGGGTATGCCCCTCCGACCCCATGTGGCAAGAATGACTAAGCTCTTCAAGCACATGGAACTCCTCGAAATTCCACTAGAAGATGGAATGGCTGGTCATATTTTGCTCACTTCACTCCACTCAGGATATGATGCGCTAAAGGCATATATTTCTGAATCAAAGGAGACACATTCCTTGAAGAATGTGGTGAAGCTAATTCACCGGGCCAACTCATTTGGGGCAACCAAAAGACCGTCAAGAAGGAGGGATCTTAAGGTTAAGGCTAAGATGCGTTGGTTCTACTGTGGCGGGCAAGGCCACTTCAAGAGAGAATGCAAGCTCTTTCGGGAAGAGGAGGAGAGAAATGGAGCATCCGCCTCAGGTATCTTCCTTAACACTTGTGAATTAAGCTTATCATAGGTATTAGATACCAGGTATGACTCACTCTATGTTGCCTTTTCAGGAACCAAGTGAGAAGCTTATCAAGTGTTGGTGCAAGAGCAAGAAGACGACGAAGATGGTTTTTCGGTCGTGCTTGCATGCACTATTTTGTCTATGACATGTAATTAAACTAATTCTAGTTTTTCATCATGCCTTTGAACATACTATGATCCATGGTGTTGGACACCTAGGAATTTTGAGTGTAAGACTTTGACAATAGTTGTTTCAAGTTTGTCTTACAAACTTATGTTCAATTAAATTGCATGTTTTTACATATGATTAGACAAAAGTTGATAACACTAGCTAATACCATCGAGTCGAATCAAACCTACTTGTGGCATTGTCGTCTTGGCCATATTAACATCAAGCGCATCAAGAAACTTCTTCAAGAAGGTGTTCTTGACTCATTCGACTTAGAGTCATTTAAAAATTGCGAAGGATGCTTATTAGGCAAGATGATAAAACATCCATTCTCCAAGTTGGGAGAAAGGGCAAGTGACTTATTAGGTCTAATACACACGGATGTATGTGGACCAATGAGCACACCCGCAAGACAATGTTACCGATATTTCATCACTTTCACCGACGATTATAGTAGATATGGATATTGTTCCGGGGTTTTCTGCGTCCCTTGGGAGAGTTACAACTTCGACACTGGAACCACGCGCCTATACCTGCAAGATAACGGAGACTCCTTGGGTAGGGAGCTCCGCCTCCAACGATCAAGTTAGTAGATGAAGGAGTTGTAAAGCAGAATGTAAATAAGTGCCGGATACTAGGACGGGTCTAGCAGGCGGTACCGAGTGGTGTGTGATTCTCTTTGGGATTTGTGTAATCCGAGTGTTTCTTGTTAACATTCCCTGTCATAAATGAGCACTTATGACCGTATTTATAGCCTTGGGAAGCGTGCTAGGCTCTAGGGTTTTGGCCAACCCTAAGACTGACTGGGCTTTCTTGGGATTTGGGCCCAATCTATTACCTGTTTAGGAAAGGCTAAGAGGGCCACATGGCATGGCATTGGAGGTCCATGGTGGACCAATAGAAGCGTGCCACGTGGCAGGTCCTGATAAGCCCAACTAGGTGACACTTGTCAGGCCCTGATTGGTCCACATGGCGAGGGGTGATTAAGGGAGAATCCCCCTAATCATTTGCCCCTCACAAGTGGCACGTGACCTGGCACGTGTGACCTGTGAAAAGCGTCGTCCAATGAGGAGGCGACAGGTGTCGACGGATAGCTTGGCCGAGAATTTTCCCACCCAAGTTTTTGAATTTGAATGCTCTTCTGCTCATTCTCTCCCTATAAATAGGGTTGGTCAACAAGTCTTTTGTTCACATTTGTTCACTTTATTTTCAGAAAGAGATCTCTCGGACCCTTGAACTTGAGCTCTGACCCTTCGCTACTACTGACTTGCCAGGACGACTGCTGTACGGGGCGCCTACTTTGATCAAGCTGTTTCAGAACTTAAGTTTCAGGTAATCGTCTTCTCTTTAACTTTTTGCTTTCGCGCCCCTTTCTTTTTCGAAAATGAGACCTCAAAAGCATCTGGCACGACCTAGGTTAGCAATCAGCCGGTCACCGGGGACGGCTGAGTCTAGGACTAGGGGTGCCGACTGCCCTGCGGTACTTCAACCTTTGCGCAAGTCCCGGAATCCAACTATCTTTGTATCTATGCAGGACAGTATGGCGAGAACAAAAAAGACCAAGAGAATAGAAAACTCTGATGGCTCCTCTTTTCGGGTTTCGATTAGTGATATATCGGACCTGCCGCCTAATACCGCGGGGACCCAAGGCGGCCCTTTAGCCGAAATCTCTGAGGAGGGACCTAAGGTAGTTCCTTCTCATTTCACTGTTGACCTGGCCAGTCAAAAGACGGCCCCTGAAGAAGAGTAGGGGTCGGACTCTTCTGACGGCGAGTCTGGCTCTAGCTCATCGAGTCGTCCTTCTATAAGCTCGGAAGAAGGACAAAATCATGAGGAGAGAGATCCTCATGCGGCTGAAGAGAGGGAAGGTCAATCGGAACCATCCGCCTCTCATAGGGAGTTGAACACTCCTTATTACTGCCATGTACCCAAGGGCCGAATCAAGGCAATGCGAGAGCGCATCGACACCTTTCTTTCGAACCATACAATGGGTTCGAACTATCGAGTATTCGTGCCGGATAACGAGGACACAGTCGTCTAGACAGAGGGCGCTAGTTACGGGGACGCCTGTTTTGGCTGTTACGAGGCGGCCATCAAGGCTGGATTGCGGTTCCCATTGCATCCGGCCGTCCAGCAAATCCTCGATGGGTACGAGGTGGGGCTTTGGCAGTTAGCCCCCAACTCTTGGTTCAACATTCTTGGCTATGTAGCCGAATGTGAGATGCACAGGGTGGAGCCAAATTTCGAGGCGTTCACCCATATGAACTACCTCAGCCAAACCCCCAAAGCAAGCGGTACCGGATGGTACCAAATAACAAGTCATAAGGGCTATCTTATCACCATAGGCAAAGAGAATAAATGGAAGGATTGGAGAAACACCTTCCTCATCATTTCCAGCCCCGACCGCCTGTTGAACAAACGTTACAATAGGTGGAACAAGGATCCGCTTCTTCTAGAAGGCGGTCGCAGTATGCCGCTTGTTCCCCTCAAGGCCAGGGAAGAGATCCTGGACCGAGGGCTGTTCAAGGTAGAAATTAGGGCAAACTCTACCACTGGGGTACGACAGCAGGTACCCTTAAAATGCGTCCTAGAGTTTCAATAGCTCTATGACGAGTTTTTCCTGGCCGCTTGTGGCCTTAGCAGTCGGTCCTCCAAAGGTAGCCAGCCATTTGAAAATATGTACCTATAACTTGATTTGTTTGAATATTTTCTAACTTTTATGGTTCTCACTTGTAAGCGAGGCTATGGACCAGATTACTGCTTCAAAGAAGGCGGTTGCCATGTTGCGAGCCTCCATAATGCACTAGCAGCGCACCGCTTCTGTCTCTTCTGCTAAGGGGACGCCCACAGTGAGTGTCGATCCTTAAAACTTATCTTTGAAAGGCTGCTTGGTGAATGTTGACTACTCGTCTCTTTTGCAGGCGGGCACTTCTAAACCCTCATCCTCCCACCAGCCGGACTCGAAAGTTCGGAAGCTAACTGGTGAGTGTACGCCTGGATCTACCAGGAAGCAATCGGCTGACAAACAACCGGCCACCCGACAGAGTGTGGGGAACCAACCTCCTGTTGTGACACAGCCGCCGAGAGGTATAGCCTTCTCTGCTAGACTTGCTCATTTTCTTTCACTCTCTTCATGTTTCTGATGTTTCTCTTTTTTGATACAGGTGGCCCTTCAGAGCCAGACTTGGATGGCTCTCTTTCCAAAAGCTCACTGCGCCGCTTGGGAGAAGAAATTCGCTGCTTGTACTGAAAAGTACAACCAACAGATCATGCAGCAGGCGGCTGAGGAGGACCAGGCAGCCGAATCCAGCTCAGAAGAGGAGGGAGCGGAGGTGGCCCTGCAGCCGATTGGGGAGGAGACATCTAAGGAAGCTGCCCCTAATGCCGAGACTAGTAAGAAGGATTCCCCTCAGAACCAGGCGTCCCTTACTGATCAGGCGGCACTCAATACCGAGACTCTACCCCAAACTTAAAGCTTTTTATATTCATTCTTGATCCGGCCTGCGTGCCGTGTATTTGTGTATCTTTACCCGGCCAGGGGGCCGAGGCTTCTGAATATTCGCCAGCTTGTCTGGTTTTAACTTAACTTTTTCAGCTTGTCTGGCTTTAATTTGACATGAATTGGCGACTGTTAAGTCGTCTTTTGCTGTTACATATGCTGTTTTTTGATTTTTTTGTTTTAGTTGAATTTGCAAAACATTTTGCACTTTGCAACTTCATAACCGCTTGTATGGCACATCTATGTTAAACTTTCCAGCTAAAATGTTGAACCTTGATGCCGACTGCCCTTGCCCCTGGACGACTAGGTTACTTCTTTTAAAGAGAGTAATTAGTCGGCCATAGACAGTCGGACCCTAGTAGCAAACATAACCAGCCTTGATTGGAATGCACTTAGTCACAGTGGTAAGGTACCGACTGAATTAACCAACTTAATGCATTTCAAGGCACAGGGGTCGCCTAGTTCTTAGAGAACAGTCGGCTAGTCACTGTTTTGTCGATTGTCATAAGTCCCTTGGTATGTTTACGAGGAACATAGTAGGGTGTTTGTTGTTTGGACTAATGTCAATTCAGATGTGTGTATCAGTCATTATCACATCTAGTCGGACACCAAGAGGTCCTTCTAGATTGCTCAGATTCATTTAGTATTTCTTAGTGGGAATGTTTGTTTGAGTGCCTTTTTTCCAAAGACCAGGCGGACTGCTCAAACTCTTTAGGATTCCGGACCAAGAATGGGAGAACAACTATGGTTTAACTATGGCGTTAACCAATTGTGCCTGCTTCTAATCCTGAGTAGTAGAGGTATCAATCGTCAATGGCCGACTTATCCCCTTGATTCGTCAATTTTTGTTGACTATTAACTCAGAAGGCGCCTCCTGTATTTATCCCAAGTAATACAGGCGGCCATCCGACGCAGATTTCAACTGCTGACACTTATGAAAGTGTCGAGTTATCCTTGTCTCAAAACGGATAGGTTGTCCTTGTGGACAGTCGTATAGGGGCCGTGTAAGTAGTTTATAGAGCATTATTCCACCCAAATGGGAGCTGCTCTCTGCGACAAATCTCATCCAAATGGCATGTCGTCGGACGCCTGCTATTTATTGGGACAGGTCGTATTAATTTAAAAATTAAGCGTAATCAAGCGGCTTGGTGCCTGGGTTGATTAGCCGTATGGTGGGCAAACAGGCGTGCCCTTTAGTATGTATGTGCTGGAGGGTATCCGCCTGTCTTGAGACAGACGGAGTGTACTCCTTTTAGAAACATATAAAAAGAGGATAAACTTGGAACTTTCATTAATAAACTTTAATTGATTACATCAAAAGTAATATTTTTTCAGATTGTCTACATTCCATGTCCTAGGTAAGGATCGGCCCTCTGGAGTTTCCAGACGGTAGGTGTCGTTCCTGACCTCCTCATAGATTCAGTAGGGTCCTTCCCAATTAGGAGTTAGCTTTCAATACTCATTGGCCCTGCCGACTGATTCCATCTTCCTTAGTAGAAAGTCCCCTACTTTGAGTGGGCGCTTGTGTACTCTTCTATTGTAGATTCGAGTCATCCTCAGGCGGTATATTTCATGGCGTAGGGCAGCATTGCCCCTACGTTCTGGAAGGGAATCCAATGCTAGGCGCATTTCTTCCCAGTTCGCATCTTCATCATACAGCATAACTCGGAGAGTCTGCTCATAGTGCTCAATGGGTAGGACAGCTTCTGCCCCATAGGTTAGGAGGAAAGGTGTTTCTCCAGTCGCTCCTTTTTCAATCGTCCTTATGGCCCAAAGAACATGTGGTAGTTCGTCTGCCCATAGGTCGCCTGCTTTCTCAATCTTCTTCTTTATACCGTCTGAGATGATTTTGTTAAATGCTTCGACCTGGCCTTTTTCTTGCGGTCGTCCGACTGATGCAAAGCAGTAAGCAATGCCTTGATCTCTCAACCAAGTTTTGAGAACGGGCGTCTCAAACTAGGGACCGTTGTCAAAAACCATAGACATAGGCACCCCAAAACGAGTGATCACATTCCTCAAAATGAAGGAGATGACATCCTTGGTCTTGATGCCCCTAACTGCTTCGGCCTCCACCCATTTGGTGAAGTAGTCGACTGCTACCAGGATGTATCTCCTGCTGCCTGATGCAGACGTATAGGGTCCTAGAATATCCATGCCCCAGTTAGCAAATGGTATTGGGCTGTGGATAGCCGTTAGATCTGTAGCTGGACAATGAATCAATATACCAAACCTCTGGCATTTGTCGCACTTTTTAACCAGATCCATGGCGTCTGCCTCCTAAGTCGGCCAGAAGTACCCTTGCCGCCTCACTCTTTGAGCAAGCGACCTACCGCGTATGTGAGAGGCACAATATCCAGAGTGTAGGTCTTCCAGGACCTCTCGCCCTTTTTCTGGGGTAACACATTTCAAGAAGGGTCTAAGGTACCCTCTCTTGTAGAGTTCTCCCTTTATCATTTCAAAACTGGACGCTCGCTTCTTTAGTGAGGCCGCTTGATGGTAATCATTCGGCAAGGTGCCGTCTGTCAGGTATGTCCTGATTGGGTCCATCCATGTTGAGCTTCTATCAAGAACTGCAACGTTGTTTTCCTCAATACTCCGCTTTTCCATTTCTTCCCAAAATACAGTTCTATGAGTGTCGCATAAGGCCGAGGATGCCAGTTTGGACAAGGCGTCCGCCTGGTTATTCTCGGACCTTGGGACCTGAGTTAACTGGAAATCTTCAAGCGAGCTTTCCGCCTGTTTCACGGCTTCTAGGTACTTGACCATAGCCGGATGAGTGGCTTCATAATCCCCATTGTACTGGCTGACTATAAGTTGTGAATCAGAACAGGCGGCTATCTTTCTTTCCCCGGCTGCTTTGCACATACGGATATAAGCCAAAAGGGCTTCATACTCAGCTTCATTGTTTGAGGTCTGAAACTTGAAACGAAGAGCATATTTGTACCTGTCGCCCTCTGGCGACTGACATACAATACCTGCCCCACAACCATTTGCTGTGGAACTCCCATCAACATAGACTTTCCAGAGTTGGTCAATTTTTTCACATTCGGGTGGTCGGGTCATCTCAACTATGAAATTTGCAAAGGCTTGCCCCTTCACAACTTTTCTGGGCTCGAACGTGACCTCAAGACTTTGGATCTAAATTGCCCACTTTATCATCCGCCCGGACGACTCCATGGTCGTCAGGGGCCGCTTGATTGGCTGGTCTGTGTAGACGATCACCGGATGTGCCAGGAAATAAGGCTTCAATTTTTTCACTGCCATGTACAGGGCGAGTCCAAACTTCTCCACCAGTGGGTACCTCAACTCTGCATTCTTTAAAACATGACTGACAAAATAGACTGGGAGTTAGCAGTCGTCTCTTTCGGCTAAGAGGACGGCACTCAAAGCATGATCTGATACTGCGAGATACATGTAAAGCACTTCTTTTGGCAAAGGACTGACGAGTCTCGATAGGGAATGCAGATGTTCTTTCAGCTTTTGGAGGGCCGACTCAGCATCCAGTCCCCATTCAAACTTTACTTTCTTTCTGATTGCCTGAAAAAAGTAGAGGCACTTGTCGCTTACCGACTGAGAAACCTTCTAAGGGCTGCCAGGTAGCCTGTTAGCTTTTGTACCTCTCGGACGGTGCGAGACGACTACATGTCGATGACCGCCTGCACCTTGTCAAGATTTGCCTCTATTTCCCTTTGATTTATGAGGAACCCGAGAAACTTCCCAGACTCAACTCCAAAGACACACTTTTTTGGATTAAGCATGACTCGGTGGCGCCTGAGTGTGGCGAATGTTTCTCGGAGGTCTGCCAGATGGTACGTTTGAAGTTTTGACTTTACAATCATATCATCAATATACGCCTCAACATTTCTTCCAATTTGTTCAAAAAACACAGTGTTGATCATTCTTTGGAAGGTTGGAGGCGTTCTTCAGACCAAACGGCATGACCGTGTAACAATAGAGCCCCTGTTCTGTGACAAAGGCAGTTTTCTCTTGATCTTTTTTCCATAGAGGGATCTGGTGAAAGCCTGAATAGGCGTCCATGAAACCAACAAGGCATGGCCGGCTGTTGAGTCGACCAAGCTGTCGATTTTTGGCAAAGGATAGCTGTCTTTTGGACATGCCTTTTTTAAATCATTGTAGTCCACACACATGCGCCATGAACCATTCGGCTTCTTGACTAGCACAACATTTGCAACCCATTCTGGGTAGAAACACTGTCGAATGTATCCGCATCAAGTAACTTCTTTACCTCGGCGGCGGCCGCCTGATTTCTTTCTTCACCATGATGCCTTTTCTTCTGTCGTATCGGTTTCTTTTTTGGGTCGACATCTAGCTTGTGTACCGCCAGGTCTGGACTAATACCTGGCATCTCATGCACCTCAAATGCAAAAATATCTAGGAACTCTTTCAGCAGCTGGCGAAGGTCATTGCCAAGTTCAGTCAGAGCAGTCGTCCCTACCTTGACAGTTTGGTCTAGACGACTGTCATCGAGGGCGACATCTACGTGTTCCCCAGCTGGCTGAGGGCGAAATTCATCTGGTCGCTCCTCAGCCAGTGATTGCTATTGCTTATGTTTTTTCAGGACCTCCGTCTAGGAGGCTTTTCTCTTCCTGTCGCCTGCCTCTTGAGCAGACGCTTCTTCTATGGCTTTGCCAGTTTGGCCGTCTGAAGTTATCGTTGTTTTGATGTCAGTGAGGTAACATTCTCTGGTCCCCCCTTATGGAGCCGACTGTTTTGTCGTCCTTCTCAAACTTGAGCAACATAAGGGATGGAATGATACTTGCTTTGGAGTCATTAAGGGTGGGGCGCCCAAGGATCATGTTGTAGACAGTAAGTTCTTCCACAACCAGAAAACGAATGACCATGTGGCGGCCCTCACCTCTCTCACCCAGACGGACGGGCAACTCAACCTGACCAATCGGATGGACGACTCCCCCTCCAAATCCTACTAGAGGATGGGAGACAGGCTGTATACTCTCAGGCCTGTACTTGAGCTTGGTCAAGCACTTATGGCTGATGAGGTCCGACGAACTCCCTGTATCAATAAGTATCTTGCCGACTCTTTGGTTGGCCACTTTACACTCGATGACAATTGGGTCGTCATGCGGCCGTCGGACACCACCAGAATCTTTCTCAGAATTAATAACCTCAGGAAACGAGGTACCAGAGGTCTCACCCCGATTAACAGAGTTAACATCCAATTGCCTGATGCTACCCTTGTTTCCCCGAACAGTCGGGCCTCCCCCTGCATAGTTGCCTGCTATTATATAGATGGCAGCTTCATCAGTGTCAGAGCTGTCGGCAGGCTTCTGTCTTTTTTGCCTGGCCGACTGATTTTGTTTGGGGGGTTGTTTTCCTTCAGGTTTCTTGACATAAGAGTCCAGATCACCCTTTTCAGCCAACTGATCCAGCAGGCGCTTGAGGCTAATGCATTCGTTGGTCTCATGCCCAACGTCATCCTGAAAATGGCAGTGTTTGCCTTGGTTGCGCTTGCTAGGATCACCCTTCATAGGTGCCGGCTTCTCGAGTAAGAGTCGGCCCTTAACTTCTTTGAAAATGGTATGATTATCTTTGTTGAACTCATACATGGGGGAGTATGGAGTGAACTATTTTCTCTTCTTACTGGACGGCTGACTAGTGGAGTCGGCCATCCAAACATCTTCTCTTCTTCTCTCCCTTGGGGGCCGCTTTCTGTGAGCGACTCTCCTTTTTCTCGGACCTTTTCTGGTCCCCTTTCTTTCCCATGTGACAGAGGTCGACTGCCTGTATGTAGGCCTCGGCCTCCATCATTGCCTCTTGGAGGGTAGCCACTCTTTTTCTGACTAAATCGAACTTGAAGTTCGACCCGTCCTTCAATCCCTTAAAGAAATCGATATAGGCTACTTCATCCGGCAAGTTGGGCATTTGTATCCCCATCAGATTGAATCTCTTTATGTAGGAGCGTAACCCCTCCTTTTCTCCCTTCTGGACGGCTCCTAGATCAAGAGACGTCTTCCTGGCAGGTATGTTCATGGAAAAGTTTGATGCAAACAAATAGGCCAATGTTCTGAAGTTGTTGACACAGCCGGCCGGCAGATTGCCAAACCACTGCTGAGCGACTCCCTTCAGAGTGGCAGGAAAACACTTGCACCATGTGGCATCGTCCAACCCTTGAAGGTACATTAGATTATTGAAGGCCATAAGGTGATCCTCTGGGTTAGCAGTGCCATCGTAGGCGCCTATTAACACATTTTTCACTTTAGTCGGCTGGGCGGCTTGTAAAATTTCCTTTGAGAAGGCGGTTGGTTGTTCTCCTAGTTGGAGCAACCGTAACTGCCAATCCAAAGGCTGGACAATCTTGGCCATCTGACCTCCAAAAGAAGGAGGTGGCAAAAGGTAGTGAGTTTGCGGCACATATGGCGGCTGAGAGGCATATGGTGCCGACTGTTGTTGGTGAGAGCTAGAACCGGAGCGTGTACTGCCTGTCCGGATCTCATAGTTTGACCTTGAATGATTCATAGAAGTGTTTTGTATACTGTCAAAAAAATCAGAAGTGGAGGCCGACTCAGACTACTGTTGGCTCCTTTTCTGCTGAATCAACAGCCGGGCGTCTGAGTAGGATTTCTTTGAGCCGTCTGGTTGGACTAGGCAGATTGGTTTCCTTCCCGATGAGGCAGGGATACGGTGCTTGGACAGATTGAGTAGAGGTACCCGCCTCTCCTCTTGGCGAGGGTGGGGGGTTGTCTCACGGTCCTTCAATGACTTCTTCTTTCCTGAATGGGAAGGCTTTTTGCTCGACTGCCCTTTTTGGGGGACAGCCGTCTTTTTCTTGATGAGGTCTTTAATCTCACCCTTGAAACTTCTCATGATGGTCATAAGATCATTCCTCGAGACAGGAGCTGTCCAGTCGGCCGCTTGGTGAGAGTCGGCCGAAGGTCCGACTGTTTGGCCTGTACTAGTCTGGTCTTGTCGTTCCTGCCTTTCACGAGGGGTAGTGCATCGAGCTTTCAAGGACCCGTCTGGGGCCGTGCGAGTCTCAACTTCAGGCTTAGTGTCCTGATCAGAAGAAACGTGAGGCTCGTCTTCTTGGTAGTCGTCCTCTGGACGCTTGTCACTATTAGTCGGTACAGATTGCGATGCCATCTCAAAGGTACTCTCCCCACAGACGACGCCAAAATGTTCCGGGGTTTTCTGCGTCCCTTAAGAGAGATACAACTTCGAGACTGGAACCACGCGCCTGTACCTGAAAGATAACGGAGACTCCTTGGGTAGGGAGCTCCGCCTCCAACGATCAAGTTAGTAGATGAAGGAGTAGTAAAGCAGAATGTAAATAGGTGCCGGATGCTAGGATGGGTCTAGCAGGCGGAACCAAGTGGTGTGTGATTCTCTTTGGGATTTGTGTAATCCGAGTGTTTCTTGTGAACAGTCCCTGTCATAAATGAGCACTTATGACCGTATTGATAGCCTTGGGAAGCGTGCCAGGCTCTAGGGTTTTGGCCAACCCTAAGACTGACTGGGCTTTCTTGGGATTTGGGCCCAATCTATTACCTGTTTAGGAAAGGCTGAGAGGGCCACATGGCATGGCATTGGAGGTCCATGGTGGACCAATGGAAGCGTGCCACGTGGCTGGTCCTAATAAGCCCAACTGGGTGACACTTGTCAGGCCCTGATTGGTCCACATGGCGAGGGGTGATTAAGGGAGAATCCCCGTAATCAGCTATGTCTACTTAATGTCGAATAAATCTGAATCCTTTGAGAAATTCAAAGAATTTCAGAAAGAATTTGAAAATCAACTTGGCAAGAAAATCAAAGCACTTCGATCGGATCGAGGTGGCGAATATTTAAGCCATGAATTCGACGATCACTTGAAAGAAAATGGCATTCTTTCAGAGTTGACACCTCCCGGAACTCCTCAATGGAACGGAGTGTCTGAACGGAGGAATCGAACCTTGTTAGACATGGTTCGATCAATGATGGGTCTTAGTGAACTCCCTATCTCTTTCTAGGGACATGCGCTACAAACAGCAGCTCTAACACTGAATAAAGCTCCGTCAAAAGCTGTTGAAAAGACTCCATATGAATTATGGACTAAGAAACCTCCTAGGTTGTCTTTTCTCAAGATTTGGGGATGCGAAGCATATGTCAAGCGATTAATTTCGGACAAACTTCACCCCAAATGGATAAGTGTTTCTTTGTGGGATATCCAAAAGAAACCAACGGGTATTACTTCTACAATAAATCCGAGAACAAAGTTTTTGTTGCTCGTGATGGTGTCTTTTTGGAGAAGGAACACCTTTCCAAAATGACAAGTGGGAGGAAAATCGAACTCGATGAAATTCGAGAGGACGAGCAACAATGTCAACCTGACAAAACTGACAATCTAGATACTTTGGAAGCATCTAAGAAGATTGGTCAGAATCAAACAGACAATGTAAATGCTCAACCGATTACCCTACGTAGGTCGCAACACAAAGATCTCAACCAGACAGATACCTCGGTATCGTTTTAACCGATGATCAGGACATCCTAGTTATGGATGGTGATGAGCCGGAGACATACAAGAAAGCTATGACGAGCCCCGACTCTGCAAAATGGCAAGAGGCCATGAAATCCGAGATGGACTCCATGTCTGAAAATCAAGTCTAGGACTTGGTGAATTTGGCCGAGGGTTATACACCCATTGGTTGCAAATGGATCTTCAAAGTGAAGACAGACAAGGATGGAAATGTATCGATATACAAAGCTAGACTGGTGGCAAAAGGTTATAGACAAGTCCACGGGATTGACTATGACGAAACGTTTTCACCAGTTGCAATGCTAAAATCCGTCCGGATCATCCTAGCGATTGCTGCATATTACGATTAAGAAATATGGCAAATGGATGTCAAAACCGCCTTCCTTAATGGAATTTTGGAAGAAACTGTGTATATGACACAGCCAGAAGGTTTTGTCGATCCAGGCAACGCTGGAAAGGTTTGCAAGCTGAAGAAGTCCATTTATGGACTGAAGCAAGCCAGTAGAAGTTGGAATCTGCGATTTGATGAAGCCATTAGCAAGTTTAGTTTTATCAAGAATCCAGATGATTCTTGTGTATACAAGAAGGTCAGTGGGAGTGATATTGCACTCCTAGTCTTGTATGTCGATGACATACTTCTCATTGGAAACAGCACAAAATTGTTGGAGTCCGTAAAAGGCTGGTTGGGCAAGTGCTTTTCAATGAAGGACTAAGGAGAGGCACAGTACATATTGGGCATCAAGATCTACAGGGATAGATCTAAGAGGATGATTGGATTAAGCCAGAATACTTACATTGATAAGGTACTGGCTCGATTCAACATGGAGAATGCCAAAAGAGGGCATTTACCCATGTCCCATGGCATAACTCTCAGCAAGAAACAGTGTCCACAGACATCTGTTGAGCGAGAAAGAATGAATCAGATCCCATATGCTTCGCTAATCGGATCGATCATGTATGTCATAATATGTACAAGGCCAGATGTATCGTATGCCCTGAGTGCAACGAGTCGATACCAATCGAACCCAGGAGAGGCGCATTGGACTGCGGCCAAGAACATCCTTAAGTACCTGAAAAGGAACAAGGATAAATTCCTGGTGTATGGAGGCCACAAAGAACTGGTTGTTGAAGGTTACACCGACGCTAGCTTCCAGACTGATAGAGACGACTTCAAGTCACAGTCGGGGTACATATTCTGTCTAAATGGAGGAGCGTTTAGCTGGAAGAGTGTCAAGCAGAGCACCACAGCAGACTCTACAACTGAAGCCGAGTACTTGGCCGCTTCAGAAGCTGCCAAGGAAGTTGTTTGGATTCGCAAGTTCATTAGCGAACTTGGTGTTGTACCCTCAATCAAGGGGCCGATAGATCTCTATTGTGATAACAATGGAGCTATCACTCAGGCTAAGGAGCGAAAAGAGCACCAAAAGGTCAAACACGTGCAAAGGCGATTTCACATGATAAGGGAATGGAAATCTGAAGGTGAAATCAGAATTTGTAAGATTGGCATGGATGATAATGTAGCCGATCCTTTGACTAAACCGCTGCCTCAAGTGAAACACAACACGCACATTGAGGCAATGGGAATCAAGCATGTTGGAGACTGGCTTTGAAATTCCCTGTACATGTGTTTTAATTAAATAGGATATTTAATGTAAGACACTGTATTAAAACCATTCATTAATGGAGTAATTAATTTTTGTGCAAAATTATCATTCACTCCATTACTATTTAATTGTGGTTTAGAATTAAATAATGAGTCCATTCGATTTACAGAAATATTCAAAACAGGGTATCAAGACCATGTCTTGGATAAAGAAACACTTGTTAAGTGAACATTGAATATTAAATCGAAAAGTGTCCCTAACCGAGGTCATCTAACAGATGGACGATTGATGACCGCCATAGATTAGTGTGTAGTATGATTTACAGCACCGTTTCTTGTGCTACGAGGACGTGACAGTCATAAATCATTTGCACAGGCACAGTTTGGAACTGTACTGGATAAGACCTATGAGAGTACTTTAAGAAAATTTAAATTTTGTCATAAGTACATTTCTCACTATGACTATTGGAACTTGTTTCCTCCGACCATGAGTACTGTGAAGTTTTCTTGTTTGAGTACTAGACTCTTTGATGTTTCCAAACGTCTGCCGTAACTGGGGATCATAACGGGAACACTCAGGAGACTATGTCCTCTTAGTAAAAAGAACTTACAATACAAGACTGGGATTGTCCCCCTACTAACAATAGGGAAAAATGTTTTGTTGTTTACAAGGCCGCTCGAAGAGCGAGACTGTGAAAATGCATGGCCGTGCTCAGATGGATTTTAGAAATCATCTGCTTATTGACAGTCGAACTCGGAGATCGAGAAACACTTCTGAACGTAATAAGGATGACAAAGAATCTTACCTTATAGTTCACGAAAAAACATTAAGTGACATAAGAAATAGGCTATACACTGTATGCACACTTGTCCGGAAGGACAAGTGGGAGATTGAAAGGAATGGTGTCCTTCCAACAAGTGTATTCTTCCGATAGAGGGTTCAAAATTACTACAGAGCTAATTCTTCAGCAAGGTCAAGTGATCAGAATGCCTAGGTGGAGGCCGCTTCCGATCAGTAATATCAATGTGCAATTGATGTTACAACTTAATCTTAACTGAACCCTTCGGGTCGAACCCAATCGAATCACCGATCCGAGACGACGAATTAATCCGAAAGGATTTAATGAGTCAGCAGAGTTTTACGAATACAGACGTCAGAAATCGAGCCTAGGGCGTCGAGACCGAGCGTCGCAAAATCACAAGCGACAAGTACGAGTGTAGCTGTAGCACCACAATGGTCTAACCATGTGGATGATAGGCTAGATCGAGCTAGCATGCACCTAGAATGGCTAGGCGCACCATCGCAAGCTCAAGGCGCACCATCGCAGCCTAGGTGCACCATCGCAGCCTACGCATGCGCATGGCAGCCTATCGCAAAGCACCACAAGCCCCAGGCAGCCCATCGCAGCTAGTAGCGTGCTAGCTTGGGTGCCTGGGTGCGAATGGCAAGCCATCGCAAGTGCCACAAGCACCAGGCAGCCCATCGCAGCTAGCAGCGTGCTAGCCTGGGTGCCTGGGTGCATGTGGCAGGCTATCGCAGCACGCAGCCCAGGCCAGGCACCATCGCAAGGCATGGCACCACGCACAGCACCATCGCAATGCCAGGGGCTTGCGTGCGTGTGCGTCTGTGCCTCGCAGCCTTGCACAGCAGCAGCAATGATGCGTGTGGGCTGGTGCGTGTGTGCGTGCAATAGGGATGCTGCGAGGATGGTGCGTGTGGATGTGCGAGTGCATGCGAGGAAGAGCTAGCAAGCAGCGTCAAGCCCAGCATGCGTGGCTCGGTATCAGCACGCATGCTAGGCATTGCGAGCATGGGGCTGGATGCGTGGGTGCGCGTAGTGTGGGAGTGTGTGAGTGTGCGAGGCAGTGCGTGGGAGTGCTAGGGCCAGCACCAGCACGCACCAGCGCCTAGCACCATCATGCACCAGCGCCTAGCACTGGCACGCACCAGCGCCAAGCATCAACCAGCACTGCCTAGCTGGGATGCGAGGCTGGGCTGGTGCTGGCTGGCTGGGCTAGCTGGCATGCTAGCTGGCAGCAGCCCAGCACCCCTTTGTGAGTGGGGGTTTGAGGGAGTGTGGACCAATAGGCTTGGAGCATGCCTTGGGGAGCAAGGCAATGGTCCCCCCCAAGGTTCATGGTCCTCACCTAACCCTCTCTCTCCCTTTGACACCTGTTGCATTGTGATTGGATTTATTTATTAATTTATTTAAGAAATAAATTAATTAGCAAATTATTCATTCTCCCACATTGGTTGAGGAATGAAGTTCAAGGGTTCATTTCCCTATAAATACCAAGCTAGGGTATTGGGAAATAAACAACCTTGAGTGTAATTAAAAAGGCAACTCTAAGAAAGAGTAAACCTTTGATTCGTAAAACTCATAGTTATTTTGTCCGGGTCTTGACTAACCTTCAAGACTTAGGACGCTCAGGTCGGGTCGAGGGTATGATCCGTCGGAGATCTCGTCTTTTCGGGATTTTGATGTAAGAGCTCTATGGGAGCGAAGCATGCGTCAAAGGTATAATTCTTGTTCTTAATCTTGTTTGATTAAGTTTATTATGCTTGTTAATTGCTTTAATTAAGGGGCGGGTCTTGCTGGGTTTCCTTCCGCGTAGTGTCGGGTCACTACGAAACCCTACAGCTTGCGACTGGGCTGATCATCCGGCCATAGGCCTTGTTTAGTTCATGGTGAACTTAGATGCTAAGTTACCTCAGACTTTGGAGTATAGGAGAGTAGCCGTCTGTTTTAGGTTCAGGCGGTCCTCTTCTATGGAGAGTAGCCGACTGCAAATGTACAGGCGGCATACCCCTCTGATAAAAGTACAAAGTATTGAAATAATTGCAAGTTTTATTAATAACCCTTGTACAATTACATCATTCAGAAGTAATACTTCTTCAAATTATCTATATTCCATGTCCTAGGTAGGAGCCGGTCGTCTGGTGTTTCCAGGCGATAGGTGCCGTCTTTAACCTCATCAAAGATCCGGTAGGGTCCTTCCTAGTTGGGAGTTAGCTTTCCCAACTCATTAGCCCTACCGACTGCTTCCATTTTTCGTAGTACAAAGTCCCCTACTTTTAGTGGACGCCTGTGTACTCTCTTGTTATACTTGTCATTCTCAGACGGTAGATCTCATGGCGTAAGGTTGCGTTGCCCCTACGCTCGGGGAGTGAGTCCAATGCTAGGCGCATGGATTCCTAATTGGCCGCCTCGTCATACAGCATGACACGAAGAGTCGACTCATAATGCTCAATGGGTAGAACAGCTTCTGCCCCATAGGTCAGGAGGAATGGGGTTTCCCCAGTCGCCCCTTTTTCAGTCGTCCTTATGGCCAGAGAACATGTGGTAGTTCGTCTGCCCATAGGCCGCCTGCTTTTTCAATCTTTTTCTTGATACCGTGAGAGATAATCTTGTTGAACGCTTCTACCTGGCCGTTTGTTTGGGGTCAGCCAACTGATGCAAAGTTGTATGCAATTCCTTGATCCCCCAGCCAGTTCTTGAGAACAGGCGTCTCGAACGGAGGACCATTATCAAAGACCATTGACATAGGCACCCCAAATCGTGTAATGACGTTCCTCCAAATGAATGAGATAACGTCCTTGGTCTTTATACCTTTGGTAAAGTAGTCGACTGCTACCAGGATGTATCTCCGGCTGCCTGTTGCAGGTGTATACAGACCCAAGACGTCCATGCCCCACTTGGCGAATGGTAAGGGGCTATGTATGGCCGTCAGATTAGTGGTCGGACAATGAATTATCTTGCCAAACCTCTGACACTTGTCGCATTTTTTCACCATCTCCATAGCGTCTGCTTCCAAGGTTGGCCAGAAATATCCCTGTCGCCTGGTTCTACGAGCTAGGGACCTGCCGCCTACGTGGGAGGCGCAGTATCCCGAGTGCAAGTCTTCTAAGATCTCTCGCCCCTTTTCCGGGGTAACACATTTGAAGAAAGGTTGGAGATAGCCCTTTTTGAAGAGTTCCCCTTTATGCATTTCAAAGTTGGACGCCCGTTTTTTCAGTAAGACCGCCTCTGAGTGAGTAGCCGGTAGGGTGCCGTCTGTTAAGTATGCGCGGATGTCATCCAACCAGGTGGAGCTTCTATCTAGGATCCCAATAGGTTCCTCCTCGATGCTTCGCTTCTCCATTACTTCCCAGAAAACCATCCTTGGTGTGTCGCAGGAAGCTGATGATGCCAGTTTAGAGAGGGCGTCCGCCTGGTTATTCTCGGACCCGGGCACTTGATTTAGGTGAAATTCTTCAAGTGTCCCGGCCTCCTGCTTTACCGCTTGTAGGTACTTGATCATAGTCGGATGTGTTGCTTCATAGTCACCATGGTATTGACTTACGATCAGTTGTGAGTCAGAATAGGCGACTATCTTTCTTGCCCCGGCCGCCTTACACATGCGGATGCCAGCCAAAAGGGCTTCATATTCCGCCTCATTGTTCGAGGCTTGGAACTTAAACCGTAGGGCGTACTCGTACCTGTTCCCTTCAGGGGACTGACATATGACGCCTGCTCCACAACCGTTCATTGTAGAGCTCCCGTCCACATAGACTTTCCAGACTTGCTCAAAGTTCTCTGGATTAGTCGGCCTGGTTAATTCTACTATGAAGTCAGCGAATGCTTGCCCCTTCACTTCTTTCCTTGGCTCAAAAGTGATCTCTAGACTTTGGATCTCGATGGCCTATTTGATCATCCGGCCTGACGACTCCATGGTTGTCAGTGGCCGCTTAACTGGTTGGTCAGTGTAGACCACAACCGGATGTGCCAAAACTATAAGTCTTCAATTTTTTAACTACCATGAAGAGGGCAAGGCCAAACTTCTCCACCATTGGATACCGTAACTCGGAATTCTTTAGGACGTAACTGATAAAGTAGACCAGGAGCTGGCAGTCGTCCCTCTTAGCAAGGAGGACGGCACTAAGAGCATGGTCAAAGATTGCTAAATACATGTATAGTACTTCCTTGGGTAGAGGGCTGACCAGCCTTGGCAAGGAGTGTAAATGTTGCTTTAGTTTTCGGAAGGCCGCCTCTACATCCGGCCCCCATTCAAACATGGTCTTCTTCTTGATAGCTTGAAAAAAGTAAAGACACTTGTCGCCCGACCGGCTGAGGAATCTCCCCAATGCCGCCAGGCACCTTGTAAGCCTTTGAACTTCTCGGACAGCGCGGGGCGACTGCATATCTATGTCCACTTGTACCTTCTCAGGGTTAGCCTCTATCCCCTTTGATTGATTAGAAATCCGAGGAACTTACCAGACTCAACACCAAAAAACACATTTCTTGGGATTGAGCATGACCTGGTGCCGCCTGAGTGTGGTGAATATTTTCTCCGAGATGAGCTAGATGGTCCGTCCGGAGTTTTAGATTTAACAATCATATCATCTATGTATGCCTCCACATTCCTTCCAATCTGGTTGAAGAAGACCGTAGTTATCATTCTTTGGAAGGTTGCAGGCGCATTCTTTAGTCTGAACGGCATGACAGTATAGCAAAACAACCCTTGATCTGTGACAAAGGCCGTCTTCTCTTGATCCTTCTTCCACTGGGGTATCTGATGGAAGCCTGAGTAGGCGTCTATGAAGCTCATCAAAGCATGGCCGGCTGTAGAGTCGACCAAGTGGTCGATCTTTGCGAGCGGGTAACTGTCTTTGGGACATGCCTTTTTTAAGTCTGTGTAGTCTACAGACATGCGCCAGGTCCCATTCGACTTTTTGACAAGTACTACATTCGCTACCAATTCTGGGAAGTAACATTGTCGAATGAATCCTGCGTCTAGAAATTTCTTAACCTCAACGGCTGCCGCCTGGCTTCGTTCTTCGCCATGGTTCCTCTTCTTTTGCATGACCGGCTTCTTTTCTGGATCCACAACGAGTTTATGTACGGCCAGATCCGGGCTTATGCCTGGCATCTCTTGAACTTCAAATGCAAATATATCTTTGAATTCTCTTAACAATTGGTGGAGGTCAGTACCAAGTTCAGCAAAAGCAATCGTCCCAACTTAATAATTCGCTCAGGGCGAGAATCATCCAAGACTAGGTCTACGTGTTCACCAGCCGGCTGAGGGCGAAACTCATCTGACCGCTCCTCGGCCAAAAATTTCTATTGTTTTTCTTTTCTCTCGGCCTCCATATGGGTGGCCTTTCTTTTCTTGTCGGCTGCTATTGGGGTAGGCTCGGCTCCTTTCACTTTCTCAAGGTCCGTAGTCTCTTCACTGGGGCCGGATGCTACACAGTGGGCTTAATATCAGAGAAGTAACATTCCCTGGCCATCTTCTGGTCTCCCTTTAGGGAGCCGACTGTTCCATCATCTTTCTCAAACTTGAGAAGCATGAGAGATGGAATGATAACAGCTTTTGAATTATTCAGGGTGGGTCGCCCTAAGATCATGTTGTAGGCCGACAGTTCTTCGACCACCAAGAATCGGACCACCATGTGACGGTCCTCCCCTTTCTCACCTAGGCAGATAGGCAGATCCACCCGTCCAACTGGGTGTACGACCCCTCCTCCAAATCCCACTAAGCGATGGGAGACCGAGTGTATGCTGTCGGGCTTGTACTTGAGCTTTGCCAAGTACTTGTTGCTGATGAGATCAGATGAACTCCCGGTATCTATGAGAATCCGACCAACTCTCTGGTTGGCCACCTTGCATTCAATTACAATGAGGTCGTCATGCGGCCCCTTGATTCCCCGAAGTCTTCCTCAGTGATAACAACTTCTAGAAATGAACTTTTGGAGGTCCGTCCCTGGTCGACGGAGTTAACATCCAGACGCCTGATGTTGTCCTTATTGCCCCGGATAGTTGGGCCTCCCTCTGCGAAGCCGCCTGCTATTGTATAGACTAGCGCTTCGTCAGTATCAGAGCTTTTCAGCAGGTGTCGCCCTCTTCCGGTCCGCCTGTTTCTGTTTGGGGTGTTGGGTACCCTTTGATTTCTTGACATAGGAGTTGAGATCTCCTTTGTCTACAGGCGGTCCAAGAGGCGCTTGAGGCTGATGCACTCATTGGTGTCATGACCAATGTCCTCATGGTAATAGCAATATTTATCTTTGTTCCGATTGTTGACGGAACTCTTCATGGCGGCCGGCTTCTCAATTGAGAGTCGGTCCTTGATTTCCTTGAGGATGGCATAGTTATCCTTGTTAAACTCATACTTGGGGGAGTATGGTTTAAATTCCTTCTTCTTCTTCTGGGATGGCTGTTCAAAGGAGTCGGCCGCCCAGACTTCTTTTCTCTTTTTCTCTTCTTTATTGGCCGACTGCTTTGGCCGGCTCTCTCTTCTGTCGGACTTTTTGTGGTCCGACTGCTTTCCAACATTCCAGAGGTCAGTCGCCTGAATGTAGGCGTCCGCCTCCATCATTGCTTCTTGGAGGGTGGTCACCCTTTTTCTGACGAGGTCGAATTTGAAGTTCGACTCGTCCTTCAGACCTTTGAAAAAGTCTGTATAAGCTACTTTATCAGGTAGTCCTTGTATCTGAATTCTCATCAGATTGAACCTCTTGATATAAAAGCGCAGTCCCTCTTTCTCTCCCTGATGTATTCCCCCCAGATCAAGGGTGGTCTTCTTAGCAGGAATGTTCATTGCGAAGTTTGATGTGAACAAGTAGGCGAAGGTCTTGAAATTGTTAATACTCCCGGTCGGCAAGTTGCCGAACCATTGCTGGGCGACGCCCTTCAATGTGGTCGGGAAACACTTGCACCATGTGGCGTCATCCAACCCTTGGAGGTACATAAGGTTGATGTATGCCATCAAGTGGTCTTCTGGGTTGGTAGTGCCATCAAGGAGGTATTATGTTGACTGTCTTGGATATCAGACGTAGAGGCCGACTCTGACAGTCGGTCATTCTTCTTCTGCTCGAGCAACATTCGAGCATCAGAGTATGTTCTCTTTGACCCGTCCGGCTGAATATGACGGATGGGCTTTCTCTTCCCTGGTGAGGGGAAGCGGTACTTAGTTAGGTCGATCACTGGCGCCTCCCTCTCCCTAAGCTTAGGGTAAGGAGTCGCCTCCCGATCCTTTACAAGCTTCTTCCTCCCAGATTGGGAGGGTCTTCTGGCCGACTGTTCCTTTGGTGAAACGGTCGCCCTTTTGTTGATAAGCTCTTAGATCTCCCCCTTGAAACTATTCATGAAGGTCATGAGTTCGTTTCTAGTTATGGGGCAGATCCCTCGGCCGCCTGTTGATGATCAAGCGGCTGGCCGCCTGGTTTACTAGATCCAGGCAGGTAGTCCTCCCATTCCCTCCTTTCGGTGGACGGGTGCGTCGAGCTCTTAAGGTCCCATCAGAGGTCGTATGAGTCTCGACTTCAATTTCATTGTCAGTATCCTGGTCCGTCTGAACCAGAGGGTCGTTCGTGGGACGCTTCTCACTTAGAATCGGTACAGACTGTGATTCCATCTCGAAAGTACTCTCCCCACAGACGGCGCCAAAATGTTTCGGGGTTTTTTGATGTCCTACGGGAGAGTTACAAATTCGAGATTCGATCTGTGCGCCTGTACATGCAAAACAACGGAAACTCCGGTTGGTGGTAGCTCCGCCTCCGACGATCAAGTTAGAAAGTGTTTTAGGAGTAATAGGTGCGGAAAGTAAAGGTGATCTGGTTCCTCTAAGGGGAGGAATGATCAAGGCGTGCAATTAATGCTAAGTCTGGTCTAGCAATTTAGTATGCACGGGTGTTTAGGCTTTTCTCTTGGTGAGATGATTAATTAATTCTAAATGTGTTTAATGAAGGCTAATTACTGTATTTATAGCCTAGAAATACGCGCCTAATACTAGGTTAAATGGAAAACCTAGGACTGATTGAGCTTGCCTCGGGATTCGGGCCCAGTTAGCCGTTTTCCAGGTTGGCAGATAGTGGGCCACGTGGCGTGGTGCGATTGGTCCATGCTGGACCTCTTGGAGCATGACACGTGGCAGCCCCTGAGTGGCTAACACGTGGCGGGTGCTGACTGGTCCACGTGGCGGGGAAAAATCCCCTAAACAGTTTCCATCTAAAAATCCGTTAGTGGGTGGTGAAACCAAAATTTTGGGATTTTTGGTGGTGTTATAATAAAACTTTTTTTTTACAGGTGTTATTATCAAAAACGGGGTTTTTATTGGGTGTTATTTTCTAATTTGGCCTAATATTAATTATACATTAATATTACTAATCGGAAGCGGCCTCCACCTAGGCATTCCGGTCACTTGACCTCACTGAAGAATTAGCTTTCTAATAATTCCAAACCTTCTCGGAATAATACACTTGTTGAAGGGCACTGATGCGTGCATCAATGTGAACGATGAGCATGTTGAAGAATTATTCCAAGAAAGTCAAGAAAGCATGAATCTATACTTGGAAGCTTCTTCAATAGGTCAAACTTACTATCGGGGCATCAAGACAAAGCCACGCTTTGTATGGTGGCGTTCTTGGGAGTTCTTGAAGCTTCTTGATAGTTCTTTAAGGTTTCTTTAAAAGCTTTCTTAGGTTTTTGCTTACAAGTTTTTACCTTTCACTTGAAAGGGTTTTTCTTGTTTTAAGCACTTAGGATTTCTAATTGCATTAGGAATTGTTTTAGTCTAGTAGGCGTCAATAATAGCTTGGAGTGCAAGCTTGAGTTAGGATAAAATAAGCAAGTTTTATCTTAAGAGTAGTTAGAGTTTAAGTAGGATTAAATAACTAAATCAAAGTTATCTAAACTTGATTAAGTTATGCAATCCGTGGGTTTTTGTTAGGGGATTAGAATTCTAATTCAAGTGGGATTAGGATAATTGATTGAGTTTATAAATATAGGGTTGTAATCTTCGAATAATATACAAGTTTAATCATACATTCATAATAATATTTCTTATTGCTTTTGTTTAAGTTGGATTACTTAAATTCTTGATTGGTGGATTCCAATTTGCTGTTTTGTTTGTTTTAGTTAAAACAATCACCTAGGTTGATTAATTAGGTGGATTCTTGATTAATTAATCTAAGTTTCTTGCTTAATTCTTGGTGAATTTTCTGTATAGAATTAGGTTAGATTCATATCTTTGTGAGGCTTAGTTTTCGGACTAAAAATCACATCATCTTGGTATCAGAGCACAGTTTCGGTAGAAAATAAACTGGTAACGTTTGGCTGGGAATTTTTGAGTGATTCTTTTTGCATTAGTCTCTAAAAACGTCTAGCTATCACCATATAAAATTTCGTAGCTTTTGGTTGAGTAACGAACTCTGTACAGCCTTAAACTTTTGGTGTTGTTGCACTGGGTTGTGGTTGGGAGTCCGGTTTTTGTTTGCTTCAAGATTCCTTCAAGATTTGATCTTTTAATCAAGATTTTGCATAAACTAAACCTGGTTTGTGTAGGAGCAATGAGTGACGAAGAAATCCCAGGGATTCCAAGGGGTTTGAACCTTGATCAAGCGCATAACTTGCGGAGGGATCGTCAAATAGAGCGATTGTCACAACAATTGCAAGAAGTATTGGCTAGGCTTGACGAACGTGACAAAACTTCATCTTCAAGGAAGAACAAATCAGTTGCAATTTCTAGTTCAAGTGAAGACGAATATGAAAGGAGAAAAGCAAGTAGATCACGCCATAAAGATTCATCTTCGAGTGATGAACCTAGAAGGCATAGACGGAAGAACAAGGCCAAAGATGATGACCGAAATATAAGGTTAGATTTTCCGGAATTCAATGGTAGTATGCTAGACCCCGAAAAATATTTTGAGTGGGTTAGAAGAGCCGAAACACTCTTTGATTACAAGGAGTATGATGAACGAAAGAGGTGCAAACTTGCTGAATTAAAACTCACAGGTTATGCGAGTTTATGGTATGATAATCTCAAGAAAAAGAGACGCAAGGAGGGACGATCCAAGATCACTACTTGGACACAATTGCAGAAATATATGAAGCGTCAATTTGTGCCCCATGAGTACGTGCAAGAAGTGTATCTCAAGATGCAGACTTTTAAGCAAGGAAATCAATCCGTGGAGGCTTATTTGTGTGAGTTTGAGAAACTATGTTTATTGTGTGATTTAGAAGAAATTCTAGGGCACAAAATAGCACGTTTTATTGCAGGTTTGAACGAAAATGTTCAAGAGAAGATTGAATTGCACGAATACTATTCGTTTGAAGAAGTATGCAAGGCGGCCATTAAGGTTGAAAGACAATTCAAGGCCAAGAAGACCTCAAGTGTGAAACCGTTCACACGCACGTTCACAAAGGCTAGTGACAAGCCTACCTTTGATAGGACTTCTCCTAATCCGTATGCTAAAGATAATAAACCCAGAAACGAAGCTAGCAAGAAGGTGACCGAAGATAGAAAATGTTTCAAATGTGGAGTGTTGGCCACATAGCAAGCAATTGCTACTCAAAACGCACTATGACGGCTCAAGAATGGGAAGAAGAGAAAGCTAGGTGCGAGGGAAATAGTGACATGGAGGTTGTGGTCGAGAAAGAACGTGATTTTGAAGAAGAGGAGGGTAGTGCCGAAGAGGTTGATGGTGAAACGCAAGGAAAGAGCTTGGTTCTAAGGAGAGCTCTTCACTCTAAACCTATGCCCGTTGAAGAGAATCAAAGAGAGAAAATCTTTTTAACAAGGTGCAAGGTGGAAGATCGATTGTGTGACGTAATAATAGACTCGGGAAGTTGCACAAATGTGGTGTCTACAACTTTGATCAACAAATTAGAGTGGCCTACAACCGATCACCCAAAACCTTACAAGCTACATTGGCTCAATGATGCTAGTGACGTGAAGGTAACGAAACGAGCCCTAATCACCTTTTCAATTGGCAAATATCATGATAAAGTTTTATGTGATGTATGCCCTATGGATGCTTGTCATATCTTATTGGGTAGACCATGGCAATATGATAGATTTGTCAAGTTTAATGGTAGGACAAATGTGTATATAATTCGTAAAGGAAAGGGGGAAAAATCATATGCATTGAAACCACTTGTTGATCATAGAATTAACCCTAGTTCAAAAGGTGCATATTTAATTGGGGAAAAGGAGTTGGAGAAAGAGATCAACAACAACAATATAGTATATATTATGGTGGCTAACAATGTGCAAGTGAATGAAAGTAAACAAGAAAAGAGGCCCGTGGAATTAGAAGTAGTATTGCAAGAGTATTGTGATGTTTTTCCTAGTGAATTACCACCGGGATTACCACCAATTCGTGGTATTGAACATCAAATTGATCTTATTCCGGGAGCTCCACTACCTAACAAGGCAGCATATAGAAGTAATCCGGAAGAAACAAAGGAAATGCAACGTCAAATAGAGGAATTGATGCAAAGAGGCTACGTGAAAGAGAGTATGAGCCCATGTGCCGTGCCTACATTGTTAGTTCCAAAAAAAGATGGGAGTTGGCGTATGTGCATTGATAGTAGGAGTGTGAACAACATAACCATCAAGTATAGATTTCCTATACCTAGACTTGATGATTTGTTAGACGAATTGCATGGTTCAAAGCTATTTTCCAAGATTGATCTTATGAGTGGCTATCATCAAATACGCATGAGGGAAGGAGATGAATGGAAGACGGCTTTCAAGACTAAAATCAAGTACATGATAAAGCTACACGCACAAGTTAGAGCTAGGATTGAACGTGTCAATGAACTCTACAAAGCACGAGCTAACAAGAACAAAAAGCCACAAAGTTTTGAAGTTGGCGACTTGGTGTGGCTACACTTGAGAAAAGAGAGATTTCCTAACAAACGAAAGAATAAATTGATGCCAAGAAGTGAGGGCCGTTCAAGATTATTGAGAAGATCAATGAGAATGCATATAAGCTTGAATTGCCGGGAGAATATGGTGTAAGCGCAACATTTAATATTGGGGATTTGGTGAAGTATTTGCCAGATGGTGCTATTGAAGATTTGAGGGCAAATTCTTTTGAAGAAGGGGAGGATGATGCGTGCATCAATGTGAACGATGAGCATGTTGAAGAATTATTCCAAGAAAGTCAAGAAAGCATGAATCTATACTTGGAAGCTTCTTCAATAGGTCAAACTTACTATCGGGGGCATCAAGACAAAGCCACGCTTTGTATGGTGGCGTTCTTGGGAGTTCTTGAAGCTTCTTGATAGTTCTTTAAGGTTTCTTTAAAAGCTTTCTTAGGTTTTTGCTTACAAGTTTTTACCTTTCACTTGAAAGGGTTTTTCTTGTTTTAAGCACTTAGGATTTCTAATTGCATTAGGAATTGTTTTAGTCTAGTAGGCGTCAATAATAGCTTGGAGTGCAAGCTTGAGTTAGGATAAAATAAGCAAGTTTTATCTTAAGAGTAGTTAGAGTTTAAGTAGGATTAAATAACTAAATCAAAGTTATCTAAACTTGATTAAGTTATGCAATCCGTGGGTTTTTGTTAGGGGATTAGAATTCTAATTCAAGTGGGATTAGGATAATTGATTGAGTTTATAAATATAGGGTTGTAATCTTCGAATAATATACAAGTTTAATCATACATTCATAATAATATTTCTTATTGCTTTTGTTTAAGTTGGATTACTTAAATTCTTGATTGGTGGATTCCAATTTGCTGTTTTGTTTGTTTTAGTTAAAACAATCACCTAGGTTGATTAATTAGGTGGATTCTTGATTAATTAATCTAAGTTTCTTGCTTAATTCTTGGTGAATTTTCTGTATAGAATTAGGTTAGATTCATATCTTTGTGAGGCTTAGTTTTCGGACTAAAAATCACATCAGGCACCATTCCTTTCAAAAACAAGCCCCATAATTCTTGGATCCCCCATTGGCCTACCTAGTCCTTGCATCGCGTCGAGCTTGAAATCCGACGTTTGAGTTCGGAAAAATATTTATCGATGTATTTGCGCCTTTTGGCTTAATATGCTCCATAGTTTGGTTACGCGATTAGGTGTGACCCATTAGGCTCAGTCAACAACAAGTTGTGAGATTAACAATATTAATCTCACTGATCGGAAGTGGCCTCTAGCTATGCATTCTGATCACTTGGCATAACTAAATAATTAGCTTTATTTATTAATTTTGAACCCTGTATGGGAAAAATACACTTGTTCGACAAAATGTGTACAGACAACCACTTATCGGTAGTTGGTTGTCGGTGTTACCATCACTGACAGTTTTTGATGATTCATCTACTATTTTCGGCCATCAGTGATTAGTTGTTTTCTTGTATTGTTATGTTGTGTAATCAACTAATCACAATATTAACAATTACATGTGCATTTAATATTCAACTGACTTAGCATAATCTAATTTGAAGCGAATTCAACTCTTGTTTATATGTCTTTTCAGTTGCAATTTATACATGTCACTATAAGAACTGAAGAAAGGCCAATTCAGGCAGTATTGTCATTCAGGTTCAATTTAGTTCCATCATCCTCGCACCCTCTAGTCATGTTTTGTGACAACATGTAATTAGCGATCTCATGAATTGTAAATAGGATACCTTTATGAATTAAAAATCGTAGTTGCCTTTGTCCTTTTCATTAAAGTGAATAAAGTCCAAAGCAACTTACAAGCTACTTACAAACTGGTTGGCGGTTGTGTACTTGTTTGTTGTCCTTTCAGTCTAATATCATTTTCGCATCTTCTTCCGTTAGGTACACTTCTTACAACGCCTACAAGTTGAAGCTCTTTTTAGACACTAGCCTTGGAGTGCATATCAGCGCATAGCACCTATTGACAAACGAAGTGTATAAGAGGGCAGAAGCGTAATTTACCAGGCATTAGAAAACTTGAATATTCCACTTAACTGTGCTAGTGGTACATTTAATACTCCGAAAATGTACCACTGAAATCACATGGGTACATTTAATGAAGGTGGTACATACGTTTTGCACTTTATATTGTACCACTAGAAAACCAATGCCATCCTATACATTTTCTAAGCACATAGGTGCTATACGCTAATATTTATTCCTAGCCTTGTATCAAATGATTATGTCCCATTGTTATATTATTTGATATTTATAGCTCTTAAGAAACGTATTTTCCTTGGTATTATGACCTAAAAAGGTATGATTTAATTAGGTGCCCACTATATGCATGACACATGTCTAACACTTCGCCATTATCCGAGGCTTCTCAAGATTTCGACCCCTATGGCCTTTGTGTGCTTTTCATTAGCAAATCTTCTAGTGTCACGTGCCAAACTCTGATTGGCATAAATATCGTTGAGCTATAAGACACGAGTGACCTTTTCCTTAAACCACATAGGTAGGGTAACTTTTGCCCTAAATACAGCCCTTAGAGTTATGTATGTCAAAATCCTTACTTATTTTCAACAGAATTTATATTTTAAAATGACTAATATAAAGTTGGTAACAGGGAAAGTCAATTTGTGGTATATAAAATAATACTCCCTCCGTCCGTTACTGATAGTCCCGTATGGCCAATTTTAAGTCCCAAAATTATAGTCCCATTTGCTTTTTTCAAGTACCATTAATATTAATTTTTTATCAAAATTCCCTCCAATTTGCATCAATATTTATGCAAATTTAATTTTCCCATGTAAATTTTGCTTTTCCATTACTTTCTCTCTCTACTTTTTTGCATACCCAATGTAAATTTATTTTTCCAATTTACTTTTACTGCTTATTTATGTTTATTAATTCCCGTAAAAATTGCCCATAAAGGACTATCATTAAAGGACAGAGGGAGTACTTCATATGTCTCCAAACTGAAGTACTTGTTTTGCCGTTACTAAATTTTTCATCCCTAAATTTGAAATTGAGTCTTTAAAACTTATCAGAAACGAATAATGATGCATCCACTTAGTTCCAAAGCCAGTAAACAATTTGAAGCCAAGTCAATAACCCCAAAGGGACAATATGCTTTTTTCTCTTCGTTAAGATGGCAGTTTACAGATTTCAAAACTCAACTGTGAGACCTTTCAGAAAAGGTTAAAGATGTATCACTTAATTCCAAATTCAGTAGACCCAAAAACCTACTTCAATGGCAAACTCTGCCAGGAAATGACCAACAGTTATCGAACCACAGTTTTTGTATAGGCTTTCGAATTCGATGTATAATTTGTCGCAACAGCTTTAATGCCGCTCTTACAAGTCAGTATTCCTTGAAAATGAGGGCAATGGCACTGCTTCTTGTGGTCGAAGGATCACAAGAACAACAAACATTCCAAACATAGGGAGGATCACAAGCCATTTCAATAGTTTGTAGTAATACATGTGAAATGTAAGCGAGAATTCATCCGAGAAATAGAGACCATGGGAGTCCACCATTTCAATTATTACTGTACCGGTCGTCCTTACACTGACTGTTGGCAACTTCATACGATATTTTCCTGGCTTATCATACATCTGATTTTGTTTTATGCTCCTCTCTCCTTGAAAATTACCAGGAACAAGTAAGGTAACCTACATTAGTAGAGCATCATCAGGTACAGAAAACATTTATACAGGATCAAGTATACCAAAAACTTAAAAATACAAATAAAAAAAGAAGCAAACTTACCGTGACATTATATGGTGCTTGTGTACCAGATGGATGTCTATAGGCATCAACAATTTCAAACTCGATCCAAAAGTTCTTCCCTTCTTCATCGCGGAAATTTCTATGTGAAGGCAAGACATAAATCCCCTCCCGGTTGAATCGACTAGCAACATTGTTCCTTCCTTGATAAGCTGATCTCCATGACTATAAAAGCAAACTAAATTAGAAAAATAATAATAATAATGTTTAATAAAAAGCTAAAGGTACTAATTGTTAGAGTTCCAGCAATGTAAAATTCCCAGTAGCTTCAAATGTGTGTCTCAATATCTTCTCACCTTCAGCACATGATGCGGAGATGGAGTAGAGAAGCAAAATACATTTCCATTCATAGTTGTTACAATAAGATCAAGATCATCACCACCATCAACATTATCAGCCAAAACCATGCTGTACCTGTCATCGAACCAGTTGATGCCCTTGACGATTAAGAATATAATTATTAAATAGCAAAGATTTAGGAAACATGAAACAAGCAGTTCATATAAATCTTACGAAGTTTCACCAATATCAACAACATCTGCACAAGATGTTGGTCCATCAATGAGATATAAATAACCGTCAAATGAAGTTGTGACAATGGTGAGTCCCTTCTTTTTCTCTCCCCGTTTGCTCATATCAACAAGAAGAGCCTGATTCATAATTCTTCCATTTGCTCTATAAGGATATGGACGAACATGTTTCCCATCTTTGCCACTAAGTACATATATATTTCCAGATATAGTCGGAACCACAATATCTGTATGGCCATCCCCATCCACATCACCGATAACAGGACCCTGGTTTAGAAAAGTGTCAAGACATGAGGTTTTGAATAACTCATTCAAATTGATACCTTCAAGAACCTACAAAGCCTAACATAAACCAAGTTTGGTAATTGCACCATTCTTATGCAATTAAACTGATACTGGCCACAAGATCTGGGTTTTTAACCTATTACCACCAACCTTAAAAAATTGCCACCACAAAAAGGAAAAGTTCAAGTCTATTGATAATTAGAAGCAAACAGGAAATGACATCTCATAGACAATTCAAATCATCATCTATACCTCATTCACCTCTGATAGTTAGCCACACCCCCGCCCCACTCAACCCACCCAAAATACAAAAAGAGGAAACAGTAGAATATATATACCATGCTACATTTTTTTTTTTATTGTAACACGGATACTTTTGGCATTTTTTCTTCTAATAAAAGCACATATCATTATAATACTATAATAAAAGCACTAATCTTATCATAGAAACACATTGGTACCTTATTATAATAACATAATGAACATAAAATACAACATAATAAAAGCAGATACGCAATTATTTACTCAGTTGCATGTAGATATTCATACAATCAGGTAATTAATTTAAGAGGAATAGTCTTCACAACTTGCTTAAATAATATTTTTATCAATTTTAAACAAAGTAATGAATAAATAACAATAGTAAACTTCATCCATTTCAAAATAATTAGCATTGTTGAGTTTTTGCAATTACTCATATTGAGTTGTATTTATATTAAGATGTAAAACAAACATTATCATGTAAGATGTTGCTACATTAATTTTAATGTACTTCATTCTTTTTCAATCGCAACATTAGATATTATACACTAGAACTAAAGCTACTTTGATCGTCTTTTGGGATTTATACATTGGGATACACAATTAAAACATAGTCATGTAAGATCTTGTTGGATTCGTCTCGATAAATAATTTCAAAATATAAACTTTATATAATTTTTACTATAACTAAAGATATTACATGTAAAAACTGTGTATTGACAAGTGTGAAAACTCTAACGTTGCAATTTAAAAAGCGGAGGAAGTATATTCTAATGATAGTAAAGTTTGTGTAACAAGAAAATTGATAATAAAGTTGATTTAAATATTTATTACTCTATGAAATTTGCACCCACGTCAATTTTATTAATCCTTGAAAACAGATATATGGATTGAAATGTGTAACCACATTTATTTTCTAACCTTTAAAATTTCCTTATCCCATAGTTATGTATCATTATTAATTGCAAATTAATAAATCTACTCTTAGAATTCACATTTCTTAATTCCTGTGAAAATTTCAAAACAAGCACTAGGCAAAGGGAAAAATATATAATTACCAAGTGTGGTCTTTCATTGAGTCGATAATAGCCATAATGTCATGAGTCATAGTTTCAGTGGCAAATCCACTTCCCTTGTTTTATGTGGTCGGTGCATTATGGCATTCTACATCTTGTACTCACTCCATCCCCAAATATAAGTCTCATTAAATTTTTGCATAAAAATCAAAAATTGCTAAGGATCTAGGGTACATGTCTTACATCTAAAAAGCACATATTCTAAAGATATAAGGTACATATCATAAAGAGATACGTACAAACCCATCTTATTTGAAAAAAATTAGTATCTTCTTTGTTTCTTTGTTTTTTACAACAATTAAAGGTACGTGTTATTATTTTATAAGGTACATGTCCAAAACCTAAAAGGTAAATGTCATTAAATTATAAGGTACATCAAAAAAAATATAAAATCTACAAAATTGGAATTATGTTTTTCTTTTTTTTTTTAATTTTAAAGTACTAGTAATAAGTCTATAAGGTACATAAAAGGTAAGTATCATTGAGCTACAAGATACATTGGATTAAAAAATATGAGGGAAAAAAAATAATAATATATTTTTCAAAAAGGAACATTTAAAAAAAAATTAGGTCAAAGAATAAAAAAAAGTAGTAAATAAGTTTTCTTATTTATTAAATAATAAAGTGCTAGTAAAAAATTAAGGTACCACAAATGATAAAAGTTACATATCATTGAGCTACTAGATACATAACATTAGAAATATAACAAATATAATATAATAAAATTAATATTTTTAAAAATAATTAAAAATTTGATGTACTATTTTATCTTTATGACATGTGTATACAATTAAAATGAGACTATTATGTAGTAATAAAGTTAAAATGACACTATTATGTAGGGAAGAGATTTTTGGAAAAAATAGAATTTTAATTTGGGGCAGAGGGAGTATATCCAATCAAAGATTGAATCTAAAATGTTTCTTTAAAAATTGGAGAACCTAAAAATGATACTACATAAAAGCCTCTCAATTCCGAAACAACCACCTATTTTGGCTTTCTGATGTCTCTCACCCATCATTAACTGACCATTTGCCAATTGGAGTTAAATTGAGGCCTACCTGAGGAATTAGACTTTTGACATGTGTTTCCCATATTTCCTTTCCTTCAGCATTCCAAGCAGCAACATTTCCATGTACATCAGAAGTCACTAATTCGATTTTTCCATCGTCATTAATATCTCCTGCCACCACAGCTCCTTGAATTTCGGCCATTTCAAGAGGGAAATTGTCTCTTACCTTACCTGGATAGAATAGCAGAAAAAATGAAAAATGAACAAAAATGGCACATAGACAAGCAATTCAAACAAAAAGCTTTGCAGCCAGTAACTCTCTATTTCAGAACTAAGAATCAATAATCTAGCCATGTGAGCTTGTACTATATATGATATACAAATTATTACTGCACTTAGAAGATTGAGTCTTTGAAGCCAAAAGATTTCTTACAACAGTAGCTTTAGGTTACCACTGTCCATGATTCAAAAAATAATAATAATAAGGTTACCACTCTCCAAAGAGTGACTTGAGGTCACAACTTTCCTACGAACTCTCTCACAATCTGGCTGCCTCCTCCCTTCTCATCTCTCTCTACTTATACACCATTTAAATCCCTAGGATGATTCCTGACTAGCTTTTGTCTCATGTCCATTGGTGGCAACTCTTTATATTTTTAATAATATTACTAAAAAAAATTACTATACTACCCATAATGCCCTTCTTTAGGTCAGTTCATAACTTTACCAGCCACCCAAACATCCGCCTCACCCTCAAGGTAAATGGATAGTAGTAATTGAAGTTCAACTTCCAGCCTCTAAGGTAATGAGTAATTCCCCCTTTGATGCCTGGTTTCCAATGCCTATAAAGCTCATCAGGAGGTGGAAGTAAGGTTTGGGTGGAGTTAGTCTTTTTACTTGGGATTGAAAAATTGTGGGTTGGAAAAAATACATTGGACAATTTGGTTTAATCTTTGGGCATATAAACTGAAGGATGTTTTGGGTGGTTTTGGGGTCACAGCTTATACTGAAGTAGTGAGAGTAGATAAGGAAGAATAGGGTAACAATGGTATTGAGAAAATCGGGTGGTAAATTGGGATGAAGTGACCTGAGTTTACTAAGCCCATTGGGAAGGCTCTTCTCATAAAATGAAGTGGATTACAAATAGGTTGGTGTTCTCATTCTCTCCATGAATAATTAGTTTGGCAAGCATTTCATCCTTTTAAGCTGCAGCTGACTTTTATTTAGTGATGTCATACCTTTGGCCTTTTACCATCTGGCCTCTTGCCCTCTTATGATATTTTCTGAATTTATCTTGCTCCCTGGCCAACATAAGACTGAGCAAGGTTTGTCCTATTCATCTTTTCTTCAGTCTCTCTATCTAGAACCTTCTACAAAGCTTCTTTGATGATTAACCAGGCAACCATACTTCACCAGATTTTTTGCCGACAAAGAAGGGTGAACCACACCGGTACTGCACCGGAGTTTTATCCAAGTCTGCACCTGACCCACTTGCTCCTGATACGCCTTTCATGAATCCCCCTCCTCTAATCTGGCAACAAATTCTGGTAGTTCCACCTCCATACTTACATCTTCTGGCCAAGAAACTTGGATCACCGCCGGATCCACTACCATTGGCACCACCTCTCTCAAAATTCTTCCAGGTGAACCACTTAAGACACCATCAAATTTATTTCCCAATCTACTACCCTCAAAATTGCTGTGAACACCACCAGCAAGTCAATGAGGTCCACCATCATCTCCGGTGATACCACCTCGATTTCCACCAGCAATTTCATCACCTGCAACAACATACCTGATTTCCTCCTCCACATCTGGTGGCATCATGCTTGGTGGTTATAACTCCAATTTCTCTAGCTCAATTCCCTCATCATCGGAAGCTTGATAGTCAGTGAGTTGTTTGCACCTCGTTTGTTTCTGCTACCTATTTCTTTTCCTAAACCACCCCCAAATCGGCTTGACGATCTTCTTTCTCAGTCTTCATTGTAGAAAATCCCAAATCTCTTTCAAGGTTTTCGATCGTTTTCTTTGTGAATTCCTTCATCCGTGAGAATCTCTGAAATATCTTATCATTTTCTGCTCAAATGAATGTGACTGAACCACTGGAGTAGTTGGTCGCACCTGCAAGGAGTCGCTGGTAACAAACCACAATGTTATGCCACTAATTAAACGGGCATCGCTGATGTTCACATTTGAACCACTGCAACACGTCTTTTGTCACATCCGATGATGGTAGCCTTCAATTTCGCCTCCTCATTCAACTGGAAAAAATTGAAGGAATCGTCTAATTGAAGAATCCAGTCTTCCAACTTTTAGTAATTTCTTCCATTAAATATTGGAAGTAGAAGCTCTCGCTGGATTCTAAGCTCTTCAACGCGATAAAAAATGCGAAGATCTCTTTTGCTTAAGAAGCATGCAAACTCCTCTTAGATCCATCTTTACATCTGCTACCTCATACTTCTTCCAGCCACCTCCATTTTATTTTTTGGCTTGCGCACAAAAACTCAGCAACCTAATCTCAAGGAAATAACTTTTTGATACCATTTGTAATAAATAATAATAAAAAAAAAAAAAAAGGAGAGTTGCAAAGAAAGATTGAATATGGTTGACATCAAACCAAAAGATTTCTTACAAAGGTACTTTAGGCTACAACTCTCCAAATAGTGACTTAGAGTCACAATTCTCCAAGGAAATATTCCATCCGTTTCAAAATAATCTTCTCACTTTCCATTTTGTTTGTTTCAAAATGATCTTCCCACTTTCGATTTTAGTTCCTCACTTAACCTTATTATTTTCCCATATTTACCTCATTTTAATGGTCCTAATCCAAAAAATGGACCCAGCGTACTTTATTCTAAAATAATAAGTGGTCTAAATGTACTTTATCCCAAAAAAGGATGGTCTCATTGTACTTGAATGGTCTAAATGTACTTTTTTCATGATTTTTCCCTTACCTTAATTTACACAAAAGATTCCAAGTGAGAAGATCATTTTGAAACGGATGGAGTATCTCATAATATGTTAACCTCCTTTCTCATCTCTCTTTATTTATATACACCAATTCAATCCTTAGGATAATTTTACATTAGCTTTTGTCTTATGTGCACAGGTGGCAACTCTCTCTATTTATAAAAAATCTAATAATTAATAATATAATAATACTAGACTACCCATAACGCCCTTCTCTAGGTTTGAGAGAATTTATGTGACCAATGTTGACTTGGATGTCAATTCAAAAGGCACATGTCATACAAACCGTTTGATTGCTAGTGATTGGTTTGGCTAAAAAATAAATAAATAATATAAATATGGATAAATTGTCATGATTAATCCCAACTTTGGATTATTTTATATTAATCCAAACTTAATACCCTGTCCGCCAATAACAGTCACAACCGGTCATCCAATCTAATATTACAGGTTACAAGACACGTGTCAGCATATGATTGGTTTAAAAAAAATTAAAAAGAAATAGATAAAAGTCAAAAATTTTAAAAAAAAAAAAAAAATCAAACAAACAAACCAAAACCACCCATGGCTTGCTTGCTGCCGCCCAAGGCCAGCCCGACCCCCTTCCGGCCGCCGCCCAAACCCCCTTCCCCTCCCTCTGTTCCGGCGCTGCCAAACCACCCTCCTCTTTCCCTTTGACCATCGTTGCCGCATAGATCAACCTCCTTTTCCTTTTCTCTCTCTCCTCCCTTTACCATCGTCGCTGGTGACGGCGAAGCCTCGAGGACGACGGTTGCTGGATTTTGGGGAATTGCTGGCGGTGACAACGAAGCCTCAAGGAATTGTTTGGGGATTTTGCTGCCTATAATATTAGGGTAAGTGTTTGGGATTTGGGGGTTGGGATTTTGGGGATTTTGCTAGATTCATCCGGCGGCGGTGGGGGGTTAGGGTTTAGGGAGGGGTCGAGGGATCGCTACGGCCGGTGAAGGAAGGGTCAGAATCGCTCTAGTCAGGGAAGGAGGGTGCTGCAGTCGCCGATGGGTTGTCGTAGTCAGGGGAGGGGGGAGGGGGCAGGTGGCTGTGCGGTGGGGGTGAAGGTGGTTTTGGTTAAGGGGAAAGGGGAGGTGGTTGTGAAGTGGGGGTGAACGTGGTTTTGAACCTTTTGGTTTTGGTTTTGGTTTTTTTTTTTTTTTTTTTTTTTTGTCTAATCACATGACATGTGTATATTAAACTTTAAAAAAAAAAAATTACCTACATTATGAGTGGAAGAAGTATAAAGTTCAGATTAATAAAAAATAATCCAAAGTTGGGATTAATTTAGGCGGATGAGGCAAAATTGGGATTAATCATGGCAATTTTTCCTATAAATAAATAATAATAATTTTTTCAACGATAGTCACAAATGGGAGGCCATTGCCCATTGGAAGAGCAATTAAGGCATGTACAAAAAATTGGGATATTCACGATAAGCTCGTATTATCACGGTTGACAATGCTAGCTCTTGATGTGAATCAAAAGGGGAATTCTTTTGAAGAACCAATTACATTGATTTTGAGTCCAATAGTCAAGGATGGGTCACTTGCTTGGTTATCAAGGAAGAAGTAAGGGAGTTGTTACCAGGGTGCCACGCGCCGGCTCCTTGGCTCCGGCATGAGCCCAGCTACACGCCGGTAAGGGCGCGTGTCCTTAGTGGCGGCGCGTGCGGTGGTCTGACAGCGGCGATACGAAATGGAAGAAATTCCATCCTTAGTTTTCTCTAGAGTTTTGCTTGCAAGATTTTACCTTTAACTTGAAAAGGTTTTTCTTGGTTTAAGCACTTAGGATAAGATTAAATTTCTGTTATTTAGTTGTTATAAACTTCCTAAGGTTATTAGGAAAGTTTTTAGTTAGTTAATTAGAGTTGGATTAGGATAAGTTTTCCTATTCTAGTTAGAAGTAGTAATTCTATTCTAGTTAGGATACTTGGGGAACAAGGTTAGGAATCCTTGTAGGAGTAGAATTAGTTGCTCCTATGTCTATAAATAGGGGTAATTTTCGTGGCTTTAGATAGATAAGAAAATCAGATTAGTTTCAATACAAATTGTCTAACTTTGTTTAAACTTTTCTTTGCTAGTTTTCAATTCAAGGAGTTGTTTAGATAATTAGAACGTTCAATTCTTAGTTCTAGGAGTAGTCTAAGTTTTGTTCATCAAAATACTTAGTTCCAGGAGTGGTTTAGGTAGTTTGAATAGGCATTGAATTCGTTCCGGGAGTGGTCGTTTTCAAATTCATATCCGGTTCGTTGTTCTTATATTGTTCGATTTTCTTAGAAAATTCGAAGGCTTGTGTTACTTGTGTCATTTTAGATTCTTTATTAAGTTAAGGGGTTTGAATCCACATCAAATTGGTAGGGTTTTTGATCGTTTTATAGCTCATTCAAATCGCACTTGTTCTCGGAAAAACAGTTTTTCCGTCAAGGCTCGTTCTCCTTCATTATGAGGTCTTTTTAGGTGATTCTTTTTTTGAATTTGGGTGAAATTTTGTCTAATTCTACCTGTAAAATTTCAGAATTTTTCGAGTTTTTTTGCTATTAAACTGGACTGTTTTCTGCAACTCTGTCAGTTTTGGTCCTATTTGATACTTATTGCTCTTTGTGTGCAATTTTGTTCCAAGTTGTGCTGTGATTTTTGTGGGTTATTCCTGTGTGTTTTGGGGTCTTTTAAGTCTGTTTGTTTCACATAATTATAGAGGAAGTTTCAAAAAAACTCGCGGATGATTTCGCAAGGTTACAAGATAGTACGGAAGAATGTTTTAATGCTTTCTCACGATTATCGCTTGATAACAAGAAAAAGAAGAAAAAACATGATGATAGTGATAGTGATGCTTCTAGTAGTGATGATGATGATAATAATAAGCATAAGATCGATGATAAAGGTATCTTGATGATTTTACGGGTCTAGGAAGCCCCGAAGATTTTCTTGAGTGGGTGAGAGTGCGAGACAATTAGAGAAAATTTCATGTTATAAGGGTTTTGATGATACTAAATGTTTCAAAATTGCTTATATCGACTCACAAAGAATGCGGGACTTTGATTCGATAATTTAAAGGCTCGACGTGCTAAAGCAGGGAAGGATAAGATCAAGACATGGACGGTTTTGAAGAAGAAGATTCGTTCTAAATACCTTCCACATGATTTCGAACAAATCTTATACGTGAAACTTACTATGTTGTCACAAGATACTAAGAGTGTTAATGAATATATTGCTGAATTTGATAAACTAACCTCTCTTTGTGATTTAGAGGAGAAAGAACCATTGCGGATTGCTTGATTCCTCAAGGGTCTTAATCGACCTATTGCTAAGAAGATTGAATTGAGTACTTACGAGTCATTCAATGATGTGTGCAAACTAGCTTTGAAGATTGAAAGTCATTGGCTCGAAGATAAGAACACTTGTGCAAAACGTTTTAGTACCAAGATCTCACAAGGAACCGAGACAAACAATATTTTCAACAAACCTATCAAAACTAGTTCCAACGTGTACAAAGGAGAAAGTTCGAAAAATGGAGACAAGAAGGTCGTCAAGGTGTCCAAAGAAGAATTTGAAAGCCGAATTAGGTGTTTCTAAGTGTCAAGGAAAGGGACATAGGTCGGATTAATGTCCTACGAAGAAGGCTCTTACAATAAAGCAATATCGACAAATGGAAGAAGAAGAGGAACACATAACCTTCGAGTGTGAAGATGAAGAATTCGGAGATAAGGTAATGCACACTAATGAAGAAGAAGAGGAGGAGGCTTCTCCCGAAAGTGATGATAATATACTTGTAGTAAGGAAGATCCTTCATGTCGAAGCTACCCCCAACAAATCTCAACGTGAAAGTTTGTTTCATACTCGTTGCAAAGTAGGTGATGTAGGGTGATCATTGATAGTGGTTCGTGTACCAATGTAGCGTCTACAGAGATGGTTACTAAACTCCAACTTCCTACAAGAGATCATACAAAACCATACAAGTTGAGTTGGCTTGATGATTCGAAGGGACTTCATGTGAAGAAACAAGCCTTGGTGAGCTTTTCCATTGGCAATTACAAAGAAAAGTAATGGTGTGATGTTATCCCTATGAGCGTTTGTCACCTTCTCTTAGGAAGACCATGGCAATTTGATCGACAAGTGACACATGATGGTGTGTCCAACACATATTCGGTCAAGGTGGGAAACAAGAGGATCAAACTTCTTCCTTTAACTCCTATTCCATGCCGCGTTAAAGATAAAGAAAAGGGGAAGCAAGTCTTGAATGTGTTCTTGAATGCTAAGGACTTTGAAAAAGAAGTTTAAAAGCGAGCTACGGTTTTTGTTTTGGTGGTGAAAGAGATGCAACCTACTAGTTCTTCAACGGATAAGCATGTAGGGGAATTACTAAAAGAGTTCAAGGATGTTTTCTTCCCGGATGAATTACCTAAGGGTTTACCTCCTTTGCGTGAAATAGAGCATGCTATTGATCTTATTCCCGGAGCTCTTCTACCTAATAAGCCAGCATATAGGTGTGCTATAGAAGAGTTGATTGAAAGAGGTTATGTTCATGAAAGCATGAGCCCTTGTGCAGTTCAAGCCTAAGCCTTACTAGTTCCAAAAAAAGATGGTACATGGCGAATGTGTATTGATTCAAGAGCGGTCAACAATATTACTATCAAGTATCGTTTTCCTATGCCTATTTTGAGGACATGCTTGATGAGTTACATGGTTCTACCATATTTTCAAAGATTGATCTTAGAAGTGGCTATCATCAAATGAGGATCCGAGAAGGAGATGAATGGAAGACGGCTTTCAAGATTAAGCAAGGTCTATATGAGTGGATGGTTATGCCCTTTGGTCTTTGCAATGCGCCTAGCTCTTTTATGAGGCTCATGAAAGAGGTACTTCAACCCTTCTTAAACAAATTTATTGTCGTTTACATTGATATATTAGTCTATAGTAGAGATAGAATTGAGCATATTTCTCATCTTAGAAAATTATTTGAGACCTTACGAGAACAACAACTATATGGTAAACTTGAAAAATACTCATTCATGGTCCCTAGTATTTCTTTTCTTGGATATATTATTTCGGGGAAGGGTATTTCAGTGGATCCCGAAAAGGTAGCTGTTATTTCTACTTGGGTGGTGCCTAGAAACATTCGTGAAGCACGTAGTTTTCATGGTCTTGCATCATTTTATAGAAGGTTCATTCAAAACTTCTCTACTATTATGGCACCTTTCACGGAATTGATGAAGAAAGGGGAATTTTTGTGGACTAATGCGGCACAGCAAGCCTTTGAAACCATCAAAGAAAAATTGTGTCATACTCCAGTTTTAGCTTTGCCAAATTTTGATAAATTGTTTGAAGTTGAATGTGATGCAAGTGGGGTATAGGTGCGGTTTTAATCCAAGAAAAACGGCCCATCTCTTATTTTAGTGAGAAGCTAAGTGGCGCAAAGTTGAATTATTCTAACTACGATCATGAGTTCTATGCTAGTGTTCGTGCCTTGGATCATTGGTCTCATTACTTAAGACCAAAGCCTTTTGTGCTACATTCGGATCATGAAGCTTTGAAGTTTATTCATGGACAACAAAAGTTGAATTATAGACATGCTAAATGGGTTGAGTTTCTACAATCCTTTATCTTTTCTTCGAAATACAAGGAAGGTAAGGCAAATATTGTTGCCGATGCATTGTCAAGAAGATCTTATTTGTAAGCTATGGTGGATGCTAGAATTATTGGTTTTGATCACATACTTGATTTATACACAACCTGCCCGGATTTTGCGCAAGAATACAAGGATCTCTCACGCAACTTTGTTCTACAAGATGGATTCTTGTTTCGAGGAAATAAACTTTGTATTCCAGAATGTGGTGTGCGTGAGTTACTTATTAGAGAAGTACATAATGGTGCAATTACGAGTCACTTTGGTGTTCACAAAACAGTTGACATGCTTAGTAAGTATTTCTATTGGCGAAAGATGATTAAAGATGTTCAAAGTGTGATCTCGAGATGTGCTACTTGTCAAAAGGCGAAGAGTTCTTTTTCTAAGAGTTTATATACTCCTCTTCCGGTAGCTGATTGTCCTTGGGATAGTGTTAGCATGGATTTCATCATTGGACTATCACGAACCCAAAGGGGAAAGGATGCTATTATGGTTGTAGTTGATAGATTTTCGAAGATGGCTCCCTTTATTCCAATGCACAAAACGTGTAGCAGATTTATACTTCAAGGAAATTGTTCGTCTTCATGGAGTTCCTAGAACCATAGTTTCGAATCGAGATTCAAAGTTCCTTAGTCACTTTTGGAAGTGTTTGTGGCGGCTTCTTGGAACAAAGCTAATGTTAAGTACTACTCATCATCCACAAAACGATGGTCAGACCGAGGTCACAAATCAAACCTTAGGTACTTTGCTAAGAGGATTGGTTAGTAAGACTCAAAAGGATTAGGATATGCGATTTGCCATGCGAAGTTTGCTTATAATCGTTCTCCTTCATCTACTACTCAACAATCACCTTTTGAAATTGTTTATGGTGTTACCATTCTTGCCTATTGATTTTCTACCATTAAACAACGAAGACATTCATATTGATACTAAGAAGCGGCTTAAAGTTTTCAATAAGACATGTGAACAAGTTAGGGCAAAAATTGAGAAGATGAATAACTTGTACAAAGCTCAGTCTAATAAGAAGCGCAAGCAGCCTACATTCACGAGAGATTTTGTTTGGTTACACTCGAGGAAAGAAAGATTTCCAAGCAAAAGGAAGAACAAACTCATGCCTAGACATTCTAGTTAGGATACTTGGGGAACAAGGTTAGGGGTTTGTCCTAATCCTTGTAGGAGTAGAATTAGTTGCCTCCTATGTCTATAAATAGGGGGTAATTTTCGTGGCTTTAGATAGATAAGAAATTCAGATTAATTTCAATACAAATTGTTTAACTTTGTTTAAACTTTTCTTTGCTAGTTTTCAATTCAAGGAGTTGTTTTGATAACTAGAACGTTCAATTCTTAGTTCTAGGAGTAGTGTAAGTTTTGTTCATCAAAATACTTAGTTCCAGGAGTGGTCTAGGTAGTTTGAATAGGCATTGAATTCGTTCCAGGAGTGGTCGTTTTCAAAGTCATATCCGGTTCGTTGTTCTTAAATTGTTCGATTTTCTTAGGAAATTCGGAAGGCTTGTGTTACTTGTGTGATTTTAGATTCTTTATTAAGTTAAGGGGTTTAAATCCACATCAGCTCTAATGATCTTGCTTGTGTACACTTGAAAAAAATGGTTTAAAGTAATGGATGTGATAGTAACGGACAATATATTCACATTAGATGTATCGCCTATCTTATCGCATGGGATGGCAATAGAGAATATAGGGTATGCATTAATAGAGTTAGAAATATTGTGAAATACATTAAGAATTCTCCTGAAAAAGGGTAATATAGATGGCAAAGCTTCTTTGCCTTTTGATGTTCCTCCTCGGTGAACCTACACAATGTTAGATACGACTTTGAAATTCTAGCATATTTTTAGTAGTATATCTCTTCCTAGTGGAGGGGATTTGAAGAAGCATGAAACGACTCCTAAATCTTCTAAGGATTGGGAGGTTAGTCATAAATATAAAAAATATAGGTTAATTTAAGTTTACTTCTATTCATGACATAGATATAGAAAATTCTGGATTTAGATATTTATGCTAAGGCTATTGCAATAAAAAATAAGTTCGATAAACACTAAGGGAGTGTGTAGAAAATGAAATTGTTAATTTAGAACGTCGTTATTCTTGATCTTCACTCAAAAAATTCAATTGTTGAATCGACACTAGAAGACATGTATAAGGAAAGAAAAGGGTAAGCTTTCCAATGACGTGAAAGAGTTCACTTATATTGATGAATAGAGCTTTTTTAATAAACTGATGACCAAATTAATAAAGAGCATGATGATGATTATATTAGAAAGGGTGGCGACTACATGAAAAATGTAAAGGATAAAGCTTAAAGATTCAAAGAGACACGTAGGTATGTGAGGAGTGAGCTTGATAAGTACCTAAATGAACAATTAAGGGCGGAGGAAGAAGATATACTCCCTAATAATTGACATGTTAGATTTACTTTTTTTTTTTGAAAAAATTGATAAAATTAATCCCAACTTTGAGTCGTTTGCTCAAAATAATCCCATCCCAACTTTGGATTATTTTTAAATAATCCGAACTTTGACACTCATTCGCTCAAAATGGTCCCAACCAGTCTCCTAAATTGTTATAACAAGTTAAGGTGACACGTGTCATCACGTAATTGGTTGGGAAAAAAACTAAAAAAAAACTTTAAAAATTAAAAAATAAATAAATAAATAAACCTAACCCTACTCACGACCACCCTCTCCACCACTCACGACCAGAACCCTTTCCCGGAACCTCCATCCCCACCGGCAACCAGACACCCAATCACCCATGTACACCGCCAGCTCCGTCGTGCAGCCCACAAACACACAAACGCGCATCAACCACAACCACCATGAAACCACCTTGCAGCAGCCCCGCAACAATCTACTGTCGCCCAACCTTTAACAGCCCACCCAAATCGCCACCACAAGAAGCTTGTCGCGCCTCCTCCAACACAACCACCCAATCACCCAAATCGTCCCCACAAGCAGCGACGATGAGAATATCGTTGAGGTGAGATCGAGAAATTCTCAGCGGCGATCTAGACGACGGCGACTCATATGAAGGATAACGACCACGAAGCCATTGATGATTCAACGAAGATTAATTCAGAAATTACTCTAAAATTGGGGGAAAATTGTTAGGGTTGATAGCAAAAAGTGAGGAATTGGCATGAAGAATTGGGGGAGGGGCGTCGACGGCGCCGGAGCAGGGGTTGGGCGCCGCGGGGGGACCTGGCTAGGCCTAGGGGTAAGGATGTCAACGGGGCGGGGCGGGTTTTGGCATTCCCATCCCCATCCCCGCCTCACATTTTCATCCCCACCCCCTTCCCCACGGCGGGTCCGAAAATTATCCCCATCCCCGCCCTGGCGGGTCTAACTCCAAAACCACCCCCGCCCCATCCCCGTCTCAGCCCCATACCCGCCAAATCCCCGCCCCATACCCGCCAAATTGAACCCAAAATCCTAACAATAAACTAATTGGATAATCTAATTTTTATAAAATCAAACTAATCAAAATATACTGAACATCATCTATGAACGTAATATCCTAAAAACCAACTAATTGGAGAATCTAATTTTTCTAAAATCAACTAATCAAAATAAATTGATCATACATGGATAAAAACAGAAAAATTAGATTGAAAAGAAGATAAAATTACCGAAAATATGAACTAATTTTGAACAATACATCAGTGAAACAATCACTAAAATTTTGAATATTCAAAAGCTAATTGGAAATATTCAAGGTGAAAATTCTGAATATTACCAATGATATACAACACATGAAATTCAGCAAAGAAATTGGACGATAGAAATTAGCAGGAGCCGCCATCGTCGATGAAATCGAAGCCGAAGGTGGAGTCGACGCTGGTGGTGAGGGGGTTTTGGTGAAGAATCGTCGATCTATATACAATAAGGAAAAATTTATATACCTTGTAAATTAATTCAAGTGTAGACTTGGAGAAGTTAGAACGAAGTCGGAAGCCGGTGACGAACTTTACCGGCAGCAAAATCAGGTCGGCCGGCGCTGTCAAAGTTGGCAGTTGCGGTGGGGTGGGGCGCAGTACTACTAGTTAGTAGATCTGGGCATTTGAGGTTGAGAGGAGAGAAGTGAGAGGAGAGAGTAGTGTGTGTCGGCTAGGGTTGAGATTTGAGAATGAGAATGGCTGAATGAGTGTGGGTTTTTTTTTTGCTCTAAAAGTCTAGTGTCTAGAGACTTCATTAGTCAGTAATTTTTTTTTTTTTTTTTTTTGCTGAATGTTATTATATACATTGCATATGGGTCGGGTATAATGCGGGTATGGGTCGGGTATGGGGTGGGTCAGGCGGAGCGGGGCGGGTATGGGGTGGGTCAAGCGGGGCGGGGCGGGTATTACTTAAAATCCACCCCCGCCCCATCACCCATGGCGAGTATGGATTTTAGACCCATCCCGCCCCGCGACCCGCCAAAGTTAGATCCATCCCCGCCCCATCGGGGCGGGGATGGGGCGGGTCTCCTACTAGACCCGCCCCACTGACATCCCTACCTAGGGGGTTGCCGCCGCAACCGTGGTGGTAGCCGGTGGGGTTGCGTACGCCTAGGGGGCTGCCGGTAACCTGGTGTTGGGTGTGGGATTTTTATTTTTTCTGTTTTGTTTTTAATTTTTTTTCAACCTATAACGTGCTAATAGGTGTCATTGAAACCTTAAAAAAAGAGAAAAAAAAGAAAAACCTTTTTATCCCTTGGGACCATTTTGAGCGAATGACCCCTATAGTTCGGATTATTTAAAAATAATCCAAAGTTTAGATTATTCTGAGCGAACGGACAAAAGTTGGGATTATTTTTATCAATTTTTCCAAAAAAAAAAATTCATTTACTAACTTTGACCATAACTTTATTTGTAATGTAATAAAAACAAATTTCATCATGAAATATTTTCTTAAAAAGGCATTAATATAAGGTTTTATAATATGACCAAACCAATGCATTGGCGTGTAATGCCAAGTTTGACCGTGTCATTCTGAAATAGAGGGAGTAGATGATTTATCTTGGTGGAGTAGTAATGGACATTGTTATTCAATTTTCACACACATGGCACGTGATATTCTTGCCATCACATTGTCCACCAGGGCATTGGTGTTCATTTTTAGTATGGGAGGTCATCATCTTAATTCGTTTTTAGTCCAAGTCCTAGTTAGCGGTGTTAGTCAAACTAGGTGAAGATTTTCTATGTGAATTAAAACCTGGGGATGTTAATTTATTTATGCGTATAGAGATATATGGAATTTAAAATTTTGTGATAAAGCTTATGAGGGCAGGTGAAACTCTTAAATCACCTAAATAGAGTGTATCTAGTTTGGTTCATTAGAAAAAATTGTTTAGTTCAATCTGTTAGACTAATAAACATCCAGGTTTCATGAAGACTGTTTGACCTTCATAAACATAACAGATACCAACTAATTAACTTATAAGGCGTGAAAAGCTCAATATCAATGGTGCTGACTATTCCAGGGATATTGTATTTGCCTAAAATTATATAAATTAGAATAAAATTCAATTTTTTGATGAGTTGTCATATTTTTTCCTTCTCTTTTTGGTACTTTTAACATCAATTTCCAACAATTTATCTCTCTATCTCTTCAATTATTTCCACCTACTTTTTCTTTCTCTCTCTCTCGCTAACCCCACATGCACATATGTACTATTAATCAGTAGTTTTAAGGAATCAACAACTTTCTTAATTCCCGTATAAAAATCCAAAGAAGCATTGTATTATGAGACGGAGGGAGTAGTAGTTTAGCATATTAGCTACTTCAATTCTTGTTGTAATTCCAAGGTTCGATTAGGACTCTTGTTATGGTATACAGCTACTCCCTCTTTCCTTTTATCCAGTTTGCAAGGAGATTAAGGAGCATGAAAAGTGGAGAGAGAAAAACTAAGTGGGTGAGAAGCTCAATTTAAGATTGAATTGCAGAACTGAATTTAGTCAAACTGACCAAACAACAAATCAAGTACGAAAATAAGAAGTTGCAAACTAATGTCTTAAAACAACCAAGTAGTTAATACACAGTTTAAGTTCTAACAAACTAGCTAAACCAACAATAATTTTCTAATGATAATTAATTAATAAATCTCCTTACAATCAGATCTTTATTTTTAATATGCATTTAATAACTATAGATACATGGATATGCTAATGGATCTCAAAAAAAAAAAAAAAAAAAAAAAAAAATTATTGCACAGAAAGACCGTTTCTTTGAAGAATTGCCATCTCATCAACTTAACCAAAATCAATCACAAGATTCCTACTATATCCTCCAAAAGGAGAGTGCTTAATTTAAGAATATGCAAATTTGATCAAAAATTCCATAACAAAAAAAATCAGATTACGCATATGTGGAAACACAAAAAACCATACAAAGGTAAAGTAAAACGAAGATCTTACCGTGATGGTCAAGCACATAGAATAATCCAAACGATGTTCCAACGAGGATGTCTAGATTCCCATCATTATCCAGATCGACCACAGTTGGTGAAGAATATATGTAAGCACGGAATTTAGTTGAATCTGTGCTCAGATCCAGGTTTGCAGTCCACTTAACTTGTTTTGTGTCAAGGTTGAAGACAACGATGCCCCCAGCCACATATTTTCCAATATCGATACCACCCAAATCTTTTGCATTATCCGGTTTGTCATAATAACTGTCAACTTAGCCAGAGCAGAGCACTAATATAAGCAGATGATATACATATCATGTGAATAAACAAAGAGACTCATGTGTACAGACAAGTTACTGGAACTCGCTTATCCTGAAAACTTCCAGATGCATGAGAACATTTCAATTGATAAAAAATGCAAATGACTAAAAAAGTGCATCGGCCATTGCATTGAAACAGAAACTGATAAAGTTGGTTTTACAAATATAAATCATATATCATCCTTTGAAATATTCTTGTACCCTATAAATGCTACTTAAAACCAGAAACAAACTCTTAAACAGAAGCTAAAGCAGAGCCAAATTTAAACATTGAAAAAAAAAAAAAAAAAAAGGAAAAATTCAAAAGAATAATCCCGCCTTTTGCATGCCCTTCCCACCACCTCCTCCTCCTCCTCTCCCTCCCACCTCGTCCTTTTGCAAGTCTTCTCAAAATGGTCCGAACTTCAAAAAATCGGGGAATAATCCCAGCTGTTAGGGCTATCTTCTTAAAAGGTCCTTAACTTGACTGTAACCAATATAGCAGGGAACATGACATGTGTTTCATTCTAATTGGTCTAGCATTTTTTTTAATTTTGATTTTAATTAAAATAACATCCCGTCCCTCACACCTCCTCCTCCCCCCCCCCCCAATCTCGTCCTTTTGCAAGTCTTCTCAAAATGGACTGAACTTTCAAAAAATCAGGGAATAATCCCAACTATTAGGGTTATCTTCTTAAAAGGTCTTTAACTTGATTGCAACCAATATAGCAGGGAACATGACACGTGTTTCATTCTAATTGGTCTAGCTTTTAATTTTGATTTTAATAAAAATAACATCCCATCCCTCCCACCTCCTCCTCCTCCTCCTCCTCCTCCCTCTCCAAAGCCTTGCCAGAACATTGACCAAAAACACCAACTCCTCATCATCGCCTCTGAAGCGTCCACTTGATCTCACCATACGTCACCAAAGCCTCCACCATAAATCTCGAAACCACCACCTAACCTCACCAACCTTAAAACCACCATCCATCCTCTCTACCCTTATCGAAACCACCACCGAACCTCACCAACCTCAGCGAAACTACCATCCACTTTCTCTATTCTCTCCCAAACCACCACCTAGCCCTTTCAATCTCACTGAAGCCACCAAACACATTCTCCACTCCCACCGAACCCACCCAAACTAACATGGAATTCGAAACCACCACCAATCACTCAACAAAAATGGCCTATGGTGGTCGGATTTCGCTAGTGGTTCCAGATTTGATACCACCACATTCAAATTTATCCACAGGGATGTCCGATTTTGGGCTGTGTTGGGGTGGTTGAGTGAAGGTTAAGTTGAGGTTTTGTGGTGGGTGGTGTTGCGTGGTAGTTGGGGTAGGAGTTCAGGTTGCTAATGGTGGGCAAGGGACAATGTTTTTGTTAAAATTTTAGGGTGAGGTTTCGTGGCTGATTGTGCTCATGTGCAATGACTCAAGGAGGGCCACCTTTCATCCACACATCCACACCTACAACAGGCACAAGGCAAAGCATAACGCACCATAAAAACATATGACAACACCCTAAAGCTGCAGCAGTTGCCAGCTGTTATTTTGGCCTGTGAAATGAAGACAAGTAGTAGTAGTTGTTGTAAAGTTGTAACTAAAGCTCTGTATTTGTGTACTGTTGATAGTTAGGCCTTTATACAGAAGGGGAGTAGCAAAGAAACAATCATTCAGAAATTACTATTTAGGCATTTAGAGAGTAATGGCCTAAAGCCATTAATTTTGTAACTTGGAACATTTTTAATTTATCAATCAATCTCGTCTTTCCATAAATTTCTGTTATTTCTGTTTAATCAATAATTTGGTTGTGTAGTTCATTGCATTATGGTGGTTGGGGCTAGAGTTTGTTTTGTTAATGGCGACGAAGGGTCAGTGTTGTTGATTGTGCTGTGGTTAGGTAAGGGTTGGCATTTGGTGGTTAATGGTGGAACTGTTGGTAGATGGTGGTTATATTAGTTGAAGGTTGGTGTTGGGTGGTGGTGTTGCAGAGGGTTGGCTGGGTTTCAGGGTGGGTTGGTGGTGCAGTGGTGTAGGGGCGTAGGTGGCTGAAGAGAAGAGAGAGAAAATAAAAAGATGAGTAATAAAAGTATTAATAAAAAAGTTACCAATAGTTTAGGTTGTAGGTCAATTGGACCATTTTAAGAAGATAGCTTTAAAAGGTATTCCGGATTTTTGCAAGTTCAGACTATTTTGAGAAAACTTGCTAAAGGTAGGGTTATACTTGTTGATTTTTCACAAAAATAAAAAACAAAAACAAATTTTTTTTTAAAAAAAAAAATTTAAAAATGATGTGTTCAACCATAAATGAACCATGGCTTATTCCATATCCAACTCAATCAAAGTTTCACATGTGCAACGTTTGCATGATCCATGCAGTTTGCACTTGTGCAAATTTCTTCTTTCACCCACCTAGTTTTGCGATTCAATTGTCCTAATATTGCCCCTAAGGCCTGAATTCTAGTGAGAGTGAGAAACCATAGAGAAGGGTGTAGCTTGGATTGTTGACAACTTTCCTCAAATTTGGAATTTTCAATGAGTTATTACCCTCTTTTTTTCTGATTTTTCAATCCCTTATATGCTTTTCATAGTCATATTGTACTATATTGTTGAATCCATTATATTGGATGACATTGATATTGATAGTTATTTTTTTTAGTTTAAACTGTATTTATGAAATAAAGTGAGTAGTCTCCAGGTGTTTGCCCAAAGCCAATTATGTACTTGAGGAGATGACAGTTAATTTATTTAGGACATTTAAGATGATTGATGGAAGACTTATGAGTTCCTTACATTAACCAGAAGAGATTTCTACTAATTTTGATATAACTCGAAAAATATAGACATATGTAGTTTCAAAGTGAGAATTGATATTCATTAAATTATAAGAAATTACTTGATTCAAAAGTTTGTATTTGTTAACAGTGTGATCGTGTGGAAACATATAAAAATGAGTACTTTAGATAAAATCTAACATCTAATAATTCTTTACACTTGAAATCCTATGGAAGAAGGTATGGTCTTTATGAATTCTACGAAATGTCGTTCGGAAGAGGATGCTTATAAAGATCGTATGATTGCACTCTTGTTATATGACACATGATAAGCTAAATATATAAATTACATAACATATTATAAGCTAATAATTAATATTCCTTTCTTTCCTTTTTGTTTTTTACGTTTGGTATGATGCACGGTTATTTTTTTTTTAAATTAATATATTCTAATTAAATGGGAGTCTTGGAAAATGTAACAAGAATATTGGATGAATAAAAAATTAAAAACACTGATTTAAATAGATACAAAATTAATGATGCACACATATTTCTAAGGAATAGATGATATATATTTATAAAAGGAAATGTAAAGTATAAAGGGGCACACCCAAAATTGAATACATAAACGAAAAGGAACAAAAGGAGTATTACATAACATATGATAAGATAATTTTTACACCCTTTTTTATATCTCTATCCATGGACGACAAATATTGGATCCCTTGATTTGATGATGTTAAGACCATTTTACTAGGATAGCAAGATCATGCCAGCCTTAGGGGATTGGTATCCCTAGCATTTTATTATTTGGTAGTGTCACAAGAATAGGAGTATCAATTAATTAGTAGATGTTACACAGTCACAGCCTTCACTAAAAAAACTTACCTTTTTTATTACATTTGGAATATAGAGTAAATTAACAAAAGGCATTGTTTATGTATGCCAAAACCAGAAGAGCTATGCCCTTAACTCTCAATCAAAAAGTTTATGTCCATCCATTTTTTCTTTACGACAGACATCCCAAGGGAAAATCTCTTTTATTATTCGTTCAGTTTCACTAACAAAAGTTATCATAGGTTTTTTTTAAAAACAAATTGTGAAGAGAGACAATTATGAGCTGTTACAGCTCACTAATGCCAATACCAACAGCAAAAATTAATAAACTTTTACCATTTTACTCTCATGTTCAGAACAATTACAATTCAATAACTCTGCCGTCTGCTATCAACAGACAGCAAATAGAAGAAAGAGATTAACAAGAACTCATTTCTTGTCAAGGTTATGATTATTTATAAACTGTATTGTCTCCTATTCAAGTTTTTTTAGCCAATAAAGGGGCTTATACACACATGCCAACCTTTATATTGAGTTGATAACAATATGCAAATGGACAGAAACATACAAAAACCAACCACTAACCATGCCAAACATAAGATTGAATTGATAGCAATATGCAGATGGACAGACACATACAACAACCAACCACCAACAGTTCAACTGCTCACACATATATGTTAAAGCTATGGTAAAAAGTATTCTTTATAGTACTTACTCACGATCAAAGAAATACGACACAGCCACCACCATTTCTAATATCCCGTCATTATCAATATCAGCAATGACCTGAGGTGAATTAATTGTTAAGACATCTGATTATGATAAATTACCTAAAAAATATATAGTGATTGCGCTTACTGGAGTAGAGAGAATATGAGAGTCAATATCGACATAGTCTTCCACGGTCTCATGTTGTGATTCAATCCAATCTTCATCCCCCCACATGTTCTCATCCACATAATCATCATAGTCATAGCTATATTCATCTGCCAGTTCATCACTACCACGAAATAATTCAAAAGAGGAATCTGCTTCTGCTTCTAGGGCATCGTCATTCTCCACTGTTGCAGTTTGAACATTTTCACTGCCACCAACTGCTCCTTTAAAAGCAGTATCTTCCAGCAGTCGTCTCCTAGAGTTTTGCCTGTTCTCTGTCTTCATATTATCACCCAACTCATTAGGTGACGAAGAACTGATTGCTCCATTTTCCAAAAGTGCAGTACCATTTGACCCTGTATTTTCAGAAGAATCAGTCACTGTGTTCAGAAGGTTTATTGTTTCTTGGCTCTCATTCAACTTGCCCTCATTCAAAGATGATGTATTCAATACATCCAAACTTGATCCAGAATCAAGGGATACATTGATGGTCTTCGGAACATCAACATATGAATTTCCTTGATTATCATTTTTCCCATCTCTATGAGGCATAGATTCATTGATCATTACAGGATGCCCACCAGTTGATGAAATTTCAGGTACATTAGATCCCATCTTAGTTGTGTTTAAATCTACAATTGTGAACATAGATGTGTCAGTTTCAATGGTAATATAAGGGGAAAAAAGATAGAAGAAAAACATCTATGATACCCCTTGTTGAGGTACTGTAGTTAAATTCATAAATAAATATATAGATCTAATAGAACATAATGTCCTTACATCCTGTCACCAAATTTCTGTACTGTAACCAGACAGAAAAAGACTCACCATATAGCACCACAAAGAAAATAATCATAATAGTGATAAGAAATCAATCATAACATGTGCTACCGTGTTCCTAAACAAGTTGAGTGAAATTTTCGACCACTTCGTGATAAAGTTTTATAGGGAAACAAAATTTCTGTATAACCATACATTAAACTTCATATCATATTGATGAAGAAAATTCTAGCATGAGACAAAAAATGCCACTCAATTTACTGATGAAAATCACCTCAAAATGCGCTAAATGATCACAAAAAGTATGTTACAACCCGTCTTACCATACAGCAATCTCAAACAATTATTACACTATCAAGAATTTAAAAAATGACCAACACTGCAGTGGTTTATAAAGTAACATATACAAGTATATGTAGATCCATAACACAAGCATCAGCAGAAAGTTTAGAATGGATGGTAAGTGAGAGGTTTGGTGATTAAAACGAAAAAAAAGAGCATCAATAATATATCCTGGTGAAGTTACAGTAACTCACGCGACACTAAGTTTGTTTCAGCAGCCTCCTGGATAAGCTGCTGATCATCAACATCAGGATGGGAGCGATCAACGGGATCTGGATTTAATCCCTCATACCAATTTTTAGGAACTCTTCTGCGAGGTACAATCAATTTATCCGACATCAGGTAGCCAGAAGCTCTGTAGAAAACAAACCCAAATGAGATAAAAGAATGTTGCATCCTCTGATCTCCACTATAGAAAGATAAACTCATTAGAATGATGATACAACTCACCTGAAAAAGAGCACTTCACCATTGTATGTAGCTAAGGCTATTTCTCTAATCCCATCTTTATCAATATCATAAAGAAGAGGGCTGGCATGAACAGTTGACTGATGGTAAGCAGGCCACCCTGACAAGTTAATCCAAGTAAGTAGGGTGCGTGTCAGAGTAATCAGAAAATATATAAGGAATACCAGATGTTTTAAACAGCAAACACAAAATCAAAATAACTAAATAAAGAAAAGGAAGATAAATAATTAAATAAATAAATAAATATAGCTTTAAGACATGTGTAGAACTATGAAAACTGTACAGTTATAATATTGAAAAGAGGATTGCAATAAGTGAAACACAAACCTGGCATTTTATCCCCATCAGATCCTTCTAACACTTCTAGGTAATGAACAAATGAAGGAACCACAATATCTAACTTCCCATCACTGCATAAGCAAAGTAGAGATAATTAGTCAAATTTATTTGTTAAAGAAACCATCCTGACGATAAAAGAGACCCATAAGTTCCAGTTGGGTCTCTAAATAGATTAGCCAAATCATACTAATTAGAAACCACATCCCCCATGAGTGATTAACCAAATTTTTCCCTGAATTTTACTGTCAGTTATCTATGTTTATTCCTCAAAAAAGTAATTGGACATTATCTATACTAAATTCAGATTTTACCTGTCCTTGGACTCCATTCTAAGGCCTTCATCTTTCCACCTAATTTAGTATGTATTTAAAGTTTAAACTTACTAACGTTAAACTAAATTGAATCGACCTGACCTTATCAGGTATTAAACTTTATTGGAAATTCGAAATTATTAGTCTTGAACTGATATTACTTAAGTTGAATTCAGCGCTCAAAGCTGAATCAATAAATCCTGAACAGCTCTGAATCAAATTCTGTAAGCTTAGATACCCTACTACACCTTAAACTTGTTTTATAATGTGGAAAAAAAAAAAAAAAAAAAAGGCCTAGTTTTCAACTTAGGCCCCGTTTGGTTGGGTGTAAAAGGTTTTCATGGATATGATTTTTCCATGTTTTCCTATTTTCTTTGGTTTGGTTTGTGAAGGGTTGGAAAACGATTTTTCCAATTTCTGGAAAATACATCTTTGATGGTGGAAACATTTTCCTTTACATAACAAGGGAGACCACATTTTCCTCCCTCTTCCTTACCTTCTTTTTACTTTTCTCTTACCCACACTCACCTTTCTACTCCTATTTCTAATTTCTCTACAACTTTTCTTGTAAGGAACCAAACAAAGTAAAACTAATTTGCAATTGTGGTTTTCCCTTTTTCATTGAAAATGTTTTACATCAAACCAAACGGCCCTACCAACAAAATCTATTTTCAAGCATAATTCGTGAAAATACATTTAATAGGACCAAATAATGTTCAATTTAGGGTAAACCTAGCATTCTACCTCAATATATAGATCCAAACTTTTAGTGCAAAATACTAGAAAAAACAATTGCAGCTAACAATATAAAAAGAAAGCATAAGATATAAATAACCTGTTTATATCTGCAATCAATGGAGTTGCATATATGCTAGAACTCACTTCTGCCTGCCAGCGCAATTCCAAATTCCGGGGGCATTGCGTATTCAATAACTCATCTTCATCCCTAAAAATATAATATAAATAAATGTTAAATTCAACCATTTTCACAACACATTCAAATTAATAAGCAGGAAATCGATAAACAATTCTTTAGCTTACAGGTTTGGGTAACCGGCTGAATCATCAGTGGCTTGTCTTTCCCTGAACTTGTTTTTTGATTCTTGTTGCGCAGTGACATTACTCGAATTTATTATAGCGAACAAAATCAAGAAATTCAGCGAGCATAATATCGCTGAGAATTTCATCCGGCTTTTGTTCAACTCTCCCTCACTACTTCCTTGTGATCTCTTTGAATGTAGACTTTGAGAGAAGGAAAAAATTAACTAAGGAAAAGCGGAAATTTTAAAGGTCTTCCCAAATACCTATATTTGTGTAATGCCTAAAAATAATTCCACTTCAGCTACTGTACTTTACTTTCTTTTTTTTTTTTTTTTTTGACAAAAGCTACTTGCTTTCAATAATACTATGGAGTATGTGAATATAGGATAGTATACCCGGTCACCCGGGTGCACCCGTTTAAAAAAAAAAAGCGGAAAGAATATATCTGTGTTTGATAATATGTTCTTTGAGTTTGATCACAGTGTTCATTAGTTATGAACTATGTTCTTTACATTATAGCTTTTGTTCCTTAACATACATTGATTAAAGATTTTTTTGGGTTTCAATAATACAAATAATGTTCTTTGAATTTGGCTCGTAGGTTCTTTGAGACAATGAGTGACGCACAAATTCTATGTTTATTATCATGTCGTATTTAAATTATTTTTTTCTTTGAATATTAAGTATCGTTTACTAATTATGTATGTTTTTTTTAATTCAGGATCGTTATGGTTGATGACGATATTATTTTGGGACCATGATTGAATTTCAGTTATAAAGAACATTCGTAATATTAAAAATTAGGTTATCCTTGTACAATGCACGATTAGAATTAATCTTTCTTGTAATTTATGTTCTGTTGCATTACATTGTATAAAGATTAGAATGAATATATAGTACCACTACATTCATACGTAGTACCACTGAATGTTCAGTGTTACTATTTGATCATCCAATGATACTATTGATCGCCTAGTGGTACACTCTAAATTCAGAATATGCATTTACATGAAATGACCCCTATGCCCCTTATGCATTTACTCATACCTCACTAACCTTCCTTTGGAAGGCCTCGTTTAGGGTAAAAATACCCCTGACACGTGGCCCAATCCAATAGTCACATGTGGCCCAATAAGAAGATGACACGTGGCAAAACATGGAAGCACCTGAATGAGAGAAAGGCCTCCTTACATCAGGAGGCCCAAATCTCGAGAAAGACGCTTGTTTCGGGAGTCCCTCGGGAGAGTTACAATACTGAGTATGCGCGCCTGACTTCTGTACTTGCAAAACCACGAAACTCCGGTTGGGTGGAGTTCCGCCTCCGACGATCAAGTTAGTATGATTCCGGATGGTAATAGTGCGGATAGTAAATAGGTATTTCTCCCTGATTCAAGGAGATTCCGCAATTAATATTGCTCGGGTTTAGTGTATGTATTTCTGAATGGGTAATAAATGAGGATCTTTCCCCTATTTATAGCGGATGAGGATCTGCTCCCCCATTGGGGGTATATTGCCACGTGTCAGCATCCAATTGGATCCCGTTGGGCCTCTGGTGGGCTGCCACGTGTAATCATACTATTGGGCCACGTGGCATAGGGTATTTTTACCCTAAACATTTGCCCCTCACAGGTGTGACGTGGCGTAGCCACGTGTCACCAGTGACAGGTGTCAAGCACAGGGGAGGCGACGGTTGATTTGCTTCCCGCCTCTCTCTTGGATTCGAATTTTGAAAAGTCGAGGCAGAAGGTGGTGATTTTTCCATGACCTCCTAGAAGACTGACCTAGGCGTATCACAAGTGGCGGATGAGGCCAGTTTGGACAAAGCATCCGCCTAATTGTTTTCTGACCGGGGCACCTGACTTAGATGAAACGCGTCAAGTGTCCCCGCCTAAAGGTATTTGATCATTGCCGGATGGGTGGCCTCGTAGTAACCATTGAATTGGCTAACGATCAGTTGGGAATCAGAGCAGGCGTCAACCTTTCTTGCCCCTGCTGCCTTACACATGCGTATACTGGCTAGCAGGGCCTCATACTCAGCTTCATTATTTGAAGCTTAAAACTTGAACCGTAGTGCATACTCGTACGTGTCTGCTTCCGGAGACTTACAAATTACGCCTGCACCACAGCGTTTCGAGGTAGAACTTCCGTCTACGAATAACTTCCAAACCTGATCGGTATTCTCCGGCTGTGCCGGCCTAGTCATTTCAACAATGAAGTCGGCAAACGCCTGACCTTTCACTGCCCGCCTAGGTTCAAAAGTTATCTCCAGGCTTTACATTTCAACAGCCCACTTGATCATTCTGCCGGATGACTCTATAATAGTCATTGGACGCTTGAGTGACTAATCAGTATAGACAATCACCGGATGAGCCAAGAAGTAAGGCTTCAACCGCTTGACTACTTTGTAAAGGGCCAGCCCAAATTTTTCAATCAGTGGGTACCGAAGTTCAGTATTTCTGAGTATATGGCTGAGGCAGGGGGCTTACCAGCCTTTGAAGAGTGCAAGTGTTGCTTTAACCTCTGAAATGCCGCCTCAGCTTCTTCTCCCCATTCAAATCTAGACCTCTTCCTGATTGCTTGGAAAAAGTAAAGGCACTTGTCACCTGACCGACTAAGGAATCTTCCTAATGCCGCCAGGCAATCGGTAAGTTTTTGGGCCTCCTTTGACTGTGCGGGGTGACTTCATGTCAATCACCGCCTGTACCTTCTCCGGGTTAGCCTCTATGCCTCTTTGATCAATCAGAAATCCGAGAAACTTCCCAGACTCAACACCAAAGACACACTTCTTGGGATTAAGCATGACCTTGTGCCGCCTGAGGGTGGTGAAGGTTTCTCGGAGGTCGGCTAGGTGATCCGCCTGAAGCTTGGATTTGACTATCATGTCATCAATATACGCCTCTAAATTCCTTCCAATTTGATTGATGAAAACCGTGTTTATCATTCGTTGGAAGGTAGCAGGCGCATTTTTCAACCCAAACGACATCACCGTGTAGCAATAGAGCCCCTGATCAGTGACGAAGGTCAAAAAGCTCCTGATGCTTCTTCCACAGGGGAATCTGATGGAAGCCTGAGGAGGCGTCCATGAAGCTCATCAAGGCATGACCGGCTGTAGAGTCAACTAGACTGTCAATCTTAGGAAGCGGATAGCTATCCTTCGGACACGCCTTGTTCAGATCTGTGTAATCCACACACATCCGCCAGGTCTCATTCGGCTTTTTGACAAGAACAACATTTTCTACCCAATCCGGATAGTAGCATTGCCGAATGAACCCAGCATCGAGGAGCTTTTTGACCTTGGCGGCTGCCGCCTAAGACCTCTCCTTGCCATGATCTCTCTTCTTTTGCCTAACCAGCCTTATTTTGGGATCAACAGCTAACTTGTGGACAGCTAGATCCGGGCTGACGCCTGGCATCTCTTCCACTTCAAAGGCAAAAATGTCTTTGAATTCTCTCAAAGGTTGGAGCAGGTTTGCCCCCAACTTTTCAAAAGCTACCGTCCCATTCTTGACCGTTCTGTCAGGACGGCTGTCGTCCAGGACGACATCAATGCTCTCACCAGCCGGCTGGGGTCGGGAGTCATCCGGCCTTTCCCTGGCTAGTGATTACTATTTTGTTTTTCTAGCGGGGGCCAATTGGTCCGCCTTTCGCTTTTTGCCGGCTGCCTTGGGGGCAGGCGCGGCTTCTGAGTCCTCGAGGTCAGCGGGTTCCTCGTTATGAACAGCTGCAGTAACAGTCGGCCTGACGTCTGAGAGGTAACACTCCCTAGCCGTCTTCTGGTCCCCGCTTAGGGCACCCACTGATCTGTCATCCCTCTGAAACTTGATCATCATAAGAGAGGGGATGATGACAGCTTTGGACTCGTTGAGGGTGGGGCGGCCCAGAATAAGGTTGTAGGCGGTCAATTCCTCGACCACCAAAAACTGGTCCAACTTCTCTGGTGACGGAGGCAGCACCCTCCGCCGCCTGGGGTTGTCCAGGGTGCTTGCCGCCTAGGTTGTTGGGACAAGCTTTGTCTTGGCCCCGTTCCTTCTTTTCCTTGGAACGGGTGCGCCTAGAGCGGAATGACCCGTCTGGGGCCATGTAGGTTTCGACATTGTAGTCATCTCCACTGCCACTTTCATGGTCCGTATGGACCTCAGGGTCAGCTGTAGGCCGGCTGCCCTCTGCATTCGGTACAGCATCAGATGCCATCTCAATAGTACTCTCCCCACAGACGGCACCAAATGTTTCGGGTGTTTTTGGAGTCCCTCGGGAGAGTTACAATACTGAGTATGCGCGCCTGACTTCTGTACCTGCAAAACCACGAAACTCCGGTTGGGTGGAGTTCCGCCTCCGACGATCAAGTTAGTATGATTCCGGATGGTAATAGTGCGGATAGTAAATAGGTATTTCTCCCTGATTCAAGGAGATTCCGCAATTAATATTGCTCGGGTTTAGTGTATGTATTTCTAAATGGGTAATAAATGAGGATCTTTCCCCTATTTATAGCAGATGAGGATCTGCTCCCCCATTGGGGGTATATTGCCACGTGTCAGCATCTAATTGGATCCCGTTGGGCCTCTAGTGGGCTGCCACGTGTAATCATACTACTGGGCCACGTGGCATAGGGTATTTTTACCCTAAACAACGCTAAAACGACACCCCCAAAGGACACTTGTCCTTACCTGATTGCGCCGCCTATTAGAGCACACCATTCTAGGTCATCAAACCCTAGATGGCACACATTCCCACCCCTATAAATACCCCAATCATTTATGATGGGAGGGGTGGATAGAGACATCTCATTCAAGAGTATTAAATTGCTCCAACTTCTCTCTACTTCCTCTCTTTAAATTACTTCGTTTTTCGATCACTAACTTGATCGTCGGAGGCGAATATTCCGTCAAATGAAATATTCATTTTTTTGCAGGTGTTCGCGATCGTCCGGCTATATTCAAGACCTGTATTCTGAGGGATTCCAAAAAACCCCGAAAAAAGACCCTAAGAAGAATTGGAACCTTAGAAAAATCGAACAAAGAAGTGAATTGTAAGGGGTTATAAATCAATGAGAAGGTATTGCGTGAGGCTTGCTTCACCAATAGCTTCGTGAGGCAAGCGTCAAAACAACCCTTCCTTGATATCATATAATTAATAGAGGATATCACCCAGCCTATAGACAATGGATGATATTATAGACATAATAGATTATATCATCTAGCCTATAAATATATCATCTAGCTTATAGATAGATGATATCATAGAATCAATAGAGAATATCATCCAGCCTATGGATGATATCATCCAGGCAATGGATGATATCATATACACAGTAGATGATGTCATATAGCTTATTGATGATATTATGCAGCTTATAGAGGATATCATCCGAGCAATGGATGGTATAGATGATATCATCCAGCTTATAGAAGATATTATAGAAACAATAAAGGATATCATCTAGACAATGATGGATGATATCATAGACACAATAGATGATATCATACAGCCTATTGATGATATCATCCATATAATTTCTCATACTATCTAAAATATTAGTCATATCATCCAAACAGTTAACAATATGACCAAAACAATTAATCATATCATCTAAACAAATAACCATTTCATTCAATCAATTAATCATAACATCCAACCTAAACATTTGAAGATATCATCCAAACATTTAATCATATCATCTAAACAATAAATGATACCATTTAATTAATTAATCATATCATCTAAACAACGAATGATATCATCTACTTAATTAATTATATTATTAAGCCTACACATGACAGGCTAAAGTTGTATCACTTAATCAAAAGTAATTCCTAAAACTACTAACTAAAATAGATAGGGAAGTAGGGTCGAATCCACAGGGAAACAGCGTTCTTTTATTCCTAATTAATTATTATAATATAAATTATCAAGAAATAAATAAGGGTTTGTATGAATTAAACTAAGATATCAATAATAAAAAGTCTAGGATCACAGGTTCACCAATAATTAATACTACGAGATAAAACATAATAATCAACAATCGATATTGCAAATAACATGATTAACAGGCTGTCTCAATTTATTAATCAACATAGATCTAACAGGCTCTCGCAATTTACTAAATCTAAGTTCATATTGAAAATAGCCTTTAATATCAAATTAACATCTGCTCGATTTATCAATTCAATATTGCTATACTTTTATAATCAAATCACATCTGCTCGATTCATAATCCAATTGTAAAGAATTAAAACAATTCAATAAGAAATTATCATGCAATATCAATAATCAACCAAAATAATTAATCCCTTCATATTAATTATAGATCCCGCAAGAACCCTAGAAATTAACTAATTGCATATATTTAAATCTAAACTAATCAAAACAATTAAACAAAGCATGATTAAAAGCAATAATAATAAACTAAATATGAAAAAATAATAAAAAGAACTTAAAGAAAATAATACTCCGTAATAATCAACTCATAATAACAAACCAAAAGTCAACTGCAACTAAAATCTAAAACTAATACTAATGATAAACAAAACTAAACTAAGACTAAAACTACTAAGTCTCACAAAAGCTACATAATCTAAGAATTAATATGAAACTAAGAAAAGAACTAAAAATAATAATGAAAAGCTAATCACTACAAAATCGTGAATTGGGTTTATATAAGCAACAAAACCTAATTCCACTCAAACTCTCCCAAAAGTTGCTCCTAATCAGATGTAGAGTAATATATTGGGCCCAAATCAAAGAGCAAAAATCGACTTAATACACCTTGCAGCATACTCATCCTGAAAGGAATGGTGTCCTTCCAACAAGTGTATTATTCTGATAGAGGGTTCAGAATTATTACAAAGGTAATTCTTCAGTAAGGTCAAATGATCGGAATGCCTAGGTGGAGGCCGCTTCCGATCAGTAATATTAAGGTATAATTAATATTACACCTTAATCTTAACTGAACCCTTCGGGTCGAACCCAATCGAACAACCGATCCGAGACGACGAATTAATCCGAAGGATTTATTGAGTCGACGGAGTTTTACGAATATAGACGTCGGATATCGAGCCTAAGGCGTCGAGACCGAGCGTCGCAAAATCACAACCAATAAGTACGAGCATAGCCGTAGCCAAGCTAGGCTAGCTCATCGCAAGCATAGGCGCACCATGTGTGTGCTAGGCGCACCATGGTGTGCTAGGCGCGCCATGCGTGCTAGGTGCACAAGGAAGCCCATCGCAGCCTTCGCATGGCATGACAGCACCATCGCAGGCCACACACACCATGCACAACACTATCGCATGGCTAGGCACTTGCGTATGTGCGTGTGCGTGTGTGCCTCGCTGGCTGCCAGCCCAGCATCCCTCCTATGCCGGTTTTGCATGAGGGGACCATTGCTTGGAGCAATGGCTTGGGGATCAAGGCAATGGTCCCCCCCCCCAAGCCTTTGGTCCTCACCTAACTCTCTTTCTCTCCTTGACACTTGTTGCATTGTGATTGATTTGATTATTAATTTATTTTGATTAATTATCAAAATTATTCATTCTCCCACATTGGTTGGGAAATGAAGTTCAAGGGTTCATTTCCCTATAAATACCAAAGTTTGGGTATTTGGGAAAGAATAACCTTGAGTGGAATTAAAAGGTAACTCTTGATTTGAGTAAACCTTGATTCGTAAAACTCATAGTTTTATTTGTCCGTGTCTCGACTAACCTTCGAGACTTAGGACGCTCGGGTCGGGTTTGAGGGTACGATCCCGTTGGAGACCTCGTATTTTCGGGGTTCAAGTAAGAGCTCATTGTTGAGCGAAGCACGCGTCAAAGGTATAATCTTTTATCCTTTCTTGTGTTTAATTATGTTTTGCTTGTTAATTGCATTTATTATGGGGGCGGGTCTTGGCGGGTTTCTTTCCGCGTAGTGTGGGTCACTACGAAACCCAACAGCGGTATCGGAGCCACGCTCCTTTTAATTTTTTTAATTATTTATTAATTAAGGTGTTTAAAAGTAAGATTTAATTTCTGGTTTTGCTTTTCTAATTAGATTAGAAGCTCATTTTAATTAATTTTAAAACTCGTATTTTTATCGATTTGGCTGTCGAACCCAGATATTGGCTCAAAAATAGTGGTTTTTGGGTGGAATCGACATTCTGAAACATAATTATGGAGTTATAATTAGTGCTTGAGTTGATATGCTATTTTTCACACAAACTTGGTTTTTCACAATTATGCAAATAAATGGCATTAATGTGTGAATGTTTGATGTAAATGTGTAATTTTAAGTTCCCAAGTATGTTAAAGTTCTAATCTTTAAAGGTTTAAATGATTGGAACTCTAACCCTAAATTCCATATTGAACAAAGTTTGGATTTTTCATGTTTGGTTGATTAAAATCCATGAAGTTCAAATACTTTTGAGTAAAATTTTGATTAATCTTCATATTGGAAGATGTAATCTTGTTATTTTACACAAGTATGAAAGTTGGAATTTTTTTTTTTATCATTAGATGGTTAATTTATTTTTCCAACTCCCATTTGTCAAATCCATTATTAATTTACATATTGGCTAAATTAATTATGGACATAGCTATTTCAATTTCAAGCATAAAGGAAGACCTAAATTGTTTCAAAAATGAATTTTTGGATAATTTAGGCATGTGCACCGTTAAAATTGAATTTAATTAAGTTGGACTTATTTTATTTTCATTTTTGCCCTTAAATTAATTCTAAAATAAATTTAGATTAATTTTATGTCACACGTAAATCGGGATTAAAATCCCGAGAAATGGCACGCAAATCAAGGCAAAAACACCCAAGCGCCACCAAGGCTAGCCGGGCTGCCTAGCAGCCCACATGTGGCTGCCTATGGTGCGCACAGGGGTGTGCCTTGAGAGGCTGCTGTGTGGCAGTGGGAGCAGCGTGCTGCCGTAGTGCTAGGTGCATGGCAGGGCTGCTGGAGTTGCTTGTGCGTGCTGCTGGGCAACGAGGCAACAAGCCCCAGCCAGCCTGCCACACGCTGCCAGGCACCAGCCAGCAAGCTAGCATGTGCAACATGCGTAGCGAGCTGCTAGTGCTCGCTGGCGCAGCATGCTACGCTGGGCGTGGATGCTGGCACACAACACAGCAAGCGCAACACATGGGCTGCCTAGCAGCCATGGTGCGCACCCACCAAGTGCTTGTGTGGGGTTTTTTTTCTTGATTTTGAGCTATGTAATTTTGCGAAAATTTTGCCGTTTTAAATTATTCATGTAATTATTTTAACGAGGTTAGACCTCGGTTTTTCCGGCTTTTGCAAAATTTTGATTTTGACAAATTATGGGTTATGCCGGCTTAATTAATCGGATTAATTAAGTATGGATGCAGAATTTAGTGGGAGCTTAGTTAATTACGTGAGCACTTTGCTTTTAAAAATAATGGATTAAACAACTTTGACTAGTTTTAATTAGTCGCGTTAATTGGATTAACCACCCAAGTTAGTTACTAGTTTTGCGTGTTTAATTATGTATTTCGTAATTTGCATGGGCCATTCACAAATAGTGAATGGGTGAATGGAAGATTGTTTTCAAAAACAGGTTATTGAAAATGGCAACTAGTGGGGCCCGACTAGGATAGAAAATATGGACTGCGTTCCGTCATGTATTTTTGTAAATCTAAATACGGTTTGCGAACCGTTAAGTATTTTTGTACTTTAGATTAATCTTAGTCGTACTAGCTAGTTATTTTATTTTGGCCAAAATGTCTCAAGACGGTGTTTCGATGAAGACGAGCCAAGATGAAGACCCATGGAAATTGAAGATTTCAAGGGGTCATGCTAGTTGCCAAATGCATCTATTTTATGCTTTATATATATTATATTGCTATATATGAATGTTAGATGCATGTCTAGGATTTCATATGTTGCAACGATTAGTTAAGTTCACTTAAATCAAACCAACATAGAAACCCTAGGTCCCTTAATAATATTGAGCTAAAATTTGCCGTTCCAAGAACAACACTTACCGAACTAATGCGCGTATGTGATGGGCTACGCCAAAGCGAGGCATCACTACTTCCCTAGGAACGTAAGGTATACTAGGTATACAAGTTGTCTTGGTTAAGCTCAACGATATCAGTAAGGAGTCCTTAGATGTCGTGGCAAAAGAGATAAAATTTCAAGGATGCATTAGATGCGACATTTTATCAAACCGAGAGTAGCTTGGAGCTATTAGCAATTGGATTGCTTACCTTAAGATATTTAATGATTAAGACAAGCCAAAGCATGCTTAACCATTTCTTGATCTTTGGGATCTCGGAATCATTTTATTCTCGCCCATATGGGACAATTTATTAATGCGTGGATAAAATACTCAATAAGATTGAAAATATGCATGAACGCTTTTAAATTTCAACTTATTGGATTATGAATGGTTTTTCATTTCAAATTCTTTCAATTGTAGAACAATGTCTGCAAGTAACTCAAACAACAACCAATTCTCTTTACGCTCAATTCTCGACAAGGAGAAGTTGAGCGGGCCAAATTTTCTTGATTGGCAAAGAAATTTGCGCATTATACTAATGCAAGAGCAAAAGGAATACGTCCTTGATGAGGAAATGCCCGACGCTCCAAATGAGGAGGTCACTCAGGCTGCCCTTAACCGATGGCAATGTGCCAATCGGGATATCAAATGCATCTTGTTGGCCACTATGTCTCCGGACCTTCAAAAGACTTTCTTTGAAAAGGAGACGTCTTTTGAGATCATTTATGAGCTTCAGAATATGTTTCAAGAGCAGGCCCGAACTGAAAGGTTCGAAACCCACAGGCAGATCCTTGAGAGCAAGCTCAAGAAAGGAGAGCTAGTCAGCCCGCATGTCCTCAAAGTGATTGGATTATTTGAGAACATGGAAAGGCTTGATGCTGGGTATTCAACCGAGATGGCAATTGACATCATTCTCCACTCGTTTCACAAAGGCTATGATCAGTTCAAGATGAACTATAATATGCATAGCATGGAGAAAACCCTCACCGAGCTTCATGGTATGTTGAAGCAAGCCGAGCAAACCCTCAAGGATGAGGGGAAGCATGACATGCTCATGGTGAGGAAGGGTAAGCCATTCAAACATCCGGGCAAGAAGAAGAGCTTTAAAGGGAAAAAGAGAAATTTTCCGCCTAAGTCAAACACTGCCAAGGGCAGCAAGGACAAAAGGGTAGCCTCTTCCAAGTCTGATTCCGAATGTTTCTACTGCAAGAAGAAGGGACATTGGAAACGGGACTGCCTCAAATTCAAGGAAGATAAGAAGAACGACACCGTTTCTTCTTCATCAGGTATTTTTGTTATAGACTTAAACTTCGCTAGCAAAACATCATGGGTATTAGATACCGGATGTGGCTCACACCTTTGTTCCAATGCTCAGGGACTAAGGATAAATAGGAGGCTAGAGAAGGGAGAGGTCGAGCTTCGGGTCGGCAATGGAGCAAGAATGTCTGTCGTCTCCGTTGGAACTCTCAGTTTGTCTTTGCCCTCTAGGCTTATTTTGGAACTTGACAATTGTTATCATGTTCCTAGAGTTACCAAAAACATTATTTCAATTTCGGCGTTGGACACCAAAGGTTTTAAATTTCAAATTAAGAACAATAGTTGTTCATTTTATTTTGATAATGTTTTATATGGTAAAGCATATTAAGAAAATTGTCTTTATGTGCTTTCTCTTGACAAACAAGTCTATAACATTGATGATACCGCCAAATAGGCTAAGGCCATCGAGTCGAATCAAACCTACTTGTTGCATTGTCGTCTTGGCCATATTAACGTCAAACGCATCAAGAAACTTCTATAAAAAGGTGTTCTTGACTCATTCGACTTAGAGTCGTTTGAAAATTGCGAAGGATGTCTATTAGGCAAGATGATAAAACAACCATTCTCCAAGTTGGGAGAAAGGGCAAGTGACTTATTAGGTCTAATATACACGGATGTATGTGGACCAATGAGAACACCCGCAAGACAAGGTTACCGATATTTCATCACCTTCACCGACGATTTTAGTAGATATGGCTATATCTACTTAATGTCGAATAAATCTGAATCCTTTGAGAAATTCAAAGAATTTTAGAAAGAAGTTGAAAATCAACTTTGCAAGAAAATTAAAGCACTTTGATCGGATCGAGGTGGCGAATATTTGAGCCATGAATTCGACGATCACTTGAAAGAAAATAGTATTCTTTCAGAGTTGACACCTCCCGAAACTCCTCAATGGAAAGGAGTGTCCGAACGGAGGAATCGAACCTTGTTAGACATGGTTCGATCAATGATGGGTCTTAGTGAACTTCCTATCTCTTTCTGGGGACATGCGCTACAAACCGCGACACTAACACTGAACCGCGCTCCGTCAAAAGCTGTTGAAAAGACTCCATTTGAATTATGGACTAAGAAACCTCCTAGGTTGTCTTTTCTCAAGATTTGGGGATGCGAAGTATATGTCAAGCGATTAATTTCGGACAAACTTCACCCCAAATCGGATAAGTGTTTCTTTATGGGATATCCAAAAGAAACCAAAGGGTATTACTTCTACAATAAATTCGAGAACAAAGTGTTTGTTGCTCGTGATGGTGTCTTTTTGGAGAAGGAACACCTTTCCAAAATGACAAGTGGGAGGAAAATCGAACTCGACGAAGTTCGAGAGGACGAGCAACAATGTCAACCTGATAAAACTGACAATCTAAGTGCTTTGGAAGCAGCTGGGAAGATTGGTCAGAATCAAACAGACAATGTAAATGCTCAACCTATTACCCTTCGTAGGTCGCAACGACAAAGATCTCAACCAGACAGATACCTTGGTATGGTCTTAACCGATGATCAAGACATCCTAGTTATGGATGGAGATGAGCCAGCGACATACAAGCAAGCTATGACGAGCCCCGACTCTGCTAAATGGCAAGAGGCCATGAAATCCGAGATGGACTCCATGTCTGAAAATCAAGTGTGGGACTTGGTGAATTTGCCCGAGGGTTTCACACCCATTGGTTGCAATTGGATCTTCAAATTGAAGACAGACAAGGATGGAAATGTATCGATATACAAGGCTATACTGTTGGCAAAAGGTTATAGGCAAGTCCACGGGATTGACTATGATGAAACCTTTTCACCAGTTGCAATGCTAATGTCTGTCCGGATTATTCTAGCGATTGCTGCATATTACGATTATGAAATATGGCAGATGGATGTCAAAACCGCCTTCCTAAATGGGATTTTGGAAGAAACTGTGTACATGACACAGCCAGAAGGTTTTGTCGATTCGAGCAACGCTGGAAAGGTTTGCAAGCTTAAGAAGTGCATTTATGGACTAAAGCAAGCAAGCAGGAGTTGGAATCTGCGATTTGATGAAGCCATCAGCAAGTTTGGTTTTATCAAGAATCCAGATGAATCTTGTGTATACAAGATGATCAGTGGGAGTGACATCGCATTCCTAGTCCTATATATCGATGACATATTGCTCATTGGAAACAACACAAAATTATTGGAGTCCGTAAAGGGCAGGTTGGGAAGGTGCTTTTCAATGAAGGACTTAGGAGAGGCACATTACATATTGGGCATCAAGATCTACAGGGATAGATCTAAGCGGATGATTGGATTGAGCCAGAGTACTTACATTGATAAAGTTCTGGCACGATTCAACATGGAGAATGCCAAGAGAGGGCATCTACCCATGTCCCATGGCGTAACTCTCAGCAAGAAACAGTGTCCACAGACACCTGTTGAGCGAGAGAGAATGGATCAGATTCCATATGCTTCGCTAATTGGGTCGATCATGTATTCCATGATATGTACCAGGCCAGATGTCTCGTATGCCTTGAGTGCTACAAGCCGATACCCATCAAACCCAGGAGAGGCGCATTGGACTGCGACCAAGAATATCCTGAAGTATCTGAAAAGGAACAAGGATAAATTCCTGGTTTATGGTGGCCATAAAGACCTGATTGTTGAAGGTTACACCGACGCTAGCTTCCAGACTCACAGATATGACTTCAAGTCACAGTCAGGGTACATATTTTGCCTAAATGGAGGAGCATTTAGCTGGAAGAGTGCCAAGCAGAGCACAACTACAGACTCTACAACTGAAGCCGACTACTTGGCTGCTTCAGAAGCTGCTAAGGAGGCTGCTTGGATTCGCAAGTTCATCAGTGAACTTGGTGTTGTACCCTCCATCAAGGGTCCGATAGATCTCTACTGTGACAACAATGGAGCTATCGCTCAGGCCAGAGAGCTAAGAGAGCACCAGAAGGTCAAACATGTCCAAAGGCGATTTCACATGATAAGGGAATGGAAATCCGAGGGTGAAATCAGAATTTGCAAGATCGGCACGGATGATAATGTAGTCGATCCTTTGACTAAACCTTTGCCTCAAGTGAAACACAACAAGCACATTGAGGCAATGGGAATCAAGCACGTGGGAGACTGGCTTTGAAATTCCCTGTACATGTGTTTTAATTAAAGTGGTATTTTTAATGTAAGACACTGTATTGAAACCATTCATTAATGGAGTAATTAATTTTTGTGCAAAATTATCATTCACTCCATTGCTATTTAATTGTGGTTTAGAATTAAATAATGAGTCCATTCGATTTATGGAAATATTCAAAACGGGGTATCAAGACCATGTCTTGGATAAAGAAACACCTGTTAAGTGAACATTGAATATTTAGATCGGAAATTATCCCTAATCGAGGTCATCTAACTGATGGACGATTGATGACCACCAGAGATTAGTGTGTAGTATGATTTACAACACCGTTTCTTGTGCTGCAAGTACATGACGGTTGTTTCGGGGTTTTTTGATGTGTCCTGCGGGAGAGTTACGATTCCAAGACTGAGCTGCCTATGCTTGTACCTGCAAGATCACGAAGACTCCGGTTGGTAGGAGTTTCGCCTCCGACGATCAAGTTAGTATACGTACAGGAGTAAAGAATTCGGAATAGGTAAAGTTCTTCTCGCTGATTGGGAGAATTCCGCAATTAATATTGCTCAGTTATAGTGTTGGTATTTGTGAATGCCCCATTAATGAGGTTTGCCCCACTATTTATAGTGGGACAGACAAGCCTCCCATGTAGGGGTACCAAGGACACGTGTCAACAGGGGATTGGAGCCCTGTGGACTAATGGCGATGCGCCACGTGTCACCAGCCCATTGGGCCACGTGTCTAGGGTAATTTTTACCTTAAACATTTGCCCCTCACAGGTGCTGACGTAGCCGATCCACGTGGCACCTGTGAAGAACTCTCTCTTCCTTTTTTTTTTTTTTTTTTTTTTGAATCTCTTGGATTCTGGCTGTTTGGGTGAAAAGGCGGGAGAAGCAGAAGGTGAAGGGTTAAGACTCTTCGCCTTATGAGGAGGGGCCTATAAATAGCCAAGTCCCCTTCCCGAGCCCTCATTTACAAACTTTGCAAATTTTCTGATTTTCGAGAGCAGCTGGTATTGAGAGTATTTCTGATATAGTTTCCGCGCGATCATCCAGTTTATCACCGTCTGCGGGTTTGATAACAAGCCAAATTTGCACCTGCACTTCAAACAACACAGGCGGCTCAAGAGACGCCTGTGTCTTCGCAAGCAATCCCAAGAAATTCTCAGCGACCAAGCGGTTTTCTCCTTCTTCATTTTAGGTACCGCCTCTATTCTTTCAAGCTCTCCCATGTATTTACGCTTGAGTCTTTTGTTTATTTTCTCGTTTATTTGTCCCATAGTTAGATGGACCCTTTATACCCCCATCCGGAACATAATAATGAGACCAGCCGGTCTAATAGTACGACTGAGTCTAGAACTGGAAACACCGACTATAGACTCTGGGATTTGACTTGTTTGTCTCCAAATCCGACCGTCTTCGTGTCTGTGCAGGACACAATGGCCAGAACCAGGAGGACGGTTGTGGACCCCAATTACAGAGGCGGTGGCTCTGACGAGTTGCCGGCTGATGAGAGGGCCCCTAATGAGGCGGTCGTGGGATCTGCCGGAGGTACTCCTAGTACACCTAATGATAGCATTCTAGGCTCTGATCAGGGAGGCGGTGAGGAAGCCGCCTTCGTAGAACGAAGAAACTCATCCCAAGAGGCCTCCTCCTCTGCTTTCGGCTCTGCTCTCGGACCTGTGGAGAGCAGCTCTAGCTATCTAACAACATCCGTCGATAGTGAGGAGGAGGAGAGGCCCTCCTGGCAAACTAAGGGTGATCCTTTGATAATCACCGTCTCTGCCAAAGATAGGGCCATGATGCAGAGCAACTTGGCTGATTTCGTCCTCAAACGGCCCCTTGGAACGGGATATAAACTGGTGGTCCCGCCTGAGAAGGGGACAATTGCTTGGGAGGATAACCAGCGCGACGTAGACGGCTGGTTTGGCTGCTACGAGGCGGCATTCTTGGCGGGGCTCCGCTTCCCTCTTCATGACACAATAAAGGCCATACTAAGGGGGTATGGCCTGGGCATCTGGCAACTCACCCCCAACTCTTGGGTGAATATTCTCGGGTACATCGCCGCTTGCGAAATGTAGGATCTGAACCCTGGATGGGAGGCGTTTGCCCATATGCACTACTTGAGTAGGAGCCCAGGCGGCTGGAGATCCTGGTACACCTTGACCACTTACCCCCAGTACCTCATGACACTTAATAAACCGTCTAAGTGGTCGGACTGGAAGAGCCGCTTCTACCTGGTCAAGGCTCCAACCAACGAGGAAAACAAAGAGTTCCGGACATACAACCGGAAACCTGAACTTTTGGGGCAGAAATGCCGGATGCCCCCAGTGCCGGAGAGGGATAGGGAAGCAATACTGGACTCCCACTTTTTCGAGCTCGTCCCTTCCACCCTCTCAACCGGAGAGGTAATAAGGGTGCCCAGAAATTGGGTGCCCAAACATGAGTTTCTAAGGGACGAGGCCTTTTTGTCCGCTTGCGAGCTTAGCAGCATATTCGAAAAACGTAGGTTGAAAGCCTCATCCGGCGTATTTACGCCAGATGACAATTTTCTTTTGATTACAATGCCTATTTGCTATTGTCCTGACCTTGACCGGACGTATTTGATTTGTGTTTTGCAGAAGAAGCAAAGGACATGTTGGCAACAGAGAAAACGCCTGCTAGGAAGGCTTCAGACATCCGCAAGGAGAATCTGGAGAAAAAACTTGCTGCTCAGGTGGCTAAGAAGGTTAGACCGTCTGACGTATCTTTGATTTGTTTGCTTTACTCCCGCTTTGCTCGTTTTTTTTACCGTTTGTTACTTCGTTTCAGGATGGGAGCAAAGCTCCTCGCTCCCTTCATAAGCAGATTCGGCCGAGGCCGACTGTAGTGGAGCTTGCATCTGAGGTGTAGAAGACCATATCCACCGCCCGACCCTCTACCGGCGGTATATCAATAAAGACCCCAGGCGGGTCTACTGCTGAAGCGGCCTCAAGAGAGGTCACACCAATAAGGACCTCAACCGGTTCTACTGACGGAGGCCCTAGAGGTCTCCAACAACAAGGTACAAATCCCTTCATCCTCGCGCTGCTTGACCTGCCCATGCGGGTTAAGTCTTATTCTCAGTCTCAGCCGGGAGATTCTCCAATAAGCCAGCAATCAATAGGCGGAGCATATGCAGCTTTCTCACCGTCTGTTTCTGGTGCAGATAATTCCCCCCCGCTGGCCGGATGCAGCTCAGTATGCCCGAGCCATGCTAAAAGCCGTCCCCCGGGACGAGAAGGAGGCGATCCCTGGGATCAACACCTTCAACGCCGACCGTGTAATGGTCGAACTAGCTGATGTTAGCTTGAAGTACCCACCCGTCATTTTATTTTATGTATGCACATCCGATTTTTCTACTGACGCCGGTTGTATTGTTGCAGGCACTGCTGCGCGTAGAAGGGCTCAAAAAGGCCTACATAAGCAAACAGGAGGAGGTAAGGAGAGCCAAACGTTCTGCGGATGACGCACATAACGTTGTTGAATATTCAATGATTGTGCATGACTTAGAAACTAAATCTATAATCATGCGACAGGCGGACCAGGTCAAGACCCTCTAGAAGGCCCTCAATGAGTCCAAGGTCAAATTGGACAATCTCAAGGTGACGCTAGACAATGCCGAGAAGGAGCTCAAGGAACATGAGGAGCCCCTCAAACGGCTAGATCAGGCGGAGAAGACCAGCACCCGCCTGCAACAAGAGAATGACCGCCTGATCAAAGAGGCGGCTGCTGGAAAGGGCAACTTCCAGGCCACCTTTGAAGCAGAACAGAGCCGGCTCATTGAGGAGAATGAGCAAGACTGCGAGAACAGAATGAAAAGGGCGTTCTCCATTATCCATCCGGGTACAGACTACAACGTCTAGGAGCTCGCCTACAAATATGCTGATCTTGTCATTCTGGCTGAAGAGGAGGGTCAGCCGGGGCCTGAACCCTATGAGAAGTGGGTTGAGGCGGAGTTCAAAAGGATGGAGGAGGAAGCGGCTGCTAACGAGGAGGCTATTCAAGATGAAGTTGCTCCTAGCTCCGTCCCCATCGTTGACCCGTCACACCCGGAAGGGACTCAAGCTCCAAGTGACCGGGTGACTGTGCAGATAGAATAGCAACGACCTCCCGGCCTGCGCGCCGTGCATTATCTTGTAATCGCGCCGGATGAATCGGCTTATTCCGCCATTGTATTTTATTTCGAATATTAATATATATATTTTCTCACCGGCTGTGCCGGTTTTGTTGAATGATTTCTCCTTATTTGCACTTCTTTTAATTTTGCTTAAAAATTTCTTCAAGTACTATTGCCGTGTGAAACAGAGACGGGTGGGGTTAGGAATATTGCCCCCGGATAGGTGACTGGTAAAGCTGCACTCAGCCAGGCGGTTATTCGTATGCCTCCGGTTAGGGACCATTAATATTTACACGTACAACCCGGGTGAAAACACGGCTTTTAAGCCCCGTGTAGATTTTGTTTTGCTTGATTGCCGGCTGCCTTTTTTCGTTAAGTGCCCAAAGCTTAGGGCCTTGCTAACATTGATAGCGAACCGTATGTGATGCTTTTGCGTAAAATTGGGTTAGCATTAACATATTTATCCTGCGCCTGCCTCTTCAGAAGGGGCAGACGGCGGACTAGATGTACTGGGAGTACCAGCTCCCTTTTTCAGGGCTAGCTTCTGTTGGTACTGCTTTTCAAAGAGTAAGCCGAATGTACTCTTGGAAGTGTTAGTCAGCTATTCTTTGATGCAATGGATCATTCAGGCGAAAATAACCGAATTGATTTCCTTTTATTATATCCGCCTGAGTTTCGACCACTAGAGTAATTTACCACCCAGAAGGGAGATGCTCTCTTCAGTGAATTCACTCGTATGGGCGTCACTGGATGTGTTTTTGTGATATATGTGCCGCTTGGGTAATGCCCAAGACATGGCGCATGAAAATTAAATGATGAAAGCCGCTTGTGTTAAGCACAAGACCTGGCATATGAAAATTAAATGATGAAAGCCGCTTGTGTTAAGCACAAGACATGGCATAGGTATACAAAAATGTAATGAACCAAACTTTTTCCATTAATCATACGGTAATTACAAGAGATTTACAGTTCTTAGAAGTATTACTTTTTTAAGTTGTCTACATTCCAAGTTCTAGGCAACTTCCTTCCGTCTGGGGTCTCCAGGCGGTATGTGCCATTTCTAACTTCTTCAAAAATCCGGTAGGGACCCTCCCAATTTGGGGTTAGCTTGCCCTACTCGTTTGCCCTACCGGTTGCCTCCATTTTGCGGAGTACAAAGTCCCCTACTTTCAAGGGCCGCTTGTGTACCCGTTTGTTGTAGGCTCTAGTCATTCTCAGACGGTAGACCTCTTGTCGTAAGGCGACGTTGCCCCTTCGCTCTGGAAGAGCATCCAGGGCAAGACGCATGGCCTCCCAATTGGCCTCCTCATCATACAACATGATACAGAGAGTTGGTTCATAGTGCTCAATAGGAAGAATAACCTCATGACCGTATGTCATAAGGAACGGGGTTTCACCGGTTGCCCCTTTCTCAGTTGTTCTGATAGCCCAAAGAACATGAGGCAACTCCTCTGCCCATAGACCACCAGCCCTTTCAACTTTCCTCTGAATGTCGTCTGAGATAATCTTATTGAAGGCCTCAACTTGTCCGTTTTCCTGGGGCTTGCCTACAGACGCAAAGCAATGGGAGATACCCTGATCCCCCAACCAGCCCTTGAGCACAGGCGTTTCAAATTGAGGACCATTGTCGAAGACCATAGACATAGGGACCCCAAACCGGGTGATGATGTTTCTCCAAATGAAGGAGATCACATCCTTGGTCTTTATGCCTTTGACCGCCTCTGCTTCAACCCATTTGGTGAAGTAGTCTACGGCTACCAGGATGTAGCGCCGACCGCCTGAAGCAGGTGTGTATGGTCCCAAGATATCCATGCCCCATTTTGGAAACGGGACCGGACTATGTATAGCTGTAAGGTCTGTTGCCGGACGATGTATCAACCGGCCAAACCGTTGGCACTTATCACACCTCTTTACCAGATCCATGGCGTCTGCCTCAAGAGTGGGCTAAAAATATCCTTGCCGCCTAGTTCTTTTAGCTAGGGATCTGCCGCCTATATGCGATCCACAAAAACCCGCGTGCAGATCTTTCAAGACTTCCTTTCCCCTTTCTGGGGTCACACACTTCAGAAACGGCTGTAAGTATCCCTTCCGGAGAAGTTCTCCTTGATGCATAACAAAGCTCAAAGCTCGCTTCTTGAGCGTAGCTGCTTCTGAAGGGACATCCAGTAAAGAGCGATCTGTCGGATAAGCCCGGATAGGGTCCATCCAGGTGGCGCTTCGGTCCAAAATTCCAATGGGATCATGCTCTATGCTTCTTTTATCCATGACTTCCCAAAAGACTGTCCTCGGCGCATCGCAGGAGGCGGATAATGCCAATTTGGAGAACGCATCCGCGTGATTGTTTTCAGACCGTGGCACTTAACTCAATGGAATTCATCAAGTGACGCAGCCTCTTCCCTGACCGCCTGCAGATATTTGATCATAGCCGGATGGGTGGCTTCATAGTCACCGTGGTATTGGCTAACGATCAATTGAGAGTCTGAGCAGGCGTCAACTTTCCTTGCTCCAGCTGCCTTACACATACGCATGCCGGCTAGCAGGGCTGCATATTCTGCCTCGTTATTTGAGGCTTGGAACTTAAACCGTGGTGCATATTCAAACTTATCCCCTTTCGGAGAATGGCAAATAACGCCTGCACCACAGCCGTTTGCTGTAGAACTACCGTCTACAAACAGCTTCCATACCTGATCAAGATTTTCCGGTTGCACCGGCCTAGTCATCTCAACAATGAAGTCGGCAAACGCCTGACCTTTCACTGCCTGCCTGGGTTCGAAAGTTATCTCCAGGCTTTGCATTTCAACAGCCCATTTGATCATTCTACCGGATGACTCTATGGTGGTCATTGGGCGCTTGAGTGGCTGATCAGTGTATACAGTTACCGGATGAGCCAGGAAGTAGGGCTTCAACTGCTTGACTGCTTTGTAGAGGGCCAACCCGAATTTTTCGATCATAGGGTACTGGAGCTCAGCATTTCTAAGAATATGACTGATGAAATACACCGGGAGTTGATTGCCGTCTCTCTCAGCAAGGAGAACAACACTAAGGGAGTGATCTGAGACGGCTTGATACATGTAGAGAGCCTCCTGGGGCAGAGGGCTCACTAGCCTTGGTAAAGAATGCAGATGCTGCTTGAGCTTCTGAAATGCCACCTCAGCCTCTTCTCCTCACTCAAACCTTGACCTCTTCCTAATTGCTTGGAAGAAATAGAGGCATTTATCGCCAGACCGGCTGAGTAATCTCGCCAATGCCGCCAGGCAACCGGTGAGTTTTTGGACTTCTCTTACAGTGCGGGGTGACTGCATGTCAATTATCGCCTGTACCTTTTCCGGATTAGCCTCAATTCCCTTTTGATCAATCAGAAATCCAAGGAACTTCCCAGAATCAACACCAAAGACACACTTCTTAGGGTTAAGCATGACCTTGTGCCGCCTGAGTGTGGTGAATGTTTCTCGGAGGTCAGCTAGGTGATCCGTCTGTAGCTTGGATTTGACTATCATGTCATCGATAAACGCCTCTACATTTCGGCCTATCTGATGGCAGAAAACTTTGTTTATCATTCGCTGAAATGTAGCAGGCGCATTCTTCAACCCAAACGGCATCACTGTGTAACAGAATAACCCTGATTAGTGACGAATGCCGTCTTTTCTTGATCTTTTCCAGAGGGGTATCTGATGGAAGCCTGAGTAGGCGTCCATGAAGCTCATCAAAGCATGATCGACTGTAGAGTCGACCAAGCTGTCGATCTGTGGAAGCGGGTAATTGTCCTTTGGACATGCTCTGTTTAGATGTGTGTAGTCTACACACATCCGCCAAGTTCCATTTGGCTTTTTAACCAGGACAACGTTTGTTACCCAATTCGGGTAGTAGCATTGCCGAATAAACCCAGCATCTAACAACTTCTTAACCTCGGCGGCTACCGCCTGAGATCTCTCCTCGCCATGATTTCTCTTCTTCTGCCTAACCGGCTTCTTTTTTGGATCCACGGCGAGTTTTGGACAGCTAGATCCGGGCTTACGCCTGGCATCTCTTCCACTTCAAAGGCAAAAATGTCTTTGAATTCCTTCAGCAGTTGGAGCAAATATGCCCCCAACACCTTAAAAGCAACCGTCCCAACCTTGACGGTTCTGTCGGGCCGGTTGGGGTCGAAATTCATCCGACCTTTCACCGACAAGTGATTGCTATTGCTTTTCTTTTTTGACGGGTGCCAGTTGGTCCGCCTTTCTGCCCTTGGAGCCGGGACTGCGAGATCGCAGTTATCAACGTCTATGGGCTCACCTTGACCGGCTGTACCCATAGGTGGTTTGACGTCAGAGAAATAGCACTCCCTAGCCGTCTTCTGGTCCCCGTTTAAGTAACCGACTATACCATCATCCTTCTCAAATTTGACCAGCATTAGAGACGGGATGATGACAGCCTTAGACTCGTTGAGGGTCCGACGGCCAAATATCATGTTATAGGCAGTCAGTTCCTCCACAACTAAGAACTTGACGACCCTGTGGCGTCCTTGCCCCTTTTCACCCAACCGGATAGGATGGTCAATGCTTCCCACCGGATGCACCACTCCTCCCCCAAAACCGACTAAGGGGTGAGGCGCCTGTTGCATGATGGTGGGCTTGTACTTGAGCTTTGTCAAGCACTGATAGCTGATTAGGTTAGACGAGCTCCCGGTATCTATTAAGGACCTCAGGAAAGATGTCTTTCAACGCCTGGCCCTCATCCACTGAGTTGACCAGCTTCCTGATGTTGTCTTTTGTACCCCGGATGGTTGGGCCTCCACCGGCAAAACCGCCTGCTATATTGAAGACTGTCTCTTCATCCGTTTCGGAGTTAGCAGGGCCGGGTTTTGCCGCCTGCCCCTTGCTTGTTTTGGGGTTGCCTTTGGGCTTTGGCAGGTAAGACTTTAGAGCTCCCTTGTTAGCTAGACGGTCTAACAGCCGCCTGAGGTTGTAGCAGCCATTAGTTTCATGGCCAACATCCTCATGGTATTGGCAGTACTTGCTCTTATCCCGGCTGCTGGTGGGGCTTTTCATTGCGGCCGATTTTTGGAGGGACAACCGGTCCTTGATTTCCATGAGAATGGAGGAGCAGTCCTTTGTGAACTCGTACTTGGGGACTTACGGTTCAGATTTTCTTCTTGCCTTTTTGGCCGGCTGACCAGACCGGTCTGCCGCCCAGATTGTTTTTCTCTTGTCTTCCTTTTTTGCCGGTGGCTGTGGCCGGTTATCTTTTCAGTCAGATTTTTTGAAATCTGACGGTTGCTTTACAGCACAAAGCTCCGTCGCCTGTATATAGGCTTCTGCTTCCATTAATGCCTCTTGAAGGGTGGCTACCCTTTTCCGGACGAAGTCGAACTTGAAGGTCGACCCATCCTTCAAACCCTTGAAGAAGTTTGTGTAAGCAACTTCGTCAGACAGCCTATGAATCTGAATTCTCATCAGATTGAACCGCCTAACATAGGACCGGAGTCCTTCCTTCTCACCCTGTTGTATTGCCCCAAGATCAAGGCTGGTCTTTTTGGCAGGGATGTTCATTGAGAAGTTTGACGTGAATAAATACGCCAGAGTTCTGAAGTTGTTTATGCATCCGGCTGGTAAGTTACCAAACCACCGTTGGGCAATGCCCTTCAGGGTCGCCGGGATGCATCGACACCAGGCGGCATCATCCAACCCCTGTAGATACATGAGGTAGGAGTATGCCATTAGATGGTCTTCCGGATTGGAGGTACCATCATAGGCACCTACCAACACATTCTTGACCTTAGGCGGTTGTGCCACCTGGGTTATGTTTGGCGAGATTGCCGTAGGCTGTTCTCCCAAATTAAGCAGACGCAACTGCCAATCCATGGGTTGGAACGGCTGCTGCCCATGACCCCCGAAAAGGCTGGTGCAGAAAAAGGGGATCCACCCGGTACATATGGCGGACCATATTGTCCCGGCTGGATCACTTTAGGACCAGATCGCGCGGAGGGTTCGCGAGACTGACCCGCTTGGTCTGTTTCCGAGTGTCTGACGGAGACACTGCGGAGGCTGTCAGGGAAGGTCGACGTTGAGGCCGACGCAGACAGCTGCTGATTTCTCTTCTCCTGGAGAAACGTCCGGGCATCAGAGAAGGTTTTCTTGGATCCATCCGGCTGTAAGTGCCGGATGACTTTTCTGTGCTCCATTTGAGGGAAGCGGAGCCTATTTAAGTTGATCTGGGGCCTCTCCCCCAACTTGGGCTTGGGATGAGGAGTGGGCACACGATCCTTCAGAGCCTTCTTCCTAGAGGATGAAGGCTTCTTAGCCGACTTACCCTTCTGGGGGGTGGCTGACTCGATGAGATCCTTTATCTCGCCTTTGAAACTATTCATGAAAGTCATGAGTTCGTTTCTTGTGACGGGAGCAGATCCCACTGCTGCCTGGGCATCCCCAACCGGCATACCGGTTATGTTGTTGGGAGCAGCTTGATTCTCACCTCGTTCCTTCATTTCTTTGGAACGGGTGCGCTTTGTTCTAAAGGACCCGTCTGGGGCCACATAGGTGTCGATTTTATAGTCGTCACCACTTTCATGGTCCGTCTGGACCTCAGGCTCGGCCAAGGGCCGTTTGTCCAGATTCGATGGTACAGTATCAGAAGTCATCTTGGAAGTACCCTCCCCACAGACGTCGCCAATGTTTCTGGGTTTTTTGATGTGTTCTGCGGGAGAGTTACGATTCCAAGACTGAGCTGCCTATGCCTGTACCTGCAAGATCACGAAGACTCCGGTTGGTAGGAGCTTCGCCTCCGACGATCAAGTTAGTATACGTACAGGAGGAAAGAATACGGAATAGGTAAAGTCCTTCTCGCTGATTGGGAGAATTCCGCAATTAATATTGCTCAATTATAGTGTTTGTATTTATGAATGCCCCATTAATGAGGTTTGCCCCACTATTTATAGTGGGACACACAAGCCCCCCATGTAGGGTACCAAGGACACGTGTCAACAGGGGATTGGAGCCCTGTGGACTAATGGCGATGCGCCACGTGTCACCAGCCCATTGGGCCACGTGTCTAGGGTAATTTTTACCCTAAACAATGGTCATAAATCATTTGCACAGGTGCCAGTTTGGAACTGCACTTGATCAACCTATGAGAGTATTTTAAGAGATTAAAAAATTGTCACAAGTACATTTCTCATTAAAGCTATCGGAACTCGTTTCCTCGACCATGAGTATTGTGAAGTTTTCTTGTTTTAGAACTAGTCTCTTTGATGTTGCCCAACGTCTGCCGTATCTGGGGATCATAGCGGGAACAGTCGGGAGGTTAGGTCCTCTTAGTAAGAGAAACTTACAATGCAAGACTGGGAATGTCCCCCTATCAACAATAGGGAATATGTCTTTGTTGTTTACAAGGCCGCTCGATGAGCGAGACTGTGAAAATGCATGGCCGTGCTCAGATGGATTTTAGAAATCATCTGTTTATTGACAGTCAAACTCGGAGATCGAGAAACACTTCTGAACGTAATAAGGATGACGATGAATCTTACCTTATAGTTCACGAAGAGACATTAAGCGACATAGGAAATGGGCTATACACTATATGCACACTTGTCCGGAAGGAAAAGTGGGAGATTGAAAGGAATGGTGTCCTTCCAACAAGTGTATTATTCTGATAGAGGGTTCAGAATTATTACAAAGCTAATTCTTCAGTAAGGTCAAGTGATCGGAATGCCTAGGTGGAGGCCGCTTCCGATCAGTAATATTAAGGTATAATTAATATTACAACTTAATCTTAACTGAACCCTTCGGGTCGAACCCAATCAAACAACCGATCGAGACGACGAATTAATCCGAAGGATGTAATGAGTCGACGGAGTTTTACAAATATAGACGTCGGATATCGAGCCTAAGGCGTCGAGACCGAGCGTTGCAAAATCACAAGCAACAAGTACGAGCATAGCCGTAGCCAGGCTAGGCTAGCTCATCGCAAGCATAGGCGCACCATGTGTGTGCTAGGCGCACCATGGTGTGCTAGGCGCGTCATGCGTGCTAGGTGCACAAGGCAGCCCATCGCAGCCTTATCATGGCATGGCAGCACCATCGCAGGCCACACGTACCACGCACAGCAGTATTGCATGGCTAGTCCTATGCGTGTGTGCGTGTGCATGTGCCTAGGGCTATCGCATGCCACACGCACCAAGCACAGCCATCGCAGTGCTGGGGCACTTGCGTATGTGCGTGTGCGTGTGTGCCTCGCACCATCGTAGCAGCAGCACGAGCCTCGCTTTGTGCGTGTGCGTGTGCACCATCGCCCAGCACCAAGCCCAGCATGTGTGGCTCGCTAGTAGCACGCATGCCAGGCCTTGCGTGCGTGAGGGGCTAGCTTGCCTGGCTATGCTGGCTGTGCGAGAAGGCCTGTGCATGTGCGTGGGACTGGGAGTGCGAGGGGCTATGAGTGCGATTGCCCTGCGTGTGCGTGTGCGATGGCGAGAGAGGCAAGGGAATAGCGCTGGCAGCTAGCAGCGCCTAGCACTAGCACTAACACGCAACAGCAGCACAAGCATCGCCCAGCACAGCACGCATATGCTGGCTGGGGTGATGCGAGGCTTGCTGGCTGGTGCTAGCTGGCAGCACTAGCTGGCTGCCAGCCCAGCATCCCTCCTATGCCGGTTTTGCATGAGGGGACCATTGCTTAGAGCAATGGCTTGGGGATCAAGGCAATGGTCCCCCCCAAGCCTTTGGTCCTCACCTAACTCTCTCTCTCTCCTTGACACTTGTTGCATTGTGATTGATTTGATTATTAATTTATTTTGGAATTAAAATTCTCCCATATTGGTTGGGAAATGAAGTTCAAGGGTTCATTTCCCTATAAATACCAAAGTTTGGGTATTTGGGAAAGAATAACCTTGAGTGGAATTAAAAGGCAACTCTTGATTTGAGTAAACCTTGATTCGTAAAACTCATAGTTTTATTTGTCCGGGTCTCGACTAACCTTGATTCGTAAAACTCATAGTTTTATTTGTCCGTTGGAGACCTCGTATTTTCGGGGTTCAAGTAAGAGCTCATTGTTGAGCGAACCACGCGTCAAAGGTATAATATTTTATCCTTTCTTGTGTTTAATTATGTTTTGCTTGTTAATTGCATTTATTATGGGGGCGGGTCTTGACGGGTTTCTTTCCGCGTAGTGTGGGTCACTACGAAACCCAACACATGCGATCGGGCATTGGGCAGCCCGATCGGGCTCGCTATTACACGCCCAACACTTTTGGGATTGGGCTTCTTTGCACCTTGGATTTGTAACTCGTGCTTTTATATGAATTGACCCAATTTCCTTCTTCTTGATATCCAAGTATTGGACATGCAATAAAGTTAGCACTCCATGCAAACGAACCGAGCCCTTAATCACCGAACCAAATCTAATTAGCTCAACCTTGGGCTTCAAATATTACAGTCATAAAATACGATCAAACTCCAATATTTTCGTAGTGGCTCAATAACCTTGGGAATTATCATAATTCTTCAAATTCCTAAAAAATAATACCAACTCTACAAAAACACTAGAAAATGTATATTAGTAATAAAAATAGCTCCGCAGAGCTCAAATAATCACAAATATGACCACAGGACGGGGAATAAAAATATATAAAATAGACTCATCAAACTCCCCCAAGCTAAACCTTTGTTTGTCCCGAAGCAAAACAATGAATAAATAAATCAATACTTCACCCTAAATACATTTTAAATCAATAAATATAATTCTAGGTAAATCCAACAAATAAGTATCAAAGTCAATCAATCAAATCCATCCAACTATCAATCTTCCCCAACAATTGTCAAATAGAGCAAACCACAAGAGCATATAGGATTCAAGACTAGTGCTCACACACTCAACTCTCATTTATGTGGCAAGTAAAAGACGTACTCGATCGCTCTCCAACCACCCATTTATATGTGAACAATGCCCTCCTAAACTCACACACTCGTGTGTTTAAAAAGACATACACTTAACCTAGTAGTTGACTCGGAATATGTCAAATCATTCTTGGCATTGGTAGACAACTAATTTCACATTCATACAACTCTATGCACAAAGGTCAGAAGGTGTTCAAAGCTTGTAATGTAAGGCTTAGGTAAGAGTATAAAATATTTGGCAAAATGTGATAGTAAAGTCATGCTTAAGGGAGCCAAATCCTAATAAAACCAAGGTAAAAAATAAATAATGACCAAATCATCTCCAACTCACTCAACTTTCACAAAATATTCCCCAAACAACCAATCCAATATTTCACAAATTTTTTCAACACTTACAATAAATCACTCATACAAATATGACTTTATAGAACTTGAGTGAAACAAACAAACTTTGAATTATTTTTTTTCTTTGCAACTTGGAAATTTTTTTTTTTGAGCAACCTTCAATTAGAACACTTGAATATTGAAACAATTTTTTTTCTTTCTTTTTAACTCACATTGGAATTTTTTTCAACTTTTGAGCACCTTTTCAATTTTTTTCCAATCACAATATCAAAAGAACAAATTACTCCTCATATTCACCCACATTATGCAAATTATGAGCATACTACAACTCCCTCACCTCACTAACTAATAGCTCCCCCAAACCAAGCTTGGGACTAGTAACCAATGGGGCAAAATAGGCTTGAAATGTGGCTAAATAAACAATGAAAAGTCAAGGCAACAACATGGGTAGCAAGAAGGGAAAAAATGTATCTAATATCGTCTGAAGGCCACCTAAAAGAACAAATGTCTTCGTCCTCCTCATTGTGCATAATAATGAATCATATAAACATTACTCATAGTTAAAGACCAATACTCAACTTCATTGATATACCAGGAACTAACACACATTCCTTACCAAATCAACTAGTCAAGCACTATATTCACAAGTAGTTGGGCAAATTGACGCATGTTAAAATTTCAAGGCAATCAAACATCAAATCATGACCAACTAATCCACAATTTTCATCATCAGTAACCAAGAATCAAAACAATTTCGAAAAATTTTCATCAAGGGGCACATGGAAGCATGATTCATAATTCATTGGAACATATTTTTGGATTTTTTATTTTTTTTGAAAGCATTAAATCTAACCTAAGAAAGCAAATAAAAAAAAACTAGTCTAAACACACCAAAAGAAAAATAAATACATAAATAAAAAGAGAGAGGGTGAAAGATATACCTTGCATACACGAGAACCTCCCCCCAAGCTAAACAGACAATGTCCTCATTGTCTTAAAGATAAGCTAGTAGTCAAGGTGACTACTCCTCATCATCATCACCACAATAATGTCACCAAAACCTCGAGGATTGCAATGCATCTCTTTGGAACAAATTTGGGCAAGAATGAAATAAAGTGTTAATGGGAAAAAGATCAAAATCAAGTCTGGTGCACTATTTTGATCATAACTTTTGATATATAAGAGATAATGAAGTGAATCTAATTGGGTTGAAAAGTAGACTTGATGATATTTCCAACGACAGGTCGCACGCAAAAATCCGATAAGAAACGCAAAAGTTACGGTCTGTCGAACTTGAGCAGTTTTGCTAATCCGTACGTGCGCCCGATCGGGCGAGCTCTGCCCGATCGAATACGAGTGCAGTCCAGCAAATTCTTCTCCTTTTAAATCAGCCTTCTTAGATCAAAATCTGCACAAAGATAAACTCCTACAAGCATAAGATACGCTCTCCTTACCTTTCTAAAATAAAACCAATATAAAAAAAACCACAAAAAAAAAAGAAAAAAACTAAACTACAAAGCAATAAAATACGGTTGCCTCCTGCAAAGGGCGAGTTTTTAAAGGTCCCGCAAAACCATACTCTTTTTCTATCAGAAGAAATCAACGCCTTGAGTAACTTATCAAACGCTCCTGCAAACATTTCATTAAGCACTAGATAAGGCTTAATTGCAAGCACACTTATCTTTACATAGAAAAAATTAGGAGCACATAAAGAGAATTCAAGGTAAAAGGAAAAATCAAAAGAAAGAGATGAAAATACATCACAACCTTCTACTTCCTCCGCTAAAAATTTAGGCTTAATAGAATGAACATAGGAGTCTTGTTCTTTATCATCACCCCATGATGACTTAACTATTTTACCCTCATGAAAAAGCTCATCAACAAAGGAGTCTTCAACTACCGTTTCTACAACTAATGATTTTTCAATCATCGATTCGTCAACCAATGATTTTTCAAGCACCATCTCTATAACGGGTTCTTCATCCTCAATAACATTCGTATTATAAAACCCATAAACTTTTTCATCAAGAGCCTTCCAATAACTCTCATTTGCAACTACTCGTTTATGAATATGATCATATGTATATGGAAAGACTCTAAAATCATCGGGAGCACGCACGAAAAACTCACTATAAGGGCATTCAAGATTTTCATGACAAAAACGTTGACAACAACAGTAGTAAGGTTTCGCCAAAGACGAATATAATTCTTGTAGTGGCGTAAGCATGGATATTTTCAACTCATAAGGAATAAAAAATAACCTAGACTCTTATAATAATTAGAAATAAAAATAAAACCGTTTTCCCGGCAACGGCGCCAAATTTTGACAGGCTAAAGTCGTATCACCTAATCAAAAGTAATTCCTAAAATCACTAACTAAAATAGATAGGGAAGTAGGGCTGAATCCACAGGGAAACAACGTTCTTTTATTCCTAATTAATTATTATAATCTAAATTATCAAGAAATAAATAAGGGTTGTATGAATTAAACTAAGAAATCAATAATAAAAAGTTTAGGATCATAGGTTCACCAATAATTAATACTCCGAGATAAAACATAATAATCAACAATCGATATTGCAAATAACATGATTAATAGGCTCTCGCAATTTATTAATCAACATAGATCTGACAGGCTCTCGCAATTTACTAGATCTAAGTTCCTATTGAAAATAGCCTTTAATATCAAATTAACATCTGCTCGATTCATCAATTCAATGTTTCTATACTTTTACAATCAAATCACATCTGCTCGATTCATAATCCAATTGTAAAGAATTAAAACAATTCAATAAGATATTATCATGCAATATCAATAATCAACCAAAATAATTAATCCCTTCATATTAATTATGGATCCCCTAAGAATCCTAAAAATTAACTACTCGCATATATTTAAATCTAAACTAATTAAAGCAATTAAACAAAGCAGGATTAAAAACAATAATAATAAACTAAATATGAAACAATAATAAAAAGAACTTAAACAAAACAATACTCCGTAATAATCAACTCATAATAACAAAACAAAAGTCAACTGCAACTAAAATCTAAAACTAATACTAATGATAAACAAAACTAAACTAAGACTAAAACTACTAAGTCATAAAAGCTACATAATCTAAGAATTAATATGATAAAGCTAAACTAAGAAAAGCACTAAAAATAATAATGAAAAGCTAATCCCTACAAAATCGTGAATTGGGTTTATACAAGCAACAAAACCCAATTCCACTCAAACTCTCCCAAAAGCTGCTCCTAATCAAATACGGAGTACTATATTGGGGCCAAATCAAAGAGCAAAAACCGACTTAATGCACCATGCAGCATACTCATCCGATCGGGCATTGGGCCGCCCGATCGGCCCCGCTATTTCTCAACAAGGACTTTTGGGATTGGGCTTCTTTGCACCTTGGATTTGTAACTTGTGCTTTTATATGAATTACCCAATTTCCTTCTTCTTGATATCCAAGTATTGGACATGCAATAAAGTTAGTACTCCATGCAAACGAACCGAGCCCTTAATCACCGAACCAAATCTAATTAGCTCGACCTTGGGCTTCAAATATTACGGTCATAAAATACGATCAAAATCCAATATTTTCGTAGTGGCTCAATAACCTCGGGAATTATCATAATTTTGCAAATTCCTACAAAATAATATCAACTCTACAAAAACACTAGAAAATGTATATTAGTAATAAAAATAGCTCCGCAAAGCTCAAATAATCACAAATATGACCACGGGACGGGGAATAAAAATATATATAAAATAGACTCATCAACACACAATGAATGAAATCTCTTTTAATTTTTTTTTTATTTCTTTTATTTTTAGTTTTTGTAATTTCTTTTTCATCTACTTGGCTTTGTTTGTTTCCTCCATTAAAGCCGCCTACATGAGAAGTTTGGTAAGTTGGTCATGGTAAAGCAAATTTCTTTGAACTAGTATGTCTCCTATTACCCCATTGTTTCTCTTCATCTCCCTCTATATAAATACATGATCATCAATTTATGGCTAACAAAACAAACACATATACAAATACACATATAAATTGTTATCTGGTTCAATTTTGTTTAATTAATTTAAACAAAGGGGGTTCGTCACTTGGTCTTATGGGTAGATTGTTGTTTAGGGTAAAAAATACCCTATGCCACATGGCCAAATAGCATAATGACACGTGACAGCCCACCAGAGGCCCAACGGGATCCAATCGGATGCTGACACGTGGCATTTTACCTCCAATGGGGGAGCAGATCCTCTTTTTCTATAAATAGAGGAAATTCCTCATTTATTACCCATTCATAAATACATACAAATACAAACACAAAAAACCGAGCAATATTAATTGCGGAATCTCTTGGAATCAGAGAGAAAAACCCATTTACTTTCCGCACTTTTCTACATCCGAAGATATACTAACTTGATCGTCAGAGGCGGAACTCCACCCAACCGAAGTTTCGTGGTTTTGCAAGTACAGACAATCGACGCGCATTCCCAGAATTGTAACTCTCCCGAGGGACTCCGAAAACCCCCAAAACATTTGGCGCCGTCTGTGGGGAGAGTACCACTGAGATGGCATCCGACACTGTACCGTGTGCAGAGGGCAACCGACCTATGAAGTCGACACTTATATGGCCCCAGACGGGTCATTTCGTTCCAGGCGCACCCGTTCCAAAGAAAAGAAGGAACGGGGCCAAGACAAAGCTGAACCAAGCAACCTAGGCGGGAAGCACCCTGGGCAACCCCAGGCAGCAGATGGCACAACTCCCGTCACCAGAGACGAACTCATGAATTTCATGACTAGTTTCAAGGGGGAAATTAAAGACATAATCAAGAAGTGAACTGGCTCTAACAAGGGTCAGTCGGCAAAAGAGCCTTCTCCCTCCGAGAAGAAGCAAATCAAAGACCGGGTGCCTACTCCTCATCCCAAACCCAAGGGGATGGATGGGCCCCTGAGCGACCTCTCAAAACCCAAAGGAAGGTCATCCGGCATACACAGCCGGATGGGTCCAAAAAGACTTACTCTGACGCTCGGATCTTCATCCATGAGAAGAGAAGTCAGCACATGTCTCAGTCGGCCTCTACGTCGACCTACCCAGACAGTTTCCAAAATACTTCAATGAAGCATTCACAGATGCATCAGGGGAGTCAGTCACGCGGCATGTCTGCAGGTATAGGCCCTCATGTTATCCAGCAGGCTCCGTATGTGCCCCAACAGCCATACGTGCCGTATGGATCTCCATTCATGTAATCGGCTCCTTTTGGGGATCAGGCGGCATATCAAGTCCAGCCTAGGGACTGGCAGCTCCGGCTGCTAAACCTTGGGGAACAGTCTTCGGCTTTCTCCCGGGAAATAACCGAGGCGGCACAGCCGACCAAGGTTAAAAATGTGTTGGTCGGTACCTACGACGGTACCACCAACCCGGAAGACCACCTAATGGCATACACCAACCTCATGTACCTACAGGGGTTGGATGATGCCGCCTAGTGCAGATGCTTCCCGACTACATTGAAGGGCATAGCCCAACGATGGTTTGGCAACCTGCCAGCCGGATGCATCAATAACTTAAAGACGCTTGCATACCGTTCGCGTCCAACTTCTCCATGAACATCCCTGCCAAAAAGACAAGTCTCGACCTAGGGGCCATTCAGCAGGGTGACAAGGAGGGACTACGGTCCTACGTCAGGCGGTTCAATCTGATGAGAATTCAGATTCAAGGGCTGTCTGATGAAGTTGCATACATAGACTTTTTCAAGGGTCTGAAGGATGGGTCAACCTTCTAGTTTTACCTGGTCCGCAAGAGGGTGGCTACCCTCCAAGAGGCTTTGATGGAGGCCGAAGCCTATATACAGGCGACGGAACTCTGTGCCGTCAAGCACTCGTCGAAACCCAAGAGGTCCGACAAGAAAGACAGCCGACCAAAAAGGAAGAAAAGAAAAGAAAATAAGTCTGGGCAGCGGACCGGTCTGGTCAGCCGTCCTAGAAGAAACAGAGAAAGTTGGAACCGTACGTCCCTAAGTACGAGTTCAATTAGGACTGCTCCTCCATCCTCATGGAGATAAAAGACCGGTTGACCCTTGAAAAACCGGCTTCCATGAAAAGCTCTGTCAAGAACAGGGACAAGAGTATGTACTGTCAGTTCCATGAGGATGTCGGCCACGACACCAGCCTCAGGCGGCTATTGGACCGTCTGGCTGACGAGGGGGCACTGAAATCCTACCTGGTGAAGTCCAAGGGCAACACCAAATCAAATGGGAGACAACCGTCAAAGAAGCCGGCTGTGAGCTCTGAAACTGATGAAGAGCACATCTTCACCATAGCAGGCGGCTTCGGAAGCGGGGGTCCTACCATCCGGGGTACCAAGGATAACATCCGGAAGCTGTCCAACCCAGAGGATGAGGGTCAGGCGTCGAAAGACACCTTCCCTGAGGTCTTTATCTCTAAGAAGGATCGGGGTATGGTCAGGCGGCCCCACGATGACCCCATTGTCATCGAATGCAAGGTTGCCAACCAAAGAGTTGGTCGGATCTTAATTGATACCGGGAGCTCGTCTGACCTTATCAGCTACCAGTGCTTGACAAAGCTCAAGTTCAAGCCTAGTAGTATGCACAAGGCTCCTCACCCCTTAGTCGGCTTTCGGGGTGGAGTGGTGCATCCGGTGGGAAGGGTTGACCTACCCATCCGGCTAGGAGAGAAGGGGGAAGGGTGGCACATGGTCATCAAATTTTTGGTGGTCGAGGAATTGACCGCCTACAATCTCATATTGGGCCGTCCTACCCTCAACAAGTCCAAGTCAGTCATCATCCCATCCCTCATGATGATTATGTTTGAGAGGGATGACGGGTCAGTTGGTGCCCTGTGCGGGGACCAAAAGACGGCTAGGGATTTCTACCTCTCTGACGTCAAGCCGACTACTATAGCAGCCGGCAATACTCAGGAGCCCGTCGACCTTGACGACGAGGAAGTCGCGCTTGCTCCCAAAGCAGTCGGCAAAAAGAGAAAGGCGGACCAATTGGCCCCCGCCAGAGAAGAAAAATAGCAATCACTGACCCGGGAAAGGCCGGATGACTCCCGACCCTAGCCGGCTGGTGAGAGCATTGATGTCGTCCTGGACGACAGCCGCCCTGACAGAACCGTCAAAGTGGGGACGGTTGCTTTTGAAAAGTTGGGAGCAAACTTGCTCCAACTTCTGAGAGAATTCAAAGGTATATTCGCCTTTGAAGTGGAGGAGATGCCAGGCATCAGCCCGGATCTAGCCGTCCACAAGCTCGCCGTTGACCCCAAAAAGAAGCCAGTTAGGCAAAAGAAGAGGGATCATGGCGAGGAGAGGTCATAGGCGGCAGCCGCCGAGGTGAAAAAGCTCCTGGATGCCGTGTTCATTCGGCAATGTCATTACTCGGATTGGGTAGCCAACGTTGTCCTTGTAAAGAAGGCGAATGGTACCTGGCAGATGTGTGTAGACTACACAGATCTGAACAAGGCATGTCCGAAGGATAGTTATCCACTCCCAAAGATCGACAGTCTAGTCGATTCTACAGCCGGTCATGCCTTGATGAGCTTCATGGACGCCTACTCAGGCTTCCATCAGATCCCCCTATGGAAAAAAGATCAAGAAAAGACGACCTTCGTCACTGATCAGGGGTTGTATTGCTACACGGTGATGCCGTTTGGGTTGAAGAATGCGCCTGCTGCTTTCCAACGAATGATTAACACGGTTTTCATCAATCAAATCGGAAGAAACGTAGAGGCGTATATTGATGACATGATAGTCAAATCCAAGCTATAGGCGGATCACCTAGCCGACCTCCGAGAAAATTTCACCACCCTCGGGCGGCACAAGGTCATGCTTAATCCCAATAAGTGTGTTTTTGGTGTTGATTCTAGGAAGTTCCTCAGATTTCTGATTGATCAAAGGGGGATAGAGGCCAATCCGGAGAAGGTACAGGCGGTGATTGACATGAAGTCACCCCGCACCGTCAAGGAGGCCCAGAAGCTAACCGGTTGCCTGGCGGCATTAGGAAGATTCCTCAGCCGGTTAGGTGACAAGTGCCTTTACTTCTTCCAAGCAATCAGGAAGAGGTCTAGATTTGAGTGGGGAGAAGAAGCTGAGGCGGCATTTTAGAGGCTAAAGCAGCTCTTGCACTCTTTGCCAAGGCTAGTGAGTCCCCTGCCTAAGGAGGTTCTCTACATGTACCTAGTTATCTCAGATCACTCCCTTAGTGTTGTTCTCCTTGCTGAGAGAGACGGCAAACAGCTCCCGGTGTCTTTCATCAGCCATATACTCAGAAATGGTGAGCTCCGGTACCCAATGATCGAAAAAATTTGGGCTGGCTCTTTACAAAGCAGTCAAGCGGTTGAAGTCCTACTTCTTAGCTTATCCGCTGATTGTCTATACTGATCAGCCACTCAAGCGCCCAATGACTACTATAGAGTCATCCGACAGAATGATCAAGTGGGCTGTTGAAATGCAAAGCCTGGAGATAACTTTGGAACCTAGGCGGGCAGTGAAAGGTCAGGCGTTTGCCGAATTCATTGTTGAAATGACTAGGCCGGCACAGCCGGAGAATACCGATCATGTGTGGAAGTTATTCATAGACGGAAGTTCTACCTTGAACGGCTGTGGTGTAGGCGTAATTTGCAAGTCTCTGGAAGGAGACACATATGAGTATGCACTACGGTTTAAGTTTCAAGCTTCAAATAATGAAGCTGAGTATGAGGCCCTGTTAGCCGGTATACACATGTGTAAGGCGGCAGGGGCAAGAAAGGTTGACGCCTGTTCTGATTCTCAATTGATCGTTAGCCAATTCAATGGTGACTAGAGGACCTAGTCATTTCAACAATGATCAAATACCTTCAGGAGGTCAATGATGAAGCGGAGACACTTGACGAATTTCATCTAAGTCAGGTACCCCGGTCAGAAAACAATCAGGCGGATGCTTTATCCAAACTGGCCTCATCCGCCACTTATGATACGCCTAGGTCAATCTTCTGGGAGGTAATGGAAAAAAGAAGTATTGAACATGACCCCATTGGAGTTCTTGACCGAAGCTTTACCTGGATGGACCCCATCCGGGAATATTTGGTAGACGAAACTCTGCCGGACGCCCCTTCAGAAGCGGTAGCACTGAAAAAGCGAGCTCTGAGCTTTGAAATGTACAAGGGGGAACTCTTCAGAAAGGGTTACCTCCAGCCGTTGTTGAAGTGTGTTACCCTAGAAAGGGGAAAAGAGGTGCTAGAGGACCTGCATGCGGGCTTTTGTGCATCAGACATAGGCGGAAAGACTCTAGCAAAGAGGGCCAGGCGGCAAGGTTTCTTTTGGCCCACCCTTGAGGCAGATGCCATGGAATTGGTGAAGAAATGTGACAAGTGCCAGAGGTTTGGCCGGCTTATACACCGTTCAGCAACAGATCTGACGGCTATCTACAGCCCGGTTCCATTTGCAAAATGGGGCATGGACATCTTAGGTCCCTATATGCCTGCCACAGACGGCATAAGATATATTCTGGTGGCTGTAGACTACTTAACCAAGTGGGTTGAGGCAGAGGCGGTCAAGGGCATCAAGACAAAGGATGTCATCTCTTTCATTTGGAGTAACATCATTACCTGGTTTGGGGTTCCTAATATGGTCTTTGACAACGATCCTCAGTTTGAAACGCCTACCCTTAAGAGTTGGTTGGGAGATCAGGGGATCTCACATTGTTTTGCATCCGTTGGACGGCCCCAAGCAAACGGTCAAGTGGAAGCCTTTAACAAACTCATCTCAGACTGCATAAAAAAGAAGATTTAAAGAGCTGGCGGTCTTTGGGCAGATGAATTACCTCATGTTCTTTGGGCCATCAGAACAACTGAAAAGGGGGCAACCGGTGAAACCCCGTTTCTCATGACATACGACACTGAAGCCGTCTTGCCTATTGAACTTTATGAGCCAACACTCCGGGTCATGCTTTATGATGAAGAGGTTAATTGGGAGGCCATGCGCCTTGCATTGGATTCACTCCTGGAACGCAGGGGCAATGCCACCTTGCGTCATGAGATATACCGTATGAGAATGACGAGGGCTTACAACAAAAGAGTACACAAGCGGCCCCTCAAAGTGGGGGACTTTGTACTACGTAAAATGGAAGCAATCGATAGGGCAAATGAAAAAGGAAAGCTAACCCCTAATTGGGAAAGGCCCCTACCGGATTTCTGAAGAAGTTAGAGGCGGCACCTACCGCCTGGAAACACCAGACGGCAGGCAGCTAACCAGAACCTGGAATGTAGACAACTTGGAAAAGTACTACTTCTAGGGTGTTGTAAATATTCTTGTAAATAAAGTATATTAATGAAAAGAATACTTTTCTTCAATTGTTTCTTTAAAGTCCCATGTGCAATGCACAACCGGGCACCTTCTAAGTCCCATGCGTAATGCACAACCGGGCACCTTCTAAGTCACCTGTGCAATGCACAACCGGGCATTAGTTTGCTCAAAATGAGTAAAGGGCTAAGTACCTAACTTAGCTATTCAGAAGGCCCAAGGCCAACACATTTAAAGCCGCCTGCTCTAGCTAGGATCAGGCATTCGGCGACGCCCATTTGGGTGAATTCGTCGAAGAGAACATCTCCCGTCCGGGTGGTACATTGTTCTATACGTCATAAACTCAAACGACTTTAACCGGTTAGGTTAAAGATAACCAATGGCCGTTTGAATAACCTATTGCAATCAAGATACACCCGGTCATTGCCCCAAGGGAATACAGACGGTGAATTACATCTTGATTAAGCAGCCGGCTTTTGCCAAAAAGCACTACAGCCGGCCCCAGCTTCCACACTGAAGTACAACCCTGTTGACTTCAAAATTCACCAGGCTATTGCCCCTAGGCAATACACCTGGTGAATTACAAACATAGATAACAACCGGCTATCGCCCCAAGGAAATACAACCGGTGAATTTTCATAGATTACACCCCGCTATTGCTGCAACACAGTACAGGCGGTAATCTGTATTTTAGCACGTAACCAGCTTTTGCCAAAAAGCATTACAGCCGGCTACGATTTCAATAAACCTTGTCGCAAAGCAAGAAATGGTTTGAAATGCATACGCCCGGCGCGAGGCCGCCTTAATGCAACCATAGGCCTTGACAGGTACCATTGGTAACCTGCAGTCGGGCGAGCGTGTACCCTGGGTTTTATGCAGCCGGCACAGACGACAAATTCAACTTGGATCAATCTTGTTGTTTAACGGTCAAGGACCGCCTATTCATTCATCCAGATAAATATGGACGGTTGCCTGCTTAAAGTTGGTAACTATAAGCAAACAACCATCCAGGGGCAATCAGAGCCAATACATCCGATATATAGAAAATTTAGGTATATAGCAAATTTCATTCACTGTAAATTGCAAGAATTGAAGCAAAAAAGAAGTGAAATGAACAAAGGAAACCGACACAGTCAGCATATATATATATATATATATATATATGCTGACTGTGTCGGTTTCCTTTGTTCATTTCACTTCTTTTTTGCTTCAATTCTTGCAATTTACAGTGAATGAAATTTGGCTACTACTTATATATATATATATATATATATATATATATATATATATATATATATATATATATAAATTAAAAATTCAAATGTTAACCTGACCCCCGTCCGGTGAAAAGTGATACATAAATACACGGCGTGCAGGCCGGATGAAAAGCAGGAGTTGGAAAAAAGTAGTTTGGCTACTACTGCTGCTGCTGCTGCTGTGACTGCTGTGGCTGCTGCTCCGGCTACTGGCCCTGACTAGCATTAGGGGCATCCTGGGCCTGTTGGGGTTGGGTTTCCTTTTCCCCACCCGGCACTTCTTCCTCTGCCTGATCATCCCCTATGCCGGCCCACTCCTCGAAGGGCGCCGGCTGCTTTAGCCCGAGGACTTGAGCATCAAATACTTTTGTTGCGTATTTGTACCTCAAGTCGATGAAGGCATAGTCGGTGTCCGGGTGGATCATGGACCATGCCATCTTCATACGTGCTTCGCAGTCACGCTCATTCTCAGTCACCAGCTGGGTCTGCTCAGCCGACAGCTGGTCCAGAGCTTCCTTCTTGGACTTGACCATCTTGTTCTTGGTTTTGTCCAGCTCCTCCCTCAGCCGGGTGACCTCATCCTTTAACTTAGCTCTCTCCTTCTCAGCATCTTTCAGAGCCTGGATGTCGGTTTTGAGCTGGTCAATCTGGAGCTGCCGGTCAGCAGTAATCTAATTGGCGGTATCGGCAGCAGCCGTCAGTTCCCGGATGAGTTCCTCTTGTTTCATCTCCCGGGCTTTAGTTTGGATTTCAAGCATTAGGGAGTTGTATTGACAGACATCAATTAATTCGGCTTCCCGTTTCTGGGCATCCCTTACCTCCTCTTGCTTCTTCCGCAAGGGGGTTTTCAACCTATCCACCCTCAACAACGCCTGCAGAGACAACCGGAAAGGAAGTTAGTTTCAGTCACAAGTAAACCGGCACCTAGCAATCTTGCACAAAAATACCTCATCCGGCAAATAAGAAAATTGCGCAAAAGTACCCCATCCGGTAACTTACCTCAGCCAGCAGTGAGGTGATCCGATCAAGGTTGACCTAGTTGTTACCCGACACAGCATCCCTCTCGGACCGGGTGAGGGTCCTCAGCATTCTCTTGGCATAGTTTTGCATATCCGGCCAACGAGAAGCAGTATCTGCATCATAAGATATATTTGTTAAGTGATGGGCATAAGCGGCTTCTATATTCAGCCGGTCGCCGGAAGAATCTCCTGACGGAGAAGCATGAGACTTGACTCGAACTGGCCCAAGCGGCCGGGGGGGTCAAAAGGGAAGTCCATACCTTGGTTATCAGGCTGAGGGGTGCCACCACCCCCAGCCGCATTTGAGCCGGATGCAACAGCAGGCACCCGGCTAGAAGGAGCCTCAGGCTCCCTAGATCCTACCGCAGCCGTACCTGAGCTTAAGCCTAGGCTCTTCAGACTCTTGCCTGCTGTTGCCGGTCAATCTGGAGCCGGCACTCCACCAGCTGAGGTTGGCGCAGAGCCGCCCAAGACCCTTCGCCTCTGAGAAGTAGGCTGAGGGAGTTCCTCTCCCGGTCTTCTCACCATCTGGCGCAAGGAGCGAGGAATGTTCTGGCTCCCCGTCTGTAAAAGACAGTGAAATAACAAGTCAGTATCAAAGTTATTTGCAAGATATCCAGACGGCATAAGATCAGCCGGTTCTTACCCCGCTCGTTCGGGCCGCAAGTTGGGCTCGTTTTTGTTCAAGCTGCTCCTTCCTTATCTCTGCAGTTGACTTAGCCGGAGTCATTTCCGGAGGTGTCATTTCCAGTCCTTTCTCTGCAAAATAACAATAGAAAAAATGTAAGAGCATTCAAGCATCATACAGGCGGCATAATACGCAGGTTAAAGCAGTAAACCTACGTTTATCCCAAAAAGTGCTAAGATCGTAGGCGGAGAGGAACGCCTCGTCTTTGAACCAGTCCGGATGAGGGACCCAGAATTTGGGGACAATGATTTGTGTCCCATCATCCAGGGGCTGATTAGTTTTCTTAAAAAGGTCCGGCTCCATAATGGCATCCCAAGCCTCAGCCGGCACCCTTGGAAGGGCACACTTCTTTCCCAATAGAGCCGGGTTCTTATTGTAATGGCGCATCCGGTGATTAGCAGCCGTAGATGGGGAAGAGACGAAATAAAAATTGCTCTTCCAACTAGTCCACTTGGAGGGCTTCTCCAAGGTCATCATATATTCCGGATGCGTGGTGACTGTGTACCACACATTCCAGCTGCCTGGGGAACGGCTCAGGTAGTGCATGTGCGCGAACGCCTCCCAGCTAGGTGTCACGTCCTGCATCTCGCAGGCGGCTATATATCTAATGATGTTCACCCAAGAGTTGGGTGTGAGCTGCCAGACACCAAGGTCATAACCCCGTAGAATGGCTTTTACTGTTCTATAGAGGGGGAACCGGAGGCCGGCTTTGAATGCCGCCTCATAGCAGCCGAAATAATTGTCGGCATGCTCCAGGTCGTCTTCCCAGACGACGGTTGCGGTAGTAGGCGGGACGCCAATCTCCCAGCCGGCTCCAACCGGGCGCTTTTCCAAAAATGCCGGGAGTGTTGCGTTTAGCGTCACAACATCCCGGGTGCTCATGTGAGCCTCCAATGGATTATTTTTTGAATGCCAGCTATATGCTTCCTCATTATCTTGAGGGGAATCCGATGTCATGGTAGACTCAGTGGATCCGGCTTCCTGATCGGTTTCCTCACCGCTTGAGCTCCCGGATTCTTCAAGAATCTCATCACCGGGCGTACTCGGGACAGCCGGTTGGTCAAAAGGGACATCTTCAGCCGGAGTTCCGGCTGAATCATCTGATTGGTACTCAGGGTTAAAAACCGTCTTTCTTGTCTGAGCCATTCTCTCCTGCACATGAACAGAGACGGTCGGATTCGTGGAAGGGTAAGTGTGGTCCACACACCCCCAGATGGCATCCCCAGTCCTAGATTCAGCCGTATCCGGTGACCGGTTGACAACTGCCCTAGGCCGTGCCGTGTGTGTATTGGGAGAGTCCATTATTCTCTAACAACCTATACAACCGGTAAACTCAAAAGGTTACAAGGAGGCAGAGGTGATACCTTGAATTTGTGATGACGTTTGTAGAAGATTTGGCTGAGATCCCAAAATGCGGCTTGAATAGGCCACAGGCGGAGCAGTCCGGTTGCGTGTGAAAATCTGAAGCACACAGACAAACAGTCAGGCATTTTGGAGAAAAATCACCCAAAGATACCCCAGGCGGTATCGATGAAGATTGCTTTAAGGCCCCCCATACGGCGTTACGGCCGGCTGAGGGTCTTATGCATGCAAAAAAAAAAAAAAAAAAAAAAAAAAATCTTTTGCTCAGAAATGCCCTAGGCAGAACATTTCCGGCGGAGGGCCCATTGAATAGTTTAAAAAGAACTTCTCAAAAGATACCTCAAATGGTATCCAGGAAGAATTACTCTAAGACCCCCAGACGGCATAAGAACCGGCTGAGGGTTTTATGAGAGCAGATCATGAGCAAGTTATGAAGAAAATTGCTCGAGCATACCCTAGACGGCTTAAGTCCGGCTGAGGGTATGATGAATCCAAGTCTCGAAGTACAATTGTTTGAAGATACCTCAGACGGTCCATAACCGTCTGTGGGTCTAGTTTTGAAGAACAATTGTATGAAGATACCCCAGACGGTCCAAAACCGTATGTGGGTCTAGATTTGGAGATCCTTTGTTTGAAGGTACCCAAGACGGTTCCTAGCCGTCTGAGGGTCTATGAAATGCAAGTTTTGATGAGAAATTATTTGAAATGCCCCAGGCGGAACACTTCTGGTTGAGGGCCCATTAAACGGTTTTATTGAAAGCCTTCCAAGGATACCCCAAACGGTATCCATGAAGACTTGCTCAAAGACCGCCCAGACGACATAAGGACCGGCTGAGGGTCTTAACAAATGCAAGCCAAGAACGAGTTATGAAGAAAATTGCTCGAGCATACCCCAGATGGTATAAGCCCGGTTGAGGGTATAATGGATGCAAACTTTGTACATCATTGGTAAAAAGATACCCCAGACGGTCCATAACCGTCTGTGGGTCTAGCTTTGAAGAACAATTGTTTGAAGATGACCCAGGCGGAATATTTCCGGTTTAGGGTCTATTGGATGAAAAAGGTGGAGACTATTGTCTGAAGATGCCCCAGACGGCATGAAACCGACTGTGGGTCTTTTAAATGCAACTCCCTGAAGTCAATTACACAGAGATGCCACAGGCGGTATATAACCATTTGTGGGACTATGGATGCATCAATGTGAAGTTCGTTGTTTGGAAGTACCTCAGGAGGTCCATAACCGTCTGAGGGTCTATCCTTGAAGATCATGGTTTGAGAAAACCCCAGACGGCCCAAACCGCCTGTGGGTCTAACAAATGTAAAAAAGAAAGGGCTTAAGGTGCCCCAGACGGTGTAAGACCGTCTGTGGTTATACTAAAATCAAGATATCAAGAGCCATACGGTACCTGGGTGAGTTGATTGAAGAGGCACCCAACCGGTATCTGGATGTGTTCGAACGAGGAAGTTGGTTGCACAATTAAGCAGCCGTTATCAAAGCTCTCAAGAGAATATTTGCAAAAATTTGTAAAGTGAAGGGGAGAGAGGGGGTGCGTCTTTATTTATAGACAAGCCCAGAAGGCGAATCGCCACCTCCTGCCTCAACTTTTTAAAATTCGAATCCAAGAGAGAGGCGGGAAGCAAACCAATCATCGCCTCCCCTGTGCTTGACACCTGTCACAGGTGACATGTGGCTACGCCATGTCACACCTCTGAGGGGGGCAAATGTTTAGGTAAAAAATACCCTATGCCACGTGGCCCAATAGCATAATGACACGTGGCAGCCCACCAGAGGCCCAACGGGATCCAATCGAATGCTGACACGTGGCATTGTACCTCCAATGGGGGAGCAGATCCTTTTCTGCTATAAATAGAGGAAATTCCTCATTTATTACCCATTCATAAATACACACAAATACAAACACAAAAAACCGAGCAATATTAATTGCGGAAACTCTCTCAATCAGAGAGAAAAACCCATTTACTTTCCGCACTTTTCTACATCCGAAGACATACTAACTTGATCGTCGGAGGCGGAACTCCACCCAAGCGGAGTTTCATGGTTTTGCAGGCACAGACGGTCGGCGCGCATTCCCAGAATTTTAACTCTCCCGAGGGACTCCGAAAACCCCCGAAACAATTGTGATGCAAAACTTCAACAACAACGTAAATTCAATTACTGAATTAAGCCTTTGTTTTTCAATATAAATTGTTAACATATTTAGATTATGTCCTAGATGAAGACAGATTGGACGACAAAGGTTAAAAAATCCTCTTATGTAACCAAACAAACAATATAAAGGGTAAAAATTCCAAAAAATAGAGAGTATCTGATAAAAAAAAAAAAAAGCTTTAGTGACAAAATATCTGAAAAATTGTAGAGATAAAGGGCTAAAAATGAAGTAATGTAGCATAGTCAATTTCAGGTATTGTTTGATAGATGTGGTGTCGTCTCACCAACTATTGGGTGAGGCTTGCAATACTTTATGTAATTTAATTGAGAGAAGAAGAATAAAAGAGAGGAAGTGAGATATTAATCTATGTTGTGACCAAATGGTGAGACATCGGGGAAGAGAAAGGGGAATCAAGAAGAGTAGGAAGATATTAATTAATATGATGGTTAAAATTATTTTAGCTTCTAACAATTAACATGTATGTTGTATAGTAGTTTGTAGAAGAATCTATTTAAAATAAATTTCAAAGCAATAAAAATAGAGTAGCTCAGCATAAAAAAAAAAAAATTTAAGGTGACGTCATTAAAGCATTAAAGGTGGGAAATTTTTTATGAGAAAGCAACATGTGTACAATTTTGGAGAAAAATAATGTCAGCATGTTTTGTTTTAGTATTAGTTAATAGAAGAACATGATAATATTTTGTAACGGGCATTATATTTTTACCCATTGTTTAGGGTAAAATTACCCTATGCCAGGTGGCCCAATGGCATGCTGACACGTGTTAGCCTCAGAAAGGCCCAACAGGATCCAATCCTCTGCTGACACGTGGCACCTTAACCCTAAAAGTGGAACTGATCCCCTTCCACTATAAATAGAGAAAATCCTCATTTATTACACATTCATAAATACAAACACAAAAACCGAGCAATATTAATTGCAGAATTCTCTTTGAATCAGAGAGAAAAACCTTTACATTCTGCACTTAAATACTTCCTCATTCTTGGAATTATAACTCTCCCGAGGGACTCCAAATACCCCGAAACATTTGGCGCCGTTTGTGGGGAGAGTACTTCTGAGATGGCATCCGAATCTGTACCGCCTGTTGAGAGAAAACGGCCTATGGCCGAGCCCGAGATCCATACGGACCAAGATAGTGGTGACGACTTTGAGGTCGACACCTACGTGGCCCCAAACAGGTCATTCCGAACGAGACGCACCCGTTCCAAAGAAACAAGGGAACGTGGTGAAGACAAAGCTGGTCCCAGCAGCTCAACCGGCAAGCCGGCTGGGCGACCCCAGGCGGCGGAGGGTACTGCCCCCGTCACCAGAGACGAACTCATGAAATTCATGACCAGTTTCAAAGGGGAGATCAAGGACATAATAAAATAGTCAACTGGCACCAACAAGGGTCAGTCGGTCAAGAAGCCTTCTCCCTCCGGGAAGAAGCATATCAAAGATCGTGTGCCTACTCCTCATCCTAAACCAAAGGGGGTGGACGGGCCCCTGACCGACCTATCCAAACTGCGTTTCCCTGAATCAGGGCGAAGGAAGGCCATCCGGCAAGTACAACCGGATGGGTAAAAAAAGACTTACTCAGACGCCTAGATGTTCATCCAGGAGAAGAGAAGTGAACAAATGTCTAAGTCGGCCTCAACGTCGACTTACCCAGACGGTTTTCGTAATACTTCAATGAATTATTTGGAAACAAACCGAGAGAGTCAGTCACGCGGCATGTCCGCACGTACTGGCCCTCAAATTATCCAGCCGGCTCCGTATGTGCCCCAACAACCATACATGCCGTATGGATCACCATACATGAAGCCGACCCTCTTTGGGGGTCAGGCGACACAGCAGGTCCAGCCCATGGATTGGCAGGTCCGGATGCTAAACCTTGGGGAACAGCCGTCAGCGTTCTCCAAGGAGATAACCGAGGCGGCTCAGCCGGCCAAGGTTAAGAACGTGTTGGTTGGTACGTATGACGATACCACCAACCCGGAAGACCACCTAATGGCTTACACCAACCTCATGTACTTACAGGGGTTGGATGATGCCGCCTGGTGCCGATGCTTCCCGGCAACATTGAAGGGCATAGCCTTACGATGGTTTGGCAATCTGCCAGCCGGATGCATCAACAACTTTAAGACGCTAGCATACCTGTTTGCGTCCAACTTCTCCATGAAAATCCCTGCCAAAAAGACAGATCTCGACTTAGGGGCCATTCAGCAGGGAGACAAGGAGGGACTAAGGTCCTATGTCAGGTGGTTCAATCTGATGAGAATTCAGATCCAAGGGCTGTCTGACAAAGTTGCCTATACAGACTTCTTCAAGGGTCTGAAGGACGGGTCGACTTTTAAGTTCGACCTGGTCTAATTGCTACCCTCCAAGAGGCGTTGATGGAGGCCGAAGCCTACATCTAGGCGACGGAACTCTGTGCCATCAAGCACTCATCGGACCCTAAAAAGTCTGACAGGAAGGAGAGCCGATCTGCTCAGCCGGCTAAAAAAGAAGAGAGCAAGAAAAGAAAAGAAGTCTGGGCGGCGGACCATTATGGTCTGCCGTCCCAGAAGAAAAGGAGAGAGTTGAAGCCGTACGTTCCTAAGTACGAGTTCAACAAGGACTGCTCTTCCATCCTCATGGAAATCAAAGACCGGTTGACCATTGAAAAACCGGTAGCAATGAAGAGTCCCATCTAAAGTCAGGACAAGAGCAAGTATTGTCAATTCCATGAGGATATTGGCCATGACACCGATGGTTGCTATAGCCTCAGGCGGCTATTGGACCGTCTGGGGGCTTTTGAAGTCCTATCCGATGAAGTCCAAGGGTAACCCCAAAACAAACAATGGACAACCGTCCAAGAAGCCGGCTGTGAGCTCTGACACTAATGAAGAGCAGATCTTTACCATAGCAGGCGGCTTCGCGGGAGGGGGTCCTACCATCCGGGGTACCAAGGTCAACATCCGGAAGCTGGTCATCTCAGTGGATGAGGGCCAGGCGTCGAAAGACACCTTCCCTGAGGTCCTCATCTCTGAGAAGGATCGGGGCAAGGTTAAGCGACCTCATGATGACCCTATAGTCATCGAATGCAAGGTTGCCAACCAACGAGTGGGCCGGATCCTCATTGATACCGGGAGCTCGTCTGACCTTATAAGCTATCAGTGCTTGGCGAAGCTCAAGTACAAGCCTGGTAGTATGCACAAGGCCTCTCACCTCTTAGTTGGCTTTGGGGGAGGGGTAGTACATCCTGTGGGGAGGATTGACCTACCCATCCGGCTAGGCGAAAAGGGGGAAGGACGACACATGGTCGTTAAGTTCTTGGTGGTCGAGGAATTGACTACCTATAATCTGATTTTGGGTCGTCCAACCCTCAATGAGGCCAAGGAAGTCATCATCCCATCCCTCATGCTGATCAAATTTGAGAGGGATGATGGAACGGTGGGTTCCCTGAACGGGTATCGGAAGACGACAAGGGAGTGTTATCTCTCAGACGTTAAGCCTACTGTGGCCGCAGCCGGCCAAGGCAAGGAATCCATCGACCTTGACGACTTCAAGGAAGCCGCGCCTGCTCCCAAAGCAGCCGGCAAAAAGGGATAGGCGGACCACTTGGTGGCCGTAAAAAAAGAGAAGCAATAGCATTCACTGATCGGAGAACGATCAGATGATCTCCGTCCCCAGCCGGCTGGTGAAAATATTGACATTGTTTTAGATGACAGCCGTCCGAAACGAACCGTAAAAGTGGGGACGGTTGCTTTTGCAAGGTTGGGTGCAAATTTGCACCAACTATTGAAATAATTCAAAGACATTTTTTCCTTTGAAGTGGAAGAGATGCCAGGCGTCAGCCCGGATCTTGCTGTCCACAAACTTGCCGTGGATCCAAAAAAGAAGCCGGTAAGACAAAAGAAAAGGAACCACGGCGAGGAAAGATCTCAGGCGGCAGCCGCCGAGGTCAAGAAGCTGCTAGATGCCGGGTTCATTCGGCAATGCTACTACTCAGATTGGGTAGCAAACGTTGTTCTCGTCAAAAAGGCAAATGGTACCTGGCGGATGTGTGTTGATTACACAGATATGAACAAGGCATGATTTGAGTGAAGGTGCTCTTTCAATTTCTGGAATGCCGCCTCAGTGTTTTCCCCCCATTCAAATCTAGTCTTCTTCTTGACTGCCTGGAAGAAGTAGAGGCACTTGTCGCCTGACCGGCAGAGGAATCTCCCCAATGCCGCCGGACAACCGGTAAGCTTTTGGACTACCTTGACAGTGCGGGGTGACTTCATGTCAATTACGGCATGTACCTTTTCCGGATTGGCCTCTATCCCCCTTTGATCAATCAAGAATCCGAGAAACTTCTTACACTCAACACCAAAGACACACTTTTTGGGATTAAGCATGACCTTATGCCGCCTGAGGGTGGTGAAGGTTTCTCGGAGGTCACCAAGGTGATCCGTCGGGAGCATGGATTTGACTATCATGTCATCAATGTACGCCTCTACATTCCTACCAATTTGATTAATGAAGAACATATTAATCATCTGTTGGAAGGTAGAAGGCGCATTCTTCAGCCCAAACGGCATCACAGTATAACAGAATAACCCTTGATCAGTGACAAATGTCGTCTTCTCTTGATCTTTTTTCCACAAGGGTGTATGATGGAAGCCTGAGTAGGCATCCATGAAGCTCATCAAGGCATGGTTGGCTGTAGAGTCGACCAGGCTGTAGATATTTGGAAGTGGATTTCATTAGCCACGTTCTTCGAAATACTGAGCTGCGGTACCCCTTTGCTGAAAAATTTGGTCTCGCCCTGTTCATGACATTCAATAAGTTGAAACCATACTTCTTGGCACATCCGGTGGTGGTCTATACAGACAAACCCCTCAAGCGGCCAATGACAACCTTGGAGTCATCTGGCAGAATGCTCAAGTGGGTTATTGAAATGCAATGTCTAGAAATCACCTTCGAACCAAGAAAGGCAGTGAAGGGTCAGGCGTTCGCCGACTTCATTGTGGAAATGACAAGGCCGGCTCAGCTGGACAATGTTGATCTGGTCTGGAAGGTTTATGTAGACGGGAGCTCTACTATGAATGGCTGTGGTGCAGGCGTAATTTGTAAGTCTCCAGAAGGGGACCAATATGAATATGCACTGATCGGGTGGTAATAGGTCGTTACTATTACCTAGATTAAATATTACAATTTATATCTCCTATCCTAACTCTATCAATTTCACTTTAGATAATGGTAAGGTAGGGTCGATCCCCAAGGAAACGGGGGTTTAGCACGATTAATGCGATATCTAGGATAAATTGCAGGTAACAAAAAGGGGGATTATGGTTTTATGCTTGAAGATTTCTATGATCAATCTAATCGCCAAAAACAAGACTAAAAGTAAGCTGAAGAAGTAGGGATTGAACTAAGCACTCTATATGAAAATAAGGGACAAGATTACAATGATATCAATGGCAAAAAGCGCTAGGAAGAGGGGGTTCCAATCGTTACCAACAAGATACTAATGAAAATCAATAAGGAAACACACCAAGGAGTTCAAACTCTACTCAAAGCAATTCATTCTCATGCAACTACTCAAAGAAAGTTGATGAAATCAATCAACCCTAAACTAGATCATTCTCATGCATCTAATCTAGGACTAAAACATTGGGGTTATAGGTGCACACAATAACTTCAAGCATATTAAGCACAAATCATCAACTCAAGGTAGATTCCAATCAATAATCAATAGGAACTTAAATAAACATGATTTTCACCCCCTCCTCTAGCTAGAAATCTAAGCTAGAGAAAGGAAAATAGCCATGACAACCAAGCTAAACAAGTATTCAATCCTAATACACCCTAGCATGATTCTAAGTCGAGGAGAAAATCAAAGAAACCAATAAAGCTTGAATATTTATGAAGGAAAACTCAAGTAAGAACAATAAAACCAAGTGAATCAAAAACTAAAGAAACAACAGTAAAGATTGATATTATAAAGTTGAAGGATTACCAAATCATCAAGGTAGTAGAAATAATCTAGAGGAAAGCTTGAATATTTGATTACAAAGATTGATTCTTAAAGACTAATGTTTTCTCTCTCTAAAAGACATGAATTTTCTCTCTCTACAAATGTTTTGAAGCCATTGGAATCGTGGATCCTTGAAAAACTCAAGCTAAAGACTATTTATAGTCTTCTACCAAAATGAGGAAAAAGGGCAAGGGAGAGGGCTCTCCGAACAGGTTGCCGCGCCCTCTCCAAGCTGGGTAATAAGCTCGTCAAACCCACATTGCAGCGCCCGCGGGGGAAAATGCCGCGTTGCTCAAATAAGGATCATTCCTACAATACCTCGTCACTTCCTTGAAAAATCTTTTCTTTTGTTGAGAGGAGAATTCCGGGGGAATGACTCCACATGCTAGATAAATGGCAATGTCCGCGTACCAAGGGCTTGATGCTGACGCCACAGCCATGAGGGTCTCAAACCCCACCTCTTCATTATTAGGCACATCCTCCTTAATCTCAAAAGGAAGTCTAGATAGATGATCCGCCACATAATTCTCCGCTCCCTTTTTATCCCTCATCTCCATGTCAAAGTCTTGGAGCGAAAGAACCCAACGGATGAGACGCGGTTTCGCTTCCTTTTTGGTCATAAGATAGCGGACCGCTATGTGATCCGTGTAGACTATCACCTTTGAGCATATGAGGTAAGACCGGAACTTATCCATGGCAAACACGATTGCTAGCATTTCCTTCTCCGTTGTAGTGTAGTTCTTTTGAGCTTCATCGAGCGTTATACTTGCGTAGTAGATGACATGGGATCGTCCATCTTTCTTTTGACCAAGCACCGCACCTCTTGTAAAGTCACTTGCATCGCACATTAGCTCAAAAGGCAAGCTCCAATCCGGAGCTTGCACAACAGGAGAGGAGATGAGGGCTTCCTTGAGCTTTTGGAATGCCTCAAGGCAAGCCTCATCAAAATTGAACGCAACATCCTTTTTGAGTAACTCGGTTAAGGGTTTGGCGATTGATGAAATTTTTTTGATAAACCTCCGGTAAAAACCGGTATGCCCCAAAAAAGTTCTCACTCCCGTAACAGAAGTAGGAGGGGGCAACTTAGCAAACACCAAAACCTTAGCCGAGTCAACTTCAATGCCCTTTTTTGATAATTTATGGCCTAGGACAATACCTTCCTCGACCATAAAATGGCATTTCTCCCAATTCAACACTAAACTCGTCTCTTGACATCTTTTCAAAACTTTTTCAAGGTTAATAAGACATGTGTCAAAAGACGAGCCACCAGCACTAAAATCATCCATAAAAACTTCAATCTCATTCTCAAGCATTTCAGAAAAAATGGAAGTCATACATCGTTGAAAAGTTGAGGGAGCATTGCATAACCCGAATGACATTCTTCGGTATGCAAATGTCCCATATGGACACGTAAAAGTAGTTTTCTCTTGATCACTTGGATGGATAGGAATTTGGAAAAATCCGGAATATCCATCTAAGAAGCAAAAGAAAGCATGATGGGAGAGTCTTTCCAACATTTGGTCCATGAAGGGGAGAGGAAAATGATCTTTCTTAGTGTTTTTGTTCAACTTCCTATAATCAACGAACATCCTCCACCCGGTCACCGTCCGGGTGGAGATTTCCTCTCCTCCTTCTCCCTTGACAATGGTCATTCCACCCTTTTTTGGAACCACGTGAACCGGGCTAACCCACTTGCTATCGGAGATAGCATAGATTATACCCGCTTCACGCAATTTCAAAATTTCTTTCTTGACAACCTCTTGGAGGTTGGGGTTCAACCTCCTTTGAGGCTCAATGGAGGTGGATTGATCATCCTCAAGGTGAATACGATGCATGCATAAAGAAGGGCTAATACCCTTGATATCATCAATGCTATACCCTATCACATTTCTATATTTTCTCAAAACAACAAGCAATTTTTCCAAATCAAGACCATCAAGGGAAGCATTGACAATAATAGGGTATTCCTCTTCACTTCCAAGATAAGCATATTTCAAAGAAGGGGGAAGGGGTTTGAGTTTTACCTTGGGAGGAGGCTTAAAACACTCCTCCAATTTTTCCTCCTCAAGTTCTAGCTCATCATGCTTAGGACCGTTCTCTTCTTCCTCTTTGGCTTCTTCAATGGCCATGACACACTCCTTTGCTTCTTGAGAGAAGTACTCCTCCTCACATGTGAGAGCTTCAACCATTGGATCTTGAGGACTCATCATAACCCTTCCCAAACGATCCAATTCTTCATTGACAACATCAACCCCATAGCACTTCTCAACCATGGGGGTCTTGAGTAGCTTAGAGAATTCAAAGACAATTTTCTCATCAGCTACCTCACATGTAATGGTATTGTTCTTGCAATTGATCACCGCCCCCAAGGTCTTAAGAGCTTCACGACCCAAAATCAAGGGAGTATCCACATCCTCTTCCATGTCCATCACTACAAAATCACAAGGCACATAGATGTGCCCAACTTGAATAGGAACATCTTCAAGCTCACCACAAGGTAGCTTCACCGAACGGTCGGCCAATTGAATGGTTTTCCTTGTGGGGATCATCTCGATATTAAGCTTTTGAGCGATGGATAGAGGGATCAAAATAACACTTGCTTCAAGATCGGCTAAGGCACCCCTAGCTTCCATGTTCCCAATATTGACCAGTAGAGTGAAACTTCCCGGATCCTTTAGCTTCTTGGGCATTTTGTGTTCAACAAGCGCACTCACTTGATGGGGAAGAGTGATAAGCTCATCATTAAGCTTCCTCTTGTTGGTGAGAATGTCTTTCAAGAACTTGGAGTATGAAGGCATTTGTGTGACAACCTCAATGAAAGGGAGGTTAATGTGTAAGTTCTTCATCACACTTAAGAACTTTGCGAATTTGTCATCCAATTTTCTCTCCGCAAGTCGACCGGGAAAAGGAACCGGCCCATCAAAATTTCTAGCCTCACTAGAAGTTGAGGATGTCACCACATCCTTAAACTTCTTTTTCTCCATACTCTTCTCTTTCTCATCAACCTTCTCTTCTTCAACTTCTTTATCTTCACTCACCCTCTCTTCTCCCTCCTTCTTTTCCTTGCTATCCCCTTCCTTTGGACCCTCATAGGTGTAGGGTTTTGTAGTGACCCGACACTACGCGGAAGGAAACCCACCAAGACCTGCCCCTTAATTAAAAAAATTAACAAGCATATTAAACTTAATCAAACAAGATTAAGAACAAAAATTATACCTTTGACGCGTGCTTCGCTCCCAAAGAGCTCTTACTTCAAAATCCCAAAAACACGAGATCTCCGACGGATCGTACCCTCGACCCGACCCGAGCGTCCTAAGTCTTGAAGGTTAGTCAAGACCCGGACAAAATAACTATGAGTTTTACGAATCAAAGGTTTACTCTTTCTTAGAGTTGCCTTTTTAATTCCACTCAAGGTTGTTCATTTCCCAATACCCAAGCTTGGTATTTATAGGGAAATGATCCCTTGATTTCCAATCTCCCATCAATGTGGGAGAGTTGGTAAAATGATAATTATTTAATTCCAAAATAAATGGTTAATCAATTCAATCACAAATCGACACATGACATAATAATAGAGAAAGCCAAGTGAGGACCAAGGCTTGGGGGGACCATTGCCTTGATCCCCAAGGCCATGATTTGGTCCCCACACTCTATGCACAAAACCGGGTTAAGGAGGGCTAGCTTACTGAAAAATTAGCTCTGTAATAATTCTGAACCCTCTACCGGAAAAATACACTTGTTGGAAGGACACCATTCCTTTCAATCTCCCACTTGTCCTTCCGGACAAGTGTGCATACAGTGTATAGCTTATTTCCTATGTCACTTAATGTTTCTTCGTGAACTATAAGGTAAGATTCTTTGTCATCCTTATTACGTTCAGAAGTGTTTCTCGATCTCCGAGTTCGACTGTCAATAAGCAGATGATTTCTAAAATCCATCTGAGCACGACCATGCATTTTCACAGTCTCGCTCTTCGAGCGGCCTTGTAAACAACAAAACATTTTTCCCTATTGTTAGTAGGGGGACAATCCCAGTCTTGTATTGTAAGTTCTTCTTAATAAGAGGACATAGTCTCCTGAGTGTTCCCGTTATGATCCCCAGTTACGGCAGACGTTTGGAAACATCAAAGAGTCTAGTACTCAAACAAGAAAACTTCACAGTACTCATGGTCGGAGGTAACAAGTTCCGATAGTCATAATGAGAAATGTACTTATGACAAAATTTAACTTTTCTTAAAGTACTCTCATAGGTCTTATCCAGTACAGTTCCAAACTATGCCTGTGTAAATGATTTATGACTGTCACGTCCTCGCAGCACAAGAAACAGTGCTGTAAATCATACTACACACTAATCTATGGCGGTCATCAATCGTCCATCTGTTAGATGACCTCGATTAGGGACAATTTTCGATTTAATATTCAATGTTCACTGAACAGGTGTTTCTTTATCCAAGACATGGTCTTCATACCCAGTTTTGAATATTTCCGTAAATCGAATGGACTCATTATTTAATTCTAAACCACAATTAAATAGTAATGGAGTGAATGATAATTTTGCACAAAAATTAATTACTCCATTAATGAATGGTTTTAATATAGTGTCTTACATTAAATATCATATTTAATTAAAACACATGTACAGGGAATTTCAAAGCCAGTCTGTGGACAACTGTTTCTTGCTGAGAGTTATGCCATGGGACATGGGTAAATGCCCTCTTTTGGCATTCTCCATGTTGAATCGAGCCAGTACCTTATCAATGTAAGTACTCTGGCTTAATCCACTCATCCTCTTAGATCTATCCATGTAGATCTTGATGCCCAATATGTATTGTGCCTCTCCTAAGTCCTTCATTGAAATGCACTTGCCTAACCAGCCCTTTACGGACTCCAACAATTTTGTGTTGTTTCCAATGAGAAGTATGTCATCGACATACAGGACTGGGAATGCAATATCACTCCCACTGACCTTCTTGTATACACAAGATTCATCTGGATTCTTGATAAAACCAAACTTTCTATTGGCTTCATCAAATCGCAAATTCCAACTTTTGCTGGCTTGCTTTAGTCTATAAATAGACTTCTTCAGCTTGCAAACCTTTCCAGCGTTGCCTTGATCGACAAAACCTTCTGGCTGTGTCATATACACAGTTTCTTCCAAAATTCCATTAAGGAAGGCGGTTTTGACATCCATTTGCCATATTTCATAATCGTAATATGCAGCAATCGCTAGGATGATCCGGACGGATTTTAGCATTGCAACTGGTGAAAAAGTTTCATCATAGTCAATCCCGTGGACTTGTCTATAACCTTTTGCCACCAGTCTAGCTTTGTATATTGATACATTTCCATCCTTGTCTGTATTCACTTTAAAGATCCATTTGCAACCAATGGGTGTATAACCCTCGGACAAATTCACCAAGTCCCAGACATGATTTTCATACATGGAGTCCATCTCGGATTTCATGGCCTCTTGCCATTTTGTAGAGTCGGGGCTCGTCATAGCTTGCTTGTATGTCGCCGGCTCATCACCATCCATGACTAGGATGTCCCGATCATCGGTTAAGACGATACCGAGGTATCTGTCTGGTTGAGATCTTTGCCGTTGCGACCTACGAAGGGTAATCGGTTGGGCATTTACATTGTCTGGTTGATTCTGACCAATCTTCTTATATGCTTCCAAAGTATCTAGATTGTCAGTTTTGTTAGGTTGACCTTGTTGCTCGTCATCTTGAAATTCGTCGAGTTCAATTTTCCTCCCACTTGTCATTTTGGAAAGGTGATCCTTCTTCAAAAAGACACCATCACGAGCTACAAAAACTTTGTTCTCGGATTTATTGTAGAAGTAATACCCTTTGGTTTCTTTTGGATATCCCACAAAGAAACACTTATCCGATTTGGGGTGAAGTTTGTCCGAAATTAATCGCTTGACATATGCTTCGGACCCCCAAATCTTGAGAAAAGACAACCTAGGAGGTTTCTTAAACCATAATTCATATGGAGTCTTTTCAATAGCTTTTGACGGAGCTCTATTCAGTGTTAGTGCTGCAGTTTGTAGCGCATGTCCCCAGAAAGAGATAGGGAGTTCACTAAGACCCATCATTGATCGAACCATGTCTAACAAGGTCTGATTCCTCCGTTCGGACACTCCGTTCCATTGAGGAGTTCCGGGAGGTGTTAACTCTGAAAGAATGCCATTTTCTTTCAAGTGATCGTCGAATTCTTGGCTTAAATATTCGCCACCTCGATTCGATCAAAGTGCTTTGATTTTCTTGCCAAGTTGATTTTCAACTTCTTTATGAAATTATTTGAACTTTTCAAAGGATTCAGATTTTTTCGACATTAAGTAGACATAGCCATATCTACTATAATCGTCGGTGAAAGTGATGAAATATCGGTAACCTTGTCTTGCGGGTGTGCTCATTGGTCCACATACATCCGTGTGTATTAGACCTAATAAGTCACTTGCCCTTTCTCCTAACTTGGAGAATGGCTATTTTATCATCTTGCCTAATAAGCATCCTTCGCAATTTTCAAACGACTCTAAGTCGAATGAGTCAAGAACACCTTCTTGAAGAAGTTTCTTGATGCGTTTGATGTTAATATGGCCAAGACGACAATGCCACAAGTAGGTTTGATTCGACTCGATGGTCTTAGCCCTTTTAGCAGTATTCTCGATGTTATAAACCTGTTTGTCTAGTGAAAGCACATAAAGACCATTTTCTGAATGTGCCTTACCATATAAAACATTATCAAAATAAATAAAACAACTATTGTTTTTGATTCGAAATTCGAATCCTTTGGCGTCCAACGCCGATATTGAAATAATGTTTTTGGTCACTCTAGGAACATGATAGTAGTTTTCAAGTTCTAGAACAAGCCCTGAGGGCAAAGACAAACAGAGAGTTCCAACGGAGACGGCAAACATCCTTGCTCCATTGCCGACCCGAAGCTCGACATCTCCCTTCTCTAGCATCCTATTTATCCTTAGTCCCTGAGCATTGGAACAAAGGTGTGAGCCACATCCGGTATCTAATACCCATGATGTTTTGCTAGCGAAGTTTAAGTCTATAACGAAAATACCTGATGAAGAAGCAACGTTGTCATTCTTCTTATCTTCCTTGAATTTGAGCCAGTCCCATTTCCAATGTCCCTTCTTCTTGCAGTAGAAACATTCGGAATCGGATTTAGAAGAGGCTGCCTTTTTGTCCTTGCTGCCCTTTGCAGATTTTGACTTACGCGGGAATTTCTTCTTTTTCCCATTAAAGCTTTTCTTTTTTCCCAGACGTTTGAATGGCTTGCCCTTCCTCACCATGAGCATGTCATGCTTGCCCTCATCCTTGAGGGTTTGCTCGGCTTGCTTCAACATACCATGAAGCTCGGTGAGGGTTTTCTCCATACTATGCATATTATAGTTCATCTTGAACTGATCATAGCCTTTGTGAAGGGAGTGTAGAATGATGTCAATTGCCATTTCGGTTGAATACCCAGCATCAAGCCTTTCCATGTTCTCAAATAATCCAATCATTTTGAGAACATTCGGGCTGACTGGCTCTCCTTTCTTGAGCTTGCTCTCAAGGCTGCCTGTGGGTTTCGAACCTTTCAGTTTAGGCCTGCTCTAGGAACATATTCTGAAGCTCAGAAATGATCTCAAAAGCTGTGTCCTTTTCAAAGAAATTCTTTTGAAGGTCCGGAGACATGGTGGCCAATATGATGCATTTGACATCCCGATTGGCACTTTGCCATCGGTTAAGGGCAGCCTGAGTGACCTCCTCATTTGGAGCGTCGGGCATTTCCTCATCAAGGACGTATTCCTTTTGCTCCTGCATTAGTACAATGCGGAGATTTCTTCGCCAGTCAAGAAAGTTTGGCCCGCTCAACTTCTCCTTGTCGAGAATTGAGCGCAAAGAGAATTGGTTGTTGTTTGAGTTACTTGCAGACATGATTCTACAATTGAAAGAATTTGAAGTGAAAAACAATTCATACATCAATAAGTTGAAATTGAAAACGTTCATGCATATATTCAATCTTATTGGGCATTTTATGCACGCATTTAAAAATTGTCCCTTTTGGGCGAGAATAAAATGATTCCGAGATCCCAAAGATCAAGAAATGGTTAAGCATGTTTTGGCTTGTCTTAATCATTAAATATCTTAAGGTAAGCAATCCAATTGCTAATAGCTCCAATCTACTCTCGATTTGATAAAATGTCGCATCTAATGCATCCTTGACATTTTATCTCTTTTGCCACGACATCTAAGGACTCCTTACTGATATCGTTGAGCTTAACCAAGACAACTTGTATACCTAGTATACCTTACGTTCCTAGGGAAGTAGTGATGCCTCGCTTTGGCGTAATCCATCACGTACGCGCATTAGTACGGTAAGTGTTGTTCTTGGAACGACAAATTTTAGCTCAATATTATCAAGGGACCTAGGGTTTCTATGTTGGTTGATTTAAGTGAACTTAACTAATCGTCGCAACATGATAGAAATCCTAGACATGCAACTAGAAATCATATATAATAACAATATATATAAGGCATAAAAATAGATGCATTTGGCAACTAGCATGACCCCTTGAAATCTTCAATTTCCATGGGTCTTCATCTTGGCTCGTCTTCGTCGAAACGCCGTCTTGAGACATCTTGGCCAAAATAAAAGAAGCTAGCTAGAACGACTAAGATTAATCTAATAGTACAAAAATACTTAACAGTTCGCAGACCGTATTTAGATTTACAAAAATACATAACGGAACACAGTCCGTATTTTCTATCCTAGTCGGGCCCCACTAGTTGCCATTTTCAAAGAACCTGTTTTGAAAACAATCTTCCATTCACCCATTCACTATTTGTGAATGGCCCATGCAATTTTACGAAATACATATTTAAATACGCAAAACTAGTAACTAACTTAGGTGGTTAATCCAATTAACGCGCCTAATTAAAACTAGTCAAAGTGGTTTAATCCATTATTTCTAAACGCAAAATGCTAACGCACTTAATTAAGCTCCCACTAAATTCCGCATCCGTACTTAATTAATCCGATTAATTAAGTCGGCATAAACCATAATTTGTCAAAATTGTTGTAAAATCGAAAATCGAGGTTTTTAGCCTCGTTAAAATAATTATTTAAAATTATTTAAACTGCAAAATTTTCGCAAAAACGCATAGCACAAAAATCAAGCAAAATACCCCACACAAGCATTAGGTGGATGTGCACCATAGCTGCTAGGCAGCTCATGTGCTGCGCTTGCTGTGCTGTGTGCCAGCATCCACGCCCAGCATGGCATGCTGCGCCAGCCAGCACTAGCAGCTCGCTACGCATGCTGCGCATGCTAGCTTGCTAGCTGGTGCCTAGCAGCGTCTGGCAGGCTGGCTGGAGCTTGCTGCCTCGCTGCCCAGCAGCACGCACAAGCAATTCCAGCAGCCCTGCCATGCACGTAGCACTATGGCAGCACACCACTCCCACTGCCACACAGCAGCCACGCGCATTGGTGCAATGACCTTGCGTACACCATAGGCAGCCACATGTGGGCTGCTAGGCAGCCCGACTAGCATTGGTGACGCTTGCGGTTTTGCATCGATTTGCGTGCCAATTCTCAAAATTTAATTCCAATTTGTGTGTGCAATAATTAATTCCAAATTACATTTTAAAATTAATTTGAGGGAAAATAAAATAAAATAAAATTAAGTCCTACTTAAATAAAATTTATTTTATCGGTGCACAAGCCTAAATTGTCCAAAATTGCAATTTTTAACAAAATTAGGTCTAACTTTCTGCTTAAAATAAAATGAGCTATGTCCAAAATTAATCTTGCCAATATGCAAATTAATAATGGATTTGACAAATGGGAGTTGGAAAGATAAATCAACCATCCAATGATAAAAATTTTCCAACTTGCATACTTGTGTAAAATACCAAGATTACATCTTCCAATATGAAGATTAATCAAATTTTACTCACAAGTAATTGAACTTAATGGATTTTAATCAACCAAACATGAAAAAATCCAAAGTTTGTTCAACATGGAATTTAGGGTTAGGGTTCCAATCATTTAAACCATTAAAGATTAGAACTTTAACATTATTTGGGAACTTAAAATTCAAAATCACAACAAGTTTTCACACTTTATTGCAATTTATTTGTAAAATTTGTGAAAAAACAAGTTTATGTGAAAAATTGGTATATCAACTTAAGCACTAATAAAAACTCCATTATTATGCTCAAGGATATTTTAAAACCAGTAGATTGGTGATGCAAATGTGCATTTAATCTAAACTTGTAATGCTTGCATTAATCAAGGCTTAAAAAGAATTAAAATTTTCGTTAAAAAACGAAAAACTCCAGAAAAATTAGGTTTCTGGTTCGAATTTGGCTTCTGGACAGCTCTAACAGGGTTGAATATGTTCCAGAATGTCGATTCTACCCAAAAATCACTATCTTTGAGCCAAAATCTGGGTTCGACATCCAAATCGAAAATAAAATCGAGTTTTAAAATTAATTAAAATGAGCATCTAATCTAATTAGAAGAATATGAACCAGAAAATTAAATTCTTTTAAAACACCTTAATTAAAAAATAATTGCAAAAATTAAAAGGAGCGTGGCTCCGATACCGCTGTAGGGTTTCGTAGTGACCCGACACTACGCGGAAGGAAAGCCACCAAGACCAGCATCTTAATTAAAACAATTAACAAGCATATTAAACTTAATCAAACAAGATTAAGAACAAGAATTATACCTTTGACGCGTGCTTCGCTCCCAAAGAGCTCTTACTTCAAAATCCCGAAAACACGAGATCTCCGACGGATCGTACCCTCGACCCGACCCGAGCGTCCTAAGTCTTGAAGGTTAGTCAAGACCCGGACAAAATAACTATGAGTTTTACGAATCAAAGGTTTACTTTTTCTTAGAGTTGCCTTTTTAATTCCACTCAAGGTTGTTCATTTCCCAATACCCAAGCTTGGTATTTATAGGGAAATGATCCCTTGATTTCCAATCTCCCATCAATGTGGGAGAGTTGGTAAAATGATAATTATTTAATTCCAAAATTAAATGGTTAATCAATTCAATCACAAATCGACACATGGCATAATAATAGAGAAAGCCAAGTGAGGACCAAGGCTTGGGGGGACCATTGCCTTGATCCCCAAGGCCATGATTTGGACCCCACACTCTATGCACAAAACCAGGTTAAGGAGGGCTAGCTGGCTTCCAGCTAGCGTGCCAGCTAGGGCTGCCAGCTAGCACCCCCTTGCTGCCCAGCACCTAGCCAGCCAGCCAGTGCGTGCTGCTGTTGGGCTGTGCTGGTGTTGCGTGCTGGCGCTGGTGCTATGCCTCGCATCTGTTTCTCGCACCACTGCTAGCATGGCCAGCATGCGTGCTGCTAGCGAGCCACGCATGCTGGCTTCTTTCCTCGCCACCCATACGCATCAGTCTCGCACACCATGCGCCCCACGCATCTAGCCATTCTCGCACGCAATGCCTAGCATGCGTGCTGCTAGCTTGCTAGATCTCCCTCGCACAACCACATGCATCAGCCTCGGCCTTGCACCATGCACTACGCATGCACAGGCCTCGGCTAAGCACCACGCACCACGCATGCGCCAGTGCATAGCACTAGCTGTGCTTGGTGCGTGTGGTCCTGCCATGCTCCCAGCATGGTGCTGTGCTTTGTGCGAGGGCATGCGATGGTGCCTAGCACCCTAGCACCCATGTTGCGATGCAGAGCCATGCCAAGGCACGCATGTGCGCAGGCATGCTGGTTGCGATGGTGTGCTAGGGTGCGCATAGCACTTGCGATAAGCTGCGATGATGTGCTATGGTGCGCATAGCATTTGCGATGGGTTTCCTAGCACACCTAGTGTGCTTGGGCTTGCGCCTAGCCATGCTAGGTGCATGCTAGCCTGAACTAGCCTAGCATCCACAGGGCTAGGCTAGTGTGGTGCTAGGGCTATGTTCATACTTGTCGCTTTGTGATTTTGCGACGCTCGGTCTCGATGCCCTAGGCTCGATTTCCGACGTCAATATTCGTAAAACTCCGCTGACTTATTAAATCCTTTTGGATTAATTCGTCGTCTCGGATCGGTGGTTCGATTGGGTTCGACCCGAAGGGTTCAGTTAAGATTAAGCTGTAACATCAATTGCACATTGATATTACTAATCGGAAGCGGCCTCCACCTAGGCATTCCGATCACTTGACCTTACTGAAGAATTAGCTCTGTAATAATTCTGAACCCTCTACCGGAATAATACACTTGTTGGAAGGACACCATTCCTTTCAATAGGATGTACCCGATCTCAATGTGATTGCCTTGCAAGAGTCGGGTTTAACAATGTTGGAAGGGGTTGTTTGTGATTGTCCGGGCAAAATAGAAGATGAGTTGAAAGGAACCCTCTCGGCCAATTAAGCTAGTTGTGAATCAACCATCTTGTTATGAGCCTTGACTTCTTGCATTTGTTGATTCATGGCTTGAAGTTGTTGAAGAATTTGAGCTTGAGTAGAATCGGGTTGAGATGCTTGCTCTTGACTCCTTTGAGTCGTTTGACTTCGATTATGGTATTGGTGTTGATTATTGTGTTGGTTGTTTCTTGGGTAGTTTCCTCTTTGGTTTTGGGTTTGGAATGGAGGTGGGTTTTGATATTGGAGGTTGGAGTTGTATGGTTGTTGAGCTTGTTGATTCCATTGTTGAGGTTGGGTTGCAAATCCGGGTGGTGGTTGTCTCCAAGCTACTCCACCGCCACCTCCCCTATATCCGTCTTGCCTTGTGTTATAAGCCGCTACATGTTCCGGGCTCAAACCTCCACAATAAGATGTATCGTGGTTGGTGCCGCCACAATTTTGACAAGAGAAAGAGTTGACTTGGGAGGAGCTTGCACCACTATTGACACTAGTATTCAACTTTGCAAGCCCTTTTGTCAAAAGCTCAATTTGATGTTGCAGTTGATCAACTTTCTCCAACTCATACTTCCCACCTTTCTTCGGTGCATTCCTCCTTCTACCACCCCAAGTGTTTCGGGGTTTTTTGATGTCCTGCGGGAGAGTTACAATTCCGAGACTGGAACCGGACGCCTGTACCTGCAAAACAAACGGATGCTCCGGATGATTGGAGATCCGCCTCCAACGGTCAAGTTAGTGCTTGATTAAGGAGTAATTAATGCGGAAAATAAGGTAATTTAGTCTCTCTAGGTGAGAGTGTTTAATGTGCGTAATCCCCTTTAATGAGGATTAATGAAGGTATTTATAACCTTGGGAAGCATGCCACTTTCTAGGTTTAGGGTAAACCTAGGGCTGACCAGGCCTCCAAACAGGATTGGGCCTTGTTGGCTGATTTTCCCTTGTGTCATGGGAAGGACACGTGTCGCGTCGCAATTCGTCCATGGTGGACGAATATATGGTTGACACGTGGCAGACGCCTATTTGCTTACGTGAAGGACACGTGGCAAAACCTGGTTGATCCACGTGTCAGACAGTGATTGGTGGATAAAAATCCCCTAATCACCAAGAGTAGTTCTTCACCACCTCTTCAATTGTTGCTTTAACTTGATTTTGAGGGACTTTGATCAATTGTCCACCCGCCCTCGCATCCAAGTTAGCTCTAGACATCGGCTCCAAGCCATCATAGAAGAACCTCATGAGTAAGCTTTGGTTGTATTCATGGTGAGGACATGCTTGTACCAACTCTTTGAACCTCTCCCAAGCTTCACTAAGGCTTTCATCCGCCTCTTGTTCAAATGATGCAATCTTCCTCCTCATCTCGGCGGTCTTCTCTTCGGAAATGAACCTTTTCAAGAATGCTTGGACAATTTCCCTCCATGTTGTGAGAGAATTAGGCTTGACTTGCTTGAGCCACTTCTTTGCTCTCCCCGCAAGAGATTGTCGGAATAGATGCATCCGAATGTATTCTTGAGAAACTTGGTTGGTTTGTATCATGGCGCAAAGTTCAAGAAATCTATCAAGATGCTCAATGGGGTCTTCGCTTGGAGAACCCGAGAATTGCTCCGCTTGAACCATTCGAGTGTATTGAGGATGGATGGTGAAGTTAGTTTCCGTGACGGGTAGCAATATCCCACCGGTGAGCTCATAATCCTCCGGATTACCGAACTCATGAAATAAAATATCCACTTGTTGTCCCGCCATTTCGTCGCCTTGAGAATGTGAGGAACAAGAATCACTCTCACTATCAAAAATAGCACCAAATCCTCGACCCTCTCCTTGATAAAGCCGACGGACTTGTCTCAAGATACGGTCGATTTCGTGATCGATGTTGTGCGTAGGTGGTCCTTGAGATCTTCTTTGCATCCACCAAAGCTAAGCAAACTATTAGCAATGACTAGCAAGTGGAAAAAGAATAAAGTAAAAAGCAACAAATCCAATAATAACGTAAATTAAATGTGCAAAACTAGCCGCTTCCCCGGCAACGGCGCCAAAAATTTGATCGAGTGGTAATAGGTCGTTACTACTACCTAGATCAAATATTACAATTTATATCTCCTATCCTAAATCTATCAATTTCACTTTAGATAGTGGTAAGGTAGGGTCGATCCCCAAGGAAACGGGGGTTTAGCACGATTTATGCGATATCTAGGATAAATTGCAAGTAACAAAAAGGGGATTATGGTTTGATGCTTGAATATTTCTATGATCAATCTAATCGCCAAAAACAAGACTAAAAGTAAGCTAAAGAAGTAGGGATTGAACTAAGCACTCTAAATGAAAATAAGGGACAAGATTATAACGATATCAATGGCAAAAAGCGCTAGGGAGAGGGGGTTCCAATCATTACCAACAAGATACTAATGAAAATCAATAAGGAAACACACCAAGGAGTTCAAACTCTACCAAAAGCAATTCATTCTCATGCAACTACTCAAAGAAAGTTGATGCAATCAATCAACCCTAAACTAGATCATTCTCATGCATCTAATCTAGGACTAAAACATTGGGGTTATAGGTGCACACAATAACTTCAAGCATATTAAGCACAAATCATCAACTCAAGGTAGATTCCAATCAATAATCAATAGGAACTTAAATAAACATGATTTTCACCCCCTTCCCTAGCTAGAAATCTAAGCTAGAGAAAGGAAAATAGCCATGACAACCAAGCTAAACAAGTATTCAATCCTAATACACCCTAGCATGATTCTAAGTCGAGGAGAAAATCAAAGAAACCAATAAATCTTGAATATTTATGAAGGAAAACTCAAGTAAGAACAATAAAACCAAGTGAATCAAAAACTAGAGAAACAAAAGTAAAGATTGATATTATAAAGTTGAAGGATTACCAAATCATCAAGGTAGTAGCAATAATCTAGAGGAAAGCTTGAATATTTGATTATAAAGATTGATTCTTGAAGACTAATGTTTTCTCTCTCTAAAAGACATGGATTTTCTCTCTCTACAAATGTTTTGAAGCCAATGGAATCGTGGATCCTTGAAAAACTCAAGCTAAAGACTATTTATAGTCTTCTACCAAAATGAGGAAAAAGGGCAAGGGAGAGGGCTCTCCAAACAGGCTACCGCGCCCTCTCTAAGCTGGGTAATAAGCTCGTCAAACCCAGATTGTCGCGCCCGCGGGGGAAAATTTCGCGCCCGCGGGGCCAATACCGCGTCCGCCGCCCTTTGCTCCGTACCCGCGGCTCGCCATCTCCACTTTCTGTTGTTGGCATCAGGGCCATCCTGTCCGCGCCCGCGGCTATGATTATCAGCGCGCCCTCTCCATTTTGGCATCTCCACTTCCTTGGCCAGCTCCCTTAGCACCTCTACTTGAACTAGTAACCCATGATTCGCCCACGAGTGCTAGGAGCTATCGAAACACACGAAAAGGAGGTAAAAACTAAAAGAAAAGACAAAAAGGGAAGGGAAAACATGAGAGGGAGCTAGAGTGACTAAAATCGAGATAAAAGGGGTGAAAAGAGGCATAAACAAGTGACGAATCCGGGGGGAAATCTCTAATGAAAGAGGGTAAAATGGTGGCATAAATGCCACACATCATGCACTACGGTTCAAGTTCCAAGCCTCGAATAATGAGGCGGAATATGAGGCCCTGCTAGCCGGTATTCGCATGTGTAAGGCGGCACGGGCAAGAAAAGTTGACGCCTGCTCAGATTCTCAGTTGATCGTTAGCCAATACCATGGTGACTATGAGGCCACCCATCCGGCTATGATCAAGTATCTACAGGCGGTCAAAGATGAGGTTGGGACACTTGACGAATTTCATCTAAGTCAGGTGCCCAGGTCAGAATATAATCAGGCGGATGTACTATCTAAGTTGGCGTCATCTGCAACTTGTGATATGCCTAGGTCAGTCTTTTGGGAAATCATGGAAAAAAGAAGCATTGAACATGATCCTATTGGAGTTCTTTACAAAAGCTCTACCTGGATGGATGCCATCCGGGCTTACCTGGCAGATGGCACTTTGCCGGATGCCCCTTCAGAAGCGGTTGCGTTGAAAAAGCGAGCCTCAAGTTTTGAGATCTACAAGGGGGAACTCTTCAGGAAGGGCTACCTCCAGCCGTTGCTGAAGTGTGTTATCCCTGAAAGGGGGAAAGAGGTTCTAGAGGATCTACACTCGGGCTTTTGTGCATCACATATAGGTGGCAGAACTCTAGCAAAAAGGGCCAGGCGGAAAGGTTACTTTTGGCCCACTTTTGAGGCAGACGCCATGGAAATGGTGAAGAAGTGTGATAAGTGCCAAAGATTTGCCCGGCTCATACACCGTCCGGCCACTGACTAGACGACTATCTACAGCCCGATTCCATTTGCAAAATGGGGCATGGACATCCTAGCTCCATATACGCCTACCACAGGCGGGCAGAGGTACATCCTGGTGGCTGTAGATTACTTCACCAAATGGGTTGAGACAGAGGCGGTCAAGGGCATTAAGACAAAGGATGTCATCTCTTTCATCTAGAGAAACATTATCACCCGATTAATCCATTTCATTTTAGCCCAACCCTCATTTTAGTCCAACCCTCATTTTAGCCCAAACCATTTTAATCCATTTCATTTATATTTATTAATTAAGCCCGATTAATAAATATTAAAACCCTAAGCCTAAAGTAAGTCCGGAATACTGAAATGGTGCCTAATTTATCACGTGCTTAATGCTTAATAAAAGATAAAATGAACCTAGACAAATTCCAGAAAACACAAATGCCACGACACGGCAATATCAGTCGCGCCACGGCAAAATCTTCCGCGCCTCGGCAACGTTTGCCGCGTCACGCCAATTCTTCCATGACACGACAATTTCTAGGGTCTCAATTTCTACGGTGCTTCCATTCTAGGGTTCTGTACCTCACCCCTTATATTTTCTCTATACATACGAAGCCGATTTCTCAGTTTTGGGGGACCAAATCATTCTCTCTTTCTCTCTTATGCTCTAGCCTAAACACTAGCCTTCCCTATTCTTTTACAATACATCCCTTAAGCACTCCCCGGAGTCCATACGTTACTCGAAGTTCTATTATTAAGCCAAGGTGTGAAAAGCATAACTGTTTGAGGGTTTGGCCCCAAATCAGCTCTACTTTAATTTAAATTAATTTTCATTATTGTTTATTAATTTTCCTTGAAGTTATTAATGCGTTTATTGTTTTATAGTTGCACGCAAACACAATCAATGTAAGGAATCATGTTCCTTTTGTTCCTATTATATTTCTAACGATTTTTATTATGTTTGTCATCTATTAATTGTTAGATTTATAGTTGAATTGCTTCCAATGTTAATGTTTATTCTATCATATTTATTGATCACCATATTGCATGTTTAAAGGGAATATGTAATTGAATATATAACGCCTAATAAGATAATTTGGACGACTGGTTTAGGTTCCTTTTAATCTTGGTTGTTTAATTGAAAGTGATCACTAATAATTAGAATTATATGTATATATATATATGTATATATATATATATATATGTATATATATATAATATATAATATATATATATATATATATATATATATATATATATATATATGTAGGGTCAGGATCCTGTGAGAACCACCCTTTATGTGAGAACAGTATTATATATAAGAACTCATCAAAGCCATTAGATACTATAAGATCCAACTACTGAGATTGTTCAACTAGAAATGGCAATAATGTAATTTTAAAAACAAAAATATCAGCCCTAATTACGTATAACTCTTTCTCTCTCTACAAAACTTGAAGGTGGGATTTCAATGGTGACAATCAGACAACTAAAGATCAACAAGTTCTCTCTCTTCTCTTTCACTGCTACATAATTTCAATTAGTACTTTCCAGATTTTTCTTAATTAAATTTTAATTTTGATAATTTCAATTGAATTCCCAATCTTCTTGTTCTGATTTTTGTAATTTTGATGATTTTGGATCATCTCGTTCGAATTTTGATGAATTCAAATCAACTTGTTCGAATTTTTATAAATTCAAATCAACTAATTGCTTGTGCTGGAGTAGTGGAGTATATGAGCTTGCCAGCAAGTCAATACTCAGTGCTGGATGCAGAAAGGATAGAGAGAGTGGATGATAGTACATTTAGGTGCTATGTCTACAGGTTTAAATTCTTTTCTTTCGAGGTTTCCCCAGTTATGCTTGTTCATGTCGAAGAAGAGCCTAATGGATGTTGTATCAAGCTCTTATCCTACAAGGTCTGACCTCTTATCTGCCCTTTTGTTCCATTGGTTAGCAATGTCCACTTCTTTGTTAGCATTGGATGTGTCTATATATGCTTGAATTGTCTTGATTAATTGTCTTTGTTAGTTACAATTTTTATTTTCCAATAAGATTTTGTTTAAAATTAGTGACTTGCGATTTGTTTGTTCTGAATATCCTAATAGTGCATACAAGGTGTTTGATAAAATGCTTGTTAGAAATCTTGTGACTTGGTACTCTATTATCAATGAGTTTGTTTCGAATGAGTTCATAGGTAATACTTCGGATACTTTTGATGCGGAAATTGAACTGCCCTTTGTTATTAGGGGTAGTCAGATTGGTGTGGCAGATGGAGGTAGTTGGGTTAATGCCTTAGTTGGTGATATTCGAACAGATGATAATCTTAGTATTTATCATATGAGCAAACAATTCTTTGCTCATCTATCAAATGAGCAAATAATTCTTTCCTCATTTATTAAATGAGCAAACAATTCTTTGTTCATTTGTAAAACGAGAAACAATTCTTTGTTCATTTTTTCAAAATGAGCAAACAATTCTTTGTTCATTTATCAAACGAGCAAACGATTCTTTTTTCATTTATCAAACGAGTAAACAATTCTTTGTTCATTTATCAAACGAGCAAAACAATTCTTTGCTCATTTGATAAATGAGCAACAATTCTTTGTTCATATTGTCAAATGAGCAAAAATTCAATGTCCATATACAAAATGAGCAAACAATTCTTTACTCATTTATCAAATGAGCGCATAATTCTTTGCTCATTTATCAGACGAGCAATTGGTGTGTTGCAATGTGTGGCGTGGCTGTGAGGACTGTAGTAGCAGCTTAGTGTTAGCTAGGAACGATGGCTGCAAAATTGCTGGTAGCAGGGCATGGTTGGTAGCGTAGATATTAGGATGTGTTGCCTGTTGTGGTGATATTGTTGTTGCTGTGCGTGTGATTGGGTAAGGTGAGGATGGAGTTGTGGTGTAAGATAAGAGCTTTGGTGGAGTTGTGCGTGTGATTGGGGTAAGGTGAGGGTGGAGTTGTGGTGTAAGATAAGAGCTTTGGTCAAATGATCAAACTAAGTCTTGGTTGTCTGTACAAATAAGTAAAAGCAAGGAATAAATTGGTGCATAATATTTGTCTTATTATTTAGCCCTCAAGTATTACAAGATTTTCTTATAAGAGATGATGCATAATATTTGTCTTATTTGGCTTGTATATGATGTCAAATGAGCAAAAAAATCTTGCTCATTTGTCAAATGAGCAAGCAATTATATGCTCATTTATGAAATGAGAACATAATTATTTGCTCATTTATCAGGCGAGCAAACAAATCTTTGCTCATTTGATTTATCAAATGAGCAACAATTCTTTGTTCATTTTATTAAATGAGCAAACAATTCTTTGTTGATTTATCAAAAGAACTAATTAAAAATTTATAACATAGAAAATGATTTAAAACATATGATAAAACCTATTAGCTCAATTGGTAGAGCACTATGCAAATGCATAGGGGATGTAGGTTCAAATCCTACATAGGTTATCTCTATAAACAAATTAATTAAAAAAAAATTCAAATTCGTACTAAATTATATGAGCAAAAAACTGGTTTGAAATGATTTATAACTATATAAACTTTGTTACAATTATACTCTCATACAAACTTGTGTCTCCACTTTACATAAATGATGATGTAGGTTCGAATCCTACAAAGGCTGTATTTATAAATAACTATATAAAAAAAACCTTCAAAAAAAAAACTTGATCATCTCTCCTTTTCTCCTCAACTATGCTTTGTTCTATACTTTTTCTCTATATATCCACAGAAGATTAAACCACTTAGAAGAACTAAATTAATATGTTTGTATCTCTCAACTAATTCATAAATAGAAGTTATCACAGACGACATTTGCAGTATTTTAGGTATACAATCTGCCTGCCCTGACATTATAAGCTACTTGTAGGTTTCTCAATTGCTGAAGAACCCTATTAGCCTGCAATATAGCAAAAAGGGTAAGAAAAAAAACACTCGATAAATGATGATCAAACATTAGATCTCCTACTCTTCCCATTTAAATTTAATAGGGGCCATTTGAGTTATTTGGTCAAATGATCATTGTTGGGAAGTTTTTTTTTGAAACACCCTAAAATGAAAAGTGGGAAGTTTATTTTGGGATGGAAGGAGTAATAACGATAACAAAAGTTGTACCGCACCATACCTTTTCTTTGGCTCTTGAGGTTCCGGACATGGACAAGATAACTAAAGGTGGCATAACTAAAGGTGTCGATTATCCGAATGTGTAGACAAGTAGAACAAAGCAGTGGCCGCATCCTTCCTACCACGGGGTGTTCCATTCCTAACAACTCCACCAATGCATCAATAGCTCCTGAATTCCCTATCCTAATCTTATTCTCTTCAAATACAGATAAACTATACAGAGTTGCAGCAGCATTATCTTGGTCCTCAGGAGTCCCTGTCTGAAGGACATGGATCACAAGCTCAATTGACTAAGCTTTCATAATGTTAACCTTATTGTTGTTACTGATAGACAAGTTCAGAACAGTAGTGACCGCGTTTTCTTGAGTATTCATGTCTGAACTACAAAGGAGCTTAACCAAAGGGTCGATAGCTCCATAACTCGTTATTATGATTTGGTTATCCAAGTCCTTGGCTAAAATCCTGAGCATTGAAGTAGCTTCTCTAACAGTTTCAAGTGAAGTACTTTTCACATTATCTACTCATTCCTTTACATGAGCCTCTAATCTTGCAGCAATTCCATAAAGATCATCTCTTGTAGACAAGTACGATCATGGGTGAGAATTGGATCGGCTGTAGTCGGGTTTTAGGATTGTAACTTTTCCTTTCCTTTTGCTGAGATCTTGTTGTTGCTGATGCAAGAATAACTTGATCCTTTGCCATCATGCCTATTTCATTGATTTCGCCGGGTCTGATGGATTGTGCAATTGCTGCTGATTGACATCTTCAACTATTTCTTGTTCTAAGTCAGTGTATGAAACCATGATGGACTGAAGTTTGACGGACTATTTATATATAAGTGTAACGCCTCTATATTCTTCCTTTGCACATATTCTGTACAAAAAAAAGCAAATATCACCATCTTTCTTTTGCTAAGCTATATTGAATTGATGATCAATATTCATCAACACGCGATACGCAAGAAGAACTAATTAATCATGCGGGACGCCAATTATATAATCATGGAGGAATATGAGTAGGGACTTCAATCTTGTAACAGGGGATATGCAGCCATTATTTTTCTCTAATATCCCCAAATATACCCCTTTTAGGTTTCTGAGTTTCTAGACCAATTGAGTGTAGTTTGCTCATTTCTTTGCTCACACTACAAACTTGTGTCTCCAAATTACATAAATGAGCCTACGTGGGATTCGAACCCACATCTTTTGTGCATTTGCACAACGCTCAACCCTTGAGCTAGTAGGCTAACGTATTTAAAACATTCAAACACATTCACAAATGAGCATTAATTTGACAAAATGAGCAAGAATCATTTGCTCATTTGACAAATGAGCACTAAATAGTTTGCTCATTTGACAAAAGAGCATTGAATTTTTTTGCTCATTTGATAAATGAGCAAAAATTATTTGCACATTTTTGCTCATTTGATAAATGAGCAAAAAATTATTTGCTCATTTGACAAATGAACAAAAAATTATTTAATGCTCATTTAAATGAGCAAATAATTTTTTGCTCATTTTTGCTCATTTGATAAATGAGCAAAAAATTATTTGCTCATTTTATCAATATAAAATGTGTTTCATAATATCAATATTCGTACATTCATTCCTAATAACTAACCAAATTTTACTTACAACGAAACAGATAATTCTGCCGTTCAGAAGGTATAGGAACTTCAGAGTCCATGTTCACTTATTGTTTTTCCTGAGTGATTCCTTGCTAACCACTCAGGAAAAATATACGTAGTACTATGTATTTAAAGTTGAAATTTAAATAGCAAATCATGAAACACTGCTGGTGCAATGACAAATTCCTAAAGGTATATGCTCAGAACAGCTAAAGCATGTTAACAAGCAACCTTAGTAGAATAGTAGATACAACATTACTGCTTCGAAGCAGCAGCTCTTTGACTCGATAACCTTTAAGTTAGAGAAATAGACCAGAAAAGAATGTAAGTAGTAAAAACCAATACTTACTTTTGGTATGGAGCTACTCAGATCATGGGAGGAGTGAGCTGCTTCATATGATTCAAAGAATGATGCCTCTTCAGGATTTTTGACATTTACCTATTATAGTTTAAAGTTGAAACCACAGAATATAGAAAAATGCATGAGATTCCATGCTGATTTCAGAGAACACTATCATGTTATTCAAAGTCAGACAAAAGCAGCGAGAGAAGCAGAAAATTAAACTAAAATCCCGCAAAGTTACAAGATAACATACTCTGAACATGCCAAGATAAAGTTCCAAAATAGCTTGTTCTATCTCAAGAATCAACAGTAAAAACCATTTGCCAAACCCCATCAATAGCCTCATTCCTCAATGTCACGTTGTTGTTACCATCAGCAACCGCCAAGATGTTACCCGTTAGGGACCATGACACCCTTCAGACTGGGGTCCTGAAATCATTCAAGACCTTGCCCTCCCACGGATCACCATCCTTTGTGAATCTCCACATAATCACCTTCCCATCTTATGATGCACTTGAAATGGTGGATTTTGGGAGCCCTAAATTTGGTGCCCAAGCAATGTCCCTAACCCAATCAGTGTGCATTTAGAGAGCTGGGAAGCAATCCATCTTCCAAATCCCATTATTAAGTTTCTAAATCTATACTGTATTGTCACAACCTCCTGAATAGAGTTTTTGGACATGATCATGGACTCCGGATGCTACAAGAGCACCAGGAGCAGTGGCGGGTGCCCAAGAAACAGAGGTCACTCCAACTGGGTGAGCTTGGTCTATCTTATTTGAATCTCAACCACCATCATACCTCATAGTATAGACCATAATATTCCCGTCTGATGATCCACTTGCATGACAAAGTCTGAGCTCATGAGGTTCCCATGAGATTGAATTACCAGAGGATTTGTGATCATCAAAGACATGAGCTTGTGACCACTTATGAAAATGGGAATTGAAATTATATTGCAAGTTAGCTTAAGCTGCTGCAAAGCAGTTCACTAACAGGATACCTTTGTCTAATTAATAGCAGATATCCATTTGATCATATATTGAACCAGAGATCAAAGGTCAAATATCATATAGCAAGAAAAATAGAGTAAAAATCCTAAAACACCCAAACCAACCAGTTTTCAAAGACACCATGAGGACAACAAGCCTCATACATCAATAGGAAACAAAACTTAAGAGCACATGTAAGACAACCCACAATCAATACAACCGTAGAAATTGATGCTGAAAATGTCACAACACCTAGAAGCTAGAAGCTGAGACTCAATACAATCTTGGGGGATATTAAATAAGAAGATCATCAATTAAATATGTACTACATTTGAAATTGATAAAATAATAGGATTCATTGGGGAATATTGTCAAACACTTAGTGTGCCTCAAAATTTAAGCACAAATTAGTGAAATGCAAGTACCAAAATTGACAAAATCAATCTCTATAACCATTCATAACCTCAGAAATTATAACTAAAAGTTCGAATTACACTATAAAGAACCCTAAATTGACAAATGAAGGAAAATTAAATCTAAAATCAACTAATAAGTACTCAAATAGAAATCGAATAGAAATCACCAAAAAAAAAATTGAACGGAAATTGAACCGAAAATCGCAAAAAAATTGACAAAAACCTTAAGTAATCAAACTAAAATCAATGAAAATCAAACTTTAATCAAAGAAAATCAAACTAAAATCAAAGAAAATCAAACTAAAATCAACGAAAATTACCTTGACAAAGAATCAATGAAGTTAGAAGCAGAATTGATGAAGAATCAAAGCAAAGGAAGAGAGCAGTAAGAAGGGAGCAGAGAAATTGAAGGAGGAGAGGGAAAAATGGCGCGTCGAATGAAGGAGGAGAGAGAATAAGGTTGGGATAAATTGTAGCCATTTGATGCAATTGATCTAACGGTTGTAATATGTCCTCACATATAATAAGGTTCTCACATAAGGGGGGTGGTCTTATATGATCCTATCTCTATATATGTATATATGTATATATATACATATATAAGTATATAGAACTGAGATCACGTGAGAACCAAGGTGAATAATGAGAACTAGGAACTCATCTTGACCGTTGATTACACTTCATCTAACGGCTGAGATCTCACCCGCCTCATTAAGGGCAAAATAGGAAATTCTGTACTTTGAATGACTACCGCAAAAACTCATCAGTTTCTTTTTTCCCTTTCTCTCTCTTCTTCACTCTTTCTCTATCTTCCTTCAAATTCTCCGTGGTGGGATTTTTCATTATTTTTCGCATATCAAATTCTTGAATTTTTTCTTCGATCTTCTTCACTTGTTATTTTGAACAAGTAAGTTATTTGCTTTTGTTTTTGTTTTTTGTTTTTTATTTAATTAGTTACTGCGTATTTAATTCTCGATTATTTGGAATTTGAAATTAGGATTTTTGCTATTTTTTCCTATATATCGCATATCTGATTCATTGAATATGTTCTTGGATCTTTGTTGTTAGTTTTTTATAAAAAAGTAAGTTAATTTGATTTCGATTATCGATTTTGAATTTGGTTTAATTTGACTTTTTAATATTATGTGATTTTGATTGCGAAAACTAGGGTTTTCACAATTTTTTGTTTCGGTATTTGTGATTACTTTGTGTTTTCTCTTTAATTTATAATCAGATCAATAATTTCGTGCTGTTTTGGTTGCAATTTTATGATCTGTCGCTATTCTTTGTGCAATGACATATAATTTTTGAGTTTTTGAAAAGTGCAATGCATTTCTAATTGTTTTCCAGGGGATAATTCAATGGTGAATTGGATTATCAGGAATATGCTTTGGGTGGTTGGGTGATAATTTTTTTTTGGATAATTACTTTTGATGTAATCTTATTTACTTTAATGATTTTTTTTTTACTTTTATGCCTTGAGATCGCAATCGTGATTTGCGAGGCAATAATATCCTGTTTAATGTATTGATGTAGTTGAAATGGCTTATATTTCGCTGGTACATTAATCTCTGCTTGTATGAAATGTATGATAGTATAGCTTGCATTCTTGACTATGAGTTATGTCTTGGAGAAAGCTGATTGTGTTGGCTTGTACGTTCTTAACATTGATTATTGTTGTTGTTCTGCATTTCTATCAGAATTTCACTTTACTAAGGCTTTAGTTTATTGATAAAGGTGGTTGGGGAATTGGGGGTTTTACCTTGTGTTGGATTTTTAAAGTGGACTATTAGTGGCTTAGTGCAGATAGCTTTTGGGATCTGCAAACCTTCATTCGGACTATACCATGAAATCTAATAATGATAGAACATACTAAGAAATGTGCATAATGAAGAATGCAATGCTTATATATCTTAAGTAAGACTATCCACATTTTGAACTTGACATATTGATAAGGTATTTCTTGGCTGCCTTTTGGAGATGTGGGATTATGCTTTACAAATGAGTTATAGGTAATTTAACCTTGATAGGTTTATGCTTGCTAGTAACCGATGGTGGTTGATGTGGTTTATTCTGCTTGTCATGTATCTTCTCTGCATCGCTCTAGTATATCAGGCATATTGGATGTATAGAGTATATAAAAAGGGATTATAGGCATCTGAATGCATTTTGTGCATTCCACTACGGTATTGCTGCATTATGTAATGATATTTTAGTTAGTTTTATCTCTAATAATTTTGATACTTTGTGTATTTTCAGGTTGAGTGTCCTAAGTATCCAGGTTTTTGTATAGCACAACAAAGGAAGGAATATATCCATTTGTTGAAATATTTCATACCACAAAGCAAGTATGTCAGATCCTTCTATATCTAATACTCCGTAGTCTTTTGGGATTTTGACTATGTAAGCATCCAGTTTTAGGATCATACCTCTCAAATTAGATTTACTTTTGAGATTGTTTTATTTACTTTTGAGATCATTTTATTTTTTTATTTACTTTTTGAGTAAATTTTTTTACTTCGACAATATACACTAGCCTACTAGCTCAATAGGTAGAGCATTGTGCAAGTGCACAAAAGATGCGGGTTCGAATCCCACGTAGGTTTATTTATGAGATGAAATTATTTCTTTCAATTATTTGTGTGTATATTATTTAGTTTACTTTAAAGTCTTTTTTATTCACTTTAGATTCTTTTTTATTTACTTTTAAATACCCCAATCTTCTTGCTAGTCGGAGGTCGTATCTTAATGCGAGAGCTACATCAATTACAGGAGAAGTGTAGTATGAGCATACTTTTCCAACAGCTAAAACCTTATCCAACTCACCCATGGTCACTATCCCAAGCCTAATAACCCGCCCCACTCAAACATATGCATCCATATCCACCTTCTTGTAAATGATCGGGTTGAGTGCTGCTGCCCTGCCAAGGCTGCTGCTGCTGGCCAGTAGGTCCTGCCAAGGCTGCTGCTGCTGGCCGGCCTAGGCTGCTGCTACAGCTGTTGGCCTTGCCTAGGCTGCTGCTGCAGCTGCTTCCCTGCCATGGCTTGCTGCTGCTATGTTATTTCTGCTCTACCGCCTGCTGCTACTATGCTAATTTTGCTCTACTGCCTGCTGCTATAAATGTTGCTCGGGAGTTCTTAAAGTTGAGCAAAACGGGAAGCTGCTGTTAGCAAGAGTGCAGCTTGTGTAGGAGGAGAAGCAAAAGCATGAGTAGAAGTAATATTATTTATTTACTTTAATGATGTTTTAATTTACTTTTTAGGCTTTTTTATTTACTTTTGAGCTGAGGTATTTTGTGTTCAACACTTTATCACCAAATAGTGACATGCCCCATTTCCAACTCTAACCCCTACCCAGATACGAAATAAAAGAACGAAACTATGTTACCATAACCAAAGGATTTATTGCAGTTACTTTATAGATTATTTTATTTACTTTTAAGATTATTTGGTTTACTTTTGAGTAATTTTTTATTTATTGTTAATGTTTTACATAGACTAGCCTACAAGCTCAATTCTTCATTTGCATGACTTATTTTCTCTATACAGTTAGTCTACTTAAATAGATTGATAACACTAGCCTACTAGCTCAATCGGTAGAGCATTGTGCAATTGCACAAAAGATTTGGGTTCAAATCCCACATAGGTTCATAATCTTATACTACGTATTAGCAATTGGAGACTGTCAATAAGCATTTCTTCATTGCAATTTCCTAATTATAGAAGTAGAGATAGTGAATTTCATTTCTATTTACTTTAATAAATATTTATTTATTTTAACTTATTTTGTATCTACTTTTATTACTAGAAACTCAAGCTCACTTATCTAAGGATTAAAGATATGTTCACCCTAGACTGAATGGATGTCGTTGACCCATGTTCTAATTTGACCCGTCTTTTTAAGTTTACTAATTTGCTTTTGAGTAGATATAATTTACTTTTGAGTTAATATTATTTATTTACTTTTTTTTTACAGGATATTATTTAATTATTTGATGCTATTTTAATTTACTTTTTATCGCTTTTTATTTACTTTTAAGCTATTATGATTTACTTTTGAGATATAATTATTTACTTTTGATTTCTTTTCGAGCTATTTTAAATTACTTTAGAGATTTTTTTGAATTACTTTTTGATTTCTCTATTTACTTTAAAGATAGTTTGATTTACATTATGGGTTTTTTTATTTACTTTTGAATGTAATGTAGACAATATTTCTAACTAGCCAATACCTTTTTTTCTTTGTGATATTAGAGAAAGGTGAGATTGTTGGAAGTTGAAATAAAGCTTAGTTTTTGACATGTAGCTTATTTACTAATACATAAACATCTATTCTTTTGACATATACTTTTTATTTATTTTGATTTACTTTTGAGGCATTTTTATTAGCTTTAAAGTGTTTTATATTGACTTTTAGAGATAACCTATGTAGGAATTGAACCTACTCCTCTATGCATCCGCATAGTGCTCTACCACTTGAGCTAATAGGTTTACCTTTTTTTTTTTTTTTTTTTTTTTTTTTTTTTTTTAAGGAACGTTAAGCGAGCAATATTATTAAGTTAAATCAAGCTCCGCCAAAGTTAAAAAGTTTTGGGGAAAACTGTCAAACCATACAAACATTGACTCACTAGTATCGTATCTAGCAATAAGGTGTGCTAACGTATTACGCGCCTGACGAATATGACTACATTTGAAAGAAGTGAAAGCCTGCTTCAATCTCTCAATGTCTTCGTACAGTAGCATCAAAGGAGAGTATCCTGTAGCTTCATGCTCAATTTATGCACTACATTATGCGCGTTGCCCTCCAATTCAATCTTCATCAGCCCCATTTGGTGTGCATTCAGAACCCCTATCCTCGGTGCTGCAAACTCAGCCAGCTCCACATCCCACCTCGCACCTACCCTCTGCACTACTATAGTAGCTATTATGCACCCCTTTTTTAATTTACTGTAAAATATAATTGATTTACTTTTACTTTGTTTCTATCTACATTTGCAATTGATTAAATAATAGGATTCATTGAGGCATTTTGTCAAACACTTAGTGTGCATTAAGAAATCAACAACAATAATTGAATAACTGGTAAAGTAAAATGTAAATTTAATATCAAAATTGAACGTATGAAGAAATTCAAAGAGTTCAATTTAAGAATTAACGATAAACCCTAGATAATGAAATCGAAATTCAATGATTACAAAACAGAGAGAAATAAAACATCTTACCTCAGAAGATGCTTCAATGGAGTAAGGAAAGCTCAGAATCCGTGTCAATGGAGTAGTGGAGAACGAAAATGGTAGAGGAGAACAAAAATGGCACAAATCTGGGTTTTACTTAATTTGTATCGTAAAATAACACAAATATGGGTTCAAATTGTAGATTTCAAGACGATGATGTTTTAGCAACATGAATTTCAAAAATTCGTGTCGAATTGATAAGATTTGAGCTTAAAAATGGTAGAGGGGAACGAAAATGGCGTTGGTGAGGAGAGAGAAAATCGCGGAGGAGAGGAGAGAGAAACTCAGTCAATTCGTCTGATTTAATTTGGGCCGTTAGATCGCGCGCTTTTGGTGTTAGATCTGACGGTTCAGATTAGTTCCTAGTTCTTATTATAGGATTAGTTCTCATTATAACCTGGTCCTATATATATATATATATATATATATATATATATATATATATATATATATATATATAATATATATATTATATATATTACATATATATATTATATATATATATATATATATATATATATATATATATGTATAATATATATATATATACATATATATGTATATATATATATGTACATATATATATATATACATATATATGTATGTATATATACATACATATATATATATACATACATATATATATATATATATATATATGTATGTATATATATATATATGTATATATATATATACATACATATGTGAGGACAAATTTCAGCCGCTAGATTCGATCAAATCCAACCGCTGAGATTTTCTCTCTTCCTCCAGGTTTTTTTACGCTCTTTCATTTCTTCGCTCTTCATCAATTTCTTTGCTTTTGCTCATCAATTTCTCGTGATAATCTTTTAAGGTATGTAAATTTCAGATTAATTTTTAATTTGATCGATTTTGAAACATGTTTTTGCGATTTTGGTTTCGAATATTAGGTTTTTTGTCAAAATTCGGTTATACGATTTACGATTAGGTAAATTTGAAACATCACAAAATTTTCATCATCCTTTGCTGTTCTTGTATACTTAAGGCACTGTAAGTTAATTTGATTTTGATTTTCGTTGTTGTCTATGATTTAATTCGAATTTTAAATCAAGATTGTGCGATTTTGAATACAAAAATTTGGGTTTCACATTTTTTAGTTTTGATTAATGTATTATTTTGTATTCATTGTTTGCACTTGATTGACAACGAGCTATATTATTGATGTAAAAAAATTTCAGAGCATCTATAGGTTTGTTGATAAATTAAAGTAGCATTGAAATAATTGTGTAGTCTAGTAGAGTTTTAAACTAGAGATAAACATATATTTTGACATTCTAATGAACGATTATTATCATTACTTTTGAGTAATTATGTCTTACTTTTTTAAGTTGTGTAAAAAAAAACTGGTTAGATTGTACAATTACACTTAACTAAGTGTTTTTCCCCCCTAAGGTTCAATCTGGTACAGCTCTTTCTGCTAAGTTCACAAAGTGACTGTTTGAGGAAGCTAATTGTGGATCTTGAGGTAGGTCTTACTTCCATTTTTGGCTTCTCCATTTGTTACTGATTAATATGTGTTTTAATTCTACAATGCTGTTCTCTAGGCTCCTAGATTCGACAGTGGGTCTGTACTTAGTTAAGATCCTGTTATATCCTACATTTGGTCTGAGAAAAATTTAAATGCTGATCGCGCAGAGCAATCATCAAGGTGAAAGTATTTTTGATGAATCCATTCAGCCCCCCCCCCCCCACCAATTTGTTTTCAGACGCACTGACCTATTTAATGTTCTGGTTGGTATTTTCTGGTAACAATAGTTAACCTAGTTCTTTATGCAGATTCTTACAGTGAAATATTACGCTCTTCTTCTGGGAATGCCGGGGACTGGAAAAACATCCACTATGGTATATGCTGTCAAGGCTTTATTGATGAGAGGAGCATCTATTTTGCTTACATCATACACTAACTTAGCTGTTGATAATTTACTTATCAAACTCAAAGCTTAGGTTATTTTTGCTTAAACTACATCTTCTAAAGGGAAAGAATGAAATTATTTGCCTCTTAGTTTCATGCTTGATGTGTGCATTTTCTAGTGTATTAACTAAATCATGCTCGATTATGCTGGAAAGAATTTTTTTATTTTTTTTAATTTTTATTTTTGGGATCTAGACCATGGTGCATTTTGAGAGTTGCATTTCATTTCTTCTGTATGATATAGGTGAGAACATGGATTTCAAGCAGAACATCATATGTAGTTATAAAATATATTAGATGAGCGAAAGTCAAACTGTTTAGGAATGGCTTGGTTCTTGGACATCCTGCTTATCAACTTTGTGGTTGAATTTTGATGTGGTCTCTGAAGAGATTTACTGTAGTGTTACTGCATGATCTCATAAGTCACAATGTTTGAACTCCTATATTTTCTGCAGCAATATACTACTTATTTTTGCTTGGTATTGTCTGATACATCGAATATTCTTGATTTTACTAGTTATACAATCCCTTGAAGCAGTCTTTTATTTTATGCTATCAAAATAAGCAACAATTCTTTGTTCATTTTATCAAATGAGCAAAACAATTCTTTGTTGATTTATCAAATGAGCTGATTAAAAATTTATAACATAGAAAATGATTTAAAATAAATTATAAACCTAATAGCTCAATTGGTAGAGCACTATGCAAATGCATAGGGGATGTAGGTTCAATTCCTACATAGGTTATCTCTATAAACAAAATTAATTAAAAAAAACAAATCAAATTCTTACTAAACTATATGAGCAAAAAACTGGTTTGAAATGATTTATAACTATATAAACTTTGTTACAATTAAACTCTCATACAAACTTGTGTCTCCACATTACATAAATGAACCTACGTGGGATTCGAACCTACATCTTTTGTGCATTTGCACAATGCTCTACCCTTGAGCTAGCAGGCTAACGTATTTAAAACATTCAAACACACTCACAAATGAGCATTAATTTGACAAAATGAGGAAGAATCATTTGCTCATTTGAAAAATGAGCATTAAATAGTTTGCTCATTAAATTTATTTGCTCATTTGACAAATGAGCAAAAAATAATTGCTTAATTACAGAAATATTTTTTGTTCATTTGTCAAATGAGGAAATAAATAATTGCTCATTTGAAAAATGAGCAAATAATTAATTGCTCATTTGAAAAATGAGCTTTAAATAGTTTGCTCATTTGACAAAGGAGCTTTGAATTTTTTTGCTCATTTGACAAATGAGCAAAAAATTAATTGCTCATTTGTCAAATGAGCAAATAATTAATTGCTCATTTGACAAATGAGCATTACATAGTTTGCTCATTTGACAAAGGAGCATTGAATTTTTTTGCTCATTTGACAAATGAGAAAAAAATAATTGCTCATTTGTCAAATGAGCAAATAATTAATTGCTCATTTGACATGATAAAAGGTTGAGAGGGATAGTCGAAGTACATTAGTACAATATCATTCACACACATTTATCTCATTTACATATGGCTGATAAAATTTTCATGATTTGAAGTACTTTATGCCTGAAGCTCAAAATGCTAAATAAGATCTTCTTTCATTGACATTTATATTTCATAAGAGATGTCACTGGTTAAAAGTGCCAGTTACAGGACATATATACTAATTCATTACTTTTGCTAAAACAACGGTACCTAAAATTGACACCAGAGTCGGACAGGACCTGAGACACTAAACCAAAACAGACACCTGTCCCTTAAATTGCAACTTTAATAAAACTGAAGCAAATAATTAGTAACTGGAGCAGAAGCCACTTGGTCTATACACCAGGATTAAGAAATGTAGAGCATAAGTGGTCAGATGTGTACTCTTTAAGTTGAACCTAAAAATCAAACAGAAACAGTTCATCTATTCAAGGAAACAAACTAGCAAACTGTTAGCCATTCAAGATCAAATTTATATTACTAGTCGTCAACTATGTGTTCAGGACAAGGACCCTCTGTCACCTCCACATTGTACCTTTCTCACATTGATACATGCATTTGACTTAGAAGAACATTATGTGAGAATAAGGGTTGGACAAAAATTCCAGTTTTAGACAATGTGATTTGCCCATTTCTCGTTAGTTCATCCAATTAGAAGGTACGTCATAACAGTAATACAATTAGAATACGTCATAGCAGCATGAATGATATTGTATAAAACCATTTAATCTAATAAATTATTCAATTGAGACAAGTAGAACAAGACTTAAGAAAAGCCATCCAATTCATATATGTTATTATAGTCCAGCAAATTGATTGGGGGAGGGGGCTTCTAGAAGTCTAGAATATCCGAGCAATTACCTATAACTTCAGTTACAAGAGGCTTGATAATTTCATCAAACAAACAAGTATTTTATGGCAATGTTTGTTACTTTATCTAATTATATATACTGTATATAAAATAGACAAGATTATGAGGAAACAGATCACATACTTCTTCCAGTCGACGAGCTATCTCCTTTGTTGTGTGAAGCAGCTCATTATCAATCTACAAATTCGGTTTAACCATGTAAGCAATGACATTATACTTGCTCACACTTCCTATTAACATTTTGCCACCAAACAAAGTTCACAAGTTTAGCAGCAGTATGAATAAGTATTAGCCTAAAATATCATCCGTGTGAACTCAAAAGTCAGAAGATAAAATTATATGCTCGAGTGTATGCTTTTGAATTATAACATCCTAATTAGGAATCAAGTGAGAGAATCACTTATTCATAGCAGAAAACAATCTTGGGGAATATTAAATAAGAAGATCATCAATTAAATATGTACTACATTTGAAATTGATAAAAAAATAGGATTCATTAGGGAATATTGTCAAACACTTAGTGTGCATCAAAATTTAAGCACAAATTAGTGAAATGCAAGTACCAAAATTGACAAAATCAATCTCTATAACCATTCATAACCTCAGAAATTATAAATAAAAGTTCGAATTACACTATGAAGAACCCTAAATTAACAAAATCATTTAACGATAAATTAGTGAAATTGAAATTCGTGATTTACAAAAAAAAAACAGAGAAAAATATCTTGAAATCTAAAGAAAACAAATGGATGTTATTAAACAACACAAATAACAAACGGAATCAACAACATTAACTTCCTAATCGACATTCCAGTAAGTTATAATTTATGAATTTCAATTAATCTTGACATTTTCAATTGGAATTTCTTTATTTTTTTTTTGTAATATGTGATGATTACCTTAAAAATCACTTTAATGGAGGAGAATAAGCTTAGAGGTCGCTTCAATGGGAGAGAGAAAGCTTAGATTTCGGTTCAATGGAGGAAACAAGTCCTAAGAATCTGCTTCAATGGAGGAGAGAGAGAGATGGGTAAATGAAGGGTTGCTGAATGTTTTTGGGGAGATAAAGCAAATGACGTGAATAATAAGATAGAGGGTGTATATATATGTATATATATATATATATGTGTATATATATATATATATTATATTATATATATATATATGTATATGTATATATATATATATATATTATATATATATGTATATATATATATGTATATGTGTGTATATATATATATATATATATATATATATATACATATATGTATATATATATGTATATATATATATGTGTATATATATATATACATATATGTATATATATAAATATGTATATATATATATATGTATATATATATATATATGTATATATATATATATGTATATATATATATATATATATATATATACATATATATATATATATATATAATATATATATATATATATATATATATATATATATATATATATATGTAGAAATAGGATCATATGAGACCACCTCCCTTATGTGAGAACCCTATTATATGTGAGGACATATTACAACCGTTGGATCAATTGCATCCAATGGCTACAATTTATCCCAATCAAATGTAATTTCAAATACAATTTTCCAGTGTTTTCTCTCTCCTCCTTCATTCGACGCGCCATTTTTCTCTCTCCTCCTTCAATTTCTCTGCTCCCTTCTTACTGCTCCCTTCCTTTGCTTTAATTCTTCATCAATTTTGCTTCTAACTTCATTCATTCTTTGTCAAGGTAATTTTCGTTGATTTTAGTTTGATTTTCGTTGATTTTAGTTTGATTTTCGTTGATTAAAGTTTGATTTTCATTGATTGAAGTTTGATTTTCGATGATTTTAGTTTGATTACTTCAGGTTTTTTTCAATTTTGTTGCGATTTTTGGTGATTTTCGGTTCAATTTCCGTCCGATTTTATTCCTGGTGATTGTTGAGTTTCTTAGCGTCCAACGCTACGCGGAAGAGAAACCCGCCCAAGATCCGCCCCAAAAATTAAAGCAATAAAGCATGCATAAACATAATTAATCAATAAATAAGAGAAGGGAGAAAGAAGTAATACCCTTGAAGCGTGCTTCACTCGTAAACCGAGCTCTTACTTCGAAGCTTAAAGCCTCACAAGCGTGACGTCCTCCAACGGCTCGTACCCACGACCCGACCCGAACGATCTTTGTCTTGAGGGTTAGTCGAGACTTGACCAAATATAAAACTAGAGTTTTACGAACTTAAAGGTTTTCTCAATAATAAGAGATGCCTTTTTGAGTTCCACTCAAGTTTATTTCTAAATGCCCAGTCATGGGGTATTTATAGGGAAATGCAACTTGCACTCCCATTCATGATCAATGTGGGATCTTGTGCATTTTCTGCTAATTTACTTAAATCTAAAATAAATTATAAAACAATGCAATCAACAATCAACAAGTGGCATGAGGAGATGAGAGGTTGAAAGGAATGGTGTCCTTCCAACAAGTGTATTATTCTGATAGAGGGTTTAGAATTATTACAGAGCTAATTCTTCAATAAGGTCAATTGATCGGAATTCCTAGGTGGAGGCCGCTTCCGATCATTAATATTAAGGTACAATTAATATTACAGCTTAATCTTAACTGAACCCTTCGGGTCGAACCCAATCGAACAACCGATCCGAGACGACGAATCAATCCGAAGGATTTAATGAGTCGTCGGAGTTTTACAAACACAGACGTCGGATATCGAGCCTAGGGCGTCGAGACCGAGCGTCGCAAAATCACAAGCAACAAGTACGAGCATAGCCGTAGCATCACATTGGCCTAGCCATGTGAATGCTAGGCTAGGCTAGTTCATCACAAGCCTAGGCGCACCATGTGTGTGCTAGGTGCACCATGTGTCTAGGTGCACAAGGCAGCCCATCGAAGCAGCATGCTTGCGTGTGTGCGTGCCTTCGCATGGCACAGCACCACCGCAACATGTGTGCTTGGGTGCCTAGATGCCATCGCAGCCTTCGCATGGCATAACATCACTATCGCAGCCCATCGCACAAGCACATCACCATCGCAGTGCTGGGAACTTGCGTGTGTGTGCGTGTGTGTATGCCTAGGGCTGTCGCACCATCGCATCACACAACACAGCACTATCGCATGGCTAGGCCTATGCGTGTGTGCATGTGCATGCATGACATCGCAGCGTGCAGCGTGCTTGCAGCCTCGCACAACAGCACCATGCCACACATCGCCTAGTGCGTGTGTGGTGCGATGGCTAGGTAGCAGCAGCACTAGCAACTCCCAATGCCTAGCAGCCCAGCAGCACGCAACATGCATGTGCTGGCTGGGGGCTGTGCGTGCTAGCTAGGCCAGCTGGTGCGTGCTGGCATGCTAGCTTGCTGCCAGCCCAGCTGCCTTGGTGATGCCGGTTTGTGAGAGGAAGGGACCAATGCTTGGAGCATGCCTTGGGGAGAAAGGCAATGGTCCCCCCAAGGGACATGATCCTCACTCAAACCTCTCTACCCTTTTGCCACTTGTTGCATTGTGGTTGCTTTGATTAATTATTTAATTTAGAATTAAATAAATTATCACATTTTCTCATTCTCCCACATTGGTTGGAGAATGAAATCCAAGGGTTCATTTCCCTATAAATACCAAGGCTTTGGCATTTGGGAAAGAACACACTTGAGTGGAACTATATAGGCATCTCCATTGTTGAGAATACCTTATGTTCGTAAGAGCTCTATTAGCGAGCGAAGCACGCGTCTAGGGTATAATTCCTTATCCCTTATTCTTTTAATTACGTGTTAATTATGTTTTGCATGTTTTAATTGATTTAGTTATCGGGGCGGGTCTTGGGGGGTTTCTTTCTGCGTAGTGAGAATCACTACGAAATCCTACAACGGTATTGGAGCAGCGCACCTTTTAATTATTGCAATTATTTATTAATTAAGGTGTTTTAAAGTGGATTTAAATTCTGGTTTTGCTTTTCTAATTTGATTAGATGCTCGTTTTAATTAATTTTAAAACTCGTATTTTTCTCGTTTTGGCTGTCGAACCCAGATTTTGGCTCAAAAATAGTGTTTTTTGGGTGGAATCGACATTCTGAATCAGTTTCACCCCTCTAGAGACCTGTCGAAAAGCCAAATTCGAATCGGAAACCCAGTTTTTTTGAGGGTTTTTTTCGTTTTCAACGAAAATTTTAAATCTTTTATGCCTTGATTAATGCAAGCATGTCAAGGGTAGATTAAATTCATTATTGCATCCCTAATCTACTGCAATTTAAATATCTTTTAAGCATGATTATGGAGTTATAATATGTGCTTAAGTTGATATGTTCTTTTTCACATAAACTTGTTTTTCACAATTATGCAAATAAATTGCATTAATGTGAATACTTGTTGTGAATGTGTAATTTTTAAGTTCCTAGTATGTTAAAGATCTAATCTTTAAATGTTTAAATGATTGGAACTTTAATCCTAAATTCCATGTTGAACTAATTTTGGATTTTTCATATTTGGTTGATTAAAATCCTTGAAGTTCAAATACTTGTGAGTAAATGTTGATTAATCTTCATATTGGAAGATGTAATCTTGTTATTTTACACAAGTATAAAAGTTGAAAAATTTTATCATTGGATGATTAATTTATTTTTCCAACTCCTTGTTTGTCAAATCCATTATTAATTTACATATTGGTTAAATTAACTATGGACATAGCTCCTTCAGTTTTAAGCATCAAGAAAGACCTAAAATGTTCCAAGGTGATTTTGGAAAATTGGGCTTGTGCACCGTTAAAATTGAATTTAATTAAGTTGGACTTGTTTTATTTTCATTTTTTCCCTAAATTAATTCTAAAATAAATTTAGATTAATTTTACGTCGCACGTTAATCGGGATTAAAATCCCGAGAAAAATGCACACAAATCGAGGAAAAACCCCAAGCGTCACCAAGGTTAGCCAGGCTGCCTATGGTGCGCACAGGGGCCATGCCATGATGCTGCTGTGCGATGTGTGGCGAGGGCTACTGTTGTGTGATGCGTGTGCTGGGTGCGTGGGCCTTAGGCTGCTGGCGTGCTTATGCTGCTGCTGGGCAGCGAGGCAGGAAGCCCCAGCCAACCAGCCCACTACTGCCTGCGCCAGCAAGAAGCTAGCATGCGTAGCATGCCTAGCGTGCTGCTGGTGCTAGCTAGCAGAGCATGGTGCGCTGGGCGTGCTTGCTAGCAGCCAGCACCACACGCAACACTAGGCTACCTAGCGGCCATGGTGCACATCTCGCTCGGATACGAGTGGACTACTTTTGGCTTAATTTCGGGCTATGTGGTTTTGCGAAAATTTTGCCGTTTTAAAATATTTATGTAATTATTTTAACGAGGTTAGACCTCGATTTTTTCGGCTCATGTAAAATTTTTGATTTTGACAAATTTGGGTTAACCGGCTTAATTAATTGGATTAATTAAGTTGGATGTGGAATTTAGTGGGAGCTTAGCTAATTACGTGAACAAATTGCACCTTACTAATACATAATGTATTAAACAACTTTGACTAGTTTTAATTAGGTGCGTTAATCGGATTAACCACCTAAGTTTGTTACTAGTTTTGCGTGTTTACTTGTTTTATCTCGTAAAGTGCATGGGCCATTCACAAATAGTGAATGGGTGAATGAAAGATTGTTTCAAAACAGGTTTTGAGAAAAATGGCAACTAGTGGGACCTGACTAGGATAGAAAATACGGACTGCGTTCCGTTACGTATTTTTGTAAATCTAAATACGGTCTGCGTACCGTTAAGTATTTTTGTACTTTAGACTAATCTTAGTCGTAGTAGCTAGTTATTTTATTTTGGCAAAGATGTCTCAAGACGGCGTTTTTATGAAGACGAGCCAAGATGAAGACCCTTGAAGATCTGAAGATTTCAAGGGGTCATGCTAGTTGCCAAATGCATCTATTTTTATGCTCTATATATATTGTAGTTATATATATATTTGAATGTTAGATGCATGTCTAGGATTTCAAATGTTGCGATGATTAGTTAAGTTCACTTAAATCAACCAACATAGAAACCCTAGGTCCCTTAAAATATTGAGCTTAAATTTGCCGTTCCAAGAACAACACTTACCGAACTAATGTGCGTATGTGATGGGCTACGCCAAAGCGAGGCATCACTACTTCCTTAGGAACGTAAGGTATACTAGGTATGCAAGTTGTCTTAGTTAAGCTCAACGATATCAGTAAGTAGTCCTTAGATGTCGTGGCAAAAGAGATAAAATGTCAAGGATGCATTAGATGCGACGTTTTATCAAACCGAGAGTAACTTAGAGCTATTAGAAATTGGATTGCTTACCCTAAAATATCGAGTGTTAAGACAAGCCAAAGCATGCTTAATCACTTTTTGATTTTTGGGATCTCGGAATCATTTAATTCTCGCCTAAAAGTGAAAAATTATTAATGCGTGGATAAAATGCTCAATAAGATTGAAAATTTGCATGAACGCTTTTAAATTTCAAACTTATTGGTTACATGAATGGTTTTTCATTTCAAATTCTTTCAATTGTAAAACAATGTCTACAAGTAACTCAAACAACAACCATATTATGTGCCCGGAACTCCCCAACAAGTTGGCATTTTGCCTAAACTTGGTAAACTTTAAGGAATGTGAGGAAGAACTCAGGAAAACTCTTCGAAATTGTTCCTTGGAGGACACTCATGAAACTCCCATTCCAAGCTTCTTCTCTAAGGGGATCATGACCGATGAGGTTCATGAAGAATGGTCTTCCAAATGCAAGAAAGTCTCATGACTTATGGCTAATTCCATCCCGGAAGATTGGAAGGAAAGCAGCCTTTCCTCCTACCTTCCGGACATGTTCCTCAAAGCACTTGAGGACGTTGTCAATGTAAGAGTCACCAAGAGTGACAATGGCAACTATGATGGACTCGTGTTTGATTTGACTAGGTCACTCTCAAACATGAAGATAAAGCCACCAAATGTGGGTTGTCTTGCTAAGGAAAGGCGTCGGCTTTGGACAAAGGTCTACAATGCCAAATTGAGACCCGGCATGCCCCTCCAACCTAATGTGCTTGGAGTGACTAGGCTCTTCAAACACATGCAGCTTCTCAGAATCTCATTGGAGGATGAGATGGCGGGGCATATTTTTCTTGCTTCGCTCCACTCGGGCTATGATGCACTTAGAGTGCATATAGCTACGGGAAAGGAGACACGCTCCTTAATGGAGGTGGTACAACTACTCAGCCGAGCCACCGCATATGGAGTGACCGAGAGGCCCTTAAGAGCAAGGAGAAGGGAGTTCAAGAAGGTCAAGGCAAAGATGCGTTGCTTCTATTGTGGTGGGCAAGGCCACTACAAGAGAGTATGCAAGCTCTTTCGGGAAGAGGAGGAGAGGAATGGAGTATCTGCCTCACGTATCATCCTTAAACACTTGTGAATTAAGCTTATCATAGGTATTGGATACCAAGTATGACTCACTTTAAGTTGCCTTTTCAGGGACCAAGTGAGAAGATTTTCAAGTGTTGGTGCAAGGACAAGTAGACGACGAAGATGGTTTTTCAGTCGTGCTTGCATGCACTATTTTGTCTATGACATGTAATTAAACTAATCTTAGTTTTCATCATGCTTTTGAACATACTATGATCTATGGTGTTAGACACCTAGTTATTTTGAATGTAAGACTTTGACAATAGTTGTTTCAAAATTGTCTTGCAAATATATGTTCAATGGAAATTGCATGTTATTACATATGATTAGACAAGAGTTGATACCGTTAACTAAGACATCTAAGAATTCACTTTCATTGACGACGACTTTGGTAGGTATGGCAATATCTACCTAATGTCGAATAAATCTGAATCTTTTGAGAAATTCAAAGAATTTCAGAAAGAAGTTGAGAATCAACGTGGCAGGAAAATTAAAGCACTTCGATCGGATCGAGGTGGCGAATATTTGAGCCATGAATTCGACGATCACTTGAAAGAAAATGGTATTCTTTCAGAGCCGACACCTCCCGGATTTCCTCAATGGAACGGAGGAATCAAAAATTGTTATACATGGTTCGATCAATGATGAGTCTTAGTGAACTTCCTATCTCTTTGGGGACATGCGCTACAAACCGCGGCACTAACACTGAACCGAGCTCTGTCAAAAGCTGTTGAAAAGACTCCATATGAATTATGGACTAAGAAACCTCCTAGGTTGTCTTTCCTTAAGATTTGGGGATGCGAAGCATATGTCAAACGATTAATTTCGGACAAACTTCACCCCAAATCAGACAATTGTTTCTTTGTGGGATATCCAAAAGAAACCAAAGGGTATTACTTCTAGAATAAATCCGAGAACAAAGTGTTTGTTGCTTGTGATGGTGTCTTTTTGGAGAAGGAACACCTTTCCAAAATCAAAAGTGGGATGAAAATCGAACTCGACGAAGTTCGAGAGGACGAGCAACAATGTCAACCTGATAAAACTGACAATCTAATTGCTTTGGAAGCAGTTGAGAAGATTGGTCAGAATCAAACAGACAATGTAAATGCTCAACCCATTACCCTTCGTAGGTCGCAATGGCCAAGATCTCAACTAGACAGATACCTTGGTATTGTCTTAACCGATGATCAGGACATCCTAGTTATGGATGGTGATGAGTCAGCGACATACAAACAAGCTATGACGAGCTCCGACTCTGCTAAATGGCAAGAGGCCATGAAATCCGAGATGGACTCCATGTCTACAAATCAAGTCTGGGACTTGGTGAATTTGCCTGAGGGTTACACACCCATTGGTTGCAAATGAATCTTCAAAATGAAGAAAGACAAAGATGGAAATGTATCAATATACAAAGCTAGACTGGTGGCAAACGGTTATAGACAAATCCACGGGATTGATTATGATGAAACCTTTTCACCAGTTGCAATGCTAAAGTCTGTCCGGATTATCCTAGCGATTGCTGCATATTAAGATTATGAAATGTGGCAGATGGATGTCAAAACTGCCTTCCTAAATGGGATTTTGGAAGAAACTGTGTATATGACATAGCCACAAGGTTTTGTTGATCCAAGCAAAGCTGGAAAGGTATGCAAGTTTAAGAAGTCCATTTAAGGACTGAAGTAGGCAAGTAGAAGTTGGAATTTGCGATTTGATGAAGCCATCTGCAAGTTTGGTTTTATCAAGAATCATGATGAATCTTGTGTCTACAAGAAGGTCAGTGGGAGTGACATCGCATTCCTAGTCCTATATGTCGATGACATACTGCTCATGGGAAAGTGCTTTTCAATGAAGGACTTAAGAGAGGCACAGTACATATTAGGCATCAAGATCTATAGGGATAGATCTAAGAGGATGACTGGATTGAGCCAGAGTACTTACATTGATAAAGTACTGGCACGATTCAACATGGAGAATGCCAAAAGAGGGCATCTACCCATGTCCCATGGCGTAACTCTCAGCAAGAAACAGTGTCCACAGACAATTGTTGAGCGAGGGAGAATGGATCAGATTCCATATGCTTCGCTAATTGGGTCGATCATGTATGCCATGATATGTACCAGGCCAGATGTATCTATGCCTTAAGCGCTACGAGCCGATACCAATCAAACCCAGGAAAGGCGCATTGGACTGCGGCCAAGAATATCCTGAAGTACCTGAAAAGGAATACTTATAAATTCCTGGTTTATGGTGGCCACAAAGACCTGGTTGTTGAAGGTTACACCGACGCTAGCTTCCAGACTGACAAAGACGACTTCCTAAATGGAGGAGCGTTTAGCTGGAAGAGTGCCAAGTAGAGCACCACTGCAGACTCTACAACTGAAGCCGAATACTTGGCTGCTTCAGAAGCCGCTAAGGAGGTTGTTTGGATTCGCAAGTTCGTTAGTGAACTTGGGGTTGTACCCTATATCAAGGGTCCGATAGATCTCTACTGTGACAACAATGGAGCTATCGCTCAAGCTAGAGAGCCAAGAGAGCACCAGAAGGTCAAACATGTCCAAAGGCGATTTCACATGATAAGGGAATGGAAATCAGAAGGTGAAATCAGAATTTGTAAGATCGGAACGAATGATAATGTAGCCGATCCTTTGACTAAACCTTTGCCTCAAGTGAAACACAACAAGCACATTGAGGCAATGGGAATCAAGCACGTTGGAGATTGGCTTTGAAATTCCCTGTACATGTGTTTTAATTAAACTGGTCGTTTTAATGTAAGACACTGTATTGAAACCATTCATTTATGGAGCGATTAATTTTTCATGCAAAATTATTATTCACTCCATTGCTATTTAATTGTGGTTTAGAATTAAATAATGAGTCCATTCGATTTATGGAAATATTCAAAAACAGGGTATCAAGACCATGTCTTGGATAAAGAAACACCTGTTAAGTGAACATTGAATACTTAAATTGAAAATTATCCCTAATCAAGGTCATCTAACTGATGGACGATTGATGACCACCAGAGATTAGTGTGTAGTATGATTTACAGCACTGTTTCTTGTGCTGCAAGGACATGATGGTCATAAATCATTTGCACAGGTGCCAGTTTGGAACTGCACTGGATAGACCTATGAGAGTACTTTCAGAGATTCAAAATTGTCATAAGTACATTTCTCATTATAGCTATCGAAACTTATTTCCTCGACCATGAGTATTGTGAATTTTTCTTGTTTGAGTACTAGTCTCTTTGATGTTGCCTAACGTCTTCCATAACTTGGGATCATAACGGCAATACTCGGGAAATTAGGTCCTCTTAGTAAGAGAAATTTACAATACAAGACTAGGAATGTCCCCCTATTGACAATAGGGAACATGTCTTTGTTGTTTACAAGGTCGCTCGAAGAGCGAAACTATGAAAATGCATGGCCGTGCTCAGATGGATTTTAGAAATCATCTGCTTATTGACAGTCGAACTCGGAGATTGAGAAACACTTTTGAACGTAATAAGGACGACGATGAATCTTACCTTATAGTTCACGAAGAGACATTAAGTGAGATAGGAAATGGGCTATACACTGTATGCACACTTGTCCGGAAGGACAAGTGGGAGATTGAAAGGAATGGTGTCCTTCCAACAAGTGTATTATTCTGATAGAGGGTTTAGAATTATTACAGAGCTAATTCTTCAGTAAGGCCAAGTGATCGGAATTCCTAGGTGGAGGCCGCTTCCGATCAGTAATATTAAGGTACAATTAATATTATAGCTTAATCTTAACTGAACCCTTCGGGTCGAACCCAATCCAACAACCGATCCGAGACGACGAATCAATCCGAAGGATTTAATGAGTCATTGGAGTTTTACGAACACAGACGTCAGATATCGAGCCTAGGGCATCGAGACCGAGCGTCGCAAAATTATAAACAACAAGTACGAGCATCGCCGTAGCATCACATTGGCCTAGCCATGTGAGTGTTAGGCTAGGCTAGTTCATCGCAAGCCTAGGCGCACCATGTGTGTGCTAGGCGCACCATGTGTGTGTTAGGCGCGCCATGTGTGCTAGGCGCACAAGGCAGCCCATCGCACAAGCACAGCACCATCGCAGTGCTGGGCACTTGCGTGTGTGTGCATGTGTGTGTGCCTAAGGCTGTCGCACCATCGCAGCACACAGCACAGCACTATCGCGTGTGCATGCATGGCATCGCAGCGTGTAGCGTGCTGGCAGCCTCGCACAGCAGCACCATGCCACGCATTGCCTAGTGCGTGTGCGTGTGCGATGGCTAGGCAGCTGCAGCACTAGCAACGCCCAGCGCCTAGCAGGCTAGCAGCACGCAACACGGAACACGCATGTGCTGGCTGGGGGTTGTGCGTGCTAGCTAGGCCAGCTGGTGCGTACTGGCATGCTAGCTGGCTGCCAGCCCAACTTCCTTGGTATTCCGGTTTGTAAGAGGTGGGGACCAATGCTTAGAGCATATCTTGGGGAGCAAGGCAATGGTCCCCCCAAGGGACATGGTCCTCACTTAAACCTCTCTACCCTTTTGCCACTTGTTGCATTGTGATTGCTTTGATTAATTATTTAATTTAGAATAAAAGAAATTATCACATTTTCTCATTCTCCTACATTGGTCAGAGAATGAAATCCAAGGGTTCATTTCCCAATAAATACCAAGGCTTTATTCTTTTAATTACGTGTTAATTATGTTTTGCATGCTTTAATTGCTTTAGTTATCGGGGCGGGTCTTGTGGGGTTTCTTTCCGCGTAGTGAGGGTCACTACGAAACCCTACAAAGGTTAGGTGAGGACCATAACCAAGGGGGGAACCATTGCCTTGCTCCCTAAAGGAAGCCTCCTAGCTTTGGTCCCCACTCCTCCAAACCGGCATCAATGCATAGCAAGCTGGCAGCCTGCCTTGGCTGCCAAGGCTGCCAGCTGGCACCTGGCACCAAGGCTAGGCAGCCTACCTTGCTAGCCAGCCAGCCAGCATAGCGCAGCAAGCATGCAAAGCCTAGTCAGTGCATGCGTGCTGCTAGCGAGTTACGCATGCTGCTGCTGCTGGGCGAGGCTCCTAGCCCGCTGTTGTGCTTGGTGTTGCCATGCGAAGGCACGCACACACGCAAGCACGCACAGCGTGCTGCCATGCGAAGCCACGCACACACGCAAGCACGCATATCGTGCTGCTATGTGAAGGTGCTTTGCTAGCGATGCACACACACACGCACACCCATGGTGCTGCGATGGTGTTGTGCTAGCGATGCACGCACACACGCACACCCATGGTGCTGCGATGGTGCTGTGCTAGCGATGCACGCACACACGCACACCCATGGTGCTGCGATGGTGTTGTGCTTAGTGCTAGGCATTGCCTAGCGCTAGTGCGTAGCACGCTAGGTGCATGCTAGATTGAGCTAGCCTAGAAACCACATGGCTAGGCCAAATGTGATGCTACATCTTTGCTCGAACTTGTTGCTTGTTGATTTTGTGACGCTCGGTCTCGACGCCCTAGGCTCGATATCCGACGTCTGTGTTAGTAATTCTTGTGACTCATCAAATCCTTCGGATTGATTCGTCGGTTCGGATCGGCAGTTCGTTTGGGTTTGACTTAAAGGGTTCAGTCAAGACAAAGGTGTAATATTAATTGTTCACTAATATTACAGATCGAAAGTGGCCTCCACCCAGGCATTCCGATCACTTGATCTCACTGAAGAATTAGCTTCCTGATAATTCTGAACCCTCTATCAGAATAATACACTTGTTGGAAGGACACCATTCCTTTCAATCTCTCACTTGTCCTTCCGGACAAGTGTGCATACTGTGTATAGCCTATTTCCTATGTCGCTTAATGTCTCTTCATGAACTATAAGGTAAGAATCTTCGTCATCCCTATTACGTTAAGAAGTGTTTCTCGATCTCCAAGTTCGACTGTCAATAAGCAGATGATTTCTAAAATCCTTCTGAGCATGGCCATGCATTTTCACAGTCTCGCTCTTCGAGTGGCCTTGTAAAGAACAAAGTCATTTTCCCTATTGTTAATAGGGGAACATTCCCAGTCTTGTACTGTGAGCCTCTCTTACTTAAGAGGACCTAATCTCCCAAGTGTTCCCGTTATAGTCCCCAGTTACGACAGACGCTTGACAACATCAAAGAGACTAGTACTCAAACAAGAGAACTTCACAATACTCATGGTTGAGGAAAAAGGTTCCGATAGCTATAATGAGAAATGTACTTATGACGTTTTTAAATCTCTTAAAGTACTCTCATAGGTCAATCCGGTGTAGTTCCAAACTAGCACCTGTGCAAATGATTTATGACTACTATATCCTTGCAGCACAAGAAACAGTGTTGTAAATCATACTACACACTAATCTCCAGTGGTCGTTGATCGTCCATCAGTTAAATGACCTTGTTTAGGGATAATTTTCAATTTAAATATTCAATGTTCACTTAACAGGTGTTTCTTTATCCACATGGTCTTGATACCCTGTTTTGAATATTCTCATAAATTGAATGGACTCATTATTTAATTCCAAGCCACAATTAAATAGCAATGGAGTGAATAGTAATTTTGCATAAAATTGATTACTCCATAAATGAATGGTTTCAACATAGTGTTTTACATTAAGACATCTAGTTTAATTAAAACACATGTATAGGGAATTCAAAGCCAATCTCCAACGTGCTTGATTCCCATTGCCTCGATGTGTTGTTGTGCTTCACTTGAGGCAGAGGTTTAGTCAAGGGATCGGCCACATTGTCATCCGTCCCGATCTTACAAATTCTGATTTCACCTTCGGATTTCCATTCCCTTATCGTGTGAAATCTCCTTTGGACATGTTTGACCTTCTGGTGCTCTTTTGGCTCTCTGGCCTGAGCAATAGCTCCATTGTTGTCACAATATAGATCTATTGGACCCTTGATGGAGGTTACAACACCAAGTTCATTGACAAACTTACGATTCCAAACTACCTCCTTAGCTGCTTCCGAAGCTGCCAAGTATACGGCTTCAGTTGTAGAATCGACACTCTTCCAACTAAACGCTCCTCCATTTAGGCAAAATATGTACCCTGACTGTGACTTGAAGTCGTCTTTGTCAGTCTGGAAGCTAGCGTCGGTGTAACCTTCAACAATCAAGTCTTCATGGCCTTTATTTTGAGGGTTTTGGTGTCCCTCGGGAGAGTTACAAATCTGGGAATGCGCGTCGACCGTCTTTACCTGCAAAACCACGAAACTCCGATTGGGTGGAGTTCCGCCTCCGACGATCAAGTTAGTATGTCTCCGGATGTAGAAAAGTGCGGAAAGTAAATGGGTTTTTATCTCTAATTCAGAGAGATTCCGCAATTAATATTGCTCGGCTTTTTGTGTATATTTGTGAATGTGCAATAAATGAGGAGTTTCCTCTATTTATAGCTGATGAAGATCTGCTCCCCCATTAGGGTTACAATGCCACGTGGCAGCATCCGATTGGATCCCATTGGGCCTTTCAAGGGATGCCACGTTTCAGTTTGCTATTGGGCCACGTGGCATAGTGTTTTTTACCCCAAACATTTGCCCCTCACAGGTGTGACGTGGCTTGCCACGTGGCGCCTGTGACACGTGTCACATTCCGGGAAGGTGACAGCTCATCTCCTTCCCTCCATTTTTTTTTTGTTTTTTTTTCGAATTCGAATTTCGAATTTGAAATGGAGGGGGAGGTGACGGTTCGCCTTCTGTCTTCCTCCTATAAATGGGAGGCTTCCTCCTCTCATTCCATGCTTTACGAATTTTACAAAAATTTCCTTTGAGAGAAAAAAGCTCTAACACCGGTTGCACTTGCGTTCAACCAGCTACTTTGATTCAAACACGTCCGGATACAGTTTTAGCATTTCTTTGATCCTCTCCAAGGTACCCGTCTGACTTAGTCAATTTCCTTTTCTTAATTTCAATAGAACCACAGCTGGTCTTACACCGTCTGGGTCACTTATGAGCAATTTCCTTCATTATTTGCGTTCAATGGACCCACACCCGGTGATATACCGTCTGTGGCGTTTTTGAACATTTTGTCTTCAAAACTTGCATTCAACAGACCAACAGCCGGAAATATTCCGTCTGGGGCATTTTTGAGCAATCTTCTTCATAATTTGCTTCTTATAGACTCACAGCCGGTCTTTATACCGCCTGGGGCATCTTCAAGAAATTTCTTTCTTGATTTGCATTCATAAGACCCTCAGCCGGCCTAGTGCAGTCTGGGGTACTTTTGAGCAATTTTCCTCAAAAACTGCATCTTATGGACCCTTAGTCGGACTTATACTGTATGGGGTATCTTGGAGCAATCTTTTAAAAAATGCGCCACATAGATACCGTCTGAGGTATCTTTGAGTAGTCTTCAAAAAATGCGCTCTATAGATAACGTCTGGGGTATCTTTGAGCAATTTTCAAAAAAGGCACTCTATAGATACCGTCTGGGGTATCTTTGAGCCATCTTCATAAACTGCTTTCTATAGATACCGCCTGGGGTATCTTAGAGCAATTTTCTTTCAAAAAATGCTTGACCATTTGCTTTCTTCATAACTTTCTAAACAACCACAGCCGGACACTTCCGTCTATGGTATCTTTGAGTGATTTTCTTTGAAACGTCTTACTGCTTTGTTTTGTATTTCAGCTTTCAAAACATACACAACCGGAGTCTTCCGCCTGTGGCATCTTCAAGCCACATTTTGAGATAACGGTCAAGCCTTCTACAAACTTCTTCACAACTTCAAGGTACCGTCTCTGCCCTTCGCAACTTTTTTGAATTTTTCCCGGTTGTATAGGTTAGAGAATAATGAACTCTCCTAACACACACACGGCACAGCCAAGGGCAGATGTCAACCGTTCACCGCATACGGCTGAGTCTAGGACTGGGGATGCCGTCTGGGGGTGTTTGGACCACCCTTACTCTTCTACGAATCCGACTGTCTCTGTTCATGTGCAGGACAGAATGGCTCGGACAAGGAAAACGACTGTTGAACCCGAGTACCAATCAGATGATTCAGCCGGAACTCCAGTTGAGGATGCTCCTTTTAACCAACCGGGCGTACCTAGCACGCTCGGAGATGAGATCCTAGAAGATTCTGGGAGCTCAGGCGGTGAGGAAACCGTCCAGCAATCCGACTCAACTAAGTCTACAATGACGTCGGATGCCCCTCAAGAGGATGAGGAGGCCTATAACTGGCCATCAGCAAATAATCCAACTAAGGCGCACATGAGCGCCCGTGATGTTGTGACCTTAAATGCATCCCTCCCGGCTTTTTTGGAGAAGCGTCCGGTGGGCGCCGGATGGGAGGTAATTATGCCTCCGGCTGATGCTTCCGTCGTCTGGGATGACGACTTAAATCACGCCGATAATTACATCGGCTGCTATGAGGCGGCATTCAAAGCCGGTCTCCGTTTCCCACTTCACAACACAATCAAGGCCATTCTAAAAGGTTACGACCTTGGCGTCTGGAAGCTTACACCCAACTCTTGGGTGAATATTTTGGGATACATTGCCGCCTGCAAGATGCAGGACGTGACGCCTAGCTGGGAGGCGTTTGCGCACATTCACTACCTGAGCCGTGCCCCAAGCGGCTGGAATGCGTGGTACATACTGACCACGAATCCGGAGTATATGATGACTTTGGAGAAGCCATCAAAATGGACCAACTGGAAGAGCAAATTCTATATGGTCTCTTCTCCTTCTCCGGCTGTGAACCACCGGCTGCGCCGGTACAATAAGAACCCGACTCTATTGGGAAAGAAATGCACCTCCCCAAGATACCGGCTAGGTCTTAAGATGCAATTATGGAGCCGAGGCTTTTTAAGAAGACTACGATGCCACTGGAAGATGGGACACAAGTTATTGTCCCCAAGTTCTAGGTCCCTCATCCGGACTGGTTCAGAGATGAGGCGTTCCTTTCCACCTGTGGTCTTAGCACATTTTGGAGCAAACGTAGGTTTATTACTTAACCGGCGTATTATGCCGCCTGTATGCTATTTGAATGCTCTAACATTTTTCTTTCTTTACTATCTTGTAGAGAAAGGACTTGAGATGACTCCTCCAGAAAAAACGAGATCTAAGTCAGCCGCCGAAATAAGGAAAGAGCAGCTAGAGAAGAAAAAGGTCCAACTTGCGGCCAAAGGTGATAGGGTAAGTACCGGCTGAAATTTTACCGCCTGTATGTCTTTTTACCCACCTTGATTATAACCGGTTGCTTTGACATGTTTTCTTTTACAAACAAGGAGCCAGAACCTTCCTCGGTATTTGAGGCAAATGTTGAAAAGGCCGGGTGATGAGCCTGCCCAACCACCATCTCAAAGGCGAAGGGTCCCAGGTGGCCCCACGCCAACCTCAGGCGGAAGAGCACTGGCTCCTGATAGGCCCACAACCACAGGTAAAAGTCTGTAAAGCCTGGGTTTGAGCTCAGGACCGGCTGAGGCCGGACCTAAGGAGCCTGAGGTTCCTTTACGCCGGGTGCTTGCTGTTGCATCCGGCTCTAATGCGGCTGGGGGTGGTCTCACCCCTCAGCCTGAAACCCAAGGTATGGATTTCACTTTTGACCCCCCTTAGCCGCTTGGGCCTGTTCGAGTCAAGTCCCAAGCTTCTCAGTCAGGGTTTTCTTCCGGCAGCCGGCTGAATATAGGAGCCGCTTATGCCCAACACTTAACAAATATATCTCATGATGCAGATGCTGCTTCTCGTTCGCCGGATATACAAAGCTACGCCAAGAGAATGCTAAGGACCCTCACCCGGTCCGAGAAAGAAGCGGTACCGGGTATCAACCAGATCAACATTGATCGCATCACCTCACTGCTGGCTGAGGTAATATACCGGTTGGGCTATTTTTGTGTAATTTTGCTGATATACCGGATGGGGTACTTTTGGGTAATTTTGCTAATTGCCTGTTGTGATATAACTGAACTAACTTCTTTTCCGGCTGCCTTCACAGGTAATGTTGAGGGTTGATGGGTTGAAAACCCCCTTGCGGAAGAAGCATGAGGAGGTAAGGGATGCCCAAAGACGGGCAGCCGAATTAATTGATGTATGTCAATATAACTCCCTTATGCTTGAAATCCAAACTAAAGCCCGGGAGATGAAACAGGAGGAACTCATCTGGGAGCTGACGGCTGCTGCTGACACAGCCAACAAAAATGCTGCCGATTGGCAACTCCAAGTTAACCAACTCAAGGAAGATGTTAAGGCCTTGGGGGAGGCTGACAAGGAGAATACTGGGGTGAAAGCTGAGGTTACCCGGTTGAAAGACGAGCTGGTTAAGACCAAGAAAGAGCACCTGGACCAGCTGTCGGCTGAACAAAATCGGCAGGTCACCGAGAATGAGTGTGATTGTGAAGCGCGCATGAAGATGGCATGGTCCATGATCCACCCGGACACCGACTATGCTTTCTTCGACTTGAGGTACAGTTACGCAACCGAGGTATTTGACGCTCAAATCCTCGGGGTCGAGAAGCCGGTGCCCTTCGAGGAATAGGCCGTCATGGAGTAGAAACAAGCGGAGGAGAATGCGCCGGGTGGGGCTGGAGAAGCCCTAACCTAGAAAACTTAAGCCCCTCTTGCCGGTCAGGACCAGCCGTCTAAGCAGCAACAACAGCAGCAGCAGTAGTAGCTTTTTATTTATTTTTTAACTCCTGCTTTCATCCGGCCTGCGTGCCGTGTTCTTTTGTATCTATTTCTCCAGACAGGGGTCCGGCTATATATGTCGACTGTGTCGGTTTGCTTTGCCACTATTTGTTTCAATTTTTTGCAATTTTGTGCAATTTTTGCCTTGAATGAAATCTTTGTTGCAATTTGAATTGATAATGCCGGATGCATTAGACCTGTTTGCCCCTAGATGGTTGTTTGCTCAATTGTTACCAACTTGGAGCAAGCAGCCGTCCATAAGCATCCGGATAAATGAATAGGTTGTCCTTGACCGTTTTAAAACAGGATTGAACCAAGTTGAATCTGTCGGCTATGCCGGCTAAATCAAACTGCCGGCTGTATTGCCTTGGGGCAATAACCGGGTGTCTCTTGTTTTTAACAAGGTTTTGACCTTATTTATGGAAGCTAGAGCCGGCTATAGTGCTTTTTGCCAAAAGCCGACTGCAGATCAAGATTTAATTTACCGTCTATATTACCTTAGGGCAATAATCGGGTATATCTTGATTTCGATAGGTCATTCAAACAGCCATGGGTTATCTTTAACCTAATCAGTTAAAGCCGTTTGAGTCTATGACCTATTGAACAATGTACCACCCGGAAAGGAGATGTTCTCTTCGACGAATTCACCCAAATAGGCGTCGCCAGATGCCTTCTCATGATTAGAGCAGGCGGTTTAAAATATGTTGGCCTTTGGCCTTTTGAACAACTAATTTAGGTACTTAGCCTTCTACTCAATTTGTGCAAACAGGTGCCCGGTTGTGAATTGCACAAATGGGACTTGGTAGTTGCCCGGTTGTGCATTGCACATGGGACTTAGAGGTTACCCGGTTGTGTATTGCACATGGGACTTTACACAAAAAACGATTTAAATAAAGTACTCTTTCATTAATATACTCTTTTTACAAAATATTTACAAATCCGTAGAAGTAGTACTTTTTCAAGTTATCTACATTCCAGGTTCTGGCTAGCTGCTTGCCGTCTGGTGTTTCTAGGCGGTAGGTGCCGCCTCTGACTTCTTCAAAAATCCGGTAAGCACCCTCCCAATTAGGGGTTAGCTTCCCTTGCTCATTTGCCCTACCGGTTGCCTCCATTTTTTGTAGCACAAAGTCCCCCACTTTGAGGGGCTGTTTGTGTACTCTTTTGTTGTAGGCCCTCGTGATTCTCAGACGGTATATCTCATGACGCAAGGCGACATTGCCCCTTTGCTCCGGGAGTGAGTCCAATGCCAGACGCATGGCCTCCTAATTAGCTTCTTCATCATAGAGCATGACTCAGAGTGTTGGCTTATAAAGTTCAATTGGCAAGACGGCTTCAGTGCCGTATGTCATGAGAAACGGGGTTTCACCGGTTTCCCCTTTTTCAGTTGTTCTGATGGCCCAAAGGACGTGAGGCAACTCATCTACCCATAGACCGCCAGCCCTTTCAATTTTCTTCTTAATGTCGTCTGAGTTGAGCTTGTTGAAGGCTTCAATTTGGTCGTTTGCCTAGGGCCGGCCAACGGATGCAAAGCAATGTGAGATCCCTTGATCTCCCAACCAGCTCTTGAGGGTATGCGTTTCAAACTGAGGGCCATTGTCAAAGACCATAGACATAGGTACCCCAAACCAGGTGATGATGTTTCTCCAAATGAAGGAGATAACATCCTTTGTCTTAATGCCCTTGATCGCCTCTGCCACAACCCATTTGGTGAAGTAATCTACAACCACCAGAATGTACCTCCGCCCGCCTGTGGCAGGCGTATATGGACCCAAGATGTCCATGCCCCATTTTGCAAATGAAACCGAGCTGTAGATAGTCGTCAAGTCTGTTGTCGGATGGTGTATGAGCCGGCCAAATCTTTGACACTTGTCACACTTTTTCACCATTTCCATGGCGTCTGCCTCAAGAGTAGGCCAAGAGTAGCCTTGCCGCCTAACCCTTTTAGCTAGAGTTCTGCCGCCTATATGTGATGCACAAAAACCCGAGCGCAGATCCTCTAGAACCTCTTTGCCCCTCTTAGGGGTAACACACTTCAGCAATGGCTGGAGGTAACCTTTTCTGAAGAGCTCCCCCTTATAGATATCGAAGCTCAAAGCTCGCTTTTTCAATGCTGCCGCTTCTGAAGGGGCATCTGGCAGGGTGCCGTCTACCAAATAATCCCGGATGGGGTCCATCCAGGTAGAGCTTCGATCCAGAAATCCTATGGGATCATGCTCAATACTTCTTTTTTCCATGACTTCCCAAAAAACTGACCTAGTCGTATCACAAGTGGCGGATGGTGCCAGTTTGGACAATGCACCCGCCTGATTGTTTTCTTACTTGGGCACCTGACTTAGTTTCCCGGCCTAGCCTTTGACAGCCTGCAAAAACTTGATCATCTCCGGATGGGTGGCCTCATAGTCACCATTGAATTGGCTAACGATCAATTGAGAATCTGAGCAGGCGTCTACTTTCCTTGCCCCTGCCGCCTTACACATGAGTATACCGACTAACAGGGCCTCATACTTCGCCTCATTATTAGAGGCTTGGAACGTGAACCATAGTGCATATTCATATTTGTCCCCTTCTAGAGATATGCATATTACGCCTGCACCACAGCCGTTCATAGTAGAGTTCCCGTCTACATATAACTTCCACACCTGATCAACATTTTCCGGCTGAGCCGGTCTTGTCATTTCAATAATGAAGTCGGCGAATGCCTGATTCTTCACTGCCTTTCTAGGCTCGAAAGAAATTTCCAGACTCTGCAATTTAATAGCCCACTTGAGCATTCCGCGGATGACTCCAAGGTTGTCATTGGCCGCTTGAGGGGTTGGTCTGTGTAGACCACCACCGGATGTGCCAAGAAGTATGGTTTTAACTTCTTGACTGCCATGAACAAAGCGAGGCCAAATTTTTCAACCAAGGGGGTATCGCAGCTCAGCATTCCGGAGGACATGGCTAATGAAATAGACCGGGAGCTGAATGTCGTCTCTCTCAGCTAGGAGAACGGCACTAAGGGCATGATCTAAGACGGCCAAGTACATGTAGGAAACCTCTCCTACTAGAGGGCTGACCAGCCGTGGCAAAGAGTGGAGGTGCTCCTTCAATTTCTGAAATGTCGCCTCAGCATTCTCCCCCCATTCAAATCTAGTCTTCTTCTTGATTGCCTGGAAGAAGTAGAGGCACTTGTCACCTGACCGGCTGAGGAATCTGCCCAATGCCGCCAAACAACCGGTGAGTTTTTGAACTTCTCTGACAGTGCCGGGTGACTTCATGTCAATTACCGCCTGCACTTTTTCCGGATTGGCCTCTATCCCCCTTTGATCAATCAAGAATCCGAGAAACTTCCCCGACTCAACACCAAAGACACACTTTTTGGGATTAAGCATGACCTTATGCCGCCTGAGGGTGGTGAAGGTTTCTCGGAGGTCAGCAAGGTGATCCGTCTGAAGCTTGTATTTGACTATCATGTCATCAATGTACGCCTCTACGTTCCTCCCAATTTAATTAATGAAGACCGTATTAATCATCTGTTGGAAGGTAGCAGGTAGATTCTTCAACCCAAACGGCATCACCATATAACTGAACAACCCTTGATCAGTGACAAATGTCGTCTTCTCTTGATCTTTTTTCCACAAAGGTATCTAATGGAAGCCTGAGTAGACATCCATGAGCTCATCAAAGCATGACCGGCTGTAGAGTCGACTAGACTGTCGATCTTTGGAAGTGGATAGTTATCCTTCCGACATGCCTTGTTCAGATCTATGTAATAAACACACATCCGCCAGGTCCCATTCTGCTTTTTGACGAGGACGACATTGGCTACCCAATCCGGGTAGTAGCATTGCCGAATGAACCCGGCATCCAGTAGCTTCTTGACCTCGGCGGCTGCCGCCTGAGATCTTTTTTCGACGTGATTCCTTTTCTTTTGCCTAACCGGCTTCTTTTTGGATCCACGGCAAGTTTATGGACAGTAAGATCCGGGCTGACGCCTAGCATGTCTTCCACTTCAAAGGTAAAGATGTCTTTGAATTATTTCAACAGTTGGTGCAAGTCAGCACCTAATTTTGCAAAAGCAACCATCCCCACTTTTACGGTTCTTTTCGGACAACTGTCGTCTAGAGTAATATTAATGGTATCACCAGCCGGCTGGGGACGGAGATCCTCTAATCGTTCCCCGATCAATGATTGCTATTGCTTCTCTTTTTTGGCGACCACCAGATGGTCCGCCGTTCTCTTTTTGCCGGCTGCTTTGGGAGCAGGAGCGGCTTCCTTGTCATCAAGGTCAATGGGCTCCTCGTTATGGCCGGCTGCAACAGCAGTCGGCTTGACGTCTGAGAGGTAGCACTCCCTACCCGTCTTCTGGTCCCCGTCCAGGGAACCCACTGACCCGTCATCCCTCTTAAACTTGATCAGCATGAGGTATGGTATGATGACTGCCTTGGACTCGTTGAGGGTTGGACGGCCCAGAATGAGATTGTAGGAGATCAATTCCTCGACCACCAAAAACTTGACGACCATGTGCCGTCCTTCCCCCTTCTCTCCTAGCCGGATGGGTAGGTCAATCCTCCCCACCGGATGCACTACTCCTCCCCTAAAGCCGACTAAGGGGTGAGAGGCCTTGTGCATACTACTAGGCTTGTACTAGCTAATCAGGTCAGACGAGCTCCTGATATCGATGAGGATCCGGCCCACTCATTGGTTGGCAACCTTGCATTCGATGACAATTGGGTCATCATGAGGCCGCCTGACCATACCCCGATCCTTTTCAGAGATGAAGACCTCAGGGAAGGTGTCTTTCGACGCCTGACCCTCATCCTCTGGGTTAGATAGTTTCCTAATGTTATCCTTGGTACCCTGGATGGTAGGACCACCGCTCGCGAAGCCGCCTGCTATGGTGAAGATGTGCTCTTCATCAGTGTTAGAGCTCACATCCGGCTTCTTTGACGGTTGTCCATTGCAGGTTTTGGGGTTACACTTGGACTTCACCAGGTAGGATTTTCAAAGCCCCCTCATGTGTCAGACGGTCCAATAGACGCCTGAGGCTATAGCAACCATTGGTGGTATGGCCGACATCCTCATGGAAGTGACAGTACTTGCTCTTGTCACGGTTCTTGATAGAACTCATCATAGCAGCCGGTTTTTAAAGAGTTAATAAGTCTTCAATCTCCATTAGGATGGAGGAGCTATCCTTGTTGAACTCGTACTTGGGGACGTACAGTTCTAACTTTCTCTATTTCTTCTGGGACGGCTGACCAGAGCGATCCGCCGCCCAGACTTTTTTTCTTTTCTTGCCCTCTTCTTTTTTGGCCGGCTGGGCAGGCCGGCTCTCTCTCTTGTCGGACCGTCTAGGCCCCAACGTGTGCTTGATGGCACATAGCTCTGTCGCCTGTATATAGGCTTCAGCCTCCATCAACGCCTCTTGGAGGGTGGCAACCCTCTTGCGGACCAGGTCGAACTTGAAAGTCGACCCGTCCTTCAGACCCTTGAAGAAGTCTGTGTATGTAACTTCGTCAGACAGCCCAAGAATCTGAATTCTCATCAGATTGAACCGCCTGACATAGGACCGTAGTCCTTCCTTGTCTCCCTGTTGAATAGCCCCTAGGTCGAGACTTGTCTTTTTGGCAAGGATGTTCATGGAGAAGTTGGACGCGAACAAGTATGCAAGCGTCTTAAAATTGTTGATGCGCCCGGATGGCAGGTTGCCAAACCATCGTTGAGCTATGCCCTTCAATGTTGCCGAGAAGCATCTGCACCAGGCAGCGTCTTCCAATCCCTATAGGTACATGAGATTGGTGTAAGCCATTAGGTGGTCTTCCAGGTTGGTGGTACCGTTGTAGGTACCGACCAACACATTCTTAACCTTGGCCGGCTGAGCCGCCTCGGTTATTTCCCTGGAGAAAGCCGAAGGCTGTTACCCAAGGTTTAGCAGCCGGAGTTGCCAGTCCATAGGCTGGACCTGATGTGCCGCCGGACTCCCAAAAAGAGCCGGCTGCATGTATGGTGATCCATACGGCATGTATGGCTATTGGGGCACATACAGAACCGGCTGGATGATATGAGGGCCAGTACGTGCGGACATGCCGCGTGACTGACTCCCCTGGTTTGTCTCCGAATGCTTCAGAGAAGTATTATGGAAACTGTCTGTGTAAGTCGACGTTGAGGCCGACTCAGACATGTGCTGACTTCTCTTCTCTTGGATGAACATCCGGGCATCAGAGTAAGTCTTTTTGACCCATCCGGCTGAACTTGCCAAATAGCCTTCCTTTGTCCTGATTCAGGGAAACGAAGTTTGGAGAAGTCGATCAGGGGCCAATCTATCCCCTTTGGTTTAGGGTGAGGAGTAGGCACCCGGTCTTTGAGTTGCTTCTTCCCGGAGGGAGAAGGCTTTTTTGCCGACTGACCCTTGTTTGAGCCAGTTGACTTCTTGATGATGTCCTTGATTTCCCCCTTGAAACTTGTCATGAATTTGATGAGCTCGTCTCTGGTAACGAGGGTTGTGCCCTCCGCTGCCTGGGGTTGCTCAGCAGGCTTGCCGGCTGGGTTGTTGGGACCAGCTTTGTCTTGGTCCCGTTCCCTTGTTTCTTTAGAACGGGTGTGCCTTGATTGAAATGACCCGTCTGGGGCCATATAGGTGTCGATCTCATAGTCATCACCACTATCTTAGTCCGTATGGACCTCAGGCTCGGCCGAAGGCCGTTTGCCCTCACCAGGCGGTACAGTGTCGGAATGCCCTCTCAAAAGTACTCTCCCCACAGACGGCGCCAAATGTTTCTGGGGTTTTGGAGTCCCTCGGGAGAGTTACAATTCTGGGAATGCGCGCCGACCGTCTATACCTGCAAAACCACGAAACTCCGATTGGGTGGAGTTCCACCTCCGACGATCAAGTTAGTATGTCTCCGGATGTAGAAAAGTGCGGAAAGTAAATGTGTTTTTCTCTCTGATTTAGAGAGATTCCGCAATTAATATTGCTCGGCTTTTTGTGTATATTTGTGAATGTGCAATGAATGAGGAGTTTCCTCTATTTATAGCAGATCAGGATCTGCTCCCCATTAGGGTTACAATGCCACGTGTCAGCATCCGATTGGATCCCATTGGGCCTTTCAAAGGCTGCCACGTGTTAGTTTGTTATTGGGCCACGTAGCATAGGGTTTTTTTACCCCAAACAACCACCATAGACCAGGAATTTATCCTTGTTCCTCTTCAGGTATTTTAGGATATTCTTGGCTGCAGTCCAATGCGCATCTCCTGGGTCTAATTGGTATCGGCTCGTAGCACTTAAGGCGTACGATACATCAGGCCTAGTACACATCATGGCATACATGATCGATCCAATTAGCGAACCATATGGAATCTGATTCATTCTCTCCCGCTCAACAGGTGTCTGTGGACACTGTTTCTTGCTGAGAGTTATGCCATGGGACATGGGTAGGTGCCCTCTCTTGGCATTCTCCATGCTGAATCGTGCCATTACTTTATTAATGTAAGTACTCTGGCTGAATCCAATCATCCTCTTAGATCTATCCCTATAGATCTTGATGCCTAATATGTACTGTGCCTCTCTTAAGTCCTTCGTTCAAAAGCACTTTCCCAGCCAGCCCTTTACGGACTCTAATAATTTTTTGTTGTTTCCAATGAGCAATATGTCATCGACATATAGGACTAGGAATGCGATGTCACTCCCACTGACCTTCTTGTAAACACAAGACTAATCTAGATTCTCGATAAAGCCAAACTTACTGATGGCTTCATAAAATCGCAAATTCCAACTTCTGCTTGCCTGCTTCAGTCCATAAATGGACTTCTTAAGCTTGCATACCTTTCCAGCGTTGCATGGATCGACAAAACCTTCCGGCTGTGTCATGTACATAGTTTCTTCCAAAATCCCATTAAGGAAGGCGGTTTTAACATCCATTGGTCATATTTCGTAATCGTAATATGCAGCAATCGCTAGGAGGATCCGGACGGACTTCAGCATTGCGACTGGCGAAAAGGTTTCATCATAATCAATTCCATGGATTTGCCTGTAACCTTTTCCCACCAGTCTAGCTTTGTATATTAATATATTTCCATCTTTGTCTGTTTTCAATTTGAAAATCCACTTGCAACCGATGGGTGTGTAACCTTCGTGCAAATTTACCAAGTCCAAGACATCTCATATTTCATGGCCTCTTGCCATTTAGCAGAGTCGGGGCTCGTCGTAGCTTGTTTGTATGACGTTGGCTCATCTCCATCCACGACTAGGATGACCTGATCTTCGGTTAAGACAATACCAAGGTATCTATCTGGTTAAGATTTTGGCCGTTGCGACCTACGAAGGGTAATAGGTTGAGCATTAACATTGTTTGTTTGATTCTGACCAATCTTATAAACTGCTTCCAAAGCATTTTGATTGTCAGTTTTATCAGGTTGACATTGTTACCCGTCCTCTTGAACTTCGTCGAGTTCGATTTTCCTCCCACTTGTCATTTTGGAAAGGTGTTCCATCTCCAAAAAGACACCATCACGAGCAACAAACACATTGTTCTCAGATTTATTGTAGAAGTAATACCCCTTGGATTCTTTTGGGTAGCCCACAAAGAAACACTTGTCTGATTTCGGGTGAAGCTTGTCAGAAATTAATCGCTTGACATATGCTTCGCAACCCCAAATCTTAAGAAAAGACAACCTTGGAGGTTTCTTAGTCCATAATTCATATGGAGTCTTTTCGACAGCTTTTGACGGAGCACGGTTCAATGTTAGTGCCGCAGTTAGTGCCACAGTTAGTTCACTAAGACCCATCATTGATCGAACCATGTCTAACAAGGTTCGATTTCTCCTTTCGGATACTCAATTCCATTGAGGAGTTCCAGGAGGTATCAACTCTGAAAGAATACCATTTTCTTTCAAGTGATCGTTGAATTTATGGCTCAAATATTCGCCACCTCAATCCGATCGAAGTGCTTTAATCTTCTTGCCAAGTTGATTCACAACTTCACTCTGAAATTTTTTGAATTTCTCGAAGGATTCAGATTTATTCGACAAAAGGTAGACATAACCATATCTACTATAGCCGTCGGTGAAGGTAATGAAATATCGATAACCTTGCCTTGAGGATGTACTCATTGGTCCACATACGACCGTATGTATTAGACCCAATAAGTCACTTGCCCTTTCTCCCAACTTGGAGAATGGCTGCTTTATCATCTTGCCTAATAGACATCCTTCGCAATTTTCAAACGACTCCAAGTCGAATGAGTCAAGGAACACCTTCTTGTAGAAGTTTCTTAATGCGTTTGACGTTAATATGGCCAAGACGACAATATCACAAGTAGGTTGGATTCGATTCTATGGTCTTATCTTTTTTTGCGATATCATTAATGTTATAAACTTGTTTGTCAAGAGAAAGCACATAAAGACCATTTTCTGAATATGCCTTACTATATAAAACATTATCGAAATAAAATGAACAACTATTGTTCTTAATTCGAAATTCAAAACCCTTGGCGTCCAACGCCGAAATTGAAATAATGTTTTTGGTAACTCTAGGAACGTGATATCAATTGTCAAGTTCTAAAATAAGCCCAGAGAGCAAAGACAAATTGAGAGTTCCAACGGAAACGACAGACCTCTTTGCTCCATTGCCAACTGGAAGCTCGACCTCTCCCTTCTCTAGCCTCCTATTTATACTTAGTCCCTGAGCATTGGAACAAAGGTGTGAGCCACATCCGGTATCTAATACCCATAATGTTTTGCTAGAGAAGTTTAAGTCTATTACGAAAATACCTGATGAAGAAGCAACGGTGCCGTTTTTCTTATCTTCCTTGAATTTGAGGCAGTCCCGTTTCCAATGTCCCTTCTTCTTGCAGTAGAAACATTCGGAGTCGGATTTGGAAGCGGCTACCTTTTTATCCTTGCTGCTCTTGGCAGTGTTTGACTTAGGTGGAAAATTCGTCCCTTTAAAGCTCTTCTTCTTGCCCGGGCGCTTTAATGGCTTGCCCTTTCTCACCATGAGCATATCATGCTTTCCCTCATCTTTGAGGGTTTGCTCGGCTTGCTTCAACATACCATGAAGCTCGGTGAGAGTTTTCTCCATGCTGTGCATATTATAGTTCATTTTGAACTGATCATAGCCTTTGTGCAGCGAGTGGAGAATGATTTCAATTGTAATCTCGGTTGAATACCCAACATCGAGCCTTTCCATGTTCTCAAACAATCCAATCATTTTAAAAACATGCGGGCTTACCGGCTCTCCTTTCTTGAGCTTGCTCTCAAGGATTTGCCTGTGAGTTTCGAACCTTTTAGTTCGGGCCTGCTCTTGAAACATATTCTGAAGCTCAAAAATGATCTCAAAAGCCGTCTCCTTTTCAAAGAAAGTCTTTTGAAGGTCCGGAGACATAGTGGCCAACATGATGCATTTGACATCCTGATTGGCACTTTGCCATCGGTTAAGGGTAGCCTGAGTGACCTCCTCATTGGGAGTGTCGGGCATTTCCTCATCAAGGACGTATTCCTTTTGCTCTTGCATGAGAACAATACGCAAATTCCTTTGCCAATCAAGAAAATTTGGCCCACTCAATTTCTCCTTGTCGAGAATTGAGCGTAATGAAAACTAGTTGTTTGAGTTACTTGCAGACATGGTTCTACAATTTAAACAATTTTGAAATGAAAAACCATTCATATAATCAATAAGTTTGAAATTTAAAAGCGTTCATGCAGATTTTCAATCTTATTGAGCATTTTATCCACGCATTAATAATTTGTCCCTTTTAGGCGAGAATAAAATGATTCCAAGATCCCAAAAATCAGAAAGTGATTAAGCATGCTTTGGCTTGTCTTAACACTTAATATTTTAGGGTAAGCAATCTAATTGCTAATAGCTCTAAGCTACTCTCGGTTTGATAAAACGTCGCATCTAATGCTTCCTTGACATTTTATCTCTTTTGCCACAACATCTAAGGACTCCTTACTGATATCGTTGAGCTTAACCAAGATCAACTCGTATACCTAGTACACCGTACGTTCCTAGGGAGGTAGTGATGCCTCGCTTTGGCGTAGCCCATCACATACGCGCATTAGTTCGGTAAGTGTTGTTCTTGGAACGGCAAATTTTAGCTCAATATTTTAGGGACCTTGGGTTTCTATGTTGGTTGATTTAAGTGAACTTAACTAATCATCGAAACATTTTGAAATCCTAGACATGCATCTAGCATTCAAATATATATATATATATAAGCATAATTATATATAAAGCATAAAATAGATGCATTTGGCAACTAGGATGACCCCTTGAAATCTTCATATCTTCAAGGGTCTTCATCTTGGCCCGTCTTCATCGAAACGCCGTCTTGAGACATCTTCGCCAAAATAAAATTACTAGCTACTACGACTAGGATTAATCTAAATATTAAGGTACAAAAATACTCAACGGTACGCAGACCGTATTTAGATTTACAAAAATACATAACGGATCGCAGTCCATATTTTCTATCCTAATCGGGTCCCACTAGTTGTCATTTTCACGAAACCTGTGAAACAATATATTTTCCATTCATCCATTCACTATATGGCCCATGCATTTTACGACGAAAAAACAAGTAATAATGCACAACACGCGAAAACTAGTAACTAACTTAGGTGGTTAATCCGATTAACACGCCTAATTAAAACTAGTTAAATTTGTTTAACATATTATGTATATTAAGGCGCAATTTGTTCATGAAAAATTCCTAAGCTCCCACTAAATTTTGCATCCAACTTAATTAATCTAATTAATTAAGCCGGTAAACCCAAATTTTGTCAAACTTAAAATTTTGCAAGAGCCGGAAAAATCGAGGTTTAACCTCGTTAAAATAATTAAATAAATTAAAAACGGAAAAATGCTGCAAAAAACGATAGCCCAAATTTTAAGCAAAATAGCCCACCCTCAAAACACGAGGGCTGCGCACCATGGCTGCTAGGCAGCCCATGTGTTGCGTCTGGTGCTGGGTGCTACCATGCTCGCCTAGCGCAGCACGCCATGCTAGCTAGCACCAGCAGCACGCTACGCATGCTAGCTGCTCTCTGGCGCTGGCAGCAATTGGCTGGCTGGCTGGGGCTTGCTGCCCAGCAGCACGCACAAGCACTCCAGCAGCCTAAGGCCACGCATCCAGCCATCAGCCGGCAACAGCAGCCCCTCGCCACACAGAGCAGCAGCACCTCAAGGCACAACCCCTTTGTGCGCAGCATAGGTAGCCACATGTAGGCTGCTTGGGCAGCCCGGCTAGCCTTGGTGGCACTTGGGTGTTGTTTCCTCGATTTGCGTGCCTTTTGTCGGGATTTTAATCCCGATTTATGTGTGACATAAAATTAATCCTAAATTTATATTAGAATCAATTTAGGGCAAAATGAAACAAAATAAGTCCAACTTAATTAAATTCAATTTTAATGGTGCACAAGCCTAACTCATCCAAAATTACCTTTTGAAACAATTTAGGTCTTTCTTGATGCTTTAAAATTGAAGGGCTACATCCATAATTAATTTAACCATGAAGATTAATCATGATTTAATAAAATTAATTTAACCATGAAGATTAATCATGATTTAGGTCTTTCCAACTTTTAACTTGTGTAAAATAACAAAATTACATCTTCCAATATGAAGATTAATCATGATTTAATCACAAGTACTTGAACTTTAAGGATTTTAATCAACTAAAAAATGACTAAATCCTACATTAGTTCAATCATGGAATTTAGAATCAAAGTTCCAACCATTTAAACACTCAAAGATTGGATCTTTTATATACTAGGAACTTTAAAATTTCACATTCACAATAAACATTCACACTTTAATGCAATTGATTTGCATGATTGTGAAATACCAATTTTATGTGAGAAATTGAACATACCAACTTAAGCACACATTATGACTTCATAACCTTGCTTAAAAGGGTTTAAAATTGCTGTAGATTAGGGATGCAACAATGCATTTAATCTACCCTTGACATGCTTAAATTAATCAAGGCATAAAGATTTAAAAAAAATTTCGTCAAAAACGAAAAAAGCCCTCGAAAAACATATTTCTGGGAGGATTTTGGCTTCTAGACAACCATAAAAGGATCAGAATCGATTTAGAATATCGATTCCACCCAAAAATCACTATTTTTGAGTCGAAATCTGGGTTCGTCAGCCAAAATTAAAAAAATTACGAGTTTAAAATTAATTAAAACGAGCTTCTAATCTAATTAGAAAGCACAACCAGAAATTTAAATCCATTTTAAATCACCTTAATTAATTACAAATTACGATAATTAAAAAGAGCGCGGCCCCGATACCGTTGTTGAGTTTCGTAGCGTCCAACGCTACGCGGAAGAGAAACCCGCCCAAGACCCGCCCTAATAACTAAAGCAATAAAGCATGCATAAACATAATTAATCAATAATTAAGAGAAGGGAGAAAGAAGTAATACCCTTGAAGCGTGCTTCGCTCGTAAACCGAGCTCTTACTTTGAAGCTTAAAGCCTCACAAGCGTGACGGCCTCCAAAGCTCCTACCCACGACCCGACCCGAACGATCTTCGTCTCGAGGGTTAGTCGAGAGTTGACCAAATATAAAACTAGAGTTTTACAAACTTAAAGGTTTTCTCAACAATAAGAGATGCCTTTTTTAGTTCCACTCAAGTTTATTTCCAAATGCCCAATCATGGGGTATTTATAGGGAAATGCAACTTGCACTCCCATTCATGATCAATGTGGTATCTTGTGCATTTTCTACTAATTTACTTCAATCAAAAATAAATAATAAAACAATGCAATCAACAATCAACAAGTGGCATGAGGAGAGGAGAGGTTAGGTGAGGACCATAACCAAGGGGGGGACCATTGCCTTTCTCCCCAAGGGAAGCCTCCAAGCTTTGGTCCCCACTCCTCCAAACCGGCATCAATGCATAGCAAGCTGGCACCCTGCCTTAGCTGCCAAGGCTGCCAGCTGGCGCCTGACACCAAGGCTAGGCAGCCTGCCTTGCTAGCCAGCCAGCCAACATAGCGCAGCAAGCACGCACAGCCCAGCCAGCGCATGCGTGCTGCTAGCGAGCCACGCATGCGTGCTGCTAGCGAGCCACGCATGCTGCTGCTGCTAGGAAAGGCTCCTAGCTCACTGCTGTGCTTGGTGCTTCCATGCGAAGGCATGCACACACACAAGCACGCATAGTGTGCTGCCATGCGAAGGCACGCACACACGCAAGCACGCACAACGTGCTGCTATGCGAAGGTGTTGTGCTAGCGATGCACGCACACACGCACACATATGGTGCTGCGATGGTGTTGTGCTAGCGATGCACGCACACACGCACACCCATGGTGCTGCGATGGTGTTGTTCTTAGTGCTAGGCCTTGCATAGCGCTATTGCCTAGCATGCTAGGTGTATGCTAGCTCGAGCTAGCCTAGCAACCACATGGCTAGGCCAAATGTGATGCTACGGCTTTGCTCGAACTTGTTCCTTGTTGATTTTGCGACGCTCAGTCTCGACGCCCTAGGCTCGATATCCGACGTCTGTGTTCGTAATACTTTAGTGACTCATCGAATCCTTTGGATTGATTCGTTGGTTCGGATCGACAGTTCGTTTGGGTTCGACCCAAAGGGTTCAGTCAAGACAAAGCTGTAATATTAATTCTTCAATAATATTACAGATCAGAAGCAGCCTCCACCCAGGCATTCCGATCACTTGATATCACTGAAGAATTAACTTCCTGATAATTCTGAACCCTCTATAAGAATAATACACTTGTTGGAAGGACACCATTCCTTTCAGCGATTTCTATTCGATTTCTATTTGAGTACTTATTAGTTGATTTTAGATTTAGTTTTGCTTCATTTGGTAATTTAGGGTTCTTTATATTGTAATTCTAACTTTTATTTTTAGTTTCTGAGGTTATGAATTGTTATAGAGATTGATTTTGTCAATTTTGGTACTTGCATTCACTAATTTGTGCTTAAATATTGATGCACACTAAGTGTTTGACAATATTCCCCAATGAATCCTATTATTTTATCAATTTCAAATGTAGTACATATTTAATTGATGATCTTCTTATTTAATATTCCCCAAGATTGTATTGAGTCTCGGCTTCTAGCTTCTTGTGACATTTTCAGCATCAATTTATACGGTTGTATTGATTGTGGGTTGTCTTACATGTGTCTTTAAATTTTGTTTCCTATTAATGTATGAGGCTTGTTGTCCTCATGGTGTCTTTGAACGCTGGCTGGTTTGGGTGTTTTAGGATTTTTACTCTATTTTTCTTGCTATATGATATTTTACCTTTGAACTCTGGTTCAATATATGATCAAATGGATATCAGTTATTGAATAGACAAAGGTATCCTATTAGTGAAATGCCTTGCAGCAGCTTAAGCTAACTTGCAGTATAATTTCAATTCCCATTTTCAAATCTGAATTAATAAAATGTTCTTTAATTGTCGAGATCAAAAACTTGTGCCTAATACCTCTCTGTCTAGTCACTCATATAGTCATGTATGTAAATATGTCTTTATTTTTTGACACTCGGTGGGCGCTTCAACATCTTCAATTAAAGAAGCTGAGAGTGATGTCCTCAAAGCATTGTCTCAAATCTTAGATCCAGACTTTGGAACCAACACTGTTTCTTGTGGCTTTGTGAAGGATCTACAAATTGATGAAACTTCAGGAGAGGTCATCTAAATAATATTGTGCTCTTGTATCTTTGTAATTTATCATTATTCTCTGAGCTCTAAACCTCTGATGTATGTTCTGTTGTCATATTTTTTCCTTGGAGCATTTTTGTAGATGTTTGATATGTCATGTAAAACTATCATAATTTATTGCCTTAATTCTATACAGTATACACTGACCTCTAACTGACTCTATACCGTCTATTGCCTTGTAATGTGTATTTGGGCTGCAATCATTATGCATTAATATGGGGTATATAATTGTTGTGTTTTTACAGTTTGAGCAGAAAGCAAATGAGGTGGTGGCAACACTTCCCTAGGTTAGAAAATTGAATGTCACGATGTCTGCCCAACCTGCTAAACCAGTTTTTGGGGGAGATCTTCCAAAGGGCTTGCAGACAATTTCAAACATTGTGGTTGAACCACTCAGGAAAAACAATAAGCGAACATGGACTCTGAAGTTCCTATACCTTCTTAATAGCAGAATCATCTGTTTCGTTGTAAGTAAAATTTGGTTAGTTGTTAGGAATGAATGTAAGAATAATGATATTAGGAAACACATTTTATATTGATAAAATGTGCAAATAATTTTTTGCTCATTTGACAAATGAGCAACTAATTATTTGCTCATTTGTCAAATGAGCAATTATTTTTTGCTCATTTGTCAAATGAGCAAAAAAATTCAATACTCCTTTGTCAAATGAGCAAACTATTTAATGCTCATTTGTCAAATGAGCAAATGATTCTTGCTCATTTTGTCAAATTAATGCTCATTTGTCAAATGAGCAAATGATTCTTGCTCATTTTGTCAAATTAATGCTCATTAGTGAGTGTGTTTGAATGTTTTAAATACGTTAGTCCACTAGCTCAAGGGTAGAGCATTTTGCAAATGCACAAAAGATGTGGGTTCGACTCCCACATAGGTTCATTTATGTAATGTGGAGACACAAGTTTGTATGAGAGTTTAATTGTAACAAAGTTTATATAGTTATAAATCATTTCAAACCATTTTTTTGCTCATATGATTAGTAGGAATTTGATTTTTTTTTAATTAATTTTGTTTATAAAGATAACCTATGTAGGAATTAAACCTACAATCCCGCATTTGCATAGTGCTCTACCAATTGAGCTAATAGATTTTATCACATGTTTTAAATCATTTTCTATGTTTTAAATTTTATTCTTATATTGTGAGCTTTCTTTATGTTCTAGATTTTATTCTTATACTTTGAGCTTTCCTAAAGTTAGGAGGCAAGGCAATAAACCAGAAATTCAAAGTATGGTTTTATACTTTTTAGTTTATACTATATAATACTGTGACAGTGTAGCCCATAAGGCAGATAAATATTGACAAACATTAACTAGCCAGAAACATTACAATATAAGTAAAGGATACAAATTTAAAAAGTTGAGTGGGTACTAACAGTTTTTCAGTATAGCTCAAATTCCTCAATATTGGAGGGATCGTCCCAGTCAATTGATTGAAACTTAAATCTCTGGGGAAAAAGGTAACAAATTAAGCATGAAAGAGTGATCAGTGGGGAAAATTAAGATTCAAAAGATAGGTTTAAGTTTTATTATGCAAGTTGTGTGATCCTAGCATGAACATAAAACACTTGTTAGGAGTCTAGGAGCAACAGAGTCACTTAAAGGAAGACTTACAATACTGCAAGTGCTTGTATCAAGCCAATAACAGAAGGAATTTATTTCCCCAGACAGTTGATTTCCTTGCAATGTCCTATGCATTAATAGAAGAATCATTTGGTTAGAGGTTATTTTAAAAGAAAATAATTTTTAATTAATTAAAAAGTCAGAGATATTGCATGTTCATACAAGGTTACAACTTGCAAAAACCCTATGTTGAATGGAATCTCTCTAGTAAGCTGATTGTATGACAAGTCCCTACAGAAAAATTAATATAAATTCCTTTCAGCATTATATAGTCACAGCATTATATAGAATAAACTAAAAAGTATAAAACCATCTTTGCTAGTTTTACTGTAAAATCCAATCAAACCCAAAAATTCACACTAGATGATTACTTCCCAGTTCACCTTATTCACAATAAAGATATAACAAGAATTCTATATTCTATGTCCTATGTTTCAATTAAATTCCTACATCCCATCTTTCAAGCTATTACTAGCTCCACTATTTTATAGAAATGAGTTTTTAGAAATGGGGCAATTTGAGTACAAAAGGCCAAAACAATTGTAGTAAGCTAGCTAAACTTAGTATGAAAATTACACTTCATAGTTTACACAACATACAAATGTTCACTCACTGTTTCCTCATTTGATAAATGAGCAAATAATTCTCGCTCATTTGATAAATGAGCAAATAATTGTTGCTCATTTTAATTCGTTTTGCTAATTTTATTTTTGTTCGCTCATTTTATTTTCACTATATTACTTTTCATATTTAGTTTGCTCATTTTAATTATATTTGCTCATTTTACATATCTTCTATTGAATTTATCAAATAATTACAAAACAAAGGGTAAAAGGATTCACAACAAAGGGCAGTTCATTTTCCACATCAAAAGTATCTGAAGTATTACCTACGAACTCATTCAAAACAAACTCATTGATAATAGAGTACCAAAACACAAGATTTTTAACAAGCATTTTATCAAACACCTTGTATGCACTATCAGGATATTCAAAACAAACTCATTGATAATAGAGTACCAAGTCACAAGATTTATAACAAGCATATTATCAAACACCTTGTATGCACTATCAGGATATTCATAAGTATCATAAAAATGCACCAATAACCCATGTTAAACCAAGTTTTAATTGCAACACAATTACAGAATTCATAACAAAAATTAATCAACTAAGTAAAAGGATTCTGTCAACACAAACAAGATAATGATAAACAACAACACTGCGTAAATTCGAAAAATACCGACAAAAATTAAGAAAATTATATTCGGAAAAAACTAACATAACTTTTGTTGATTATTTACCTGTATAATCTATGAAACTTGTTGATTCTTAAAATTCGAACAAGTTGATTTGAATTTACCAAAATTCAAACAAGTTGATTTGAATTCATCAAAATTCGAACGAGATGATTTGAAATCATCAAAATTACAAAACTCAGAACAAGAAGATTGGGAATTCAATTGAAATTATCAAAACTAAAATTAAATTAAGAAAAATTTGAAAAGTACTAATTGAAATTATGTATAGTAGCAGTGAACAAGAGGAGAGAGAAATTGTCGATCTTCAGTTGTCTCCATTGAAATCCCACCTTCAAGTTTTATAGCGAGAGAAAGAGGAGTATACAAATATACGTAATTGGGGCTGATGTTTTTGTTTTTAAAATTACATTATTGCCATTACTAGTTGAACAATCTGAGCAGTTAGATCTTATAGTATCTAATGGTTGTGATGAGTTCTCATATATAATAGTGTTCTCACATAAAGGGTGGTTCTCACAGGATCTCGACCACATATATATGTGTGTGTGTGTGTGTGTGTGTGTGTGTGTGTGTGTGTGTGTGTGTGTATGTGTATATAAATTAAGAAAAATTTGAAAAGTACTAATTGAAATTATGTATAGTAGCAGTGAACAAGAGGAGAGAGAAATAGTCGATCTTCAGTTGTCTCCATTGAAATCCCACCTTGAAGTTTTATAGCGAGAGAAAGAGGAGTATACAGATATACGTAATTGGGGCTGATGTTTTTGTTTTTAAAATTACATTATTGCCATTACTAGTTGAACAATCTGAGCAGTTAGATCTTATAGTATCTAATGGCTGTGATGAGTTCTCATATATAATAGTGTTCTCACATAAAGGGTGGTTCTCACAGGATCTCGACCACATATATGTGTGTGTGTGTGTGTGTGTGTGTGTGTGTGTGTGTGTGTGTGTATGTGTATATAAATTAAGAAAAATTTGAAAAGTACTAATTGAAATTATGTATAGTAGCAGTGAACAAGAGGAGAGAGAAATTGTCGATCTTCAGTTGTCTCCATTGAAATCCCACCTTGAAGTTTTATAGCGAGAGAAAGAGGAGTATACAGATATACGTAATTGGGGCTGATGTTTTTGTTTTTAAAATTACATTATTGTCATTACTAGTTGAACAATCTGAGCAGTTAGATCTTATAGTATCTAATGGCTGTGATGAGTTCTCATATATAATAGTGTTCTCACATAAAGGGTGGTTCTCACAGGATCTTGACCATATATATATATATATATATATATATATATATGTGTGTGTGTGTGTGTGTGTGTGTGTGTGTGTGTGTGTGTGTGTGTGTGTGTGTGTATATATATATATATGTACATATATATATATATATGTACATATATATACATATATGTACATATATATATGTATATACATATATATATATATATATGTACATATATGTATATATATGTATATACATATATATATGTATATATATATATATGTACATATATATATATATATATATGTACTTATATATATGCATATATATGTACATATATATACATATATGTATGTATGGGAACGTTTTGCGTGAGACCGGACTCATCGTGAGTCCAATATGTCTGACAATAATATTTTAATATCTGACAATAATATTCTTGTAATACTCCGTATTTTTATGTATTTTATAAATTATGTAATTAATTATAAAATATATTTTTAAAGTACTTAAGTATTTTAATTAAATATTTAAATGGCTAAAATATTTAAATTATTAAGTTTTATAAAAGTATAATTTATTTTGGGCTAAACGTTTATTAATCATTTGGGCTCATTTAAATAATAGTATTAAACAATTGTTACATACTCCTAGTGGACCAAACCATTTTATTTAAGTAAGCCCAATTCTTTTATTTGAACCCTTGTGGGTCAAATATTTCATGACTAAAGTCCATTTATTTATTAAGCCCAAATACAAGCCCTACTCTTTACTCTATAAATATTCCTCTAAACCCCAAAAATTTCCCACACAAGAGATCAAAAATCAGATTTTAGGGGTAACTTTTCTTTTCTTTTTCCCTTATTTTTCCTTTCCTTTTCTTTCTTTTTCTTTTTCCTTATTCTTTTCCTTATTTTTTTTCTTTTTCTTGGAGTTTCATGCGTGAAAACTCACGCACAACACTTCAAGTGCTTGAAACCACCAACACCACGCCACCTAGCAGCCACCTCACGCCAGCCACGTCATCACCGGCGACCACCACCTACCGGCCGGCGATCGCCCAGCCAGCAACCCTCGGCCGGCCACCACTCGTGGTTCCCTCTCTCACTCTCTTCCTTGTTTTAATTATTATTCCTATAATTATATACTTTACATTTTTTATTTTTATTATTGAAATATGATTTGTATATTTTATTATTGTGTTTTGACAACTACAGAGTATAAATTTCAGATTTTGTATGGTTTTAAATTATGATTTTTATAAAGTATTAAAAGTTAGGGTTTTAATTATTAAAGTATTGATTTTTAGGTTTCTAACTTACAATTGATTTAGGGCTTTTATATACCTATTGATTATAAATAATAATAATAAAGCTTAAAGACTACATTTTTAGGGTGTATTAATGAGTTTTTAATAAACTAATATTGCTGGAATTTTATTTTAAGCACTACTTTTGTCTTTTAATAAAAAGGGGTTGATTACCCATAAGTAGGGAGGTTTTAATTGGTTCTAATATAATTTTCAGATTTATTTGAGGGATTTAAATCTTAAAAAGTGTGCTGAAATTTTATATAAACACCATGAATGAGGTTTTATTTTGTGGTTTTAATTACCCACTTAAAGAAAGAGTTTTAAAGGTTTTAAACCAAAATTTCAGCTTATTAGAGAAGGTTTAAAGTGTTTAAAAGTTGCTGGAAATTTGTGTAATCAAGGAAGTAATTGAGTTTATGTATTTGGTATTATAGGAGACTTTAAGTTGAGTAATTTCTAGCAATTGTGGCTAGTTGGAAAGATGATTTGAGGTATGTTCGCGTACTTGGTAATGCTTAAGTGTATAGAAGCATGCTAGGCTTTGTTAAATTAATTCTAAGTAGTATCATGATAGGTATTGGATGAAATTTGTTGATTGGATTGATATTAGAGAATGATTTGTGATGAATGAATTATTTATGGTGAATTGGTGATATTAATTATATTGACATGTTGATTATGAACCATACTTTTATTATTGGCATGTTAGAGAGCATGCTTGATTAAACTAAATGTTTAATTTGGTTTGGAATATGAAAAAGGAATTTTATTATGGTTCATATAATTTTTATTGATGCCATAAGCATGAGAAAGGAGCTATTTAAGTGTCTTAGTACACATGGATAAATTATATTGCGGTGCCTATGTGCACTTAAGGTGTTTCAAATACCGAGTTAAAACTGGTAAATCGATGTATGATTGGTTGTGTTGTTTTTCATTTGAGTCATCACCAAGTTAAAACTGGTAAATCACGTAAAATACAAGAAGGATAGCAATAAAACTCATGATTTGTGCACATCTAGAGTAATGACAAACAGGGGTTGGGGTTCACGGGGTATTAGCCGTGTACTTTACAGAGGCCGCCTGATCTACAAGTCTCTTGTTTTCAAATACTTTTAAAATTATAATGAGTTAGATGAGATCTCATACTAGCTATGGCCACGGAGTCGCGCCCGTCGGCCATTGGATGTTTATTAATGTCTTCCGAAAGGAGGCATAGGGTTTTCTTTAATTAATGTTCCGAAATGGGGCATAGGAGGCAACCGGTCAATTGCTTAATCCAATCAAATTAATGAAATGATCAATGCTATTTAGTGAAAACTTAGTAATGATCGACAATTGAGTCATGTGTTCGAGTCAATGATTATATTGTGTGTGTATAGAATGCTTGTTAGTATCATGCTAAGGCTCTTTACTATATTTCGTAGCTTATATGTACTCAGCGTTGCTGATTGCGTGCTTTTGTGTGTTTTCTCTTGTTCATGGCCTTCGCCCTTCAATGACCCTGTAATGATCCAATTCTTACACTTATAATATTGGGGAGCAGACTAATCACAGGTTTTTGCATAAACTGAACTTGCATCAGGGTGATGGGATTTGAGTGGAGCGTTGGTTAATCACTTAGCTTATTTCATTTCATAAATTGATGTTATTTTGACTCTAACTCTACTCGCTTCCTATTTTACTGGGTTTTGAATAAGGGCCGTTATGGTTCCAACTTGTAAGTCTAAATTTGGTTTTGATTATTAGTTTTGAAACTTACATTTTCTTTTAAAACCAAATTAGTTTTTCGCTGCTGATATTTGAAACTAGCCTTAACGTTTGAACACGTGGCGGTAGCACGCCAGTAATTCTCTCACAGGTTATTAAAAGTACTTACAGGTTACTATAGGTTATTACAGGTTTTAAAGAGAGAATAATTGGGGTGTTACAATTCTCATATATGACATAAATATTCTAATACCTAACAATAATATTCTAATATATGACATTAATATTCTAATATCTGACATTAATAATTTAATAACCTAATATTCTAATATATGACAATAATATTCTAATATTTGACAATAATATTCTAATATATGACAAAGATATTCTAATATTATAATGTATGACAATAATATTTTAATATATGATTGCCATATATATATTAAAACATTTTTGTCATATATTAGACTATTATTGTCATATATTAACCAACTTATTATTAATAATCCTATTTCGTTCCCACCTCATATCCCACTCACATTCATATATCAAACAAAGGTGAAAGAGGAGAGGGATTAGAGAAATACAAAACACAAAATGGAGATGCAACTTTTTATTAGGGAAATCTTAAGGTGAAAGAGGAGAGAGATTATCAAGTTTCTAGATTTGCCGCCGCAACCACCGCCCCGTCCTCCACCTCAACCCCAACCCCTTCTATGGCTCCCATTTCTCCTTTCTCATACCTCCTAAACTCTCCTCCAACCTTCTCTCTCTTCTCCAACCTCTGACGAAACATGTTCTTGTGGTGCGGAGGTGCGGCTGGGTGGAGCTGCTGTTGGTAATGTGTGAGGGAAATTGAGGAAAGTTTGTATTTGTGTAGGCAAACTCACGGTGAGTCCGTCCTACCCAAATTTGGTGAGTCTGTCCTACACAATTATTTTATTATATATATAGTTTGTTGGTGAATATGTATATATTATTTGATATTTTGATAGAGGATACGTATACTTTGTTGAATGATTTGTATCATTTAATGGAGGATATGTACAGTTTATTACACGATATACGTATTATTTGATAAAAAATATATATATCGTGATCGTTGATCGCTCTCAATCCGACGGCTTGTGTTTCACCCGCCTTTTTCAATTTCATTAAGGGCAATTTGGTAATTTTGCCAATTAAATGACCTTTCTCCTGTTCTTTTCGCAGTTCTTTTGATTCTTTCTCCTCTCTTGCACTTTCTCTCTCTACCCACAACTCTCTCTATATTTTCATTTCTCTTGTATCGAAATCGGGATTTTCCTCATCAGTTTTTTGCTGTGATTCTTTGACTTTCGTCTTTGTTTGAGGTAAATCTTTTTTATTTATTATACTTTTTGCGATTTTGTGAATTTTTTTATCTATTTGCGATTTGTTTTGTTCGATTTAAGATTTTTTGTTTTTTCGTTCGATTTATTATTTTTGAATTGTGGTTTTTGTTTCGTTCGATTTTTTCAGCTTATTTCTGTTTTATTTAGTGTTCATTTGTTATGATTTTGTGTTTTTTGAAGTATTTTCTACGATTTAGGGTTCATTTACTACGATTTGGGGATTTTTTTTGAATTACTTACTACGTTTTAGGGTTTTATATTACGATTTGGGTTTTTTTTTTTTATTTTTTTATTTATTTTTTTTATTTTGAGTCCAATTGATGATTTTGTGTTGTTTTGAGTCTTATATTACGATTTATTGTTCTTTGCATTATTTTCTCTTTGGTCAAGGTTCTGAATAAATATTGCTCCATTTACTTTGTTCTATGTTCTAAAGAAACATTCGTATTAGTGTTGCTGTTTAATTCTTTTTAATTTTCTTTCATTTTGTTTGTTTTACTTTTTGTACTTTTTTATTTACTTGTTATTTTGTGTCATTTACTTTTTGTGGTTTTTAATTTACTTTTTTGTGGTTTTTAATTTTGACTTGCTGCATCATTGGCAATAGAATTAGTTTCAAAATTTCAGGGGAATTGTTACTATTCTCCTCCCTTCATTCTTTCTGTTCTTTCTATTGGAGAATCTAGTGACATTTTAATCATGTAGTACTACTAATTGGCATAAAAAATGAAATGAGATTAAAGGTTGTAATTTGAATGGGCCCTATGATTTATGTTATAAATTTGGCTTAGATTGTTTGGCTTTGTATTGGCAATAAATTCACAGATATTCTGATTTATGTTTTTGTGTTGTTGTGAGAACAATATTCTTGACTGACCATTTTTGTGCTATCAGGAGCCTAGAGTAACCTCTTAATCACAACCGCAAGGATCTGTGCCTATAGGATCGGAACTGGTCTCTTAGAACCTTCATTGACTATTGGAGATGTGCTCGACAAATACCAGTTAGTTGCATTGAAGATCATATATATTACTCATGGAGAAGTATTTCTTATCTAATTCCTGTTATGCCTATCCTTATATAGCTCATGGGAGGATGATGTTGATTTGATCTTTATGGCTCGCCTATTAATGCTGCAATGCCTCACTCACTTGATGTTGATCACGTCATCATGATCAGGTTGATTTTTCGTAATTGAACATGTGAAGATCAGCCCGAAAAATGATCGGGTTGAGTGCTGCAGTTGTTGCCTTGGAGGCCCTGCAGGTCCTGCCAAGGTTGCAGCTGCTTCTTGGAGGCCCTGCCAAGCCTGCAGCTGCTGCTCTACCAATGTAAGGCTGCTGCTGCTGCCCTGCAAGCCTTGCCAAGGTTGCTGCTACAGCTGCTACCCTGCCAAGGCTGCTTCTGCAGCTGCTGCCGCGACATGGCCTGCTGCTGCAGCTGCTGCCCTGCCATGGCTTGCTACTGCAGCTGCTCTTTTTGCCCTACCAAGGCTGCTGCTGCAACTGCTGCCCTGATTTTCATTATTTTCATTTTTTGATCTTATCTGCTTTTTCAACATGTCCCTTCTCATTATGGACATGGTCCTTTCTGCATAAATGTTAGGATAGTAATTAAGCTTTTCTTATTTACTTTTGATTATCTTTTATTTACTTTTGAGTATTTTTATTTACTTTTGTGATTTTTCTGTATATAGAAAATAAAAACGATCGATTGTGTCAACTAATTATTCTTACTCTATAATAGCCTACTAGCTCAATAGGTAGAGCATTGTGCAAGTGCACAAAAGATGTGGGTTCGAATCCCACGTAGGTTCTTCTAATGCCTCGAACCATTGTAATGTAATTATTATTTTTATATACTTTTGAGTTTTTCTAATTTACATTTGAGTAAATATTATTTACTCTAAAATTGAAATTATTTACTTACTTTAATGATATTTTGAGAAACTGTTTAGCATTTTTTAATTTACTTTAGAGTAATTATTATTTACTTTTGACATAATTTGCTTTAATTTTGATTTCTAACAAGATTTTCTCCTAGACTAAGTACACACCAAACTCGCCTCTTTCTTTGCACAAACCAAAACTGCACCACTTGAGTCCCTCAAAACCACTCCAACCCTGCATAAATTCTACTCACAAAATGAGCATCTGTATTCACCTTTACATACCCAACAGGAGGGCATTTCCACGTGTTTACAGTCGGCTATGCAGTAGCACAAGGTGCATCACTAAATACTCTCTGCGCATAGATTAAGTACTCCTCCACCATCTTCTATTTACATAACTCGCAGCCAAGGCAACAACATCAGGATTCGTGTTCTCAAAATACGCCTTATTTCTACATGTCCATGCCGCCCACATCAAAGTAGCTGCTGTCCTTAACTCACCCGAGCTTAATTTCGAAGCAAGCTAAACCCATCTTTCTGTAAAAGAGGCAGAGGGTGCATCAGCAATCACAATAGCCAGAGGGTGATGCTACCATTTAGGAGCTGCCACCTTACACTAAAAAATGGCATAAATTATTGTCTCAGAGCTAGCACCACGAATTGGGCAGATCGTATCCCCTACTATATGACGCTTTTGAAGCCTTTCTTTGACTGCCAGGCTGCCTTTACAAGCCCCCCACAAGAGGTGTCTCAGGTTTGGTGGACCTCGTAGCTACCAAATCCCACACCCAAGGTTCTCCTCCCCACCATTTATACCATCAGCAAATTGAACTTGATGACCCAATTTTGCAAGCCAATAACCAGATTTTACCGAGTATACATCTTCTTTAGAGATATATTAAGTTACTTTTACTGATTTTCTATTTACTTTTGAGATATTTTTTATTTTAGTGTAATTTTTCCTTCATCATTAATCTATCAAATTGAGTGACAGTAATGAGAGCAGGTGTGTCCACTATAGGATCGAGTTAACCTCATGTTACAAAGATCATAAAAAATAACCTCTTTTGTTTACTTTTGAGATGTTTTGATTTAAATTTGATTTACTTTTGAGATGTTTTGTATTACTTTAGAGTGTCTAATATTTACTTTTAGGGATAACCTATGTAAGAATCGAACCTACACCTTTATGCATCCACATAGTGTTCTACCATTTGAGCTAATAGGTTTACTTTAAAGTATTTTTTATTTACTTTAGATTAGTTTAAATTTACTTTTAATTAGAGATAACTGATGTAGGAATTACCTTATTCAACCTTACTCATCTTCTGTATTTTTATGTAGGATCATCTTTTAGAGCAAGATACAGAGTTCGTATGTTATATACTTTGATACAGATATAAAATTCAAAGCTCACTCTTCACTTGAATTATTTTATGATATAATGTTTGACTAAGAACCTCTCTCTATACACTGTATTTATGCATAACAGTTCAACAATCTAGAGCAAAACTGAAGGGGAATAAGAAAAATACTGACACACTCTTAGAATATCCTCATAAAGGAGGAAAATAGGAGAAGACCCTCTTTGCTTGATGTGAATTGCGTTAGTAATACTAAGAGCATCACTTTCTAGAATTACCTCATTATATCCCAACTTCTTCGCCACCTCAACCCCAAACCTTGCTGCTCTTGCCTCCACCTAAACTCCATCTCACTTTCATATGCTTAACTGCAGCAGCTCATAATATCCCTGTTGAATCTCTGATGACTACACCAAATTGAACTCCCCTACAGTGCTTTATATAGAGGGCGCCCCATTACTCACAATGAGTAATAGGTTATGTTTCTCACAGGGTATAGGCGACATTTTACCTACTATAAGTGACTTAATGGATGGGTGATTAGGCCTCATGCTGACGTGTTTTACTTGTTTTGCCAATTGTACTGATGTTGGGTTCCTCACAATTGACGCCGTTAACATTGGACGTTTATGGAGTTTCATGAAAACTCCGAAACCCTAGTCGAAGAAACGCACGAATTCTGGGTTTTCAATTCGACTCCGTTGAAGCTTAACTGGACTTCTAGGCGGAACCGAACCCGAAGAGGTCCAACTTGAATTCTGGGCGGAACTCAAGTCGACGAGGTCCTAACTCGAATTGTTGGTGTATCTAGGTTCTTTCTGATTCAATGTAATTTCGAACTGGCTTTTTGTTTTTCGGTTTTTTGAATGTTTTATGGTTGGGGTTCGATGTTCTGTACGTCGATTATTTTTGTTGCCAGAATTAATTCGATGCTAGGGTTGCAGTTCCAGTTCGGATTTGTACCAGCAAATGGTAAAAATGGAATTAGCGGAATATAAGTGGTAATTAAGAAAAATGGAATTGTTGCGATTATGTTTGTTAATTGGATATAAATGGAATAAATTAATGGAAGTTGTGGAATTTGCGGAATATAATTGGAATTCTTTAATTATGGGTGAAATTATGCTGCTCATTCTAGCATTAAATTTGATGGAATGAGGTGAATTATGCATTCATTGGTGGTCATTATTCGTTCGTTCTATGTGATATTGTGTTATGGTGTGGAATCGTGTCAAGATTCGATTTGCTTTGATTAGTTATTGTGTTTATTCTTATGTGACAGATTATGAAAATGTCAACGGGTAATGGTAAGCGTAAACGTACAATGGTGAGGGTTTTATTTTTTTAAGATATTCTTTAGGCTGGGGATGTGATGATGTTTTGAACTATGGTTTTATGGGGATGTGATTATGTTTTGAATAACGGTTTAATGTTTTGTGATGTTAAAGTTATGAAGGTTGGGGCTGAAGATGAAGAGGGGTATGGGGGGTATGGGCTTAGTAACAAGAGTAATGTATGTGAGCAGAAGACCATGCCTTTGTATCCAGAATTTCTTAAGGTACTACATTACAGAATGCTGCGTGTGTCAAATTGCTTTGTTTGCACGATTAAGGTTTTTGCATGAACTTAGTTGCTGGTGTGCTTAGGATGACGGATTGAGCTATGGAGGGGCCGTCAAAGGTAGGGCGGAGGTGATGGCTGAACATTCAAAGGCCAGAAGTCTGGTAAGTTTGCTTGTTGATTCAGTTGTCAGTGGGTGTGGGATAGGAACATTAACTTAATTACTGTAATTTCATTGGCAGCCTCCTAACATGAGTTGTCGCATCCAGTCATTTGGTTGCATATGTCAGAAATTTGACGACAGGCGAAGAGGTTGGGTTTGTTAGATGGGATTTGGCAGTCTTTTACATCTTGCTTTAGATATGCATTTACCAAGGCAATTGACATACTGGGTCATGACACAGATGGATCCAATCTGTAAAATGCTTAGGAGTCCCAACGGACTTGAGGTTCGGTGGGTACTAGGGATACCAATGGGTTCTTGGACTGTTCCTAGTACTAAAACCATGACCCAACATGATCGTGTGAAGGTTCAGAGATTTATTCTCAAGTTTGGTAAATCGTGGGTGTTTAGGGTAAAAATTACCCTAGACATGTGACCCTATAGGGGCCTGACACGTGTCACCACCCTATTGCACCATGGGCATCCAACCAATGGATGCCACATGGAATTGTATCCCCAATGGGGGAGCAGATCCATCTTCTATAAATAGAGGAATCTACCTCATTTATGGACATCCATAATTACACACACCAAACCCGAGCAATATTAATTGCGGAATCTCCCGGAATCCGAGAGAACCAGTTTACTTTCCGTGCGTAATTTCATCCGAAATCATACTAACTTGACCTTCGGAGGCGGAACTCCACCCAACCGGAGTTTCGTGGTTTTGCAGGTACAGAAGTCAGGCGTACATTCCCGGTGCTGTAACTCTCCCGTAGGACACCTCAAAAAACCCCGAAACATTTGGCGCCGTCTGTGGGGAGAGTACCACTGGGATGGCATCTGAAAATGTACCAATCGTAGAGGGCAGCCAGCCCACGGCTGACCCTGAGGTCCGTACGGACCATGAAGGCGGAAGTGGGGACGACTACAATGTCGAAACCTATATGGCCCAGACGTGTCTTTCCGTTCTAGGCGCACTCGTTCCAAAGAAAGGAAGGAACGGGGCCAAGACAAGGCTTGCCCCAACAACCCAGGCGGCAAGCATTCTGGACAACCCCAGGCGGCGGAGGGGTCAGCCCCCATCACCAGAGACGAGCTCATGAACCTCATGACTAGTTTCAAAGGCGAAATCACGGACATCATCAAGAAGTCAGCTGGCTCCAGCAAGGGCCAGTCGGCTAAGAGGGCTTCTGTGAAGAAGCCAATTAAAGACCAGGTGCCTACTCCCCACTCGAACCCTAAGAAGGTGGATGGGCCCCTGATTGACCTTTCAAATATTCGTTTCCCTGAATCAGGGCAGCGAAAGGCCATCCGGCAAATACAGCCGGATAGGTCAAAAAAGACCTTCTCAGATTCCCAGTTGTTTATCCAGGAGAAGAGAGGTCAGAGTATGTCTCAGTCGGCTTTTACGTCGACATACCCAGACAGTTTCCGCAATTCTTCGATTAAGCATTCGGAAACTCACTCGAGGAGCCAGACGCACGGCACGTCCGTTCGTACTGCTCCTCATGTGATCCACCAGGCTCCATATGTGCCTCAGCAACCATATGGAGCTGGATCACCCTACATGCAGCTTTCTCCCTTTGGGGGAATGGCGACAAACACTGTCCAGCCCATGGACTGGCAGCTCCGGCTGCTAAACCTAAGGGAACAACCTTCAGCTTTCTCCCGGGAAATAACCGAGGCGGCACAGCCGGCTAAGGTTAAGAACGTGTTGGTAGGTACCTACGACGGTACTACCAACCTGGAAGACCACCTGGTGACCTATACCAACCTCATGTACCTACACGGGTTGGATGACGCTGCCTGGTGTCGATGCTTCCCGGCAACACTGAAGGGCATAGCGTAATGGTGGTTCGGCAACCTGCCGGCTGGGTGCATCAATAACTTTAAGACACTTGCATATTTTTTCGCGTCTAACTTTTCCATGAACATCCCGGCCAAGAAAACCAGTCTCGACCTAGGGGCTATCCGGCAGGGTGACAAGGAGGGACTTCGGTCCTATGTCAGGCGGTTCAATTTGATGAGAATTCAGTTACAAGGACTGTCTGACAAAGTTGCGTACACAGACTTCTTCAAGGGTCTGAAAGATGGGTCGACATTCAAGTTCGACCTAGTTCTTCAAGGGTCAGTCATCCCAGAAGAAGCAAAAGAAGTTGGAATCGTACGTCCCCAAGTACGAGTTCAACAAGGACTGCTTCTCCATCCTCATGGAGATAAAAAACCGGTTGACCATTGAGAAGCCGGCTCCTCTGAAGAGCGTTGTCAAAAATCGGGATAAGAGCAAGTATTGCCAATTCCATGAGGACATTGGCCAAGACACTAATGGTTGCTACAGCCTCAGGCGGCTATTGAACCGATTGGCTGATGAAGGGGCTTTGAAGTCCTATCTGACAAAGTCCAAGGGAAACCCCAAAAACGGTGGACAATCGTCTAAGAAGCCGGTGGTGAGCTCTGACACAGATGAAAAGCATATCTACACCATTGCAGGCGGCTTCGCTAGTGGTGGTCCCACCATTCGGGGTGCCAAGGACAACATCAGAAAGTTGTCCACCTTAGAGGATGAGGGCCAGGCGTCGAAAGACGTCTTCCCAGAGGTCTTCATCTCTGAGAAAGACAAGGGTACGGTCAGGCGGCCCCACGATGACCACATCGTCATCGAATGTAAAGTTGCCAATCAACGAGTTGGCCGGATCTTAATCAATACCGGGAGCTCGTCTGACCTGATAAGCTACCGCTGCCTGGCGAAGCTAAAGTACAAGCCCAGCAGTATGCACAAAGTTCCCCACCCCCTAGTCGGCTTTGGAGGTGGGGTAGTGCATCAGGTAGGTAGGATCGACTTACCCATCTGGCTGGGAGGCAAGGGGGAAGGACGATACATGGTCGTCAAGTTTCTGGTAGTCGAAGAGCTGACTTTCTACAACCTCATATTGGGACGTCCAACCCTCAATGAGTCCAAGACGGTAATCATCCCCTCTCTCATGCTGATAAAATTCGAGAGGGATGATAGGTCAGTAGGCTCCCTAAACGGGGATCAAAAGGCGGCTAGAGAGTGCTATCTCTCAGACGTTAGGCCGACTGCCCATGCAGCCGGCCCCAGCGAGGAACCTACTGACCTCGATGACAAAGAAGTCGGGCTTGTCCCTAAGTCAGGCGGTACAAAGAGAAAGGCGGACCAATTGGCCCCCGCCAGAAAAATGAAATAGCAATCACTAGCCTGGGAAAGGCCGGACGACTCCCGGCCCCAGCCGGCTGGTGAAAGCATTGATGTCGTCTTGGACGACAGCCGTCCTGACAGAACAATTAAAGTTGGGACCGTCGCTTTTGAAAAGTTGGGGGCAGACTTGCTCCAACTCCTGAGAGAGTTCAAAGACCTCTTCGCCTTTGAAGTGGAGGAGATGCCAGGCGTCAGCCCGGATCTAGCCGTCCACAAGCTAGCCGTTGATCCCAAAATAAAGCCAGTTAGACAAAAGAAGAGGGATCATGGCGAGGAGAGGTCACAGGCGGCAGCCGCCGAGGTCAAAAAGCTCCTCGACGCTGGGTTCATTCGGCAATGCTACTACCCGGATTGGGTAGCCAATGTTGTCCTTGTCAAAAAACCGAATGGTACCAGGCGGATGTGTGTAGACTACACAGACCTGAACAGGGCATGTCCAAAGGATAGCTACCTGCTTCCTAAGATTGACAGTCTGGTTGATTCTACAGCCGGCCATGCCCTGATGAGCTTCATGGACGCCTACTCAGGCTTCCACCAAATTCCCCTATGGAAGAAGGATCAGGAAAAGACGGCCTTCGTCACTGATTAGGGGTTGTACTGCTATACGGTGATGACGTTTGGGTTGAAGAATGCGCCTGCTACTTTCCAATGAATGATTAACACGGTTTTTACCAATCAAATCAGAAGGAATGTAGAGGTGTATATAGACGACATGATAGTCAAATCCAAGCTCCAGGCGGATCACCTAGCTAACCTCCGAGAAACCTTCACCACACTCAGGCGGCACAAGGTCATGCTTAACCGTAAGAAGTGCGTCTTTGGTGTTAAGTCTGGGAAGTTTCTCGGATTCTTGATTGATCAAAGAGGCATAGAGGCCAATCCGGAGAAGGTTCAGGCGGTGATTGACATGCAATCACCCCGAACTGTCAAGGAGGCCCAGAAGCTAACCGGTTGCCTGGCGGCATTAGGAAGATTCCTTAGCCGGTCAGGTGACAAGTGCCTTTACTTCTCTCTAAGAAATCAGGAAGAGGTCCAGATTTGAATGGGGAGAAGAGGCTGAGGCGGCGTTTCAAAGGTTAAAACAACACCTGCACTCGTTGCCCAGACTAGTGAGCCCCCTACCCAAGGAGGTTCTCCACATGTACCTAGCCGTCTCAGATCACTCCCTCAGTGCCGTTCTCCTTGCGGAGAGAGACGGCAAACAACTTCCAATGTATTTCATCAGTCATATTCTCAGAAGCGCTGAACTTCGGTACCCAATGATTGAAAAATTTGGGCTGGCTCTCTACAAAGCAGTCAAGCGGCTGAAGCCATACTTCTTGGCTCATCCGGTGATTGTGTATACTGATCAGCCACTCAAACGACCAATGACTACCATGGAGTCATCCGGCCGAATGATCAAGTGGGCTGTTGAAATTCAGAGCCTGGAAATAACTTTTGAGCCTAGGCGGGCAGTGAAGGGTCAGGCGTTTTCTGACTTCATTGACGAAATGACTAGGCCGACTCAGCCGGAAGATGCCGGACAGGTTTGGAAGTTATTTGTAGACGGAAGCTCTACGGTAAACGGCTGTGGTGCAGGCGTAATTTGCAAATCTCCGGAAGGGGATACATAAGAATATGCACTACGGTTCAAGTTCCAGGCTTCAAACAATGAAGCTGAGTATGAGGCCCTGCTAGCCGGTATGCGCATGTGTAAGGAGGCAGGGGCAAGAAAAGTTGACGCCTGCTCAGACTCTCAATTGATCGTCAGCCAATTCAATGGTGACTACGAGGCCACCCATCCGGCAATGATCAAATACCTGCAGGCGGTCAAAGAGGAGGCGGGGGCATTTGATGAGTTCCATTTGAGTCAAGTGCCCCGGTCCGAGAACAACCAGGCGGATGCTTTGTCCAAGCTGGCCTCATCCGCCACTTGCGATACGCCTTAGTCAGTCTTTTGGGAGGTCATGGAAAAAAGAAGTATTGAGCATGATCCCATTGGAATCTTAGACCGAAGCTCCACCTGGATGGACCCCATCCGGGATTATTTGGTAGACGGCACCCTGCCGGATGCCTCCTCAAAAGCGGCAGCGCTTAAAAAGCGAGCTCTAAGCTTTGAAATGTTCAAGGGGGAACTCTTTAGAAAGGGGTACCTCCAGCCGTTGCTGAAGTGCGTAACCCTAAAAAGGGGAAGAGAGGTGTTAGAGGATCTGCATGCGGGCTTTAGTGCTTCACACATAGGCGGCAAGACTCTAGCAAAGAGAGCCAGACGACAAGGCTATTTTTGGCCGACCCTTGAGGCGGATGCCATGGACTTAGTGAAAAAGTGTGACAAGTGTCAGAAGTTTGGCCGGCTCATACACCGTCCGACAACCGGTCTGACGGCTATCTACAGCCCGGTTCCCTTTGCAAAATGGGGGATGGACATCTTGGGTCCTTATACGCCTGCCTCAGGCGGCAGAAGATATATTCTAGTGGCTGTAGATTACTTCACTAAGTGGGTTGAGGCCGAGGCGGTCAAAGGCATCAAGACAAAGGACGTCATTTCCTTTATTTGGTGAGACATCATCACTCACCCGTTTTGGGGTGCCTATGTCTATGGTTTTTGACAACGGTCCTCAGTTTGAAATGCCTGCCCTCAAGGATTGGTTGGGAGATCAGGGGATCTCGCATAGTTTTGCATCTGTTGGCCGGCCCCAAGCAAACGGTCAGGTAGAAGCCTTCAAAAAACTCATCTCAGACGGCATAAAAAAGAAGATCGAAAGAGCCGGTGGTCTATGGGCGGATGAGTTACCTCACGTCCTTTGGGCCATTAGAACATCCGAAAAGGGGGCAACCGGTGAAACCCCGTTTCTAATGACGTACGACACTAAAGCGGTTCAGCCAATTGAACTCTATGAGCCAACACTCCGAGTCATGCTCTATGATGAGGAGGCTAACTGGGAGGCCATGCGCCTAGCATTGGATTCACTCCCAGAGCGCAGGGGCAATGCCGCCTTGTGTCATGAAATATACCGTCTGAGAATGACGAGGGCTTACAACAAAAGAGTTTGCAAGCGTCCTCTCAAAGTTGGGGACTTTGTACTACGAAAAATGGAAGCTACTGGCAAGGCAAATGAGCAAGGGAAGCAGACCCCGAATTGGGAAGGCCCCTACCGGATATATGACGAAGTCAGAGGCGGCACCTACCGCCTGGAAACCCCAGACGGTAGGAAGCTACCTAGGACCTGGAATGTGGATAACTTAAAAAAGTACTACTTCTAGGAAGATGTAATTGTTTTTTTTTTTTTTTTTTTTTTTTTTTTTTTTTTTGTAAATAGAGTAAATTAATGAGAAATACCAAATTTCAATTTGTTTGTGTACCAAAGTCCCAATGTGAACAACACATCCGGGTATTTTCTAAGATCGGGCATCTATTTTCCCCAAACATAAACCAAAAAACGCTAAGTACCTAACTTAGCCGGTTAAAAGGCACAAAGCCGACATATTTAACCGTCTGCTTCACCTCCGAACAGACATCCGACAACGCCCTTCTGGGTGAATTTGTCGAAGAGAGCATCTCCCTTCCGGGTGGTACATTGTTCTAAGCGTCAAAACGTCGGACGGTCTTAACCGACTAGGTTAAGCCCATGACCGTTCGAATGACCTATTAAAAACAAGATAGAGCCGGTTATTTCCCCAAGGCAATACAGGCGGCAAAATTAAATCTTGTTGGGCAGCCGGCTATTGCCAAAAAGCAACCCAGTCGGCTTATGCGCACATTAACCAACTTTTAACAGATCTTCACCGACTGTTACCCCATGGTACCCCAACCGGGGAAATTACAATTCAAGCCGCAGCCTTCTTTGCTCCAAGGCAACTAAGGCGGCGAAAATTCTATCCAATTTACTTCCCACCAATTTGGAAAATTCCATATGGCTGTTACCCCAAGGTAACCGAGCCGGTGAGAAGTCTATTGTCAGCCGGCATAGGCCGGCTCAGACTTCTCGCACAAGCGGTCACATAGACCCCGATTTCATTCTCTAAGCGCCACTCAAGCGGCAATCAGCGCATTAACATGCGTCTGACCTAAACCCGCCTGACCCAGACCGGTTAATTATTGATCAGGGCATGTATGGGCGGCTATTTGCTTAGTGTTTGCACTAAACAATCACCCACCCAGGGGCAGGCATAGTCAACACATTCGACAATGTCAGTTTTCAAAAAAAAAAAAAAACATCAAGCATACAATGAAAAGCAAACAAAGGGAAAAATAGAGCAAGTGTTGCAAAGATGACCGACTCAGTCGGCATAAAATTATATTAACATTAAACTTGTTCAATTGTTAGCCGGACCCATGTCTGGTAAAAGATACAATAGAAGCATACGGTACGCAGGCCGGAAAATTAGAAGACTAAGAGCTTATGGCTGAGGCGGAGGCTGATCCTGGCTCTACGAGGCGGCTCTTGGGGCAGGAGGGACAATCTCCTCTTGATTCTCTCCCCTTTCTAAGTCGATCTCCGCCTGCATGGCCTCAATCTGCTTTTAGACCCACTCCTCATAAGGCTCCGGAGCCGGCTGGTTTGTTTCCTGCGCATCAATGGCAAGATTTGCGTATTTGTAGGCAAGTTCCCAAACGGTGTACTCCGTGTCCGGATGAACCAGGGACCAATCCTTCTGCATTCGAGCGATATAGTGTTGTTCATTCTCTTCGATGAGCCGACTCTGTTAAGCCTCCAGCGTAGCCTTGAAATTGTCGCTGGCCTTGGCTGCCGCCTCCTTCAAGCGGACGTTGTCAGCAAGTAGATCTGTGTTCTCCGTCCTGGCCACCTCCAGAAGTTTGGAAGAGTCGTTCACTTTCTTCAGCTCCGCCTCGGCATTCTCCTTTTCCGCCTTGAGATTGTGGAGATTGGTGTCGGCTTCATTGAGCGCCTTCTGGAGCGCCTTGATGGAATCCGCCTGTTGCATGATTATGCTTTTAGTTTTCAATTCATGCATAATCATGGAATACTGGGCAACGTTATGGGCGTCAGATGCATCCCGTTTAGCCTGTCTTACCTCCTCACACTTGAGCCCTTCCACGCGCAACATTGACTACAAAAACCCAAACGGTGTCAGAAGGGGCTAGGCGGCATAATAACTTGAAACAAATTGAAAGATTATGTACCTCAGACAGGTCGGCCAGAACCTGGTCGGCATTGAAGGTGTGGATCCCTGGGATCACCTCCTTCTCTTCTTTGGGGACGACCTTCAGCATGGCCCGAGCATACCTTTGTACATCTGGCCAGCGAGGGGAGTGATCTGCACCAGAAAAAGATGGTGAGAAGGCAACATACTTCCCTCCTATTGACTGCCGGCTACAAGAAGAGTCTTCTGGCTAGAGCTGGGAGTGCGACCTGACCCGCATAGGCTTGCCAAGCAAAGAAGGGTTGAAGGGGTCAATAGTACCTTGGGAGGTAGGCTGAGGGTCGTGGCTGCCCTCAGCCGGTACTGAAGCGCCAGATGCCCTAGGCGACGCCGTCTCCTTTTCAGGAACATCCGGTTGCCTCTTTGATAGATCAAACCCCAAGTCGAGGTTTTTGACAGATTTACCCCCAATCGTCAGACGGCTGGGTACTGTCAAGGAGAAAGTCTTTCTCGCCTTGTTGTGGATAGGCGGCTCATCTCCAGGCCGAGGCCTTATTATTTTGGAGATAGAATGGGGCACCTTGCTCCCATCCTAAAAATGAGCATAGAATCAGGCGGCATAGAAGCCAAACGAAAATTTATGTAAAAAGAAAAAAGGAAAAGCAAGATACCTTCTTCGCCGCTTGGGTAGAAAGTTTTTTCTCCGCATTAGCTTTGCGAATTTCAGCGGCTGACTTGGCGGGTGTCTTGTCAGCAGGCAGCATTGCTAATCCACGCACTGCACAAAAGAACTCATCCGGTCAGAAACACAGACCAAACAAGGAACAAGTTATTACAAAATAAAATAGGGGCAATCACTAATGTGACCTACGTTTATCAAACTGAGTGCTAAGCTTACAGACGGACATAAACGCCTTGTATCGAAGTAATTCGTGCCTAGGTACCCAATTTCTGGGTACACTTATTAAGTCCCCATTGGAGAGGGTTGTGGTGGTCTGTTCAATGAACTTAGACTCTATTATTCGCTCATAGTCCTCATCCGGAATACGAGGCTTCTTGCACTTGTGACCCAAGGGTCGGCTTCCGGTTGTATATCCTATACTCCCGGTTCTCCTCTTGAGTAGGGGCGGAGACCAAGTAGAACATGTTCTTCCAGTCGGACCACTTAGACGGTTTGTCTAAAGTCATCAAGTACTGGGGATAGGTGGTCAATGTGTACCAGGCCCTCCAACCGCCTGGACTTCTGCTCAAGTAATGCATGTGAGCGAAGGCCTCCCAGTCGTGGTTGATTTCCTGCATCTCGCAGGCGGCAATGTAACCCAAAATGTTAACCCATGAGTTGGGGGTTAACTGCCAGATACCAAGGCCATACCCTCGAAGGATGGCCTTTATTGTATGATGATGGGGGAAGCGGAGGCCAGCCAGGAATGTCGCTTCATAGCAGCCAAAATACCCGTTTGCATTGGGTTGCTCGTCTTCCCAAACAATAGTGCCCATCTCAGGCGGCACAATTATTTTCCATTTGTTCCCAAGAGGGCAAATTTTTATGAAGTCCTCCAAGTTATTAGCGATGCTAGACCTATCCTTGGCAGAAACGACGATGAGGAAAGGGTCGCCTTTATTATTCCAATTAGGCCTCTCCTCCGCCTCACTATCAGCATCCGGCGTCAAGAGGCTGCTGCTGCTGCCACTCTGCTATCTACCGGATGAGGAGGCGGCCTCGTCGTTGCTGGCACCCTCTTCTTGGTGTTCCAGCTCGACTCTAGAAGGCGAGGCGGCATCTTCATCGCCTCCCATACCCATTCCTAAAATCCCATCACTAGGAGTGCTTGGGGTGCCATGCGGAGAATCCCTTGTCCCCTTTGTCTGATTGGGGTCAGGCGGCAGCTCGCCAGAGTCTGCCTCTCTGTACTCTGGGTCGAAGGCAGTCGTTTTTATGCAAGCCATTGCGTCCTGCACAAAGACAGAGACGGTCGATTTTGGAGATGAACAAGGAGACTACCCGTACCCAGAGGCGGCACCCCCAGTCCTAGACTCAGCCGTACCAGGAGACCGGCTGACCTCTAAATTGTGGTGTGCCGTGTGTGTGATGGGTGAGGTCATTATTTTAAGGTATTTACAGCCAAAAGATTCAAAAATAAGCTCCAAAAAGACAAGGAACCAAGATGTTACCTTGAGATTGAATAACAGTTTGGGGACGGTTGTTGACCAAATATACCCCAAACGGTATCACTTTGAGCAAACTAAAAATTGGAAAAAGAAGGAAAATTGATCACCAATGTTGCCCAAAGATACCACAGGCGGGAAAAGCCGGTTGGGTTAGATTTGCAGAAGCAAATAATCTGGGATTTTTATTAGATTGTCCAAAGACCCCCCAGTCGGCATAAACCGGCTGAGGCTCACAAGAGGACAGCTCAAAGAAATTGAATGAAACCAACACAGGCGGCCTGAAGGCCGGCTGTGTATTCGTTAAGATGAAAAGGCTGTTTGAAGGCACCCCAGGCGGTAGAGGACCGGTCTGGGGTTCCAGCAAAGCGGTTTAGGAAGAAATTGCTTGCTCACCCCCCAGACGATGTGAAACCGGCTGGGAAAACAGCAAGGCAGACCAAAAGAAAGTTTGGTCAAAGATCCTCAGACGGTTTACACCGGCTGAGGGTCAATTGAATGCAACTCACCAATGAGATGGCTTGAAGATACCTCAGACGGTTTACACCGGCTAATGGTAAATTGAATGCAACTCACCAATGAGATTGCTCAAAGATCCTCAGACGGTTTACACCGGCTGAGGGTCAATTGAATGTAACTCACCAATGAGATTGCTTGAAGATACCTCAGACGGTTTACACCGGCTGAGGGTCAATTGAATGCAACTCACCAATGAGATTGCTTGTTTGATGCCCTAGACGGTGTAAACCGGCTGAGGGTCTATTGAATGTAACTCTTCAACAAGAGTGCCTGCAGATACCTCAGACGGTCTACCCTGGCTGAGATTTTCAATAGACGCAATTTATAAAAAATTGCCTAAAAAAGCTCCAGACGGCAAAATCCGGTTGCAGCATAATCAAACATCTAATCAAAAAATACCGATTAAGTCAAAAGGATACCTTAGTGAGACGGACTGCGTAACTCAAGCGGTATCCGGAAGAAGATAAAGGCTGTTTGCACGAGCAAGTAGGCAGGGTCAGAAGCTCTCGCTTTTTCTCTCAAGAAATTTCTCTCAATCAAGTGAGAGGGGGACTCTTATTTATAGGAAATCTCAGAAGGTGAACCGTCACCTCCTCTTTCCCCTTAGTTCAAAATTTGAAAAAAGTGGGGGAAGGAGGCGAACCGTCGCCTTCCTTCCCGGTTAGCAAGTGTCACAGGTGCCACGTGGCATAGCTACGTCAGAACCCGTGAGGGGCAAATGTTTAGGGTAAAAATTACCCTAGACACGTGGCCCTATAGGGGCCTGACACGTGTCACCACCCTATTGCACCATGGGAATCCAACCAATGGATGCCACGTGGCATTGTACCCCCAATGGGGGAGCAGATCCATCTGCTATAAATAGAGGAATCTACCTCATTTATGGACATCCATAAATACACACACCAAACCCGAGCAATATTAATTGCGGAATCTCCCGGAATCCGAGAGAACCAGTTTACTTTCCGTGCGTAATTTCATCCGGAATCATATTAACTTGACCTTCGGAGGCGGAACTCCACCCCACCGGAGTTTCGTGGTTTTGCAGGTACAGAAGTCAGGCGTACATTCCCGGTGCTGTAACTCTCCCGTAGGACACCTCAAAAAACCCCAAAACAGTGGGAGTCCAAGTCTGGTAGACAATCTGGTCAGGTGTACACGTCTGTAGGCATACCATTAAGTTCAGATATGATGAATCGGTTGGAGGGGTACTTTGATGCTGGAGAGGAAGAGGAATTCAAGACGTTGTTCTTGATTGCTTTAGAGATGGTGTTGTGTCCCACACAGTCACCTCGGGTTGTTCTTGATAATTGCTTTAGAGATGGTGTTGTACTCCATAGTCACCTACTACCTGCTGTAAGCTGTGCTATGGAGGCAATCGAGTATGATTGGTGTTCTTTAGTGTTGTCGAAGTTGCTGGAGAGCGTACAAAATTTTGCTCGACGTTTCTATGCTAATGGGTTTGCCAGTGGATGCGGCAGGTGTGCAATATTTGTCGTAGTATGTGTTTCAGTGTATTGTTGCTTGTTCTTTTTTGATCTTGTGCTTTTGTTGTTTAGTAATTTCTTGTTTTGCTTTTATTATTTGGCAGATATTTTACTTGGATCGGTTGGATAGGGATCCTATTCAATGAGATGTTTTTCCAAGAATTAAAGTGTGGACAATGCAGCAGATTGGGAAGGCAGCAAAATCAGACAAATTGTTGTCCGACGACTACGGGAAACTAGGGGTAAGCACTTTTGTATTTGTATTATATTGCATAGTATGCATAGTGTTCTGCTTCAATCAAATAAAGTTTAGAGTAACCTTTTTCCATTTGTATTGGGTTTTGTGGTTGAAGCTATTGGATGTTGCTTACTGTGAACAACACCCAAGGGATGGAAGGGATAGTGTTGGACCCCTACAAGCTGGATCGAATAATGTGAGGTTTGATCTTAAAGTAGTTGTTTCACCTGTGTACTTTGAATCTGAATCTGTCATAACTTTGTTTGGATGCAGATGCATGATTTACCAGTGCCTGGGGTTAACTTCAAGGCCAGGCAAAGGAGGGGCCGAATGCCTGAGCTGACAGATCAATGAGCTCAGTTACACTTGTATTTCTACTTGTATTTCTATTTGTATTTTTTTCAGTGTGGAATGTTCTGAATAATCTTACAGGATTTGGATATTGATAATTCATTTCAGTTTGGAATGTGTGTAATAAGGGTTCTAGGATATGGTTATTATTTTCAGTTTACAGTTTTGTTTAATACTAAAAAAGTGTCAGTTGACGAAATATTATTCCTATTGTTTATTGTATTAATAATATAAAATATTATTCCAATTGTCAATTGTTTGTTGTATTAATAATACAGGGTTAAGGTCTTGAGATCATTTTTTCTTGGCTTTGTAAAATAATTCGTAGAGTGTTTGTGGTATTAATAATACAAGGTAAAGGTCCTGAGATAATTTACAAGGCTTTGTAAAATAATTCGTAGAGCGTCTTCAAAACTAATGTTTGAATGAATCAGTTTTGTACTAAAGTGGCCTTAAAGAAAAAGAAATCAATGAGCTCAGTTATTTGTATTTCATTTAAGGGTTAAGGTCAAGGCCTTGAGCTAAGTGAATATTTCATCCGAATTTGTCTTTTTAAAATAAAGCCGATTATAACTCAGAAAACAAACTTTGAAAATATTGGACTTGAACAATACAACCCGCATATTAGCAATGGCTTTGACCTCCATCAAACATACAAGAAAGGCATACAACCCACTCCTAAGTCAAAATCACAACTGATATAAGCTTCAACTACAAAAAATCATAGTATAACATATAAACAAGAGTAAACACAACATGGTCAAAAGCTTGTTATAGCACATATTATCTCCCCTTGTTGAATTCTGGCAAGGGTGAAGGGTCAATAGGGTGATGGAATAATAACAAGAATACTCTAGAAGGGGGGGGGGGGGTTGGAAAAGAGTATGGCCAATTGTCGCAAGTTTTAAAGTTCAAGGTCTTGAACGAAGTTTCAAGGCGTACCTGATTTAACTATTTAGTGTCAAGGCTTTGAGATTTACTTCAAGGCTTAAAAACAATTAGCGTAAATAAAACTGAAGTTAAAAGCGGTAAAATAAAGCAAAAAAGCAGTAAAAGAGACAGATATTATTACGAAATTCGGCAAAAATTGCCGACGTCTCCGCCTAGGGTTGTTCAAATGCGTAATAAACTGATTTAACTATTCAGTGTCAAGGCTTTGAGATTTATTTCAAGGCTTAAAAACATGTTGCGTAAATAAAACTGAAGTAAAAGCAGTAAAATAAAGCAAAAAAAGCATTAAAAGAGACAAATATTATTACGATGTTCGGCAAAAAATGCCTACGTCTCCGCCTAGGGTTGTTCAACCCGTAGGTTTTTAAACTTTTTTTTTTATTTCTTCCTTTAGAGCCCTAAAGCGCTTACAAGATCACCTCTCTTCTACCCGTAATCACCCGATTACACTTTAGAAACAATTAGTAAAAGAAAGCAAAATAGGAATAAAAGAAATGCCATGGAGGAACAATGATAATATGCGTGACTGTGGCTTCTGTTGTCTGGATTGGTGTTCCGCTAAAAGTTCTCATGACACTCATCTAAACTTTTCATTACATCAGGCTGCTCAGGTGAGAAGATACAGGTCTGATTCCCGTTGTAACAGGGAGAATGATGACACCGAGTTCCATCTAGATGGGATTAAGCTGCCTGGACATGATTTAGCCGTGACTGAAATCTCTGCAAGTGATGAATCTTTCGAATAATTTAACCATCCCAATTGATCAAAATTACAGATAGTAAGGCCAGATAAGATTACTGAGTATTATATCTCCCTCAAGTTACGATAACCAATTTTCGGCTTATCGAAACTTGAGGGAGATATAATACTCTTAGTTCACCATTTTGATTGTCAACGGGCTGTAAAATTCACGATGGCATACCCCAAATTACTTCTCCTCCTATGTTAATTACCCAAATTCAATTAAAGGAAATAAAACCAGAAAAAGACAAGAAAATATAGAGAATAAAGACGCGCTTCAAATCAATAGGAAGATACAGGAAGTCAAACTCCGAACGAGCCTCATCACTACGACGCTTATCATTCTCCTCACGACAATGCTCGTCTAACAGCCGTAACAGCTCACCCCGACTGCATAAATTCATCTTTGCTTTTAATTTGTAAATAAAACCTGAAAAATAAATAAAGAGAATCGATTGTACAGGGCCGAACCGGGATGTTACAGATCATCAGAGGAATGCAATCGCGAAACGGGTATATAACATTAAACGAGAATGCAGCCCCAAGTGGGCGGTAAATTTCGTCCAAGGCTAAATACTGGCGAGAGACCGATAGCGAACAAGTACCGCGAGGGGGCTTATTTGAATAATCTGCAGCGTCAATATCTCTCGAGGGATTTCTTAAGGTGGCGTATAGCGTTAATATGGAGAAAGAACCAACCATAATTGAGGAAGTGAAGGAGGTTTTAGAATGCGAGAAATTGAAAAGTTTGGGGAGAGAAATTTGAAATAATTTAGGAACTAAACAAAGAGAATTAAGATTTAACAGGCAATGTACTTTCTTTTGGGCGCCATTGCTGTAAAGAATGAGGCTTAGAGGTGGAGATGAAGGTGAAATAGGTGGAGACAGGAGAGAGTTAGAAAACGGGGGGCTTAAATAATGGATGAAGTGACGGTTTAAGAGGAGTGAGAAGGTAAAAAGGTGGAGTGAAGAGTTGTGATTTGACAATTCAATGGGTGAAGGCAATAAGTACAAGGAGAGAAAGATAAAACAGGGGCTTAAGTATTGGATGAAGTGACGGTTTTAGAGGAGTGAGAAGGTGAAAAGGTGGAGTGAAGAGTTGTGATTTGAAAATTCAATGGATGAAGGCAATAAGTACATATGCATGTATTTGGCAATAAGGACGCGGGAAACAAGGTCAATATATTTATTGAAAATCTGAAAGGTTTTATCAAAAATATAAAAAGTTATTTCCAAAATGAATTTCGAAACCTTATTTACCTCCATATTTGAAAATCGGAAAGGTTTTATAAAAAATATAAGAAGATATATTCGTCAAATATTCTGTTCCAATATTTTATTTACTGCCATTTTTCTGTCTCGGTATTCATCAAATATTATGCCAATATTATGTTTTAACTTTCTAAATTTTAAGATGTTTTTTGTCCCCTTCTTTTTAATGGAGTTCATACCTTATTTTCATTTATAATATATGTTTAAAGTTATGATTTCAATTATTTTTAAGATAAGTTACATTGAAAGTAATACTAGACTATTAATTGTACTGGATTTTGACTATTATAATTAGTCAAGCGTTGTTGTCAATTAAAATAAAAAAGATTTATTTAATTCAGAATGCATTGAGGATTAATTTATGATTAAATCGTTTTAGTCAAAATAGATTGAGGAATATATGAAACTTTAATTGTATTCATATTTGGTTTTAAATTAGGTCAAACATGTGTACACATAATTAAAACACTTTGACAACATAGTACATTGTTGTTGTTATTGGGATTTGATTGTATATAAATACAGATTCTTCTTAAGCATAACATATTAATCATAATTTCTAAATCGTAGAGATGTACAGTAACCTCCCATGTCATATTGTTGTGTTTGGAGATGGATGTAGACTTACATTGGTATGTTATTTGGTTTTTGTCTTAAATATTATGTAAGATTAATTGTTTTTTTTTTTCTGTTTGTAATTAAATTTGTGAATAATGTAGGTACTTCCAGAGGAATGGACTTCCTTGTTGGCTGAAGTTTGTAGTCCTGTGGAAGTTCTTCGAGGCCCTAATAGTCATATATGGCCTATGTAGCTAGTGAAGGTTATTGGAGAAACCAAAAGTAATATGTGGTTTGGTATTGGGTGGCAAAGTTTTGTTAATAAAAATTACTTGGTTGATGGTGAAATAATGTTTGTTTATTATGCCGGTAATAGAACATCTTATGTTAGGGTCTTTTCTCCGGATATGGTTGAAAGACTTGCTAGTATTGAACCTATGCAAAAATATGAGGATATCTAAATTTATGTAATTTTATATTTGGACTTTATGAATTAAACAATATTAGAGGTAATTTAAAACGTAAATACGTACTTTTCACTGTTCAACGATTGTGGTATGCATTTTCAAAATAATAATACACCAAAGTGGTCTATTTTTTCCTTGGCTTCATCGGTAGTTTACAGTGGTCTATTATTTGGTTCAAAAAAAGACGTATGAAAATGTATATCTAAATAGTTTGCTTTGTTGAGGGGGAATATTTAAAGGTAGGCTGAATATTTCCCTTGAAAATTGAAAGGGGGAGAAAAGGTGTTTTACGCCGCATAGTATTTCAATACCTTCACCCTCATGTCACAGTCTTGACATATAATATTTGATGAGTATTGGAAAACACCAAAAATTTCAAGTTATGAACAATTTACTATTATTTGAAATATCCATAACTATACAGTGTCAAAGCTTTTGAAAATATCTTTGAAAACATCTTTTGAAAGCTCAAAGTCTTTTCGTTTCAGACATTTACCTCCTCCTCGTTTCCCGGTTTTCCCTCTTAATTACAATTCAAATAAATAATAATACACCACAGTCGTCAATTAATATTTTGAAAATAATTAGAGGAAGTCTACAGTTGTTTATTTTTAGGTTAAAAAATAGATGTTTGAAAATGTATATCTTAATAGTTTGCTTTGTTGAGGGGGAATATTTAAAGATAGGCTGAATATTTTTGTTGAAAATAGATGTTTGTAAGTTGAACATTTGTTTTGAACCCTAAGTAAACCGCAAGAACTATTTAAGTGTACATTCAGGCTTCAACACCTTTTCGATGTTGACCCTCAGATATTTGATTGGCGTTGGGCATGTTAAATAAGAGTGCATCTTCATCGGGGGAGCAAAGGTATTTTACGCCGCATAGTATTTCAAGACCTTGACCCTCATGTCACAGTCTTGACATACGGTATTTGATGAATATTGGAAAACACCAGAATTTTCAAGTTTTGAACAATTAACTCTTAATTGATAAATCTTTAATTTTTACACCAAAATCGGCAAGCACAGACTTATGAAGTAGACTAAAAGGTTCACTTGAATATCGATCCACATATATTCGATTGGACTTAAATAAGAGTGCATCTTCTTACGGGGAGCGAAGGTGTGTTGCGCCGCATTTGACACTCAACGTTCAAATTACAACAGAAATATTCAGCCTATCGTTAAGGAATTTCTGCGAAGCAGATATTTGAAACACAAGCAATTCGGTTTTGAAAGGATTAAGTTTAAATATGAAACTTATCCTTTAAAACCTATATTCTGATAGAATTTGTGAAAGATATTTAATCTTCTCAAAAGATATTGAAGGATCAACAAGGTGATGAAATAGTAACAAGTATACTCTATAAGGGGGGGTTGAAAAGAGTGTGGCTAATTTTCACAACATGTAAATCTCAAGCTCTTGAAATCAGTTTCAAGGAGGAATAAACTATTTTCACTATTCAGCATCAGGACTTTGCGAATAACTTCTGGGCTTAAAAACAAACTTTGAAACTATTTACAGTTGAACAATTGATGAAAATCCCAATACTGTTATCCAATACACAAAAACTGTCCAAAAGACACTACATAATTAAGCAAAGAATACCAAATTGTTTCTGCTCAACATAATTCAAAATGATGCAGTTAAAACTAGGTTATCAAAAATTCAAAAGCTACTTCAGACATAAACCAACATAAGGTTTCAAAACACAAATGATATCTTAGTTACCATCATCACCATCATCAACATCTGTTGACACAGTAATTTGGAAAACCCCCTGACCAAAATAACGGACACTGAGAGTATCACCATGCTCAACATCATTGTCCGCCACAAAGTTCTCCCAACCAGAATACAAGAACAGACCACGACAGTCACAAAGATCAACACCGAGCAATTCCACACTCCACGATGGCCCTCTCGGACCTCGTTGAACACGAACAGGAGCCGAAAAACTAGAATCAAAAGACTTCCAACGTCCAGGAAGAGGCTACGCACAAGGAAAGCAACACAAGAACTAAATTAGTCACACACATATAATTATTCCACGAATAAAAAGACAAACACATATACGCAAGTTAAAAGCAATACCAGAGAATATCTATGGTGATTCTCATATTTAATTATGCATCCCAAAGGATCATGAACACCACTAACCTCATTCCGTTCTCCAAGACCTCCTCCAACACCACCTTCATCCTTCTGTTCTATATGACCTCCTCTAACAACTTCATCCCTCTGTTGAACTGCCGCCCCGTCTCCGCCATATCCTCCTGAACGATATAACAGCTTGAAGTGTGAGCTCTCAGTCCAATAAGGTAAACAAATTGCATAATGAGTATGACTAAATTCCTGTAAATTTAACCTAGGAAACCAGTTCCATTTCCCAATTAAAAAGCAGTCCGACACGTACTATTCCCTCTTTACTTCCTACTATTCTCACAAATCAGTAGTATATTTTTTGTCCACTTATCCCGAAATTTCACTCAAGTATTTACCATCAATTACTAACGGAACAAGTATTTGTTTTCTTTAATCAATTTTTATAAAAAAAAAGTTCTTTTTTCCTTTGTTTTCGTGTTATTATTGACTTAATTATATCATTTCACCTTTTTTTTCGTGAATTTGATTTTTAAATTTATTTTCTCTACAAGATCGGTATATTATTATAGTAATTAAAATTGATAACTATAGGTGACACGACGTTATCAAAATTTATCAATATCTGACATAAAAGTATAGTAGTTGACAACGTGATTTTAACTTTTTCAATGCTTGATTACTTGTGAATTAAATCGTGATGCGTAGATGGTAAATAAATTAAGACATTAACTTATGACAAATCCATTGAAGACACAACATCTGACGAATATAGTCATCCAATTACGTTAAAAATTATCGGCCCCCAAAAGAAAAATTTTCAAGATCCACACATATAATTATTCCACAAATAAAAAGACAAAGACACATGCGCAAGTTAAAAGGAATACCAGAGCATATATGTGGTGATTCTTATATTTAATTATGCATTCCAACTTCTCATCAACATCATAAACGTTCCGACGAAGCTTGCAACGCGCTGGTTTCGCAGCCGTTTCAACTGGGCCAACAAAACCTTGGCTTCTTGTAGCTTTGCCGTATGTTCCGCTGTCATGGTATCCAATTCTTCTTCCTTGTCCTGCCACACGGTGCGAATTTCAGCCAATTCACTGAACACCAATTCAAGCTGCGCAAGCATTGCACTGACTTCACTGTTGTTCGCCATGGTTTCGATGTTCGTACGATAGGAATAAGGGGAAAAGATTTCTAACAATTTGGATTAACTAGAAGGTGCGAAAAAAAAATGACAATAAAGACGAAGGAACTAAAAAGACAAGTAAAGGGGTTTTTTAAGAAAAAGGTCTAATGAGAATTGATAATTCTGTAAAACACAATAAACGAAGCAATGTTTTTGAAAAGCCACATTTTTGAAAAGCCACATGTAATACATCATTACTTCATAGAAAAGACAAGTGGGTAATACGTAAGCAAATGCAGACATTAAAAAAAAACCCTTTTCGTTTCTCTAACTTATTTCTTCCTCGTGTCCCTGTTTTCCTCTTTATTGCAATTCATGCATTTCTACTTATTAATCCTCCCATTGAATTGTCAAATCAAACCTTTTCACTTCACCCTTTCAACTTCGAACTCCTCCTCAACCGTCACCTTCTTCTGTTACTTAAACCCAATTTCTTTCTCTATCTTCACCTTTTAATGTATGATCAGTGAAAAAATGTATGATTTCATTTGTCACTTAGTTATATTATAATAAACGTCGCAACTCTTCACATATACTCATATGTGTGACCTCATAGGACCGGATTATTACTAGTAGTAAAGTAATCGCATTAGTTCACAAATCACAGTTGGTTTCTAGCAAAACATTATGATTACCTAAAATAACCGATTACAATTAATCTCCATATTTCTCCTAAAAAATTATGATTACCTAAAACATTATGTTTACTTATACATTTGGTTGATTTTTGTACCACTTTAGACACGAACATACGAAATTGTTCAGGGTGGACATAAACTTGTACCACTTTTGTCAAGGTGGTACAAAACCCCCCCATATGAAAGGAATGGTGTCCTTCCAACAAGTGTATTATTCTGATAGAGGGTTCAGAATTATTATAGAGCTAATTCTTCAGTAAGGTCAAGTGATCGGAATGCCTAGGTGGAGGCCGCTTCCGAACAGGAATATTAATGTATAATTAGTATTACAGCTTAATCTTAACTGAACCCTTTGGGTCGAACCTAATCAAACAACCGATCCGAGACGACGAATTAATCCGAAGGATTCAATGAGTCGTCGGAGTTTTACGAACACAGACGTTGCCGGCGTCGAGACCGAGCGTCGCAAAATCACAGGCAACAAGTACGAGCATAGCCGTAGCATCACATTGGCCTAGCCATGTTAAGTGCTAGGCTAATCTAGCTAATCGCAAGCCTAGGCGGACAAGGCAGCCCATCCCAGCAGCATGCTTGCGTGTGTGCATGCCTTCGCATGGCACAACACCACCGCAGCATGCGTGCATGGGTGCCTAGATGCCATCGTAGCCTTCGCATGGCATAGCATCACTATCGCAGCCCATCGCACAAGCACAACACCATCGCAGTGCTAGGCACTTGCATGTGAGTGCGTGTGTGTATGCCTAGGGCTGTCGCACCATCGCAGCACACAGCACAGCCTATCGCATGGCTAGGCCTATGCGTGTGTGCGTGTGCATGCATGGCATCGCAGCGTGCAGCGTGCTGGCAGCATCGCACAACAGCGCCATTCCAAGCATCGCCTAGTGCGTGTGCGATGGCTAGGCAGCAGTAGCACTAGCAACGCCCAACGCCTCGCAGCCTAGCATCACGCAATTTGCAAGTGCTGGCTAGGGCTGTGCGTGCTATCTAGGCCAGCGAGTGCGTGTTGGCCTGCTAGCTGGCTGCAGCCTAGCAGCCCTTGGTGATGCAGGTTTGTGAGAGGTGGGACCAATGCTTGGAGCATGCCTTGGGGAGCAAGGAAATGGTCCCTCCCATGGTCATGGTCCTCACCTAACTCTCTCTCTCCCCTTGACAATTGTTGCATGGTGGTTGCTTTGATTAATTATTTAATTTAGAATTAAATAAATTATCACAATTGCACATGATCCCACATTGATCATGAACAAAGGGTTCAAGTCCCCATTCTCTATAAATACCCACTTGGTTGGGATTTTGAGGATACACACTTGAGTGGAACTATATAGGCATCTCCATTGTTGAGAATACCTTAAGTTCGTAAAACCCTAATTTTTATATTTTGTCTGGGTCCCGACTAACTTTCGCGGCTTAGGACGATCGAGTCGAGTTCGAGGGTACGAACAGTCGGAGCTTTAATTGCTTTAGTTATCGGGGCGGGTCTTAGGGGGTTTCTTTCCGCGTAGTGAGGGTCACTATGAAACGCTACAGCGGTATCGGAGCCGCGCTCCTTTTAATTATTGCAATTATTTATTAATTAAGGTGTTTTAAAGTAGATTTAAATTCTGGTTTTGCTTTTCTAATTAGATTAGAAGCTCGTTTTAACTAATTTTAAAACTTGTATTTTTCTCGTTTTGGCTGTCAAACCTTGATTTTGGCTCAAAAATAGTGTTTTTTGGGTGGAATCGACATTCTGAATCAGTTTTAACCCTTTTTAAGGATTGTACAAAAGCCAAATTTGAACCAGAAACTCATTGTTTTTTAGGGTTTTTTCGTTTTCAACGAAAATTTTAAATCTTTTATGCCTTGATTAATGCAAGCATGTCAAGGGTAGATTAAATGCATTATTGCATACCTAATATACTGCAATTTAAATATCTTTTAAGCATGATTATGGAGTTATAATATGTGCTTAAGTTGATATGTTCTTTTTCACATAAACTTGTTTTTCACAATTATGCAAATAAATTGCATTAATGTGTGAGTACTTGTTGTGAATATGTAATTTTAACTTCCTAGTATGTTAAAGATCTAATCTTTAAATGTTTAAATGATTGGAACTTTAACCCTATATTCCATGTTGAACTAATTTTGGATTTTTCATATTTGGTTGATTAAAATCCTTGAAGTTCAAATGCTTGTGAGTAAATGTTAATTAATCTTCATACTGGAAGACGTAATCTTGTTATTTTACACAAGTATAAAAGTTGGAAAATTTTATCATTGGATGATTAATTTATTTTTCCAATTCCCTATTTTGTCAAATCCATTATTAATTTGCATATTGGTTAAATTAATTATGGACATAGCTCTTTCAATTTTAAGCATCAAGAAAGACCTAAAATGTTCCAAAGTAATTTTGGAAAATCAGGCTTGTGCACCTTTAAAATTGAATTTAATCAAGTTGGACTTGTTTTATTTTCATTTTTTCCCTAAATTGATTCTAAAATAAATTTAGATTAATTTTATGTCGCACGCAAATCGGGATTAAAATCCCGAGAAAAATGCACGCAAATCGAGGCAAAACCCCAAGCGTCACCAAGGCTAGCTGGGCTGCCCAGCAGCCCGCATGTAGGCTGCCTATGGTGCACACAGGGGCCAAGCCAGCGTGCTGCTGTGCGATGTGTGGCGAGGGTTGCTGTTGCGTGATGCCTGTGCTGGGTACGTGGGACTTAGGCTGCTGCCGTGCTTGTGCTGCTGCTGGGCAGCGAGGCAGCAAGCCCCAGCCAGCCAGCCTACTGCTGCCTGCGCCAGCAAGCAGCTAGCATGCGTAGCATGCGTAGTGTGATGCTGGTGCTAGCTAGCAGAGCAGGTTGCGCTAGGCGTGCTTGCTAGCAGCCAGCACCGCACGCACAAGCCATGGGCTGCTTAGCAGCCATGGTGCACAACCCACTAGGAATTGTGTGGGATGTTTTTGCTTAATTTTAAGCTATGTGTTTTTGCGAAAATTTTGCCGTTTTAAATTATTTATGTAATTATTTTAACGAGGTTAGACCTCGATTTTTTCGGCTCTTGCAAAAATTTTCGATTTTGACAAATTTGGGTTAACCGGCTTAATTAATTGGATTATTAAGTTGGATGTGGAATTAAGTGGGAGCTTAGCTAATTACGTGAACAAATTGCACCTTAGTAATACATAATTTATTAAACAACTTTGACTAGTTTTAATTAGGCGCGTTAATCGGATTAACCACCTAAGTTAGTTACTAGTTTTGCTTGTTTACTTGATTTATCTCGTAAAATGCATGGGCCATTCACAAATTGTGAATGGGTGAATGAAAGATTGTTTCAAAACAGGTTTTGAGAAAAATGGCAACTAGTGGGACCCGACAAGGATAGAAAATACGGACTGCGTTCCGTTATGTATTTTTGTAAATCTATATACGGTCTGCGAACCATTAAGTATTTTTATACTTTAGATTAATCTTAGTCGTAGTAGCTAGTTATGTTATTTTGGCCAAGATGTCTCAAGACGGCGTTTCGATGAGGACGAGCCAAGATGAAGGACCTTGAAGATTTGAAGATTTCAAGGGGTCATGCTAGTCGCCAAATGCATCAATTTATGCCTTATATATATTATTGTTATATATATATATGAATGTTAGATGCATGTCTAGGATTTCAAATGTTGCGATGATTAGTTAAGTTCACTTAAATCAACCAACATAGAAACCCTAGGTCCCTTAAAATATTGAGCTAAAATTTGTCGTACCAAGAACAACACTTACCGAACTAATGTGCGTATGTGATGGGCTACGCCAAAGCGAGGCATCACTACTTCCCTAGGAACGTAAGGTATACAAGGTATACAAGTTGTCTTGGTTAAGCTCAACGATATCAGTAAGGAGTCCTTAGATGTCGTTGTAAAAGAGATAAAATGTCAAGAATGCATTAGATGCGACGTTTTATCAAACCGAGAGTAGCTTAGAGCTATTAGCAATTGGATTGCTTACCTTAAGATATTTAATGATTAAGACAAACCAAAGCATGCTTAACCATTTCTTGATCTTTAGGATCTCGGAATCATTTTATTCTCGTCTAAAAGGGACAAATTATTAATGCGTGGATAAAATGCTCAATAAGATTGAAAATTTGCATAAACGCTTTTAAATTTCAAACTTATTGGTTATATGAATGGTTTTTCATTTCAAATTCTTTCAATTGTAGAACTATGTCTGCAAGTAACTCAAACAACAACCCTATGTGCCCGGATCTCCTAGATAAGTTGGCTATCAAGCTTAACTTGACAAACCTTGAAGAATGGGAAGAGGAACTCAGGAAAACTCTCCGGAGTTGTTCCAAGGAGTATGTTTTGGATACTTCCCTCCCAACCCTTTATACCAAGAAAGACTTGAGTGACGAAACTTATTGTGCATAGTCCAATGATTGCAAACTTATTGCTAACTCCATCCCGGAAGAATGGAAAGAAAAACTTCCATTCTCTTTTCCGGACTTATTCCTTGGAGGACTAAGGGATGTTGTCGGTGTGAGATTCTCTAAGATTTTCAACGACAACAATGATGGACTCTTGTTTTAGGTGACTAGGTCACTTATAGAAATGAATGTGAAGCCATTAGATCAAGGTTGTCTTGCTAAAGAGAGGTACCATCTTTGGTCTACAGTCTTCAACACCAAGTTGAGACCAGGTATGCCCCTCCGACCCCATGTGGCAAGAATGAATAGGATCTTCAAGCACATGGAACTCCTCAGAATTCCATTAGAGGATGGAATGTCTGGTCAAATTATGCTCTCTTCACTCCACTCAGGATATGATGCACTAAGGGCATATATTTCTGAAAGAAAGGAGACACATTCTTTGAAGAGTGTGGTGGAGCTACTTCATCGAGCCAATTCATTTGGGGCAACAAAAAGACCATCAAGGAGGAGGGATTTCAAGAAGGTCAAGGCAAATATGTGATGCTTCTATTGTGGTGGGCAAGGCCACTACAAGAGAGAATGCAAGCTCTTCCGGGAAGAGGAAGAGAGGAATGTAGCATTTGCCTCAGGTATCTTCATCAAACACTTGTGAATTAAGCTTATCACAGGTATTAGATACCAAGTATGAATCACTTTATGTTGTCTTTTCAGGGACCAAGTGAGAAGCTTATCAAGTGTTGGTGCAAGGACAAGTAGATGACAAAGATGGTTTTTCGGTCGTGCTTGCATGCAATATTTTGTCTATGACATGTAATTAAACTAATCTTAGTTTTCATCATGCTTTTGAACATACTATGATCTATGGTGTTGGACACCTAGTTATTTTGAATGTAAGACTTTGACAATAGTTGTTTCAAAATTGTCTTGCAAATATATGTTCAATGGAAATTGCATGTTATTACATATGATTAGACAAGAGTTGATACCACTAACTAAGACATCTAAGAATTCACTTTCATCGACGACGATTTAGTAGATATGGCTATATCTACCTAATGTCGAATATATCTGAATCTTTTGAGAAATTCAAAGAATTTCAAAAAGAAGTTGAGAATCAACTTGGCAAGAAAATTAAAGCACTTCGATCGGATCGAGGTGGCAAATATTTGAGCCATGAATTCGACGATCACTTGAAAGAAAATGGTATTCTTTCAGAGCTGACACCTCCTGGAACTCCTCAATGGAACGGAGGAATCGAACCTTTTTAGACATGGTTCGATCAATGATGAGTCTTAGTGAACTTCCTATCTCTTTCTGGGGACATGCGCTACAAACCGCGGCACTAACACTGAACCGAGCTCCGTCAAAAGCTGTTGAAAAGACTCCATATGAATTATGGACTAAGAAACCTCCTAGGTTGTCTTTTCTCAAGATTTGGGGATGCGAAGCATATGTCAAACGATTAATTTCGGACAAACTTCACCCTAAATCAGACAAGTGTTTCTTTCTGGGATACCCAAAAGAAACCAAAGGGTATTACTTCTAAATAAATCCGAGAACAAAGTGTTTGTTGCTCGTGATGGTGTTTTTTGGAGAAGGAACACCTTTCCAAAATGACAAGTGGGAGGAAAATCGAACTCGACGAAGTTCGAGAGGACGAGCAACAATGTCAACCTGATAAAACTGACAATCTAAGTGCCTTAGAAGCAGCTGAGAAGATTGGTCAGAATTAAACAGACAATGTAAATGCTCAACCCATTACCCTTTGTAGGTCGCAACGGCCAAGATCTCAACCATACAGATACCTTGGTATTGTCTTAACCGATGATCAGGACATCCTAGTTATGGATGGTGATGAGCCAGCGACGTACAAACAAGCTATGACGAGCTCCGACTCTGCTAAATGGAAAGAGGCCATGAAATCCGAGATGGACTCCATGTCTGAAAATCAAGTATGGGACTTGGTGAATTTGCCCGAGGGTTATACACCCATTGGTTGCAAATGGATCTTCAAACTGAAGACAGACAAAGATGGAAATGTATCAATATACAAAGCTAGACTGGTGGAGAAAGGTTATAGACAAATCCACGGGATTGACTATGATGAAACCTTTTCACCGGTTGCAATGCTAAAGTCTGTCCGGATTATCCTAGCGATTGTTGCATATTATGATTATGAAATATGGCAAATAGATGTCAAAACCACCTTCCTAAATGGGATTTTGGAAGAAACTGTGTATATGACACAGCCATAAGGTTTTGTTAATTCAAGCAACGCTGGAAAGGTATATAAGCTTAAGAAGTCCATTTATGGACTGAAGCAAGCAAGGGAAAGTTGGAATCTGCGATTTGATGAAGCCATCAGCAAGTTTGGTTTTATCAAGAATCCAGATGAGTCTTGTGTCTACAAGAAGGTCAGTGGGAGTGACATCGCATTCCTAGTCCTATATGTCGATGACATACTGCTCATTGGAAACAACACAAAATTACTAGAGTCCATAAAGGGCTGCTTGGGAAAGTGCTTTTCAATGAAGGACTTAGGAGAGGCACAGTACATATTGGGCATCAAGATCTATAGGGATAGATCTAAGAGGATGATTGGATTGAGCCAGAGTACTTACATTGATAAAGTACTGGCACGATTCAACATAGAGAATGCTAAGAGAGGGCATCTACCCATGTCCCATGGCGTAACTCTCAGCAAGAAACAGTGTCCACAGACACCTGTTGAGCGAGAGAGAATGGATCAGATTCCATATGCTTCGCTAATTGGATCGATCATGTATGCCATGATATGTACCAGGCCAGATGTATCGTATGCTTTAAGCGCTACGAGCCGATACCAATCAAACCCAGGAGAGGCGCATTGGACTGCGGCCAAGAATATCCTGAAGTACCTTAAAAGGAACAAGGATAAATTACTGGTTTATGGTGGCCACAAAGATCTGGTTGTCGAAGGTTACACTAACGCTAGCTTCCAGACTGACAGAGACAACTTCAAGTCACAGTCAGGGTACATATTTTGCCTAAATGGAGGAGCGTTTAGCTGGAGGTGTGCCAAGCAGAGCACAACTGCAGACTCTACAACTGAAGCTGAATACTTGGTTGCATTAGAAGCCGCTAAGGAGGTTGTTTGGATTCACAAGTTCATCAGTGAACTTGGTGTTGTACCCTCCATCAAGGGTCCGATAGATCTCTTCTACAAAACCAATGGAGCTATCGCTCAGGCTAGAGAGCCAAGAAAGCACAAGAAGGTCAAACATGTCCAAAGGCGATTTCACATGATAAGGGAATGGAAATCCGAAGGTGAAATCAGAATTTGTAAGATCGGAACGGATGATTATGTGGTCGATCCTTTGACTAAACCTCTCAAGTGAAACACAACAAGCTCGTTGAGGCAATGGGAATCAAGCACGTTGGAGATTGACTTTGAAATTCCCTATACATGTGTTTTAATTAAACTGTCGTTCTAATGTAAGGCACTGTATTAAAACCATTCATTTATGGAGTAATTAATTTTTATGCAAAATTACTATTCACTCAATTGCTATTTAATTGTGGTTTAGAATTAAATAATAAATCCATTCGATTTATGGAAATATTCAAAACAGGGTATCAAGACCATGTCTTGGATAAAGAAACACTTGTTAAGTGAACATTGAATATTTAAATCGAAAACTATCCATAATCAAGGTCATCTAACTGATGGACGATTAATGACCACCAGAGATTTGTGTGTAGTATGATTTACAACACCGTTTCTTGTGCTGCAAGGACATGATGGTCATAAATCATTTGCACAAGTGCCAGTTTGGAACTGCACTGGATAGACCTATGAGAGTACTTTAAGAGATTCGAAATTGTCATAAGTACATTTCTCATTATATTTATCAAAACCAGTTTCCTCGACCATGAGTATTGTGAAGTTTTCTTGTTTGGGTACTAGTCTCTTTGATGTTGCCTAACGTCTGCCGTAACAGGGGATCATAACGGGAACACTCAAGAGATTAGGTCCTCTTAGTAAGAGAAACTTACAGTACAAGACTGGGAATGTCCCCCTATTAACAATAGGGAACATGTCTTTGTTGTTTACAAGGCCGCTCGAAGAGCGAGACTGTGAAAATGTATGGCCGTGCTCAGATGGATTTTAGAAATCACTACTTATTGACAGTCGAACTCGAAGATCGAGAAACACTTCTAAACGTAATAAGGATGACGATGAATCTTACCTTATAGTTCATGAAGAGACATTAAGCGACATAGGAAATGGGCTATACACCGTATGCACACTTGTCCGGAAGGACAAGTGGGAGAATGAAAGGAATGGGGTCCTTCCAACAAGTGTATTATTCTGATAGAGGGTTCAGAATTATTACAGAGCCAATTCTTTAATAAGGTCAAGTGATCGCAATGCCTAGGTGGAGGCCGCTTTCGATCAGTAAAATCAAGGTATAATTAATATTACAGCTTAATCTTAACTGAACCCTTCGGGTCGAACCCAATCAAACAACCGATCCGAGACGACGAATTAATCCGAAGGTATAATTAATATTACAGCTTAATCTTAACAGTCGTCGGAGTTTTACGAACACAGACGTCGGATATCGAGCCTATGGCATCGAGACTGAGCTTCGCAAAATCACAAGTACGAGCATAGCCGTAGCATCACATTGGCCTAGCCATGTGAAGTGCTAGGCTAGGCTAGCTCATCGCAAGCCTAGGCGCATTGTGGGGTATCCTAGGCGCGCCATGTGTGCTAGGCGCACAAGGCAGCCCATCGCAGCAGCATACTTGTGTGTGTACGTGCCTTCACATGGCACAGCACCACTGCAGCATGCGTGCTTGGGTGCCTAGATGCCATCGCAGCCTTCGCATGGCACAACATCACTATCGCAGCCCATCGCACAAGCACAGCACCATCGCACTGCTAGGAACTTGCGTGTATGTGCGTGTGTGTATGCCTAGGGCTGTCGCACCATCGCAGCACACAGCACAGCCTATCGCATGGCTAGGCCTATGCGTGTGTGCGTGTGCATGCATGGCATCGCAGCGTGCAGCGTGCTGGCAGCATCGCACAACAGCGCCATGCCAAGCATCGCCTAGTGCGTGTGCGATGGCTAGGCAGCAGTAGCACTAGCAACGCCCAACGCCTAGCAGCCTAGCAGCACGCAACTCGCATGTGCTAGCTAGGGTTGTGCGTGCTAGCTAGGCCAGCTAGTGCGTGCTGGCATGCTAGCTGGCTGCCAGCCCAACAACCCTTTGTGATGCCGGTTTGTGAGAGGTGGGGAACAATGCTTGGAGCATGCCTTGGGGAGCAAGGCAATGGTCCCCCCCCCATGGTCATGGTCCTCACCTAACTCTATCTCTCCCCTTGACCCTTGTTGCATGGTGATTGCTTTGATTAATTATTTAATTTAGAATTAAATAAATTATCATAATTGCACATGATCCCACATTGATCATGAACAAAGGGTTCAAGTCTCCATTCTCCATAAATACCCACTTGGTTGGGATTTTGAGGATACACACTTGAGTGGAACTATATAGGCATCTCCATTGTTGAGAATACCTTAAGTTCGTAAAACTCTAGAGTTTATATTTTGTCCGGGTCCCGACTAACCTTCCGGGCTTAGGACGATCGGGTCGAGTTCGAGGGTACGAACCGTCGGAGGCCTTGCATTTGCGAGGTTGAAGTAAGAGCTCTATTAGTGAGCGAAGCACGCGTCTAGGGTATAATTCTTTATCCCTTCTTCTTTTAATTATGTATTAATTATGTTTTGCATGCTTTAATTGCTTTAGTTATCGGGGCAGGTCTTGGGGGGTTTCTTTCCGCGTAGTGAGCGTCACTACGAAACCCTACACCAGTTTGTACCACTCTCGAAACATGGTGTGACCCTTTTAATTTAGTCCTTGCTTAAGGATGAAAAATACGACTTTATTAACGGTGGTTCATTAGTTGGATATTTAGTACCACTGAGTTCTGGGTGGTACAAGAGCTTTTACACAATGAACCACTAAGACAACGTTTGTACCACTTAAAGGCTGGGTGGTACATGACCTCTTATGATGAGAAACAATGGAAAAAGAAATGGATTATACTTCCACATAATAGCTTATATGCAAAATGCATTCTCTAAACATAATCTAACACTACACTTGTAATATTGTTTCTAAAACAGACAAATAGATAAATATAATATAACCAGAAAGAGCTTAGCGGGGTGAGGGATAGGACTGAGATCAGATGTCGTAAGTAGCAACACCGCTCATGATTAACGGCACATAGCAATAGTGGAGAAATTATTAATTGAAGGGGTTGTAGAGATTTCGTAAGCTCTTTAGGTGTTTTTTTCCCTGTAAATGCATCTTAAGATTATCATTGCTTGTGCACCCGATTTGCAAACATCACACCATGGTTGTTCGACTTTTCGTTTTTTTGAAAGGTTGTGTTGTGCATTGTAACTCACTGGAACTGGTGTTTTAGTAGGAGCTTTGGTTAGAGTAATCAAGGGAATAGGGTGCTGGAGCTTTCGTAAGCTCTTTTGGTGTTTCTTTCCCCCAAATGCATTTTTTAAGACACTCATTGCTTGTGCAGCTGATTTTACAAACATCACAGCGAGTTTCATCGATTTTTCTTATCTGTACAATCCGATTGTCAGGAAAAATACCGGAATTTTGGGGCAAATAAATCAGAAATAAACAAAAGACAGTGGATTCGGAATTCACAAACATTAATGTAAGAGAATTAATAAATTTATATTATAGTTATTAATATGGATAATTTGTAAATTACCACCCAACAAATAGACCAATTTTGGTATAACCACCCAAAACATAACTTATTTTAAATTACCACCCATTAAATTAAAAAAACGCTCAGATTACCACCCATTTAGAATGTCCGGTGGAATTTCCGTCAGTGGGCCCCACCTTTTTGATTTTTTTTCCTTTTTTCTTCTATTTTATGGCTTTCTCACTCTCTCTCCCCGATTTCACTCTTCTTCTTCCTACCTTCTTTCTTTCTTCTTCCCAACCACCACAATTGCTCCACCACTATAATCAGGGAGCTAATAGAAGCGTGTCCAATTATTGTGGAAAGATCAGATGAAGATGGACTTAACTTACTGCACTATGCTTGTGAATATGGTGAAACTGACATCGCAAAAATGTTGCTCCGATTGAATCCTAACCTTGCTCAATCTTGTGACAATCATGGCTTTGCTCCTCTGCATCACGCAGTAATGCGAAATAAAATAGCTATCTTTAAAGAATTTGAGGAATTTGCTCCTTCTGCATTTAAGCGTGTTTCATCTTGCAGTTAACAACCATCTTTTTGATGCTTTTATAAGAAGAAAGAATTGGGGGTTTTCTTAAAATAGGAACCCTAATTTAAGAAAACCCCCAATTCAATTGAAGCATGAACCCTAAATCGAATTGAAGATGTTCTTTGCCAAATTGCTGCAATTAAATCCCGGAATTGGAGTAATTGGCTGCCGAATTGCTGTTTGCAATAGGCCAATTGGTGATTGCGGGATGTAGAGGTTGCCGTATTAGTGTTTGCGGTAGGCGAACTGGTGGTAATTATGGTGGCTGAACTGGTGGTTGTTTGTTGATGTTGTTGTTGCGGGTTGTTGTTATTAGGCGCGACGGAAAAAAAGGAGGGGAAAGGTGGAGCAATGGTGGTGGTGGTAGTTGGGAAGGAAGAAAGAAAGAAGGTAGAAAGAAGAAGAGTGAAATCGGGGAGAGAGAGTGACAAAGCCATAAAATAGAAGAAAAAAAAGAAAAAAAATTAAAAAAAAAGTGGGGCCCACTGACGGAAATTCCACCGGAAATTCTAAATGGGTGGTAATCTGAGCGTTTTTTTAATTTAGTGGGTGGTAATTTAAAATAAATTATTTTTTGGGTGGTTATATCAAAATTGGTCTATTTGTTGGGTGGTAATTTACAAATTATCCTATTAATATTAAACAAAATAAAAAAGGAAATGTTGATAATATTACAGTACACAATTTAAAAAATTAGCTTCACTAAAAGGAGAAAGGGGTGAAGTTATTTTATCTAAGCAATTACCCATAGTTGAGTACATATGTTATCAAGAACAGAGAAAACTCAAACATAAACCCTAAAATCCATTTAAAAAAAGAAACAAACGTATCCGGTTTTAACAGAAAACGACAACATACCACAGAATAAGTAAGAGGGGCAGATTGTTTTAGAACCCAATTTGTTGAAGCAGCACCCGGGTTCGAATAAACAAGTTGTGCTCCCAAACCCGGAGTGTAAACATAATTAGGAAGAGAGGAAGAAGGGTTAGAGGGAAGATATTGAAATTGATGAGGGTAGGAGAATGAAGGATTAACAATTGAAGGTGACAATGCTTGATTATTTGGATCAGACATTTTTGTTTTTTGTAATTCCCAATGTTATGTTGTGAAAAAATTTGGGAGATTAAGGGGGAAACTATATGACCATTTCACTGCGAAATAGTGAAGTACCACATCAGTGCAAAAATAAACATTGTTTCCCGTGAACTCTGGCAGTGTAAGGTCATTGTCAAACTGTCAAAAGTATTTGCGTTTCAGAAAGATACGATTTTGTAATGTCCCTTTACCACACCCATATTTTCAAAAATGACACACACGCAATTGAAAATCGTATCTGTAGGCGTTGGTAATACAATTGTGATTTGTGAACGACTATAATTGATGGAAATTAAACACGTACTTTAAGACGGCTGTTTTAGTTTCTATGTTAAAAAAACAACTAAGATCACGAATGGATGAGTAAAGATCATGAATAAAAATCACTTAAGAGGAAGAGAGACCATTTAAGAAAGATCGTTTTTAATTTTTTCATCCCCAATTCATCTCAATCCAGGCAATATTCTAAAGAAAACACAATTAGCTTTGGAAAATAATTATTTTAAGAAGATTAATTCAAAAAGACAAATTTAAATAATTTTAGCAGTTATTTAAAATTACTAACTGAAATTAAAGTACTGACATCTCTTAGAAGTATCTTTGTATTCTTTTTTGTAAAAAAGTATTAAACGTCATACAATAAACTTCATATTACCACTAATAATTAATAACCACAAAGCATGCTACGTAGGTGAAACAAGAAAACCGTTAACAAACATCACTCGTGCAATGCAACGTTGTACCTTAAAAAGCAAATGTTGTACCTTTAGGGCACAACACTGTTGTTATTATGGGTTCCTCAGGGTACTTTAGTACAGTGAGGGGTGGCAACAATTTGTAGTGGTTGCAATTGTACAAGGTGAAGGAATATATTAGATGTAGCTAGGGGAATTTCAACAAAAAAATCCTTACCGACTAACAGGATCTCATGCATATAAATTATACGTATTACATAAAGTAGTATATCTTACCCTCGATGCGTGATTTCCACCGAAATAAATCAGCAGGAGATGACTTAGCAACGCAACTTAGAATGGTCGTCAAAACTTCTTGCGGAAGGATATCAACCAAAGAAGTTGTAGCGCTATTCGCTTCTACATCCATTTTTTTTTTTGGGCGTGGGAGATTGCTTTGTTCGAATAGAAGGAAGTTAAATTTTTTGCAAATACTATTTGACATATAAATAGATTTTTCAGTGAAGGTTCTCCTCCATGCATGGGATTGGATGTTGTGGGTTGGGAGTTGTGTTGATGATTGTGGATAATTGAATTAGTGGGGGAGATTTATAAATCCAGCGAGGATTTCTTGGAAACTGCCAATTAGAAGTTACGCATGCATATGATAATTAATGGTACATATCTTAGCTAGTAAATGTACCACTATACCAAGATTTCTAGATGGACAGGGTAATTAAGTTATTCATATATCTAACATAATTTAAATGGAATAATTTGTCCTATAAAAAAGGAAATGTTGAATGAATAGATCGCAAATTATGAGATTGTACTGTATTTTTTTCTTCTTCTACCCTACGGGAAGATATTGATAACGGGGAAATATTGTGCTCGAATCATTAATAGAAAGAATGAAATGATTTTGGTGATATGTTCAAGTAATTAAACGTATTACAATTAATTAACTATATTTCTTGTTACCCGAAATTTCAATCAAAATCGCTTTATTTAAACTTTGATCATATGACAATGAGCCGCTAAAAAAGGAAATGGAATATTAATAACCAGGGTGGTACAAATACCTGCGTCGTAGGAGAACGTTTACATCACCCAATTAGTCAACCTACTAGTAACTAATTGCTAGTTGAGTTACTAATAACTAAGTCGTCGTAGTACACTAGAATCTTAGTGATTTGTAAATCAAGACGTTCGTATATTTACGATCACCGTAGAGCACTATTGAAAACTCTCAACGGCAATGAGCGGGTTCAGTCCCAGTTTTTGCCGTAACACCTACATGTACTAACAGTATAGTTCTTCTAACTGACTAAATCTTACTCCTTCAATTCTGTATTACAATCGATGTAGGTCGTTAAATCATTTTGCCAATCAAACGTGTCAAGTTTGAGGTACGCCTTGTTTTGTGATCCAGGGTACCACTAAGACAAGTTTGGTACCACCGAACTTAAGTTGGTACGAATAAACTTTCTGAATGAGCCACTATATAAAAACTTGGATTATTAATAACCAGGGTGGTATAAATACCTCCGTCGTAGGAGAACGTTTACATCACCCAACTCGTCAAGTTACTAATAACTGATTTCTAGGCAAGTTACTAATATCTAAGTCGTCGTAGTACACTAGAAATAATGTGACTTGTAATTCAGGGTACCACCCGCTCATTGCCGTTGAATGGTTTCCAACTGCGCTCTATGGTTAAATATCCGAACGTTCTAATTTGCAAATCACTAAGATTCTAGAGTATTGTGGCTTTATCAGTAACTTGACTAGTAATTAGGCATAATTAGTTACTTGACTACTAAATAGTTATTAGTAACTTGATTAGTAATTAGTTATTAGTCACTTGACTACTAATTAATTTTTAGTAACTAGTCGGGTGATGTCAACGTCCCCCTATGACGCAGGTATTTGTACCACCCTGAACAGGTATAATCCATTTCTTTTTCCAGTGGTTAATTGTATAAGCGGGTTTGTACCACCTTTACTTTAGTGGTACTAAAGTTGTCTTAGTGGTACCCTTGATCACATGACATTATATAAGAGGTTTTGTACCTAACTTTAGTGCTACCAAAGTTGTGTTAGTTGTACTCTTGATCACATGACATGGTGTACTTGAAACTTGACACGTTTGATTGGTAAAATGGTTTAACAACCTACATCGAATCAAAGACAGGATTCCAAAACTGCGATATATACTAACTAAGGAGAAATGTACTATTGATACATGATACGTGTTGCGAGATAAAATGGCATTGAACCCGCTCACTGCCGTTGAATAGTTTCCAACTGTGCTCTACGGTCATCGTAAATATCCGAATGTTCTGATTTGCAAATCACTAAGATTCTAGGGTAATGTGACTTAGTTATTAGTAACTTGACTAGTAATTAGTTGTTAGTATCTAGACTACTAATTAGTTATTAGTAACTTGACTAGTAAGTGACAGGTGAACTATTTAAGGGGTAATTATACAACTAATATCATGTTGGAAAGTAATTAACACTACAGGCAAAATATTACTCAAAAGAATACTTTGAAGACAACTTCACCGTTAATGGTACATTATGATTGCATAATAGTACGTAATGGTATGTTATATTGTACCATCGTAGAGTCAACTTCTATCCATAAACTTGTCAAATTTACGTTCTTGCCCTTCCGTATGCTTTGTAAATACATCACGATTATAACACCCAAATATACAATCCTTGAATGATGGTGAGGTACTGAGGTGCACGTGACCCCATTGTTGTTTAAACTGTTACGAATGGCCGTTGTTGTCATTTTTAATATTTAGGGGTTTTACTTTCGGCTTCATTTTAACAGTGGACGTTTATGGAGTTTCATGAAAACTTCGAAGCCCTAGTCAAAGAAAAGGCATGAATTCTGGGTTTTCAATTGGACTTCGTTGAAGCTCAACTAGAATTCTGGGCGGAACTGAACCCGAAGAGGCTCGAAGAGGTCCAACTCGATTTCTGGGTGGAACACAAGTCGAGGAATCCCAACTCAAATTGTTGGTGTATCCAGGTTCTTTCTGATTCAATGTAATTTCGAACTGGCTTTTTGTTTTTTGGTTTTTCGAATGTTTTATGGTTGGGGTTCGATGTTTTGTAAGTCGATTGTTTCTGTTGACATAATTCATTCGATGCTAGGGTTGCAGTTCCAGTTCAGATCTGTTAAAGCAAAAGTAAAAATGTTAATAATTTGACTGTAATTGTTAATTTGTGGAATTAGCGGAATATAAGTGGAAATTAAAAAATGGAATTGCTGCGATTATGTTTGTTGATTGGATGTAGACGGAATAAATTAATCGAATTTGTGGAATTTGCGGAAAATAATTGGAATTTTTAAATTACGGGTGCAATTATGTTGCTCATTCCATTATTAAATTTGATGGAATGAGGTGAATTATGCATTCATTGGTGGTCATTGTTCGTTTGTTCTATGTGATATTGTGTTATGGTGTGAAATCGTGTCAAGATTCGATTTGTTTTGATTGGTTATTGTGGGTATTCTTATGTGACATATTATGAAAATGTTAGCGGGGAATGGTAAGCGTAAACGTACAATGGTGAGGGTTCTTTTTATAAAAGATATTCTTTAGGCTGGTGATGTGATGATGTTTTGAATTGTGGTTTTATGGGGATGTGTTTATGTTTTTAATTATGGTTTAATGTTTTGGTATGTTGTGGTAATGAAGGTTGGGGCTGAAGATGAAGAGGGGTATAAGGGGTATGGGCTCAGTAAGAAGAGTAATGTATGTGAGCAGAAGACCATGCCTTTGTATCCAGAATTGTTTAAGGTACTACATTACGGAATTCTGTGTGTGTGAAATTGCTTTGTTTGCACGATTAAGGTTTATGCATGAATTTAGTTGCTGGTGTGCTTAGGATGACAAATTTAAGCTATGGAGGTGTCGTCAAAGGTAGGGCGGAGGTGATGGCTGAACATTCAAAGGCCAAAAGTCGGGTAAGTTTCCTTATTAATTTAGTTGTCAGTGGGTGTGGGATAGGAACATTAACTTAATTACTGCAATTTCCTTGGCAGCCTCCTAACACGTGTTGCCGCATCGAGTCATTTGGGCGCATATGTCAGAAATTTGATGACAGGCGAAGACGTTGGGTTTGTGAGATGGGATTTGGCAGTCTTTTACATCTTGCTTTAGATACGCATTTACCAAGGCAATTGGCATACTGGGTCATGACACGGATGGATCCAATTAGTAAAATGCTTAGAAGTCCCAACGGACTTGAGTTTCGGTTTTCAAAGAATCAGGTTCGGTGGGTACTAGGGATACCAATGGGTTCTAGGACTGTTCCTAGTACTAAAACCATGACCCAACATGATCGTGTGAAGGTTCAGAGATTTATTCTCAAGTATGGTAAATCGTGGGAGTCCAAGTCTGGTAGACAATCCGGTCAGGTGTACACATCTGTAGGCATATCATTAAGTTCAGATATGATGAATCGGTTGGAGGGGTACGTTGATGCTGGAGAGGAAGAGGAATTCAAGACGTTGTTCTTAATAATTGCTTTAGAGATGGTGTTGTGTCCCACGCAGTCACCTCGGCTTGCGTCTGACCTACTACCTGCCATAAGTTGTGCTATGGAGGCAATCGAGTACGATTGGTGTTCTTTATTGTTGTCGAAGTTGCTAGAGAGCGTACAAAATTTGTTGTAGTATGTGTTTTAGTGTATTGTTGCCTTTTTTTTTATCTTATGCTTTTGTGGTTTAGTAATTGCTTGTTTTGCCTTTATTATTTGGAAGATATTTTACTTGCATCAGTTGGATAGGGATCTTATTCAGTGGGATGTTTTTCCAAGAAATAAATTGTGGACAATGCAGCAGATTGAGAAGGCAGCAAAATCAGACAAATTGTTGTCCGGCGACTACAGGAAACTAGGGGTAAGCATTTTTGTATTTGTATTATATTGCATAGTGTTCTACTTCAATCAAATAAGGTTTAGAGTAACCTTTTTCCATTTGTATTTGGTTGTGGTTGAAGCTATTTGATGTTGCTTATGGTGAACAACACCCAAGGGATGCAAGGGATAGTGTAGGACCCCTACAAGCTGGAGCGAATAATGTGAGGTTTGAACTTAAAGTAGTTGTTTCACCTGTGTACTTAGAATCTGAATCTGAAGTAACTTTTTTTGGATGCAGATGCATGATTTACCAGTGCCTAGGGTTAAATTCAAGGCCAGGCAAAGGAGGGGCCGAATGCCTGAGCTGACAGATCAATGAGCTAAGTTACACTTGTATTTCTATTTGTTTTTCTACTTGTATTTCTATTTGTATTTTTTTTCAGTGTGGAATGTTCTGAATAATCTTATAAGATTTGGATATTGTTAATTCATTTCAGTTTGGAATGTGTAATTAGGGTTATAGGATATGGTTATTATTTTCAGTTTTCAATTTTGTTTAATACTCAAAAAGTGTTAGTTGACGAAATATTATTCCTATTGTTTGTTGTAATAATAATACATGGTTAAGGTCTTGAGATCATTTTCAAGGCCTTGTAAAATATTTCGTAGATTGTCTTCAAAACTAATGTTTGAAGGGTTAAGGTCAAGGCCTTTAGCTAAGTGAATATTTAATCCAAATTTTTCTTTTTAAAATAAATCCGATTATAACTTAGAAAACAACCTTTGAAAATACTGGAGTACAACCTGCATATTAGCAATGGCTTTGACTTCCATCAAACATACAAGAAAAGCGTAAAACCCAAGTGAAAATCACAACTGATATAAGCTTCAACCACAGAAAATTATACTATAACCTATAAATAAGACTAAACAGAACATGGTCAAAACTCAAAAGCTTGTTATAGCACATATTATCTCCCCTTGTTGAATTCCGGCAAGGATGAAGGGTCAATTGGGTGATGGAATAATAACAAGTATACTCTACAAGGGGGGTTGAATAGAGTATGGCCAATTGTCGCGAGTTTTAAAGTTCAAGGTCTTGAACAAAGTTTCAAGGCGTACCTGATTAAACTATTCAGTGTCAAGACTTTGAGATTTACTTCAAGGCTTAACAACAAGTTGCGTAAATAAAATTGAAGTAAAAGCAGCAAAATAAAGCAAAAAAGCAGTAAAAGAGAGATTTTATTACGAAGTTCGGCAAAAATTGCCTACGTCTCCGCCTAGGGTTGTTCAAAAGCGTAATAAACTGATTTAACTATTCAGTGTCAAGGTTTTGAGATTTACTTCAAGGCCTAAAACCAAATTGCGTAAATAAAGCTGAAGTAAAAGCAGTAAAATAAAGCAAAAAAGCAGTAAAAGAGACAGATATTATTACGAAGTTTGGCAAAATGCCTACGTCTCTGCCTAGGGTTGTTCAACCCGTAGGTTTTTAAACTTTTTTTTTTATTTCTTCCTTTAGAGCCCTAAAGCAATTACAAGATCACCTCTCTTTTACCCGTAATAACCCGATTATACTTTAGAATCATTTAGTAAAAATTCAAAATAAGAATCAAAAAAATGCCGTGGAGGAACAATGATAATATGCGTGACTGTGGCTTTTGTTGTCGGGATTGGTGTTCTGCTAAAAGTACTCATGACACATCTAAACTTTTCATTACATCAGGCTGCTCTGGTGAGAAGTTACTGGTCTAATTCTCATTGTAACAGAGAGAATGATGACACCGACTTCCATCTAGATAGGATTAAGCTGCCTGGACATGATTTGGCCGTGACTGAAATCTCTGCAAGTGATGACCCTTTCAAATAATTTAACCATCCCAATCGACCAAAATTACACGTAGTAAGGTCAGATAAGAGCATTGCAAGTGAGACCTTACTGATAAAATTCTCACTCACCGGGTACTTGTAAATATAGCATCTCTTTCCAAATCCAAGCACATCATTTTGGTTATATCTCCCTCAAGTTTCGATAACCAATTTTCGGCTTTTCCATCTTAGCTGTTAAATTCTTCTGCTCTATAACTAAATCCTCTTTCTCTTTGTTTAGGACCTGAATCATTTCATCTTTCTCTCTCAAACTTTATGATTTCTCCCTCTCTAAAACCTCCTTAACTTCCTCAATTACGGTTGGTTCTTTCAGGATAATGACGCTATAAGCCACCTTAAGAAATCCCTCGAGTGGTACTTCCACAAGACCCTAATTTCAACCATTTTTTCACTAGTCACCCCAAAACCCAAAATTGATAGCTAAAGTTCATCACACAGTCAAACATCACTTCCGATCTGGGTTATGGCGTGACTACTAGTAACCAAATAAACCCAATTAGAAAAAATCAGCTACTAGAATTAAATTCAAGGAGTTTAAAGCACAAGTTGGATAAAAATATTAGAAAACCCCATACCAATTTACAAAAAATCAAATACCCAAAAGAGTAAATGATTAAATGACTCGAAAAATAGAATAAAATGTGAGAAATTAAGGTTCAAAACTTACAGTAACTGGGTATAAATTCTTAGGCAGGGTTTTGAACCAACAAACTCGTGTTTGGTGGGAGGTAAAAAAAAAAACCACTGGGCTGCAGCTTTAATTCTTGACATATATCACACAAATATTCTATTTAACCCTTTTCCTCTTTTTGTTTTTTTTTTTTAAAAAAAAACTTTTCAATTTGTTTTAAAAAATCTGTGGGTTTAATGAACCCACATTGGATCCGCACCTAGTTGCTGCAGATTATTGAAATAAGCCAGAACGTGATAACAACATCCTTGATAAGGCCTTCATCTTCGCCGTTTTGATTGTTAAGGGCGTTGTTTTCATTGTTCCAACTTATTTCAAAGACATGCAGCGTCAGTATCTGTCGAGGGATTTCTTAAGGTGGCGTATGACGTCATTATGGATAAAAAACAACCATAATTGAGGAAGTTAGGAGGTTTTAGAGAAGGAGAAATTGGAAAGTTTGGGAGAGAAAATTGAAATAATTCATGAACTAAACAAAGAGAATTAGGATTTAACAGGAAATGGACTTTCTTTTGGGAGCCATTTCTAAAAAGAATGAAGCTTTGAGGTGGAGATGAAGGTGAAATAGGTGGAGACAGGAGAAAGAGAGAAAACGGGGGCTTAAGTAATGGATGAAGTGATGGTTTAAGAGGAGTGAGAAGGTGAAAAGGTGGAGTGAAGAGTTGTGATTTGACAATTCAATGGATGAAGGAAATAAGTACATATGCATGTATTTGGCAAGAGGGACGCAGGAAACAAGGTTAGTGAATACCTTGAAAATCGGAAAGGTTTTATAAAAAATATAAGTTATTTCCAAAAAGGATTTTTCAAAACCTTATTTAATAAATATCCATAGATATATTCATCAAATATTCTATTCCTATTTTGTATTCACTGCCATTTTTCTGTTCCAATATTCATCAAATTTTCTGTTTTAGCTTTTTACGTTGTTTTTTGTCCCCTACCTTTTTATGGAGTTTATACCTTATTTTAATTGATTAATTTAAGATAAGTTACATTGAAAATAATACTTGACTATTAATTGTAAGGAAATTTTAACGTAAATAGACCAACCTTTGGCCAGTTCTCCCAAAATGGACAAACCTATAAATCTGCCCATATTTGGACAGAAGTTTGCCATTTTTCTCCCAAAATGGACCAAGCAGGTCACCTACCTGTTATAACAGGTAAAAGTCCACTTGTCATTAAATCATTGGTAATTTTTTTTTTTAATTTTTTAATTTTGATAATTTAAAAAAAAAGAAATAAAAAAAAAAAATCAAAACCACCCCACTGCCAGCCCCCCTCCCCTCACCCCACTACCATCCACCCCCCCACAACAAAGAACAACCACAACCACCACTACCCCTTCAATCTTACCATTCACTTACCACGACCACTACCACTTTAGCCACCACCCTCCTCACGATTTGCCATCGTCTCCAATGTCCTCCACCCCTACAGCCGCTGCTGCACTCCCCTTTGCCACCGCTGCTGTTCTCTTCTCTGTCTCAATTTTTTTTGGATCTAGTTAATATATTGGTTGTTTATAAGGTGTTAAGGGTTGTATTTTTAGATGTTTTGGGGGATAATTAAGGGTTAGGGTTTTGGGTGGTTTTTGTGGTGGATTTGGGGCTATTTTCGAGTTTGGTGGGGTGGTTTTTGGGGATGGTGGAGTTTTTTTCGGTGAATTTAGGGTGATTTGGGTGCGATGGTTTTCGCGGAGGGTGGATTTAGAGTGATTTGGTGGGGCGGTTTTCACGGAGGGTGGGTTTAGGGTGGCTTTTAGGGAGGGTAGAGGTTACTTTTGGTGGGTTTAGGGTGGTTTTCAGGGAGGGTATGTTGCTTCGAGTGGGTTTAGGGTGATTTCCGGTGGGCGGTGATGTTGGGTTAGTTTATGGCAAGGTTGTCCTCAGTAAGCGGCAGTTATGGTGGCGGTGACGGTGGTGAATGTGGTGGCCATAATGGCGGTGACGGTGGTGACAGCTATGGTTTTGGTTTTGGTGACAGCTACAATTGTGACCTTTCCCTTTCTTGAGGTTGTTGTTGAGTTTTTTTTTTTTAAATTTTTTTTTTTATTTTAAAGGTCAACATAGGTAATGTTGACTTGAATAACCGGTTGCCGGTAAACTCAGTCCATTTTGGGCGAAAAGTGGAAAACTTCTGTCCAATATGGACAGATTTATAGGTTTGTCCATTTTGGGAGAACCGGCCAAAGGTTAGTCTATTTACGTTAAAATTTCCTAATTGTAATTGATTTTGACTATTACAATTAGTCAAGCGTTGTTGTCAATTAAAATAAAATAGATTTATTTAATTCAAAATGTGTTGAGGATTAATTTAGGATTACACTATTTTAAATTAGTCAAAATTGATTGAGGAATATCATGAGACCAAGGTTCTATTCATATTTGATTTTAAATTAGGTCAAACATGTGTGCACATAATTAAAACACTTTGACAACATAGTACATGGTTATTTTTATTGGGATTTGATTGTTTATAAATACAGATTCTTCTTAACAATGACATATTAATCGTAATTTCTAAAACGCAGAGATGTATAGTAACCTGCCATGTCATATTGTTACTTTTGGAGATGCATGTAGACATACGTTGGTAGGTTATTTGGTTTTTGTTTTATATATTATGTATGATTTATTGTTTTTTTTCCTGTTTGTAAATAACTTTGTGAATATTATAGGTACTTCCAGAGGAATGGACTTCCTTGTTGGCTGAAGTCTGTAGTCCTGTGGAAGTTCATCGAGGCCCTAATAGTCGTATATAGCCTATGTAGCTAGTGAAGGTTATCGAAGATACCAAAAGTAATATGTGTCTTTATATTGGGTGGGAAAGTTTTGTTAATGAAAATTACTTGGTTGATGGTGAGATAATGTTTGTTTATTATGCTAGTAATAGAACATTTTATGTCAGGGTCTTTTCTCCGGCTATGGTTGAAAGACTTGCTAGTATTGAACCTCTTCAAAAAGATGAGGATATATAAATTTATGTAATTTTATATTTTGACTTTATGAATAAATAATTATTAGAGGTAATTTGAAACTTAAATATATATTTGACACTGTTCAAATATTTTGGCATGCATTTCCAAAATAATAATACACCACAGTGGTCTATTATTAGCTTAAAAAATAGATGTATGAAAATGTATATCTAAATAGTTAGCTTTGTTGAGGGGGAATGTTTAAAGATAGGCCAAATATTTCTGTTGAAAATTGAACGTTGTTTTTGAACTCCAAGTAAACCGCAACACCTATTCAAGTGGACGTTGTTTTTGAACCCCGAGTAAATATCTCTGTCTCTTGTCTCAATTTTATTTGCTTCGTCTTACTTTTTGTATTTGTAGTTTATATTCTGTCTAAGTTTCAAAGGTTGATTTTAAACCTTGAAGTAAATCTCAAAGGCTTGACTCAGTGATTCAAAATCCGTTTATTCCGCTTGAAACTTATTTCATGACCTTGAGGTTTATAGTTTGCAAAAAATTGGCTAACTGTATTCAACCCCCCCTTCTAGAGTATACTTGGTACAATTTCATCACCCTATTGATCCTTTGAAAACAATGTTTAAAAAAGTACAGACCGACAGAAAAGTGCAAAAACAAAGAAGGTTATGTTCGGCAAAAACAAAATAATATATTTCGAAGGCTTATGGAAGTCAAAACCGATAAACAACCTACAAAACAAAACATTCACAAACATATCCCCAAATATAGCAGTAAACAATATGACAAGCCTAATAACCAAAACCAAGTACCATAATCAAACCATTTCTCCCCCTTCTTGACTCGCATCAAGGGATAAAGAAATGTTGGAACAGAAAGTATTAAGTTTTAAAATACAGACCCAAAATATTGTTTCAAAACAGTACGAAGAAAAACAAGAAAAACAGATTCAAAGCCCTGGAAACAATCTTCAAAGCACTATTCCCCTCGTTTCCTGTGCTGTTAACGAATATCATCTATAGCCCGATTCTGAAAACGTCGAAACGCGTCCATCGTTGTCTTGGTCTTCATCATTTCAGCTTGCATCCTTTCTTCCTCCTCTGTGATGATAGAGGGCTCAGTAACGGTAGGGCGTAGAATAGGGCGATCATGCATTGAACGCTCATAGTTAAGAGGGACATTGGCAGATCTTTCACGGGGATGTACGACAGCATCCTCGTGTAGGGGCATGATACTGCCAGTAGCAGTGAAATTGAGAGCACAGAGGGGGAATAGCTGATTCACTTTGGCATTTACAATTGCCAAGAGCTCATGAGTGTGGTCCAGCTTGGAATCAAGGTCATGAACATCACGACGAAGGTCATCTAAACCAAACTCCAGAGCATCCAGACGAGAGGAGGACATAGAAGAGTCAGCAATGCCTTTCTCTTTAGACAGAGATGAGGGTAGGGCAGCAGCTTCCTTTGGAGTAAGCTCAGAACGAAGTTTCCAAGAACCGTCTGGAAGAAGCAAAATACAAATTTTGATAAGGGAATCGAGACCAAATCTAGGAGACTAAATGCGTTCGACTTCCTCATTGGCAACAGAGATGTCGAAATAGTATAATATCTTAGGAAGCAGGTTTGCGTAAGGCAAAGGTTTAGGCCTCAATGAAGAGACACAATGAAGCATTTGACTTAGAATCAAATCTGGCAGCAATATTATACCCATTGAATAGCAGAAACAAAATTTCAAGAGCCTGATTAGTGATTGATTCCCTGGAGTTTGTTCGGGGAGCAATACACCGAACCAAATAGGTGAAAATTATCTTGGGTTCGAGGAGAAGAGATGAATGAGTCAATTGACAAGAAGGGGGAAGGTTTGGGAGCAAGAATTGTTCTTTAGCCTTTGTCACACATTCGGCACGGGGAGGATGTGAATCCCGTGAGAAATCAGGAGAAGTGCCTAGAATTTGAGACATGGTAGTAGAAGTCAGAGTAATTTCCTTCCCTTTGACTAGAGAAGTAAGAGATGTCTGCCCTCGATCCTTTGAAGCAACCATATTCAGGTAAAAGAGACGAATAAAGCGAGGGTAAGAAACATCAGAAAGACATGAAAAATTGAACAGATTTGAGTTTTGAAAAATCCTAAAACAATTTAATTTAGCAGAGGAGATGAAGTCGACATCCATTAATTCGAAAAAACAAATTTTACGGGAATGAAATCCATCTTTCCATCTGCCATGAGCCGTATTATTGTGAAACCAAAAGGATGGAATTGAAGAGTTTACCTCTGGGTCACTTGGATGACGAGACGAAGAATCCAACGTTGATGGCTTGGAGGATGAAACTTCAACCACATTTCGCTTTGAGGAAGAGGCACGAGTTTTTGTAACCTTAGAGGAGGAGGGTTCGGAGGCCACTGGTTTTCTTTTTGGTGCCATTGATGGATAGGTAGAGTCTGAATTTGAGAGGAAAGAAAATTATGACCAGGGTAGAAGAAGAAGTGAAGGAAGAGAGAGAAAGAGAAACTAAAAGGAGGAGAGAGATAACGGTTAAGACGTGACTAGACTACTTACACTACTCTACTTAAGAAGAGAAACAAATACATTTTGAAAATCAAGGAGTCTTAATTTGTTTTTGAAAATCAAACCAAAAAATTTGATACTTTATTTATTTTAGATTTCGACGTTATGAATAAAACATTGTTAGAGGTAATTTGAAACTTAAATATATATTTGACACTGTTCAAAGATTTTGGTATACATTTTCAAAATAATAATACACCACAGTGGTGTATTTTTTCCTTGGCTTCATCGGGAGTTGGGCATGTTAAATAAGAGTGCATCTTCTCAAGGGGAGCAAAGGTGTGTTACGCTACATAGTATTTCAAGACCTTGACCCTCATGTTACAGTCTTGACATACAATATTTGATGAATACTGGAAAACACCATAATTTTCAAGTTATGAACAATTTACTCTTATCTGAAATATCTTTAATTTGTACACCTTAATCGTCAAGCATAGAGTTATGAGGTAAACTAAAAATTACACTTGAATAGGTGTTGCGGTTTTCTTGGGCTTCAAAAACATCGTTCAATATTCAACAGAAATATTCAGCCTATCTTTAAGGAATTTCTGCAAAGCAGAAATTTAAAACTTAAGCAATTCGGTTTTGAAAGGATTAAGTTTAAATATAAAACTTATCCCTTGAAATCAATATTCTGATAGAATTTGTGTAACATATTTAATCTTTTCAAATTAAAGGTCTTGAAATAATGGGTAGGAAAATTAAGTGAAAATTAGTATTTAAACCCTTTTTTTTCCCTTCAAATTTTATTTCCTAAGGGTTGGAAATTTAGGTTATATATATATATATATATATATACCACGAAAACGATAGCAATAGCAAGAAGTTTATTAGAAATTTTGAATTTTTAGGCTTAATTGTCATCTGTGAGTTTTTTTAGCAAGAGAGGGTAAAGGTCTTGAAATAAGTTGCATATTACGCAAATATTATAAAGCTAAAAAAGACTTCAAATTCAAATTAGCAGTTAGAAGTAATGTGTAGGAAAACAAGAAACCTTGACTTCAACCACGTCACATGTCAAACGATTGATTTCTTATTTTACAGACTACAACAGAATGAGTGCATATAGGCGCGTAGCAGTTATTGATTTAGCATGTATATAGGAGGGCGTTTTGGAGTTTGCAATTTTTTTTCCGTTAGATATTTTTCTACAGTGGTACATACATGTGTACCATTTTGCTACGGTGGTACATTCATGTGTACCATTATGTTACAGTGGTACATTCATGTGTACTACTATGCATGAATACGTATAGTGGTACCCTTTTAACCATTATATTTTCCACCAAAATTCCTTCCACTTCGGCCCAACAGAATACAGCTACAAGCCTACAATTATAAAACATATAGCATCGAACACACATTTTGTACTATATTGGTAGATACTGAAAATAGCCACATTATGTGAAGACATCATTAACGCAAAAGCACAGAAGGACATCAGCATCTCACAATTCATTAGGTACTTCAGTATAAAGAAATTGTTGTACCAGGCCAATAAAAACCAAATCTTTCACTAACAATAAAAGAGCTTGATCTAAAAGTTCAAAACTAGTCACAACCTCACAAGCACAAAACATATCCTAGTTATTAGCATCGTCGTCGTCATCATCAACAACAGTTAACACAAAAATATGGAAAACTCCCTGACCAACATAACGCACACTCAGAATATCACCATGCTCAACATCTGTTTGAGACAATATTAATTAATGGGGTTCTAGAACTTACGTAAGGTCTTCCGGTGTTTCTTTCCCACGAAATGCATATTAAGACCATCGTCGCTTGTGCAGCTGATTTTACAAACATTACACCACGGTTCTTCGACCTTTCTTTTGTTTGGAAGGTTGTGTTGTGCACTGGTTTCCCCGGTACTCACTTCAAGTTGCGTTTTAGCAGCAGTTGTATTTGGAATAATGAGGGGCAGTGAAGCAACAGTTGACACAGTATTAATGGGGTTTTGGTGTAGCTTTCGTAAGATCTTCTGGTGTTTCTTTCCCAGTAAGTGCATATTAAGACAGTTAGTGCTTGTGTAGCTTATTTTACAAACATCACACCATGGTCCTTAGGTTTTTCTTATCTCTGGAAAGTTGTGCTGTACAATCTGATTATCATCATTTATTGTGCCATTAGTGAAAATAAATCAGAAAGAAACAAAAGACAGAACTTCGAATTTCACAAACAGTAATGTGCAAAGATTGGATAATAATCGAATTATTAATAATAAGAATCTGCATAAACTATAAATGAATAAGATGATTTATAGTATAATTATTAATAATAACAAAAGAAAGAAATGGACAAAATATTACAGTACAAACACGGAGAAAGAGGTTAAGTCATTTTTGTAAAGGTATGCAACATACCCATAGTTGAGTACACATGTTTATGCTTTGCTCCATCAAGAACACATAAAAATCAATCATAAATCATAACTCAATTAGAAACAACAAACAAACTTTCAACAACTATCCATTTCAGAGATTACGAAAACATACCACAGAATAAGTAACAGGGGCAGATTGTCTGACAACCCAATTTGATTGAAATTGAGCAGGGTCCGAATAAACAGGTTGTGCTCCAAAACCCAGAGTATTCGATGGATATTGGCCAAGACCAAAACACGGAGTACTTGATGGATATTTCCCAGGACCAAAACCCATAGGAAGAGAGACAGAAGGGTTGGAATAGAGAGATTGAAATTGAGGAGGGTATGACAATGAAGGATTATGAATTGAAGGTGGCAAAGATTGCCCAGGAACATAAGTGTGGTGGGTATATGGTCCTTGATTGTTTGGTTGATACATTATTTTATTTTTTTTGGTAACATTGTTGGAGAAATTGTAGATCTGGAGAAGAGAAGAAAAGAGAAAGGAAGGAGGAGGTTAGGAACGTTTGTAGTCGAAGAATACAAAGAGGAAGAGCGAAAGAGTGACTGTACGGGGGTAACAAAATAAATATATTATTTTTTCAAGTAAATTTAGTTTATTACATATATTTCTTGTTGTTATTTATTTTAAAATTTTTTAATAGAGTTATTTTTATTTTATTTTCTTTCGTTGTTATAATTTATTAGTATACTTGTTATTACATATTATTTATTAATATTACTTCTTATTAATAAATATTTATATTTATTGTAGTTTTAATTGTTTTTAGTAATAGTTATACTTTATTATAATTTTTATTTATTATAAGTAATTACTTATTAATACCGAATAGTGAAACAGTACATCAATGGCTTTTATTATGCGCATTTCCCACTGACATTTGGCACTGTTATGTCATTGTGAAAAATATTTGTGCTGTCATGATTTTTTGCTTCTGCTTTTCAGGAAGTGTGTCATTGTCATTGTCATTGTATTGTATTGTCATTGCTTCTGCTTCTACTTCTGCTTTTTCCACACTCATAATTTCAGGTATATCACACACCCATTTAAAAATCGTATCTATAGTGTTGGTAATGCAATTGTGACATTTTAGATTACGGACGACTATAATTCATGGAACTTAACGATGACAACTGAGACAAAACCGAATACACCTCAAGCTAACTATTTCATAGAATTTTTCTTAGAATGACTTTATTTTCCCGAATTTGATTTAATTTTATACAATGGTAAGATTTTAGAATTATATGATACAATCACTTAACGAAAATGTATGAACTAGCTGAAATATTAATGATAACATGTGATTTAATTATTATTTGGGAAATTATCAATAATACACTCCGGTTTTGACTTTTATGAATTATACACTTCATTAAACTTTCATCGACACCATGTATTTGTTGACATCGTTTTAAAGGTTCGTAGGCTAAAATTACTGCATTGCGCCACTCATTTAATTTCCCTCCAAAATTACCCTACCATTTTTCCCTCCTAATTGGCGAAATTCCCCCTACTTTATACACTTTCCCTGTTTGCACTCCCCCATTCCATTTCACGCTCTTCCTTTTCGCCTCATTTTTATTTCTCTAGTAATTCAATGGCTTCATATGACAGGGTTTCCATCTTCAACCAGTAAAGATGGATCGCAACTTCCAAACTCCAAGATCTGCAGACATTAGGTTTTCTTATTTCAGTGAGAGGTTCAATTCGCATTTTTCGCAGATATAATCTCAAGGTCTTGAGATCAATAAACGGATTTGAACAGTGAGAGGTTCAATTCGCAATTTCCACAGATTTAATCTCAAGGTCTTGAGACATGACACATAAACTATAAACTTAACAGACGAGTATGTTAGCACATCACATACTACATAGTATACTGGTCTTCAAAACTACAAGATATTAAGACAAATAACATTACACTCTCCCCCTTTGTTGACATTACATCCAATCAATCAGAGAAGAAATTTTCAACAAAAATCAAAAACATTGTTTAGTACAGACCAAATATTAAAAAGGTTAAAAGAAAAATAGTTTAAACAACACAACTTCAAGGCCTTCATTTCCTGGATCGTTGAAAGCGAACATTATCCCTTGCCTTTTTACACCAGCGCCCATGAGCATCTGTGAAGACTTTGTCCTTCATCATCTCATCAATCCTCCATTGCTCCTCCGCTTCCCTGTACTTCTTGACCACCCCATATTCCCCAACAGTAATAATTGTAGGTTCGGTCTGCTAGGGTCGTAAAATAGGCTGTCCTTCACACTACGTACACAATTAAATAGTGTTGGGTTTCGTAGTGACCCTCACTACGCGGAAAGAAACCCGCCAAGGCCCCCCCATAATAAATGCAATTAACAAGCAAAACGTAATTAAAACACAAGAAAGGACGAAAGATTATACCTTTGACGCGTGCTTCGATGAGCTCTTACTTGAACCCCAAAAATACGAGGTCTCCAACGGGATCGTACCCTCGAACCCGACCCGAGCGTCCTAAGTCTCGAAAGTTAGTCGAGACCCGGACAAATAAAACTAGGATTTTTACGAATCAAGGTTTACTCAAATCAAGAGTTGTCTTTTAATTCCACTCAAGTTTGTGTCTTTCCCAATACCCATGCCTTTGGTATTTATAGGGAAAGGCACCCTTTATTTCCAATCTCCCATCAATGTGGGAGAGTTGGTGAATTCAACAATTTATTTAATTCCAAATTAAATAAATAATTAAATCAATCACAATGCAACAAGTGTCAAGGGGAGAGAGAGAGTTAGGTGAGGACCAAAAATAGGTGGGGGGACCATTGCCTTGCTCCCCTAGGCTTTGCCCAACCTTGGTCCCCACCCCTCACATAACCGGCATCAAGGGGCTACTGGGCTGCTGCCAGCTAGCATGCCAGCTAGCACTGCCAGCTAGCCCAGCCAGCCAGCACAAGGCAGTAAGCATCAGCCCAGCCAGCCATGCGCGCTGCATGCTGCTGTGCTGGGTGATGTCCATGCTGCGGCTTGCTAGGCGCTGGGCGCTGCTGGCTGCCAAGCACTCCCTATCGCACGCACATGCATACGCCTACCCAGCATGCGTGCTGCTAGAAAGCCACGCATGCTGGGCATCGCCTCTCGTATAGCTACGCACAGCCAGGCCAACATGCACTAGCACTCGCACACGCACACGCATAGGTGCGCTGTTCTTGGTGTGTGGCCTACGATGGTGCCTACACACACACACACGCAAGGCTAGCGCTGCTTTCTAGCTCGCTATGCTTGGTGCTGCATTGCGAGGCTGCTAGGCGATGGTGCACACGCACACGCACACACGCATGTGCGTAGCACTGCGATGGTGTTGTGCGTGGTGCTAGGGTGCTGCGATAGTGCCCACACATATGCACACACACATGGGTGTTGTGCTTGGTGCTATAGGGCTGCGATGGTGCGAGGCATGCACGCACACGCCTATGCGCCGGTGCCTAGCACTGCGATGGCTGTGCTTGGTGCGTGTGGCCTGCCATGCGCGCTTAGGCATGGTGCTAGGGCTGCGATGGCTCCTAGGTATCATGCTAGGGCTGTGATGGCGCCTAGGCACTCATGCCTCGCCTAGCTTACCATGGTGCGCCTAGCAGCACACACATGGTGCGCATAAGCTTGCGATGAGCTAGCCTAGCCTAGCTATGGCTACGCTCATATTTCTTGCTTATGATTTTGCGACGCTCGGTCTCGACGCCCTAGGCTCGATATCCGACGTTTGTATTCGTAAAACTCTGTCGACTCATTAAATCCTTCGGATTAATTCGTCGTCTCGGATCGGTTGTTCGATTGAGTTCGACCCGGAGGGTTCAGTTAAGATTAAGCTCTAATATTAATTATACCTTAATATTACTAATCAGAAGCGGCCTCCACCTAGGCATTCCGATCACTTGACCTTACTGAAGAATTAGCTCTGTAATAATTCTGAACCCTCTATCAGAATAATACACTTGTTGGAAGGACACCATTCCTTTCAATCTCCCACTTGTCCTTCCGGACAAGTGTGCATACAGTGTATAGCCCATTTCCTATGTCACTTAATGTCTCTTCGTGAACTATAAGGTAAGATTCATCGTCATCCTTATTACGTTCAGAAGTGTTTCTCGATCTCCGAGTTCGACTGTCAATAAGCAGATGATTTCTAAAATCCATCTGAGCACGACCATGCATTTTCACAGTCTCGCTCATCGAGCGGCCTTGTAAACAACAAAGACATATTCCCTATTGTTAATAGGGGGACATTCCCAGTCTTGCATTGTAAGTTTCTCTTATTAAGAGGACCTAATCTCACGAGTGTTCCCGTTATGATCCCTAGTTACGGCAGACGTTAGGCAACATCAAAGAGACTAGTTCTCGAACAAGAAAACTTCACAATACTCATGGTCGAGGAAACGAGTTCCGATAGCTATAATGAGAAATGTACTTATGACAATTTGAATCTCTTAAAGTACTCTCATAGGTCGATCCAGTGCAATTCAAAACTAGCACCTGTGCAAATGATTTATGACCATCATGTCCTTGCAGCACAAGAAACGGTGCTGTAAATCATACTACACACTAATCTCTGGTGGTCATTAATCGTCCATCAGTTAGATGACCTCGATTAGGGATAACTTTCGATTTAAATATTCAATATTCACTTAATAGGTGTTTCCTTATCCAAGACATGGTCTTGATACCCTGTTTTGAATATTTCCATAAATCGAATGGACTCATTATTTCATTCTAAACCACAATTAAATAGCAATAGAGTGAATGATAATTTTGCACAAAAATTAATTACTCCATTCATGAATGGTTACAATATAGTGTCTTACATTAAAATAACCAGTTTAATTAAAACACATGTACTAGGAATTTCAAAGCCAATCTCTGATGTGCTTGATTCCCATTGCCTCAACGTGCTTGTTAAAGGATCGGCTACATTATCATCCGTGCCGATCTTACAAATTCTGATTTCACCTTCAGATTTCCATTCCCTTATCATGTGAAATTGCCTTTGGACATGTTTGACCTTTTGGTGTTCTCTTGGCTCCCTGGCCTGAGCGATAGCTCCATTGTAAGTACTCTGGCTCAATCCAATCATCCTCTTAGATCTATCCCTGTAGATCTTGATGCCCAATATGTACTGTGCCTCTCCTAAGTCCTTCATTGAAAAGCACTTTCCCAACAAGCCCTTTACAGACTCCAGTAATTTTGTGCTGTTTCCAATGAGTAGTATGTCATCGACATATAGGACTAGGAATGCAATGTCACTCCCACTGACCTTCTTGTATACCCAAGATTCATCTGGATTCTTGATGAAACCAAACTTGCTGATGGCTTCATCAAATCGCAGATTCTAACTCCTACTGGCTTGCTTTAGTCCATAAATGGACTTCTTAAGCTTGTAAAGCTTTCCAGCGTTGCTCGGATCGACAAAACCTTCTGGCTGTGTCATGTACACAGTTTCTTCCAAAATCCCATTTAGGAAGGCGGTTTTGACATCCATCTGCCATATTTCACAATCGTAATATGCAGCAATAGCTAGAATAATCCGGACAGGCTTTAGCATTGCAACTGGTGAAAAGGTTTCATCATAGTCAATCCCGTGGACTTGCCTATAACCTTTTGCCACCAGTCTAGCCTTGTATATCGATACATTTCCATCTTTGTCTGTCTTCAATTTGAAGATCCATTTTCAGACATGGAGTCCATCTCGGATTTCATGGCTTCTTGCCATTTAGCAGAGTCGGTGCTCGTCATAGCTTGCTTGTATGTCGCTACCTCATCTCCATCCATAACTAAGATGTCTTAATCATCGGTTAAGACAATACCAAGGTATATGTCTGTTTGAGATCTTTGCCGTTGCGACCTACGAAGGGTAATAGGTTGAGCATTTACATTGTCTGTTTGATTCTGACCAATCTTCCTAGCTGCTTCCAAAGCACTTAGATTCTCAGTTTTATCAGATTGACAGTGTTGCTCGTCCTCTCGAACTTCGTCTAGTTCAATTTTCCTCCCACTTGTCATTTTGGAAAGGTGTTCCTTCTCCAAAATGACACCATTACGAGAAACAAACACTTTGTTCTCGGATTTATTTTAGAAGTAATACCCTTTGGTTTCTTTTGGATATCCCACAAAGAAACACTTTATCTGATTTGGGGTGAAGTTTGTCCGAAACTAATCGCTTGACATATGCTTCACATCTCCAAATCTTGAGAAAAGACAACCTAGGAGGTTTCTTAGTCCATAATTCATATGGAGTCTTTTCAACAGCTTTTGACGGAGCGCGGTTCAGTGTTAGTGCCGCGGTTTGTAGCGCATGTCCCCAGAAAGAGATAGGAAGTTCACTAAGACCCATCATTGATCTAACCATTTCTAACAAGGTTCGATTACTCCGTTCGGATACTCCGTTCCATTGAGGAGTTCTGGGAGGTGTCAACTCTGAAAGAATACCATTTTCTTTCAAGTGATCTTCGAATTCATGGCTCAAATATTCGCCACCTCGATCCGATCGAAGTGCTTTAATTTTCTTGCCAAGTTGATTATTAACTTCTTTCTGAAATTCATTAATTTCTCAAAGGATTCAGATTTATTCGACATTAAGTAGATATAGCCATATTTACTAATGCTTGTTAACGAAGTTGAACATTTAGATGTCTTAGTTAACGGTATCAACTTTTATCTAATCATATGTAAAAACATGAAATTTCCATTGAACATATACTTGCAAGACAATTTTGAAACAACTATTGTCAAAGTCTTACATGCAAAATAACTAGTTGTCCAACACCGTAGACCATAGTATGTTCAAAAGCATGATGAAAACTAGGATTAGTTTGATTACATGTCATAGACAAAATAGTGCATGAAAGCACGACCGAAAGACCATCTTCGTCGTCTACTTGTCCATGCACCAACACTTGATAAGCTTCTCACTCGGTCCCTGAAAAAGCAACATAAAGTGAGTCATACTTGGTATCCAGTACCTATGATAAGCTTAATTCACAAGTGTTTAGGAAGATACCTGAGGCAGATGCTCCATTCCTCTCCTCTTCTTCCTTGAAGAGCTTGCATTCTCTTTTGTAGTGGCCTTGCCCACCACAATAGAAGCAATGCATCTTCTCCTTGACCTTCTTGAACTCCCTTCTCCTTGCTCTTAAGGGCCTTTCGGTCATTCCACATGTGGTGGATCGGCTGAGTAGTTGCACCACCTCCATTAAGGAGCGTGTCTCCTTTCCTGCAGCTATATGCACTCAAAGTGCATCATAGCCCGAGTGGAGCGAAGCAAGCAAGATATGCCCCGCCATCTCATCCTCCAATGAGATTCCGAGAAGCTGCATGTGTTTGAAGAGCCTAGTCATTCCAAGCACATGAGGTCGGAGGGGCATGCCGGGTCTCAATTTGGCATTATAGACCTTGGTCCAAAGCCGACACCTTTTCTTAGCAAGACATCCCACGTTTGGTGGCTTTATCCTCATGTTTGAGAGTGACCTAGTCAAGTCAAACACGAGTCCATCAAAGTTGCCATTGTCACTCTTGGTGACTCTTACATTGACAACGTCCTCAAGTGCTTTGAGGAACATGTCCGGAAGGTAGGAGGAAAGGGTTTCCTTCCAACCTTCCGGGATGAAATTTGCCATAAGTCGTGAGACCCTTTTGCAATTGGAAGACCATTCTTCATGAGCCTCATCAGTCATGATCCCATTGGAAAAGAAGCTTGGAATGGGAGTATCAAGAGTATACTCCAAGGAACAATTCCGGAGAGTTCTCCTGAGTTCCTCCTCCCATTCCTTGAAGTTGACCAAGTTTAAGGAAAAGGCCAACTTTTCAGGGAGTTTCGGGCACATTTGGTTGTTGTTTGAGTTACTTGTAGACATTGTTCTACAATTGAAAGAATTTGAAATGAAAAACCATTCATATAACCAATAAGTTTAAATTTAAAAGCGTTCATGCATATTTTCAATCTTAATGAGCATTTTAACCACGCATTTATAAAATTGTCCCTTTTAGGCGAGAATAAAATGATTCCGAGATCCCAAAGATCAAGAAATGGTTAAGCATGCTTTGGCTTGTCTTAATCATTAAATATTTTAAGGTAAGCAATCCAATTGCTAATAGCTCCAAGCTACTCTCGGTTTGATAAAATGTCGCATCTAATGCATCCTTGACATTTTATCTGTTTTTCCACGACATCTAAGGACTCCTTACTGATATCGTTGAGCTTAACCAAGACAACTTGTATACCTAGTATACCTTACGTTCCTAGGGAAGTAGTGATGCCTCGCTTTGACATAGCCCATCACATACGCGCATTAGTTCGGTAAGTGTTGTTCTTGGAACGACAAATTTTAGCTCAATATTATTAAGGAACCTAGGGTTTCTATGTTGGTTTGATTTAAGTGAACTTAACTAATCGTCGCAACATATAGAAATCCTAGACATGCATCTAACATTCATATATAACAACAATATATACATATATATATATATATATATATATATATATATATATATATATATATATAAAGCATAAAAATAGATGCATTTGGCAACTAGCATGACCCCTTGAAATCTTCAATTTCCATAGGTCTTCATCTTGGCTTGTCTTCATCGAAACGCCGTCTTGAGACATCTAGGCCAAAATAAATAAACTAGGTAAAACGACTAAGATTAATTTAATAGTACAAAAATACATAACGGAACGTAGTCCGTATTATCTATCCTAGTCGGGCCCCACTAGTTGCCATTATCAATAACCTGTTTTGAAAACAATATTCCATTCACCCATTCACTATTTGTGAATGGCCCATGCAAATTACGAAATACATAATTAAACACGCAAAACTATAAACTAACTTAGGTGGTTAATCCAATTAACGCGCCTAAGTAAACTAGTCAAAGTTGTTTAATCCATTATTTCTAAACGCAAATTACTCAAGCAATCAAATAAGCTCCCACTAAATTCCGCATCCACACTTAATTAATCCGATTAATTAAGTTGGCTTAACCCGTAATTTGTCAAAATAAAAATTTTGCAAAAGCCGGAAAAATCAAGGTCTAACCTCGTTAAAATAATTACATAAATAATTTAAAACGGAAAAATTTTCGCAAAATTGCATAGCTCAAAGTCAAGCAAAAATCCCACACAAGTGCTTGGTGGGTGCGCACCATGGCTGCTAGGCAACCCATGTGCTGCGCTTGCTGTGCTGAGTGCCAGCATCCACGCCCAGCGTAGCATGCTGCGCCAGCCAGCACTAGCAGCTCGCTACGCATGCTGCGCATGCTAGCTTGCTAGCTGGTGCCTAGCAGCGTGTGGCAGGCTGGCTGGGGCTTGCTGTCTCGCTGCCCAGCAGCACGCACAAGCATCTCCAGCAGCCCTGCCATGCCCCTAGCACTACGGCAGCACCTTGCTCCCACTGCCACACAGAAGCCATCAAGGCACACCCCTTGGCGCACCATAGGCAGCCACATGTGGGCTGTTAGGCAACCCGGCTAGCCTTGGTGGCGCTTGGGTGTTTTTTGCCTTGATTTGCGTGCCATTTCTCGGGATTTTGATCCCGATTTACGTGTGACATAAAATTAATCTAAATTTATTTTAGAATTAATTTAAGGGCAAAAATGAAAATAAAATAAGTCCAACTTAATTAAATTCAATTTTAACGGTGCACAAGCCTAAATCATCCAAAATTTATTTTGAAATAATTTAGGTCTTCCTTTATGCTTAAAATTGAAATAGCTATGTCCATAATTAATTTGGCCAATATGCAAATTAATAATGGATTGGACTAATGGGAGTTGGAAAAATAAAATACCATCTAATGATAAAAAATTTTCCAACTTTGTTCAATATGGAATTTAGGGTTAGAGTTCCAATCATTTAAACCTTTAAAGATTAGAACTTTAACATACTTGGGAACTTAAAATTACACATTCACATCAAACATTCACTTATTATTGCAATTAATTTGCAAAATTTGTGAAAAAAACAAGTTTATGTGAAAAAGGCATATCAACTCCAACACTAATTAAAACTCCATAATTATGCTCAAGGATAATTAAAATAGCAGTAGATTAGGGATGCAATAATGCATTTAATCTAACCTTGTAATGCTTTCATTAATCAAGGCTTAAAAAGATTTAAAATTTTCGTTGAAAAACGAAAAAACCCCAGATAAAATGGGTTTCTTGTTCTAATTTGGCTTCTGGACAGTCCTCAAAAAGGGTTGAATCTGTTCCAGAATGTCGATTCCATCCAAAAATCACTATTTTTTGATCCAAAATCTGGGTTCGACATCCAAATCGATAAAAATACGAGTTATAAAATTAATTAAAATGAGCTTCTAATCTAAATAGAAAAGCAAAACCAGAAATTAAATCTTACTTTAAAATACCTTAATTAATCAATAATTGCAAAAATTAAAAGGAGCGTGGCTCCGATACCGCTGTTGGGTTTCTTAGTGACCCTCAGTACGCGAAAAGAAACCCGCAAGACCCGCCCCCATAATAAATGCAATTAACAATCCAAACATAATTAAAACACAAGAAAGGATAAAAGATTATACCTTTGACGTGTGCTTCGCTCAACTATGAGCTCTTACTTGAACCCCGAAAATACGAGGTCTCCAACGGGATCGTACCCTCGAACCCGACCCGAGCGTCCTAAGTCTCGAAGGTTAGTCGACACCCGGACAAATAAAACTATGAGTTTTACGAATCAAGGTTTACTCAAATCAAGAGTTGCCTTTTAATTCCACTCAAGGTTGTGTCTTTCCCAATACCCATGCCTTTGGTATTTATAGAGAAAGGCACCCTTGATTTCCAATCTCCCATCAATGTGGGAGAGTTGGTAAATTCAACAATTTATTTAATTCCAAAGTAAATAAATAATTAAATCAATCACAATTCAACAAGTGTCAAGGGGAGAGAGAGAGTTAGGTGAGGTCCAAAAATAGGTGGGGGGGGACCATTGCCTTGCTCCCCAAGGCATTGCCGAAGCCTTGGTCCCCACCCCTCACATAACCGGCATCAAGGGGCTGCTAGGCTGCTGCCAGCTAGCCCAGCCAGCCAGCACAAGGCAGCAAGGATCAGCCCAGCCAGCCATGCGCGCTGCATGCTGCTGTGCTGGGTGATGCCCATGTTGCGGCTTGCTAGGCGCTAGGCGCTGCTGGCTGCCTAGCATTCCCTATCGCACGCACATGCATACGTCTACCCAGCATGAGTGCTGCTAGCGAGCCACGCATAATGGGCATAGCCTCTCGTATAGCTACGCACAACCAGGCCAGCATGCACTAGCACTCGCACACGCACACGGATAGGTGCTCTGTGCTTGGTGCGTGGCCTACGATGGTGCCTACACACATGCAAGGCTAGTGCTTCTTGCTAGCTCGCTGTGCTTGGTGCTGCCATGCGAAGGCACGCACTCAAGCACACACAGCTCAGTGCTGCATTGCGAGGTTGCTGGGCGATGGTGCACACGCCCACGCACACACGCATGTGCCTAGCACTGCGATGGTGCTGTGCATGGTGCTAGGGTGCTGTGATTGTGCCCACGCATATGCACACACACATGGGTGCTGTGTTTGGTGCTATAGGGCTGCGATGGTGCGAGGCATGCACGCACACGCCTATGCGCCAGTACCCAGCACTGCGATGGCTGTGCTTAGTGCGTGTGGCCTGCCATGCGTGCCTAGGCATGGTGCTAGGGCTGCGATGGCGCCTAGGCATCATGCTAGGGCTACGATGGCGCCTAGGCACTCATGCCTCGCCTAACATACCATGGTGCGCCTAGCAGCACACACATGGTGCGCATAGGCTTGCGATGAACTAGCCTAGCCTAGCTATGGCTACGCTCATACTTGTTGCTTGTAATTTTGCTACGCTCGGTCTCGACGCCCTAGGCTCGATATCCGACGTCTGTATTCGTAAAACTCTGTCGACTCATTAAATCCTTCGGATTAATTCGTCATCTCGGATCGGTTGTTCGATTGGGTTCGACCCGAAGGGTTCAGTTAAGATTAAGCTGTAATATTAATTATACCTTAATATTATTGATCGGAAGCGGCCTCCACCTAGGCATTCCGATCACTTGACCTTACTGAAGAATTAGCTCTGTAATAATTATGAACCCTCTATCGGAATAATACACTTGTTGGAAGGACACCATTCCTTTCAAATAGAATATTGGCAGACTTATCTCGCGCCTGCTGAGCAACATCTTCATCTAAGGGCATTATGCTACCATTGGCTGTGTAGGTTAGGGCATTGAGATAGAAAATTTGATTGACCTTGGCATTAACAACTTTCAAAAGTTCATGAGTCTGTTCCAACATTTTTCCGTGGTCTTGTATTTCAAGCATCATATCATGACGATTTTTATCGTGACCGAATTCGAGGGCATCAAGACGAGAGTCGAGGCCATCAAGACGAGATTCGAGGGCATCAAGACGAGAAGAAGACAAAGGAGGGTTAACAGGAGCTTTCTCTTTCCCTTTCCCTTTGGACAGAGACGGTGGCAGGGCAGACATTTCATCAGCGAATAGCTCAGATCGGAGCTTCCATGTACCATCAGGAAGACAGAAAATCCCTATTTTGTTATAAGAATCCATACCAATGTTAGGGGTTCGGTTTCTTTCGACTTCCTCATTCCTTAAATCGATATCAAAGAACTCAAATATTTTGGGAAGCAGATTGGCGTAAGGAAGGGGAGTATGGCGGCGTGGCGAAGAATAGCAGTGAACCATGTGGTTCAATATTATGTTAGGTAAATCGAGGGCGTAACCATTAAGAAGCAGGAATATTATTTCAAGGGTTTGATCTGTGACGAGTTCCCTGGAAGTTGTGCGGGGAACAATGCACCGAACAAGATATGTAAAGATAATTTTTGGTTCAAGTTTTAGAGAGGAATGAGTTAATTGCCTTGATTATGGAAGGTCTGGAAGAAAATATTGTTCTCTTGCCTTAGAAACACATTCCTGACAAGGGGGATGATAGTCTGTCCTTAAATCAGGGGTAGTCTGTAAATTTTGGGCCAACGAAGACGGATTCAGGATTATTTCTTTCCCTTTGACAAGGGTTTTAAGATTAGTCTCCCCCCCCCCCACGATTCTTGATAATAACCATGTTTATGAAAAAAAGACGAGTAAGACGCGGGTATGCAATGTCAAAAAGAGATGACATTTTATATAAAGAAGACTCTCTAAAGACCATAAAACAATTGAGAGTAGCAGAATCAATTAGGTTAGTATTCATAATTGCAGAAAAACAGAGTCGGCGAGAATGATACCCATCTTTCCACTGACCTAGTGTTTCGTAATTTCTAAACCACGATGAAGGAAGGGAAGAATTTACCTCGGGTTCAGTAGGACATTTGTGAACTGGAGAGCGTAGAACTAAGGAATATGAGGAGAACTCTGATGGGGATGAAGACTCGGAAGACGAGATCTTGGTAACCTTCTGCTTAGAGGATGAAGGGGTTCGAGCAGCTTTTGAGGACAAAGGTTTCGAAGCACTGGTCTTTCTTTTGGGCACCATTGAATCCGAACCACAGAATTACGGTGTTTTTCCCAAAAACTTCAGAGAGATGAAATAAATCAGAAAAATTGGAAGAAGAGAAGTGACGATGAGAGAGAAAGTGAAACGGGCTTTAGTGTAATAAAGGTAGGACTTCGAAAAAGGCTAGAATTCCAAAAAGGTCCTTACAAAACGACGTGAAATAGGGAAGAGGAGAGAATCAAGGTTTTGAATAAGGGAAGAGAAAGAAAAACAAAAAGGCGAAGAAAGATGACGGTTAACACGTGACCAGACTACTCAAGAAGTGAAATAAATACCTTTTGAAAATCAAGGACTCTTAATTTCTTTTTGAAAATCATAAAAACAAAAATTTACAATGTCCCTCTTTCTGTTTAAACTACCCCAGCCACTCATTTGAAGCTTTATTGTTGTTCTTCTCAAATTTCCCTTTACCCTTTATTGATTTTCGCTTGTCAATGTCTTCTTCTGGCATGGGTTCTTCAACCAACAAGAGTGGAAGTGGTTTGTGGTTCAAATCAGTAAACTGCAACTGTGACCCCTCAAGAGCTGCTGATATACGATTCTTAAGCTCTGTTTCAAACCTAGGAAGGCCCTGTGAATTTTTCATGTGGGTTAAGGAGGACCAGTTTGTGTGTGACACAGCAGGTGGGGTGGGTAACACACCTGAAGCTACGAGTGTTCAACTTCTGAGGAGAGATTTCAATGAGTTTATGCACAAAACAGATGAATTTGCTTACTTTGTTCATTTTGTGGTTAAAATTGGTGTTGTCATGTATTTGGTGTTATTATTGGTAGCTTTGAAATAATGTGATGCATCTGTAATCTGCTATTTCATATGAATAAAGCCATGTTCTGTTAATATAGCTGCTGAAATTCTTATTTGAAGTAGAACAATTGTTGTATTTTCTTTTATTCAAAACACAAATAACATAAACTGCATGCTTAAGCTTGGAAGACCAATTTGATTGTCATTAGCATAATTGAAAATGCTCCAATTAAAAATAGATTACCAAAAGCTACTGACCAACACAAGGTTTCAACAGACATAAACCAGCATAAACCCCCTACAAACATAAACAACACAGTCAAAAGCTACTACAGACATAAACCCCCTACTGACCAACACAATTAAAAGCTACTGCAGACATAAACCAACACAAGGTTTCAATAGACAATTTATTTCTTAGTTACCAGCATCACCATCATCAACATCTGTTAACACAGTAACATGGAAAACCCCTTGACCAACGTATCAGACACTGAGATTATCACCATGCTCAACATCATTGTCAGCCTCAAACTTCTCTCAACCAGAATACATGAACAGACCACGAGCTTGACTAAGATTACCACCGAGCAATTCCACAGGCCACGATGGCCCTCCCGGACCACGTTGAACACGAACAGGACCGAAAAAAACAGAAGCAAAATACTTCCAACGTCTAGGAAGAGGCTACGCACAAGGAAAATAGGACAAGAACAAAATTAGGCACACATATTCCACGAATACAAAGATAAACACACATACGCAAGTTTAAAACAATACCAAAGCATATATGTGGTGGTTCTTCTAATTAATTATGCATTCCATCTCATCATCAACACCACCAACCTCATTCCGTTCTCCAGGACCTCCTCCAACACCACCTTCATCCCTGTGTTGTACATGACCTCCTCGGACACCAACATTCCTACGAAGCTCTGCAATGCGCAGGTGTCGAAGCCGCTTCAACTAGGCCGACAAAACCTTAATTTCTTGTAGCTTTGCCGTATGTTTCGCTCTAATTGTAGCCAATTATTCTCCCTTGACCTTCCACCGGGCACGAATTTCAGCCAATTCAGTGTACACCACTTCAAGCTGCACTTGCAAGTCACTGACTTCCCTGTTGTTCGCCATGGTTTCGGTGTTCGTAGGATAGGAATAAGAGGAAAAGATTTCTAACAATTTGGATTAACCCTAAACCCTAAGCTGCGTAAAAAAAATTGATAGAGAAAACGGAGAACTGAAAAGACAACTAAAAGGGGTTTTTTGAAAAAATAGGTCTGATGTGAATTGAAAATTCTGTAAAAAAACAGTAAAGGGAGCAATGGTAGGAAGAGAAATTGCCAAATTTTTTAAAAGCCACAAGTAATCCATCATTACTATATAGAAAAGACAAGTGGGTAATAAGTAAGCAATTGTAGACAATAAATTGTGATTAAAATGTAATTAAGTTGTTGAAACTTGATCACTTCTTTGTTTAATCAATTTAATGAGAATCCCACATTTTTTCACTAATCACAAAAACTTCTCTCTGAAATAACCTCCATTAATCATTTTAATAAGAGCATACATGGAGATCCAATCATTGCTCGTGGACCAATATTAGAGGAACGACACTTGACGTTCTAAAGATCTCTAATTGAAGAAAGAAGTGCCCTCTTACTTTGTGGAAATCACGCATCGAGGATATGATAGACTACTTTAGGTGATTCGTGTAATTTATATGCATGAGATCCTGTTAGTCGGTAAGAAATTGTTTGTTGAAATTCCGCTAACTGCATCTATTTTCACCTTGTACAATTGCAAAATAAAAAAAAAAACACAAGAATTTGATCTATTTTCACCTTGTATAATTGCACAGTATGTCAAGGCCTTGACCCTTATGTCACATCCTTGATATAAATCGTCAGTAAATAAATGTTGGAACAACATATCTTTTTAAATTGTATTTTGAAAATAACCAATTACAATTAATCTCCATATTTGTCTTAAAACAATATGATTACCTAAAACATTATGTATACTTATACATTTGGGTGATTTTTGTACCACTTTAGACACGAACATACGAAATTGTTCAGGGTGGTATAAGAGATATATACAAAGTTGTAACACTTTAATTTTAACAAAGTGGTACAAAACCCTCCTTTTTTGTACCACTCTCGAAACATGGTGTTACCCTTCTTAATTCTGAACTACGAAACATATCATTATGTGTAACCTGAACACAAAGTTATCAAATCATAATCTACAGGATTGAAAAAGAAATGTCATTAATACAGATCATATGCATTACACAGGACCGGTGAGTAGACCACGTAGTATTTCATAAAATACGCGTATTTCCCTAATGCATTTACAAGTCATACAAGATATTGTACTTTCCGTATCCTCGTCGTAAAGAGGATCCCATGGGTTTAAGTTCTTCTCGTGCTGTAGTTTTTGTTTGTAGAATATTTTCGGCTGTGGCATATGATGTACAATCATATGATTGTGCATCCAATTTGAAATCACCATCTCACGTAACTTCCTTCTGCACTGGACTATCCCTGCAGATCCGATGTTGTTGATAATGTTCTCCAAAAGCTTAACACCCCTTATTCTCCAGTGTATATGTATATGAGGCTTACTACATATGCTGCCACTGAATTCTGCAACTCCGTTGCTCTTTCCAACATCGTCAAACCTTCGTCTACCACCAGGATGTTGAAGTATTGTCGCTACAGTAAAGAGAAATGCTAAAACAGTCACTAGAAGTCGACAACATAAATTCTAACGAATAAAATTCACAATAAATGAGAAAGAAGACGTACAAATCCAAACTCAAGCAGAGCTTCAGGATGTTCATTCTCCACGCACTTCATGAAGAACTTCTCCGCTGCTTGTCGGTGTGGCCACGACATTCGTGTTTTAATCCACAGAGGTGAATTTGTTGAAGGACCCCTTTTTCTTCGGCTATCCTTCGCAGTCTTTTACAACTATTATCAAGTTATACGGCAGAAATTAGATTATTACATTCTCTGTGTATGTGCTGAGAAACAGAGTGCATGTTGTAAGTATAAGCCTACCTTAATTTGCACCGACAAAAATCAGCAGGAGATGACTTAGCAACGCAACTTAGAATGGTCGCCAACACTTCTGACGGAAGATGTCAACCATAGAAGTTGTAAATTTTCGCCTATTCGCTTCTTCATCCATTTTTTATTTTCGTAGACAGGAAGATCGCTACGTTCGAATAGAAGGAAGTTAAATTTTTTGCAAAAAGTGTTTGACACATAAATAGACTTCAAAGTGACGGTTCACCTTCATGCATGGGAGTGGATGTAGTGGTTTGGGAGTTGTGCTGATGATGGTGGTTAATAGAATTAGTGGGGGAGATTTGTAAACCGGCGAGGATTTCTTGGAAACTGCTAATTAGAAGTTACGCATGCATACATTAATTAATGGTATATATCTTACGCAATAAAAGTACCAATAAATGTACCATCTATACCAAGATTTCTAGATGGACAGGGTAAGTTATTAATATATCTAACACATAAATTAAATGAAATAATTTGTCCTGTAAAAACGGAAATATTGAATGAATAGATCGCAAATTATGAGATTTAACTATTTCTTTTTCTTCTTTTTCCCTGTGGGAAAATATTGATAATGGGGAAAATGGTGTCATCATTTGCGCATACAAATTCGTTTTGTGCTTGTACAACAAAAAATCAATTTGGCTTGAATCATTAACAGAAAGAATGAAATGATTTTGGTGATACATTCGAGTAATGAAACGTATTACAATTAGTTAACTATATTTCTTGTCACCCGATGAAATTGCTTTATTTAAACTCTAATCAGATGACAATGAACCACTGGAAAAAGAAATGGGTTATACCTTTTTAGGACGGTACAAATGACAATGAATACTAATAACTGTTACTATTAACTAAGTCGTCATAGTACTCTAGAACCTTACTGATTTGTAATCCAGGAGGTCCGGATATTTACAATGAACGCAGAGCACTGTTGGGAACTCTTCAACAGCAGTGAGCGGGTTCAGTCCCATTTTATGCCGTAACACCTACATGTACCAACAGTAGAGTTCGCTTAGTGACTAAATCTTATTCCTTCAATTCTGTATTTGAATCAATGTAGGTTGTTAAACCATTTTACCAATTGAACGTATCAAGTTTGAGGTATGCCTTGTTATTTGATCCAGGATACCAGTAAGACAACATAGATACCACTGTATTGACGGTGGTACAAATCCACTTAGAGAATGAACCACTATAAAAGGAAGTGGATTATTAATAACCAGGGTGGTACAAATACCTGCGGTGTAGGAGAACATTTACATCACCCAACTAGTCAAGTTACTAATAACTAATTACTAGTAAGGTTTCTAATAACTAAGTCGTCATGGTACACTTGGGTGATATGTAATGATTTGTAATTCAGGACGTCCAGTTATTTACGAAGTACACTTGGGTGATTTATAATGCAGGACGTTCGGATATTTACGATCACCGTATAACACTGTTGTTGGGAACTCTTCAACGGCAGTGAGCGGGTCCAGTCCCATTTTATGCCGTAACACCTACATGTACCAACAATAGAGTTCTCGTAGTGACTAAATCTTATTCCTTCAATTCTGCCTTTGAATCGATGTAGGTTGTTAAACCATTTTACCAATCGAACGTGTCATACGCCTTGTTATTTGATCTAGGGTACCACTAAGACAACTTAGGTACCACTAAAGTGTAGGTGGTACAAAGACACTTACAGTATGAACCACTAGAAATGGAAATGGATTATTAATAACCAGGATGGTACAAATACCTACGGCGTAGGAGAACGTTTACATCACCCAACTAGTCAACTTACTAATAACTTATTACTAGTCAAGTTAATAATAATTAATTCGTCATAGTACACTAGAATATTAGTGATTTGTAATTCAGGGTACCACTCAGACAAGTTAGGTATCACTATAGTCTAGTGTCAAAAGGTAGGTATCTTTGAAGATTCTGCCACAGCCTTGGGTCTGAAAACACTTAGTGTCTTCATTTAGGTCCAATGTAATATATTCCACGATCTAATCAAGAAAATTAACATAAATCATGGATCCAAATACTCCTAATATACCAAAGCGCCAAACAAAACGCTAACACAAAAGAAACAACCAAAAAATCACCCAATTATCCTACATCATGAAAATAGTCTTCTAACTCCCCCTAATCACCCACTGAACTTAACCTTTACCTTAAACTTAAACATATTGTGTAGATTACACAACTAAACATAAACAAACCAAGCTAATCCGAAGTATCGTAAAAGCTGGTAGGACTAGGCCGCCTGTAAACATCTGAATCGACTGAGCCGCTGTCGTCATCATAAGAGGGATACTCATCTCCACCATAATCAGAGCCAAAAGACCAGCGCCCTGCATGAACAGTTTCAGAATCATCTTCTTCATCATCTTCAGCAGCTGCACCCCCGTCCGCATCCCCATGTTCATCATCTTCATCTTCGTCTTCTGCATCTTCGTCATCCTCATCATCTTCATCGTCGTCGTCCTCATCATCTTCATCTTCATCATCAGCATTCCCCTCTTGATTCTGGTCCTCCATCTCCTCATCACCATTACCATCATCAGCACCACAAACAGCCAGAGCACCACCCCTATCCTCCTTGATAATCCTCTCAACAGGTTGGTCATTTCCAACAGCCATGTCATTTCCGGCATAACCTGGCATTGAACGGATTGCGTGAATTTCCCTCTGAAGGCGTGCAATTTGCTGTTCCCGAAGCTGGTGCAAACGGGCCGACAAAACCCTCGCTTCTTCTAGCTTTGCCGTATGTAATGCTATAATCTTAGCTACTTTTTCTATCTTTATCTTCTCCTCTGCATTGTTTTCGTCCAACTCTGAGTACAACTTTTCAAGATGCCCTTTTACCTCAGTCACGTCACAGTCAGCCATGGTAGCTTCTCTGACAACTAGAGACAAAATTGAAAGGGTAAATCCATGTTTCTAAATTGGTACAAAATCGGGGGGTTTTGTACCATCATGACTAAAGTGGTACAATAATCTCATCCATTTATTGTACCACTATGAACAATTTCATATCATTGTGACTTTAGTGGTACACAAATCGTCCAAATAAATTTACAAAAATCATAAACCCGACATTAGTGGTTTAAAAATTTGGCAGAAGGGAAAAACAAATATTTCAGTCCCTTCCCCCTCCACTTCTTTGACAGGCAAAGACAAAATTGATAGGGTAAATCCATGTTTCTAAAGTGGTACAAAGCAGCGGGTTTCTATAACACTGTGATTGAAGTACTACAATTTCATCATTAATATCATGTACCACCCTGAACAATGATGCTGCATCGTTACTATAGTGGTACAAAAAGCCCCCACATAAATTTCAAGAATTCATAAACCCAAAGTAATTAGTTTAAAATTTGGGCAAAACGGGAAAACAAATAATTCAATCCCTTCCCCCTCTGCTTCTTTGACAGCCAAAGACAAAATTGACAGGTTAAACCCATGTTTCTAAAGTGTTACAAAACAGGGGGTTTCATTACCACCGTGATAAAAGTGGTACAATTTAATCATCCAATTCTTGTACTGCGTTGATCAATTTCGTGTAAGCGTAACTAAAGTGGTACCACATGCTGAACGATATCAAAAACACCAACAAAAAGGAAACTACCAATAACACCACGAAGTACAAAAAAAAATCACATTATTACAGAGAAAAAGCAGGAAACATAATTAAAGAGTCCCAAACAAGTAAACGACTATTAAGAAATAGGAACATACCTTGGAGCAGAATTCACTTGGCGTTGTTTTTTTGAGGTTTTCAAGATGGTTTTGAAGGGGAATGAACAGGTGTTTTACTCTTTGAACGAAGTACGGAAGTAAAATGAATACGATGATGAACCGGAGTTATTAATGGTTCCAATTCTCGAGGGGAGGTAATAATGGCGTTTCATTTAAAAAAAATTAATTATACAATTTCACTGTTGTTTTTTTTTTTTTTTATATTTGGGAAACCTTACCAATTTTTGTATCAATGTGGGTTGTGTGGTAGTTATGTGTAACCCCCGAAATTGCCTCGATGATGTTTGCAAATCATTGTTCTAATTCATACAACCTGGATCATAATGAAAACCAAATTAAACCTTTCATTTTTCATATTCAAACAACAAGGATCATAATGAAAATCCCAATTAAACATTACATCAAGGATCATAATGAAAGTCGTAATTAAACATTTAATTAACTAGCTATGATTCTCAGCTGATGGTGTTAGGTTGTTGGTGAAACATCAATCAACTAGCTATTACCCATACGCTATATATCAACCTTTGCACAAATAGAACTTTTTAGCGACTCAGAAAAATGGGAAAAAGGATCCCCAAAAATGGTACCAGTGCAACCATTACGTAAATTAAAATAACTAAGGAGTAAAAGTTGGACCAGCCAAAACAGATTCAACCCCATCATACTTAACAAATCGGAAATAAAACCCTACAAACCCTCCAAACTCTATATCCTAAACCCTTCAAACCCTAATGGATAAAACCTTACAAATGATCAAACGCTGCAGGATTAAATTTTTATGCAAATCAAGTAATGTAACTAGTTTTTGGAAATAGTAGTCCGCCTTCTATTCTAAATTATACATTTAATAATTGAAATTATTTCGCTTAAATAATAGCTTTTTAGTTGATTGATGTCCGGTATGTGGTAGTTGAAGTAGTGAACCGTTCATGTATTACTATCTACTTCAGCATCGAAAACCAAATGTTACTGTTCTTCTCGCAATGATCGTATTGTGCCATTCATTGCTCCTTTGGATGATTACATAGTGCAAGTTGATCGAAGTTTCGATGCTCCATTCATTGCTCTATTAGTTGTTTAAATTGTCCAATTGAAAATCATGTAACGGTATTTGACAATTCTTGACTCGCTCATAGTTGAACTAAGCACCGTTGTTAGTTACTTTCCCTCGTCGTCATCTAACGTTGTTAGATTTATCTAATCTACTAGATCGGAATATACCTTTAATTTTTTCACATTGCACTAGTGTGGTACATTTTCTTTGATTAAAGGATCCATAATATAAGAAAATTTGTTTGTTACAAATGATTTTAATAAATCGTACTAAGGTTAGGCAATGATTTAATACTTATTTGTTATTTAATATTTTGAGGAGCATTATAATTTTGTACTATTCTAATGAATTGCTCCAATAATATGGTCTTAACTCTTGAGTATGGTTGCGGGTGTTTCTCCTTTAAAATTGTTTTTCTGATTGAGTATTGGTTTCAACGAATTTACGGTTCGGGTCCCGTTCCAAATTCAACATAAGGTTTCGGGCTAATATCGAATGACAACCTTTACATATTAACTTACATATTTTCTTACAAAAATAAATACCAACTTCAACTGTACTTGTACATTTTTTTATCCGACTCAAATTACCATCGTATTCTAGTGCCATTTATTTATAAACCTCATAAACGCAAATTTATAACCCCGAATATATATATAAGGTTAATTGTTGAATTCTTCTAAGCACCATCTAAGAATTATTATTCCGTCACAATTGCATTGCATTACCAACATTGCAGATACGATTTACGAATGGGTGTATGAGATATTTGAAACTATGAGTGTGGTAAAAGGACACAATTCCTAGTTATTCAAATATTGTTGACAATGACAACTCAATGCCAAAGTGTCTGAGACATTTGCAAGCAAGTCATTTGGACTGCTGTTGGCCAATTTTCTCTGCCAATGATGGTTAAGGCACAACAGTGACGGATGACGTAAGTTGACAGTGAGCAGAGAACCGTAAAAAAATTGGATACGTTTGTCGAGACTTGTTTGGCCCCTGTGAACTTATGTGGCCCCTACGACGTATTTATTTTTTTTCCTAAAAACTGTTTCAAGTACAACACGAACCCTTTACAAACGAACCCTTTACACGAAATGAAGTTCAATGACTATGTCTATTCTCACAGGCAAACAACAAAAATGACCTTGCATGTCGTTTTTCACTGTAAGCAGAAGGCAAGTAACTGACAATGGTGAGCATGGGACGAGTACCCGTACCGTTAACACTATCAGTTCGGGTACCCGATAACTAATAACACTATAAATGATATCCATTACCTGATCAAATAAGTTCGGGTACCCGAACTTCAGGTAACCGCATTTTTGGTTCGGTTATGGGTACCCAATATGATATCGAATAATAAAAATGTAGACTTTATAATATACTAGTTGTTATGATATCATTCAACACTAATAAAAAACAATACCACATTATCATGATCAAAGTACTAATAATTACTAATCATTTCAATTATGAAATGATTACGAAGTAAAATAAGAGTTTTAGATTTTGGATAAATAGAATTAAGTAGGAAGGGAAAAAAAAATTGCTTATCGGGACGGATCGGGTTACTGATTTCACTATTCAGCTTTAGTCAATTGAAGCGGAGTTGCTTGACTAATTATATTGGTGGTTGAGTAATATTCCAATGCTAAGTGTACTCCATCATTACTTCATAGAAAAGACAAGTGGGTAATACATAAGCAACTGCAAGTTTTAAAAAAAAAAACCTTTTCGTTTGTCAAACTTATTTCGTCCTTGTTTCACGGTTTTCCTCTTTATTGCAATTCATGCATTTCTACTTATTAATTCTCCCATTGAATTGTCAAATCAAACCTTTTCACATCACCCTTTCAACTTCACACTCCTCCTTAACTGTCACCTTGTTCTATTACTTAAACCCAATTTCTTTCTCACTCTTCACTTTATAATGTATGATCAGTGAAAAAAATGTATGATTTCATTTATGTCACTTAGTCATATTTATAATAAACATCGCAACTCTTCACATATACTCGTATGTGTGACCTCATAGGACCGGATTATTATTAGTAGTAAACTAATCGCATTAGTCCATAAATCACAGTTGGTTTGTAGCAAAACATTATGATTACCTAAAATAACCGATTACAATCAATCTCCATATTTGTCCTAAAATATTATGATTACCTAAAACATTATGTTTACCTATACATTTGGGTGATTTTTGTACCACTTTAGACACGAGCATACGAAATTGTTCAGTATGGATATTAACTTGTACCACTTTTGTAAAGGTGGTACAAAATGCCCCCGTTTTGTACCACTCTCAAAACATTGTGTGACCCTTTCGATTTTGTCGTTGCTTAAGAAAGAAACATAAGAAATTGTTAAAGGTGGTACATTAGTTTGATATTTCGTACCACTGAGGTCTGGATAGTCCAAGAGCTTTTGCACAATGAACCACTAAGATAACCTTGGTACCACTGAGATGTACACAATGAACCAATGAGATTAATTGTTGGTTAAGATCTAAGTTAACTATTAGTCAAGGCTTTGAGATGTACTTCAAGACAATGTTAACTATGAGTCAAGGCTTTGATTAATTTTTTTGTCGAACATCAATTAAAGGAAAAGTCAATTAAAACAGAATTAAAAGCAAGTCAACTACAGTACAAGTTCAACAAATACACAAAGCATTTTGGAGGGTTTGATCCCCGGTTCGTCATAGGTCTTTCCCAAATCCCAGGTGGTGGACGGAGCCATCGATAGCCAATCCAGAATTGAAGTAGTAACTACCTGGCTGTGCCTTCTCGTCCGAGCTGAATGGGTCATTGTTAAATTGAACTTGTGTTGGAGGCCATGATGGTCGTGGAGGTGGTGGTGGTGGAGCCTGTAATTGGAAACAACAATTAGTTACTTAAATAATTTAACTACCATAACTTACAGTCCAAACAATATTATAAATCAGACAAATTACCTGGAAAAAAGCATCAACAGCCACCCTAATCGGCTCACTCAATATGTGGAAGAAATTGGCCCTTAGTGTTTCGGGGTTTTCTGATGTCCTGCGGGAGAGTTACAATTCCGAGACTGGAACCGGACGCCTGTACCTGCAAAATAACGGAGACTCCTGAGAGCTCCGCCTCCAACGGTCAAGTTAGTACCTGATTAAGGAGTAATTAATACGGAAATTAAAGTAATAAGACCTCTCTAGGTGAGAGTGTTTAATGTTGGTAATCTGCTTTGTTAGCGAGATTAGCCGGTTATTAGTGTTCCGTAATGTTTCTGTTCTTCTCTGTTCTTCAGGTGAGATTAATTGCTTGATCAATTGCCTCTCAATTGCTTGATCCCTTTTAATGAGGATTAATTAAGTATTTATAGTCTTGAGAAGCGTGTCACTCTCTAGGTTTAGGGTAAACCTAGGGCTGACCGGGCCTCTAGACAGGATTGGGCCTTGTTGGCCGGTTTTCCCATTTGGCATGGGTGGACACGTGGCGTGCCTCGATTGGTCCGTAGAGGACGTATCTGTGATTGACACGTGGCAGGCTCCTATTGGCCTTCGTGAAGGACACGTGGCGGAACCTGGTTGGTCCACTTGTAAGACGGTGATTGGTGGATAAAAATCCCCTAATCATTTGCCCCTCACAGGTGGCACGTGACTGGTCACGTGTCGCCTGTGACAGGTGTCGCACGGTGACAGGCGACGGCCTGCTACAGGTCTCACCTTGCAAACGGCCGAGAGATTTTCCCGCCCAAATTTTGAATTTGGAAGCGACCCTTCGCCTTCTCACTTTGCCTATATAAGGAAGTGCTGACTTCGGTCATTTTCACATTTGAGAACTTTGCGAGAACATTCGGACCCCTGAACTTGCTCTGACATTTCGGACCTTTTCTGCCTACCGCCTGTTCTGACAAGCCGACTGCACCGGATTTCCAGAACTTCATCAACCGTCACTCGTTCAGGTAACTCAGTTCTCTGACTCTTAATTTTCTTTTTATTTTTTGAAATGGCACCACGGAAGCACACGACACGACCTAAGTTAGTGATCAGCCGGTCACCGGGGACGGCTAAATCTAGGACTAGGAGTGCCGCCTGCCCTTTTCTGGACCCATCTTTGCCCTTTATACAAAGTCCGACTGTATCTGTGTCTATGTAGAACGTGATGGCCAGAACAAAAAAGACTGCTATGATATCAAACTCAGACGGCTCCTCCCAAAGGGTGCTCATTAGTGAAACATCTGACCAGGCGCCAGATGTAGATTTGAAACGAGGCGGCTGCCAAGCCGACAGTTCTGAGAGAGGGGCCAAGGTGGTCCCTTCCCATCTTACCGTTGATATGTCTAATTTTCCTCCTGCTCCTTCTAAGGGAGATGAGGCGGGCCCCTCTGGGAGAGGGGAGGAGTCGTCCTCTTCGGACTCGTCAGAGGACGAGTCCGAGTCCAGCTCTTCTGGCCACAGTTCTCCAGGCTCAGAAGAAAGACATAGCCGCCTACAAGAGGCGAGACTTTCTCATGCAGTTGAGAAGGGGGACAATTGGGCGGAGCCGTCCGCCTCTTACAGAGAGGAAAACGCCCCCTACTACTGCATGGTACCCCGGGGCCGGATCGCAACCATGCAAGACAAAGTGGAGAGCTTTATTGCTAACCACAGAATGGGCCCGGAATTTTTACTGTTCGTGCCGGATCCAGAAGACACTGTCGTCTGGCCGGCTGGTACCAGCTATGATGACGGCTGCTTTGGCTGCTATGTGGCGGCCATCAAAGCTGGACTGCGTTTCCCATTACATCCGGCTGTTCAGCGGATTTTAGATGGGTATGATTTGGGGTTATGGCAGTTAGCCCCCAACTCTTGGGTAAACGTACTCGGCTATGTGGCCGGGTGCGAAATGTACGGGGTGGAGCCAAGCTTTGAGGCTTTCGCCCACATGAACTATCTCAGTCGGACCCCTAAGTCGGGAGGTACGGGCTGGTATCAATTAACAAGACATAGGGGTTACCTCATGACGAGAGGTAAGGCGAACAAATGGAAGGATTGGCAGAACACCTTCCTTATCATTGAGGGTTCAGACACGGAGCTGAACCAACGTTTTAACAAGTGGAATAGGGATCCGCCTCTTCTCGCAGGCGGCCGCAGCATGCCGCCTGTTCCCCCAAAAGCTAAAAGAGAGATCCTAGACAAAGGACTCTTCAAAGTAGAGACTAGGGTGAACTCTACTTCAGGGGTACGAGAGCAAGTACCCCTAAACTGCGTCCCGAGCTTCAAGTGGCTCTATGACGAGTACTTTTTGGCCGCCTGTGGCCTCAGCAGTCGGTGCTCTAGAGGTAGCCGGCCTGACAAATACTCTGTTTTTTTTCACGCCTTGTTTACTTGGGATCTTTACTAACTTTGCTGTTTATTTTTTTTTGCAGCCGACGCCATGAGTAAAATAACAGCATCCAAGACTGCGGCGGCCATGTTGCGGGCCTCTCTCATGCAACAGTCTTGTGCCGACTCCCCCAACAAGGGGGCACCCTTGGTAGGCTTCGAAAACTCTTCCTCTTTTAGGAGTTGTCTTATGCATATACTAACTCTTTTTGTTTTCAGTCTGGCACTCCAAGAGCTTCTTCCTCGCAACAGCCGGACCCCAAGGCCCGGAGGACGACTGTTGCAAGCTCTCCTGGGTCCTCCAGGAAAACAGTGGCGGCTGAGAAGCAGCCGGCCACTTCTTCTAAAACCCCGGCGGGGCCGCCTAGAAGTATGGACAATCACTTGTAAAAACTTTCACACTTGCTTCCTTCTTGACTAGGTCTAACTTGCTTTTTTCTTACGCTTGATGCAGCCGGCCCTCAGGGGCTTGACTTGGTTGAGGTAGCCAAGTCCATGATCAAAGCAGTTCCTCCATCTGAAAGGGAGGCGGTCAGGGGTGCCGGCACCCTTGACCTTGATGGGATTGCAGGGGTCCTTGCTGAGGTATACTTAGCATATTTTTGAGTATTTGAGTTCCAGGACGCCTGTTATCTTTTTTGTTTGGAAACTGACGCCTGTTTTTTTTGTACTTAGGCCCTGCTCCGAGTTAACAGCCTTCGCAAGCCGATTGATCGGAAAAACAAAGAGGTAAAGGCCGCAAAAGCTATGGCCGCCTCCAACTGTGATAAGGCAATGTTTCAAATTGCCCAAAATGAAGTACTGACCATTGATATTCTTTATTATTAGGCGCAGGCTACCGCCGCTGTTCGGGCTCAGTTAGAGGCGGCCCAGAAGAAGAATGACGAGCTGGAGGCGACCGTCACAAATCTTAAGGCCGAGCTGAAACCTCTTCGCCAAAAAATGCACTCTTACGAAGCCATGGAGAAATCTTTGGCCAACGTAAAAGAACGCCTGGTGAGCCAAGAGAAGAGTCTTACCCAAGAGCTCTCGGAAAAGGCCGAGCAAGAGAAGAAAGAGCTCGTCCGGGAGATGGTGGAAGACTCCGCTCAAATCCAGCGCATGACCTGGGGCCGCCTGTTCCCCAATGCCGACTTTGCCTCATGGGAGAGAACGTACCGCCAGTGTTCGGAAACATATAATCAAGAGATCCTGGCGGCTGCTGAAGAAGAGGCGTTGGGAGATACGTTGGAGGAGGAGGAAGAGCCGGTTGTGGCGCTTGTGCCACTTGGGGGTAAGGCATCAAAAGAGGGTGCAGCTGAAGCCGAGTCCAGCAAGAAGAGTGCTGACCAGGCGGCAGCTGCTAATACTGAACTGCCCCCTTCTTAAGCTTTAAGTATTTTTTCCACGGCCTGCGTGCCGTTTGCTTTGTATTTACCCGGCCAGGGGGCCGGGGTTTTGAATATTTTGCTGGTCTTTAATGACCGGCTTATTTTTAATCAAATTTTTGTTTTGATTCAAATTTGTCTAAGTATTCCATATCTAATATCCCATTGTTCACTAGACCGATTGTTGTGTATGGCCGAACGTTGCAGACAGGTACAAATAGTAAGTACGCCGCCCATGCCCCTGGACGACTGGTTGTCTGTTTCCAGGATAGACGATCAGTCGGCCATTTATTAAATCGGTATTCGAACTATTTATTCAATCGGTCTGACCAAGTAAATAGTATTACCTAGTCGCCAAGGAATTAAGTAGGATAACAAGCGGCGGGTACCGGTTGTTTCCCTTTATTGCCAATGTTGGCTTTTAACTCGTAATTTGTTAACCTAGCAAGAGTAGTGGTTGAGAGCCCTTGTTTATTAAAAACAGGCGGACGACTCATACCTTTTAGGCTCCATACTAAGTTTGAGTGACTATTAAGTTAACATAGGAGTTACTTAGTCTTCGTCACAATCTAGATTGAGTAGTAGAGGTACCAGGCGGCGTAGGCCGGCTAGAACCCTTGATTCGCCAATGTTTGTTGGCTATTAACTCAATAGGTACCCCCTGCATTTATCCCAAGTAATACAGGCGGTCATCTGACTCAGATGCCAACTGCTACCACTGGTTTGGTTAGTGATAGAGTTATCCTTGTCTCAAAAACGGCTACGTGGTTGCCCTTGGGGACAGTCGTATAGGTGCCGTGTAATTAGTTTATAGAACAATGTTCCACCCAAAAGGGAGCTGCTCTCTGCGACGAATTTCATCCGGAGGGATGCCGTCGGACGCCTGCTATGATGTTGGGACAGGTCGTATTAGTTTTGTAGATTTGATCAGGTGGCTTGGCGCCTGGTCTGATCATTCGGCCGGTGGCCTTGGTAAGTTCTTGGTGAACGTAGGTGCTAAGTAAAAGAAGGGTAGCCGCCTGTTAGACACAGGGTCGGCCAGGCCCTAATCTTTTTAGCTAAGTATTGTGAGCAGAATACTCAATGGAGAGTAGCCGACTGTAAAGGTACAGACGGCATGCCCCTCTGAAGATAGAGTGAAAAGCTCAATGGAGAGTAGCCGACTGTAAAGGTACAGACGGCATGCCCCTCGTAATACAAAATTGAATAGTAAGTGCAAACTTTATTAAGTAGCTCTTTACTTTACATCATTCAGAAGAAATATTTTTTAAGGTTATCTACATTCCAAGTTCGAGGCAACGGTTGTCCGTCTGGTGTTTCCAGACGGTAGGTACCGTCCCTGACTTCCTCATAGATTCGGTAGGGTCCTTCCCAGTTGGGAGTTAGTTTGCCAGACTCATTAGCCCTACCAACTGCTTCCATTTTTCTAAGTACAAAGTCCCCTACTTTGAGTGGACGCCTGTGTACTTTTTTGTTGTATGATCTAGTCATTCTCAGGCGATAGATCTCATGGCGCAAAACAGCATTGCCCCTCTTTTCAGGAAGTGAGTCTAAAGCCAGGCGCATGGCTTCCCAGTTTGCCTCTTCGTCATATAGCATTACTCGAAGAGTCGGCTCGTAGTGTTCTATTGGAAGAACAGCTTCCGCACCATAAGTTAGGAGGAATGGAGTTTCTCCAGTCGCCCCTTTTTCAGTCGTCCTAATGGCCCAGAGAACATGTGGTAGTTCATACGCCCATAGGCCGCCTGCTCGTTCAATCTTTTTCTTGAGACCGTCTGAGATGATTTTATTAAAGGCTTCTACCTGGCCGTTTGCTTGTGGACGGCCGACAGATGCAAAGTAGTGTGCAATTCCTTGGTCTCCCAACCAGCTTTTGAGAACAGGCGTCTCAAATTGGGGACCATTATCAAAAACCATAGACATGGGAACCCCGAACCGAGTGATGACGTTTTTCCAAATGAATGAAATTACATCTTTCGTCTTGATTCCCTTTACAGCCTCCGCCTCTACCCATTTAGTGAAGTAGTCAACGGCAACAAGTATATACCTTCTGCCGCCTGTAGCAGGCGTATATGGACCCAGAATGTCCATGCCCCACTTAGCAAACGGTAGTGGGCTGTGAATGGTAGTGAGGTCAGTAGCCGGACGGTGAATTAATTTGCCAAACCTTTGGCACTTGTCACATTTTCTCACCATCTCCATTGCATCTGCTTCCAAAGTAGGCCAAAAGTAGCCCTGCCGCCTTGCCCTTTGAGCAAGCATCCTACCACCTATATGAGAAGCACAGTAACCAGAGTGAAGATCATCTAGTATCTCTCGTCCCTTTTCAGGAGTAACACACTTTAAGAAGGGTTGAAGGTACCCCCTCTTGTGAAGTTCTCCCTGTATCATTTCAAAACAGGAGGCTCGTTTTTTCAGTGCTGCCGCCTGTTGAGGATCATCCGGCAGTGTACCGTTTGTCAGATATGCCCTGATTGAATCCATCCAGGTTGAGCATCTGTCTAGGATTCCAATAGGGTTTTCCTCGATGCTTCTCTTCTCCATTACTTCCCAAAAAACAGTTCGAGGAGTATCGGAGGAGGCGGATGATGCTAATTTTGACAGTGCATCTGCCTGGTTGTTTTCTGATCTCGGCACTTGGATCAGATGGAAATCCTCAAGGGAGCCAACTGCTTGTCGGACCGCCTGTAAATACTTGATCATGGCCGGATGGGTTGCTTCGTATTCGCCATTGTACTGACTCACTATCAATTGTGAATCAGAACAGGCGTCTATTTTTCTTGCCCCTGCCGCCTTGCACATGCGGATCCCGGCTAGTAAAGCTTCATATTCTGCCTCATTGTTTGAAGCCTGAAAACTGAAGCGTAGAGCATACTCGAACCTGTCGCCCTCTGGAGATTGACATACGACGCCTGCTCCACAACCATTTGAAGTAGAGCTTCCGTCCACATATACCTTCCAGACTTGGTCTGGAACTTGAGAGTCAGGAGGGCGAGTCATCTCTACAATAAAGTCAGCAAAGGCTTGCCCCTTCACTGCTTTTCTAGGCTCGAAAGTAACTTCGAGGCTCTGTATTTCTATGGCCCATTTGATCATTCGTCCTGACGACTCCATGATGGTAAGGGGCCGCTTGATTAGTTGGTCGGTATACACGACGACTGCATGTGCCAAAAAGTAGGGCTTCAATTTTTTAACAGCCATGAAGAGTGCAAGACCAAATTTCTCCACTAGGGGATACCTCAACTCGGCATTTTTCAGTACGTGACTGACAAAGTAGACCGGGAGCTGACAGCCGTCCCTTTCAGCAAGGAGCACAGCGCTTAACGCATGATCAGAGACGGCCAGGTACATGTAGAGATCCTCTTTGGGCAAAGGGCTGACCAGCCTCGGCAAGGAATGCAAGTGAACTTTTAATTTCTGGAAGGCGGCCTCAGCATCCGGCCCCCATTCAAACCTTGCCTTTTTCTTAATTGCCTGGAAAAAGTATAGGCATTTTTCGCCTGATCGGCTTAGGAATCTCCCCAAGGCCGCCAGACAACCTGTTAACTTCTGAACCTCTCGGATGGTACGAGGCGACTGCATGTCAATGACCGCCTACACCTTCTCAGGGTTCGCCTCTATTCCTCTCTGATTGATAAAGAATCCGAGAAATTTCCCAGACTCAACTCCAAATACACATTTCTTGGGATTGAGCATGACATGGTGCCGCCTGAGTGTGGCGAAAGTTTCTCGGAGGTCCGTCAGATGATCTTCTTGAAGTTTAGTCTTGACAATCATATCATCAATATATGCCTCGACGTTTCTCCCAATCTGATCAAAGAACACTGTGTTTATCATTCGTTGGAAGGTAGCCGGGGCATTCTTAAGACCAAACGGCATGACCGTGTAACAGTATAACCCCTGATCAGTGACGAAGGCCGTCTTCTCCTGATCTTTCTTCCATAAGGGAATTTGATGGAAACCAGAATAGGCGTCCATAAAACTCATCAAGGCATGACCCGCTGTTGAGTCGACCAGGTTATCAATTTTAGGCAGAGGGTAACTGTCTTTGGGGCACGCCTTGTTTAAGTCTGTGTAGTCTACACACATTCGCCAGGTGCCATTCGGCTTTTTAACAAGCACCACATTTGCAACCCAGTCTGGGAAGTAACATTGCCGAATGAACCCTGCATCAAGTAATTTTTTAACTTCGGCGGCTGCCGCCTGACTTCTTTCTTCGCCATGGTTCCGCTTCTTTTGTCGTACCGGCTTATTTTTCGGATCCACAGCGAGTTTATGTACTGCCAGATCAGGACTAATGCCTGGCATTTCATGGACTTCAAATGCAAAGATGTCCTTGTATTCTTTCAATAGGTTGTGAAAGTCGTCACCAAGGTTTCTCAGAGCAGTCGTCCCAACTTTGACTGTTCGGTCAGGACGTGAGTCGTCTAAGATCAGGTCCGCATGCTCACCAGCCGGCTGAGGGCGGAACTCATCCGGCCGCTCCTCTGTCAATGATTGCTATTTTCTTGCTTTTCTTGTGGACTCTGTCTGGGACGCCTTTCTCTTTTTGTCGCCTGTTTCTTGAACAGGCGCACTCTCCTTGACATTGTCAAGGTCTGTTTTTTCTCCACTTGACCCAGTGGCCATAACAGTGGGCTTGACATCCGAGAGATAGCACTCTCGGGCCATCCTCTGATCTCCCCTTAGGGAGCCGACTGTTCCATTATCCCTCTCAAACTTAAGCAGCATAAGAGACGGGATTATAACAGCCTTGGAATTATTCAGGGTTGGTCGACCCAGAATCATGTTGTAGGCCGAGAGTTCCTCTACTACTAGGAACCGGACTACCATGTGTCGTCCTTCCCCTTTTTCGCCCAGGCGAATGGGTAAATCTACTCGTCCCAGTGGGTGGACGACTCCTCCTCCAAACCCTATTAAAGGGTGGGAGGCCGGATGTATGCAGTCCGTCTGATATTTCAGTTTTGACAGACATTTGCTGCTGATGAGATCTGAGGAGCTCCCGGTATCTATGAGGATTCGGCCAACTCTCTGGTTGGCCACTTTACATTCAATAACGAGAGGGTCGTCATGCGGCCCCCTTACCCCTCCTAGATCCTCTTCAGTGAGGACAATCTCAGGAAATGTATATTTGGACGACCGTTCTTGGTGAACGGAATTTACATCTAACCGCCTTATATTATCTTTGTTGCCCCTAATAGTGGGGCCGCCTCCTGAGAAGCCGCCTGCAATGGTGTAGACGACTGCATCATCTGTATCGGAACTGTCGGCCTGTTGATTCTTTTTGGCCGACTGCTTTTTTGAGGAAGTGTTCCCCGTAGATTTCTTGACATAAGTGTCAAGATCACCTTGCTCAGCCAAGCGGTCTAGGTACCGCATGAGACTGATGCAGTCATTGGTGTGATGACCAACGTCATCATGATAAGCACAGATTTTGTCTTGGTTCCGGTTGTTTGCAGAACCCTTCATGGGGACTGGCTTCTCTATTGAGAACCATCCCTTTATTTCTTTTAGGATAAATTGGTTATCCTTGTTAAACACATACTTTGGGGAGTATGGTTTGAATTCTTTTTTCTTTTTCTGGGCCGGCTGTTTAGAGGAATCAACCGCCCAGACCTCTTTTCTTTTCTCATCTTTGTTAGACGACTGTTTCTGTCGTCCTTCCCTTTTGTCGAACCTTTTCCCGTCCGACTGTTTTATCGTACACAGATCAGTCGCCTGTATATAGGCTTCTGCTTCAATCAAGGCCTCTTGAAGAGTCGCCACCCTTTTTCGAACTAAATCAAATTTGAAGGTAGACCCGTCTTTGAGACCTCTAAAAAAGTCAGTATAAGCTACCTCATCCGGTAACCCTTGAATCTGTATTCTCATCAGGTTGAACCGCCTGATGTAAGAACGAAGCCCCTCCTTCTCGCCCTGCTGAATTGTTCCCAAATCAAGGGTCGTTTTCTTCGCAGGGATGTTCATGGCGAAGTTGGAGGCAAATAAGTAAGCAAGCGTCCTGAAGCTGTTTACACAACCAGTCGGCAGATTGCCGAACCATTGCTGTGCGATTCCCTTGAGAGTCGCTGGGAAACACTTGCACCAAGTGGGATCATCCAACCCTTGAAGATACATCAGGTTGGTGAATGCCATCAGATGGTCTTCTGGGTTAGTAGTGCCGTCATAGGCGCCTACTAGTACATTTTTTACTTTGGCCGGCTGAGCGGCTTCAGTAATTTCCTTGGAGAAGGCCGACGGCTGTTCACCAAGTCTAAGCAACCGTAGCTGCCAGTCCATAGGTTGGACGTTTTTTGCTGCAGGTCCACCAAATGGAGGTGGCTGCATAAAATACTGTTGTTGCGGCACAAATGGTAAGTTTGGTACCGCCTGGGCACTATGAAAGCCAGACTGACGGGAGGTGCCGCCTGACTGACTCTCATGGTACGACTGAGTATGCCTCATCGAGGCATTTCGCAAACTGTCTTGAAAATTTGAAGTAGAAGCCGACTCTGACAATCAGTCACTCTTCTTCTGCTCTAGCAGTAGCCGAGCATCTGTGAACGTTTGCTTTGACCCGTCCGCCTGAATATGACGAACCGGTTTCCTATTTCCCGTAGGATAACGGAATTTTGTGAAATCAAGAGCAGGTGGCTCCCGCTTCTTGGATTTAGGATGAGGAGTCGCCTCTCGCCCTTGAACTGGCTTCCTCTTCAGTGAAGTGGAAGGTTTTTGGCCGACTGCTCTTTGACTGAAGCAGGCGGCTTTTTGTTGATCAACTCTTGAATCTCTCCCTTGAAGTCCCTCATGAAGGTCATGAGTTCGTTCCTTGTGATGGGAGCAGACCCATCAGTCGGCTGTTGCCGAGCAGGCGTTGCGCCTGCTGGCTCGCTTCCTGTTTGAAGATGCTCCCGTTCCCTCCTTTCGGTATGACGGGTACGTCGGGCCCTTAGGGTCCCGTCTGGAGCTGTATGAGTTTCCACTTCAAATTCACTTTCGGTGTCATGGTCCGACTGAACTTGAGGGTCGTTTAGGGGACGCCTCTCTTCAGGAGTCGGTACAGAATTGGATGCCATCTCTGAAGTACTCTCCCCACAGACGGCGCCAAATGTTTCGGGGTTTTCTGATGTCCTGCGGGAGAGTTACAATTCCGAGACTGGAACCGGACGCCTGTACCTGCAAAATAACGGAGACTCCTGAGAGCTCCGCCTCCAACGGTCAAGTTAGTACCTGATTAAGGAGTAATTAATACGGAAATTAAAGTAATAAGACCTCTCTAGGTGAGAGTGTTTAATGTTGGTAATCTGCTTTGTTAGCGAGATTAGCCGGTTATTAGTGTTCCGTAATGTTTCTGTTCTTCTCTGTTCTTCAGGTGAGATTAATTGCTTGATCAATTGCCTCTCAATTGCTTGATCCCTTTTAATGAGGATTAATTAAGTATTTATAGTCTTGAGAAGCGTGCCACTCTCTAGGTTTAGGGTAAACCTAGGGCTGACCGGGCCTCTAGACAGGATTGGGCCTTGTTGGCCGGTTTTCCCATTTGGCATGGGTGGACACGTGGCGTGCCTCGATTGGTCCGTAGAGGACGTATCTGTGATTGACACGTGGCAGGCTCCTATTGGCCTTCGTGAAGGACACGTGGCGGAACCTGGTTGGTCCACTTGTCAGACGGTGATTGGTGGATAAAAATCCCCTAATCACTTAGTATACGTTGTTGCCAACACATCATAACTCCACCAGGCCTTGACTGTGGACCACAACCAAAATGATGAACAACATCGGGTTAAATTTATTATGCAGGGCTGCGAAGTTTTCCATGAAGGAGGGCCTTGTTCACCCCTTAGGCGTTCCAAATTAGAATGTGCGACCCCCGAGCGAGCACGCCATACTCTTCGGTGGCTGAGGAAAGATGCTATCCTTTATAGGTAACACAGTTGTACCATTTAGGAATGGGCCAGCGATTGTTAACACTGGGATTAAAGGTACAACCTTCAACCTGGAACCTCAGGTGGGTGTTTGTAGTATCGACCGTCATGAGGTGGAGAGTATCCGTGAAAGAGCCAACAAATATGTGGCGCCACATCGAAGGGAAACTGTAAGCAACTATGGAGTCGGTACTAAGATTGGGCTTCAAGTCAATTACTTCCTCTATCTCAGGCGGTACTGTGAGAGGGGACGACAAGGAATAGAATCCGTCTAAGAGCCAGTACAGCACGACACAAGCTCCCTCTTCGTAGTAACCCGCTAATTCCTCTAAAAGAGGAAGGTGGCCCATCCTCGGCCCCTCATCTTCTACCAGCATGCCATCAGTTTGGCGCACATTGACTGGAGGAGATGTGCTGTAATGGACTGCACAGGCTGGTATATCCCATTGTAAAAGGTGTAGCAGTTCCTGAAATACTTAACTGAATTCAAGTTTATTTCGGAAAACCCCCTCTCGTTTTTTTGAAAATACAATATCGGTTGTCTTGGGTGGGGTAAGGGTTGGTGACGTGACCTACAGTATTTCACAACGGAAGTTCCGGCCATTATACTTGCTTGTAACTGGGGAAGGTGATGCAGATGAGATGAAATGAGAAATGGAAGGCAATGGATGAAGAGTATAGTTAGAAAGTGAATTTATTTGTCATGAAATCGTTTTAATTTCTTTTAAACTGAAGCGTCAGTTCCCTAGTGTATTTTCTTGTCAAATAAAGCACAACGTCTTGGAAATCGTACCAAGGTTGTCTGACGGGAGAGTTACAATTCCGGGACTGGATCTGTGCGCATGTACCTGCAAAAAAACGAAGACTCCCGGTGGTGGGAGCTCTGCCTCTGACGGTCAAGTTAGTACTTGTTTGAGGAGTAAATAAGTGCGGAAAAGTAAAGGTGGGAGATCTGGTTCCTCTAGGGGAGGAGTGATCAATGTGTTTAGGTTTCTCTAAGTGAGAGTAATTATTGCTGAACCCCCTTTAATGAGGATTAATGAAGGTATTTATAGTTTTGGGAAGCGTGCCCAATCCTAGGTTTAGGTCAACCTAGAGCTGATTGAGCTTTTCCCGGAAACTGGGCCTAGGTGGCCATTTTCCTAGGTGGCAAACAGCAGGCCACTTGGCGTGGCATGATTGGTCAATGGTGGACAAATGGATGTGTGCCACATGGCAGGCCCTGAGAGGTCCAAATGGAGGACACTTGGCAGGACCTGATTGGTCCACGTGGCGTACACTGATTGGGCGGGGAAAACCCCCTAATCATTTTCCCCTCACAGGTGGCACGTGACTGGTCACATGTCACCTGTGATAGGTGTCGGCCTGTAACAGGCGACGGCCTGTTATAGGTGTCGTCCTGCGATTGGCCGAGCGTTTTTCCCGCTTAATTTTTTGAATTTGGAGGTGACCCTTCGTATTTTCATTTTACCCTATATAAGGGTACGTTGACCAAGTCTTTTGTTCTTATTTTGCGAACTTTGCTAGAGAACTCTCGGACCCTTGAACTTGAGCTCTGATTTCTGGACGACTGATTTTACCAACCGCCTGCTTTTATTAGACGCCTGTTCGATCAAGCTCCCTTGCAGAACTTAAGTTTCAGGTAACCGTCTGTTCCTTTCTCCTTTTCTGCTTTGCTTTTGCATTTTTTCTTTCTTTTTGAAAATGAGGCCTCAAAAGCATCTGGCACGGCCTAAGTTAGCAATCAGCCGGTTACCAGGGACGACTGAGTCTAGGACTAGGGGTGTCGACTGCCCTGCGGTACTGCAAACTTTGCGCAAGTCCCAAAATCCAAATGTCTTTGTATCTATGCAGGATAGTATGGCAAGAACCAAAAGAACAAAGAGGTTGAAAACTCTGATGGCTCTTCATTTCGGGTTCAAGTTAGCGAGCTATCGGACCAGATGCCTGACACCGCCAGGAGCCGAGGTGGCTCTGCTGCCGAGAGCTCTGAGGAGGGGGCCAAGGTGGCCCCTTCCCATTTTACGGTTGACTTAGCTGGTCAGTAGTCGGCTCCTTCTGAAGAAGAGGGGTCGGCCCCCTCAGGGAGAGGGGAGTCGGGCTCCTTTGATAGTGAGTCCGAAGCCAGCTCTTCAAGCCGCCTCTCCCTTAGCTCAAAAGAAAGGCATTCTCGCCTTCGTGAGGCGAGACTAACTCATTCAGTCGATAAAGGGGTCGACTAGTCAGAGCCATCTTCCTCCCATAGAGAGTTAAACACCCCCTATTATTGTTACGTCCCAAAAGGACAAATCAAGGCCATGAATGAGCGAATAGAGACTTTTCTGTCGGACCACGTGATGGGTCCGGATTTTAAATTATTTGTGTCGGATGCCGAAGATGCAGTCGTGTGGCCCGCGGGTTCTAGTACGGGGACGCCTGTTTTGGCTGCTACGAGGCGGCCATTAAGATCGGCCTTCGATTTCCCCTGCATCCGGCAGTTCAACAAATCCTCGATGGGTACGAGGTGGGGCTATGGCAGTTAGCTCCCAATTCTTGGTTCAACATCCTTGGCTACGTATCCGAGTGTGAGATGAATGGGGTAGAGCCGAATTTCGAGGCGTTTGCCCATATGAATTATTTAAGCCGAATTCCCAAGGCAAGCGGTACCGGTTGGTACCAGATAACGAGCCACAAAGGCTATCTGATGACAAGAGGGAAGGAGAATAAATGGAAGGATTGGAGAAACACTTTCCTCCTAGTCTCCAGCCCTGATAAACTCCTGAACAAAGGGTATAACAGGTGGAACAGGGATCCGCCTCTTCTTGCAAGCGACCTTAGTATGCCGCCTGTTCCTCGCCGAGCCAAGGAGGAGATCCTTGACCAAGGACTCTTCAAAGTAGAGATAAGAGCAAACTCTACTACTAGGGTACGGGAGCAGGTGCCTTTAAACTGTGTTCCCAAATTTCAGTACCTATATGATGAGTACTTTTTGGCCGCCTATGGCCTTAGCAGTCGGACCTCCAGAGGTAGCCGGCCTCTTGTGCCTCTACATGTATTACTTGATTTATTTTTGCATTTTTCTCACTCTTTGTGGCGTTTTCTTTCAGCCGAAGCTATGGACCACATTTTTTCTTCCAAGAAGGCGGTTGCTTTGCTGCAAGCCTCGATCATGAGCCAGAGGCGGACTTCTGCTGACTCTGCCAAGGAGGCACCCAAAGTGAGTTCCGAACCTTCAAATTTTTTCTTTGAAAGCCTTTCTTTGTCAGCATTAATCTTTCATGATATTGCAGGTGGGCTCGTCCAAACCCTCTTCCTCCCAGCAGCCAGACGCAAAAGCGTGCAAACTGGCAGATGAGAAACAGCCGCAAACCCCCAAGAGGTACAATCCGGCTCTGCTAAACTTGTCTTAAACTTTTCTTCAATGCTCTCTTCATGCTTTGATGTTTTCATTTCTGAATGCAGGTGGCCCTCAAGAACCGGACTTGGTCTAAATGGCCAAGTCTATGGTTAAGGCCTTCCCCCTAGAGGAGAGGGAGGTGGTTAAGGGAGTCGGCACCCTTGACCTGGACGACATCATGGGTCTCGTCTCCGAGGTAGACTTAGCATTTTTTGAAAAAAATGTTGATTGACTTTGCTTGCCGCCTGCACTTTTCAAATTTGACGCCTGTTTTCCCTTTTCAGACTATGTTGCGTGTACACGGCCTTCGTAGGCCAATCAGCGCCAAAAACAAAGAGGTAAAGGCTACTAAAGCTATGGCCGCCTCTGACATTGATAAGGCAATGTTTCAAATTGCCCAAAATGAAATATTGACAACTAATATTCTTTATTATCAGGCGCTTGCCACTTCAACAATCAGAACTGAGTTGGAGGCGGCCAAAAAACGGAACGAAGAGCTGGAGAAGACGGTCAAAAGTCTTCAAGATGAGCTGCGTCCACTCAAAATCATTGCCCATAGGGCTGAAGGTCTGCATAAATCTTTGAACACAGTCAAGGAGCGCCTGGAGGAGCAGGAGGCGGCCATCACCAAATATCTTAATGCGAAGGCCGAGACCGAGAAACTGGCTCTAGCCCATGCCATGATGGAGGACTCATCCAATATCATGAAGATTAATTGGTCGTGCCCCTTCCCAAAAGCTAGCTATGCCGCATGGGATAAGAAATTCAACGCTTGTACTAAAGAGTACAACGGAAGGATCATGTAGCAGGCGGCTAATGAAGACGAGAAAGAAGAGGAAGCGGCGGGCTCCAGCTCTAAGGAGGAAGAAGAGGTGGTGGCACTACAGCCAATGGAGGTGGATGCGCCTAAAGCTCCTGCCCCTGAAGACGAGTCAACAAAAGAGGATGCTTTGAAGAGTCAAGCGCCCATCGTTGAGCTCGATCAGCCGACAGTTGAGACCGAAGCCCCTCCTAATGTTTAAAGCTTTTATTTTTTCAACTTTCCACCGGCCTGCGTGTCGTTTGTTTCCTTGTATCCTTACCTAGCCAAGGAGCCGGGGTTTATGAATATTTTGCCGGTCTTTATGGCCGGTTGTTTATATATGAAACTGGTGATCACTGTTTTGTCGTCTTGTCTATGATCACTGAATTTTGTTTTATTTTTTCCAAGTATAGAGGCTCCTTGATATCCGCTTGCATGCTATATCGACGGTTTCATCTTGTATGTTGTTTAGAATTTAGAATTTTGCTTAGAATTTTGCAAGCAAAGTTTATCAAGTAGCGACTACCTATGCCCCTGGACGACTTGTTGTCTTGGCTCCAGATTGACAACCAGTCGGCCATGTATCCAGTTGGTTTCCTAACGCATTTTAGGAAACACGTTAGGTCTGTTTAACTTTTTCAAGTTAGAAGGAGCAGGCCACTTGAAATCGGGCAGCCTGTTTGTTTAAGTAGAAATAGAGTCCTTGCTTGCCTTTAGCCAGGGGGACTCATCATAGCTTTTTGGATCCACACTAAGTATAAGGGAGTGACTATGAGTGATCTTTGAGATTACCCAGTCGTCACCTCTCTTGCTTGAATAGTAGAGGTACCAGGCAACGGAGGCCGGTTGATCCCTTTAATTCGCCAATTTTTTTTGGCTATTAACTCAAGAGGCACCCCCTATACTTATCCCAAGTGATACAGGCGGTTATCCAACTTGGATGTCAACTGCTAACACTTGTTTGGTTAGTGTTAGAGTTATCCTTATCTCGAAAAGGCTACGTGGTTTGTCCTTGGGGACAGTCGTTTAGGTTCCGTTTATAGAGCATTATTCCACCCAAAAGGGAGCTACTCTCTGCGACGAACCTCATCCGGAGGGATGTCGCCGGATGCCTGCTATGATGTTGGGACAAGTCGTATTAGTTTAAAAGAGAGGATCAATTGGCTAGGTGCCTGAGCTGATCATCCGGCCATAGGCCTTGTTTAGTTCATGGTGAACAAGTATAGGAGAGTAGCCGACTGTAAAGTTACAGGCGGCATGCCCCTCTAAAACAGTACAAAGTAAAGAAAATGGACAGTAGCCGATTGTTTGTCCAGTCGGCATGCTCCTTGATTTGTGCAAACTGAAGAGTAGCCGACTGCCCATAGAACAGGCAGCATGCCTCTCTGTTTATTTATAATATAAATGAAGGAAATTTGCAAGTTTTATTAGCTGCTCTCGGCAATTACATCATTCAAAAATAATACTTCTTTAAATAATCTACATTCCAGGTTCGAGGTAAGGGTTGGCCGTCTGGTTTTTCCAGGCGATAGGTGCCATCCCAAACCTCTTCATAGATTCGGTAGGGTTCTTCCCAACTGGGGGTTAATTTGCCTAGCTCATTAGCCCTACCGACTGCTTCCATCTTTCGAAGTACAAAGTCCCCCACTTTGAGTGGACGCCTGTGTACCCTTTTGTTATATGCCCTTGTCATTCTCAGGCGGTAGATTTCATGGCGCAAGGATGCATTGCCCCTTCGTTCTGGGAGTGAATCCAATGCCAGGCGCATGGACTCCCAATTTGTCTTTTCGTCATAAAGAATTATTCGAAGAGTCGGCTCGTAGTGTTCGATTGGTAGAACAGCTTCTGCCCCATAAGTTAGGAGGAATGAAGTCTCTCCAGTCGCCCCTTTTTCAATCATCTTAATGGCCCAGAGAACATGTGGTAGTACGTCTTCCCATAGGCCGCCTGCTCTTTCAATTTTCTTCTTAATACCGTCTGAGATGATTTTATTGAAAGCTTCTACTTGGCCGTTAGCTTGTGGTCGGCCGACTGATGCAAAACAGTGTGAGATGCCTTGGTCTCCAAACCAATTTTTGAGAACAGGCGTCTCAAATTGGGGACCATTATAAAAAACCATAGACATGGGCACCCCAAACCGAGTGTTGACATTTTTCCAGATGAACGATATCACATCCTTTGTCTTGATACTCTTAACAGCCTCCGCCTCTACCCACTTGGTGAAGTAGTCGACTGCAAGAGTATGTACATCCTGCCGCCTGTAGCAGGCGTATAGGGACCTAGGATATCTATGCCCCACTTAGAAAGCGGTAACGGGCTATGAATGGCCGTTAGGTCAGTGGCCAGACGATGGATTAGCTTGCCAAACCTTTGGCACTTGTCACATTTTTTAACCATTTCCAGGGCATCAGCTTCTAAGGAAGGCCAGAAGTAACCTTGCCGCCTGGTTCTTTGAGCAAGCGACCTGCCGCCTATGTGAGAAGCGCAGTACCCTGAATGTAGATCTTCTAAGACCTCTCGTCCTTTTTCTGGGGTAACACATTTCAGGAGGGGCTGAAGATACCCTTTCTTGAAAAGTTCCCCTTACACATCTTAATGTTGGACGCCCGTTTTTTCAGCAGGGCCGCCTAGGATTGATCACTCGACAAGGTGCCATCTGTTAAGTATGCCCTGATTGGGTCCATCCAGGTTGAACTTCTATCCAAAATTCCAATCGGCTCTTCTTCAATGCTTCTCTTTTCCATAACTTCCTAGAAGACGGTCCTTGGAGTGTCACAGGAGGCCGAAGATGTCAGCTTTGAGAGAGCATCCGCTTGGTTGTTCTCTGACCTAGGTACTTGAGTTAGATGAAACTCTTCAAGTGACCCGGCCGCCTGACGTACCGCCTGCAAATACTTAATCATGGCCGAATGGGTTGCTTCGTAATCGCCGTTGTACTGGCTTACTATTAGCTGTGAGTCAGAGCAGGCATTTATTTTTCTTTCCCCAGCCGCCTTGCACATACGGATACCGGCCAATAAAGCTTCATATTCCGCCTCGTTGTTCGAGGCTTGGAAATTAAAACGTAGAGCATACTCGTACTTGTCACCTTCTGGCGACTGACATATGACGCCTGCACCACAACCATTCGAAGTGGACCTCCCGTCCACATAAACCTTCCAGACTTGGTCTGGAATTGAGAATCAGAGGGCCGTGTCATCTCTACTATAAAGTCAGCAAATGCTTGTCCCTTCACGACTTTTCTTGGCTCGAACGTAATTTCAAGGCTCTGAATTTCTATTGCCCATTTGATCATTTGGCCTGACGACTCCATGGTTGTCAGTGGCCGCTTGATTGGCTGGTCTGTGTATGCCACTACCGAATGTGCCAGGAAGTAAGGCTTCAATTTTCTAACTGCCATGAAGAGGGCAAGGCCAAATTTTTCCACTAGGGGGTTTCTCAACTCGGCATTCTTCAACACGTGACTGACAAAATAGACCGGGAGCTGGCAGCCGTCCCTCTCAGCAAGGAGGACGTCACTTAGAGCCTGGTCAGACACTGCTTGATACATATAAAGGACTTCTTTTGGCAAAGGGCTGACCAGCCTCGATAAGGAGTGCAAGTGTACTTTCAGCTTCTGGAAGGCTGCCTCAGCATCCGGCCCCCATTCAAACATAGCCTTCTTTTTTATTGTCGGAAAGAAGTAAAGGCATTTGTCGCCTGCCCGGCTAAGGAATCTCCCCAGGGCCGCAAGACAACCTGTTAACTTCTGAACCTCTCGGACAGTACGGGACGACTTCATGTTTATGACCGCCTATACTTTTTCGGGGTTAGCCTCTATGCCCCTTTGATTAATAAGAAATCCGAGGAACTTCCCAGACTCAACTCCAAAAACACACTTCTTGGGATTGAGCATGACTTGGTGGCACCTAAGTGTGGTGAATGTTTCTCGGAGGTCGGCCAAATGGTCCGTCTTAAGCTTAGACTTTACAATCATATCATCTATGTACGCCTCAACATTCCTCCCAATTTGGTCAAAGAAGACTGTGTTTATCATTCTCTGGAAGGTAGCCGGGGCGTTCTTCAACTTAAACGGCATGACCGTGTAACAGTATAAGCCTTGATCTGTGACAAAGGCCATCTTTTCTTGGTCTTTCTTCCACAAGGGAATCTGATGGAATCTAGAGTAGGCTTCCATGAAACTCATTAAGGCGTGGCCGGCAGTAGAGTCGACGAGACCGTCGATCTTGGGCAATGGATAACTATCTCTAGGGCACGCCTTATTCAAGTCTGTGTAATCCACACACATGCGCCACGTACCATTCGGCTTTTTCATAAGTACAATGTTTGTAACCCAGTCAGGGAAATAACACTACTGAATGAAACCTGCATCAAGTAGTTTTTTAACCTCAGCGGCGACCGCCTGGCTTCTTTCTTCGCCATGATTCCGCTTCTTTTACCTGACCGGCTTCTTTTTCGGATCCACAGCTAACTTATGCACTTCCAAGTCTGGACTTATACCTGGCATCTCATGTACTTCAAATGCAAAAATGTCCTTAAATTCCTTCAAGAGTTGGTGAAAATCATCACCAAGTGCCGCAAGAGCAGTCATCCCAACCTTAACTGTTCGGTCAGGACATGAGTCGTCCAGGACGACGTCCACATGTTCACCAGCCGACTGAGGGCGGAACTCGTCTGACCGCTCCTCGGCCAATGATTGCTGTCGCTTTTCTTTTCTTTCGACCCCTGGTTGGGCAGCGTTTCTTTTCTAGTCGCCTGCTGCTTGGGGAGGCGCATCCTCCTTGATTTGTTCAAGGCCCGTTTTCTCTCCACTTGGGCCAGTAGTCGCCACATTGGGTTTAATATCCGAGAGATAACAGCTTTGGAATTGTTCAGGGTAGGTCGCCTTAAGATCATGTTTTAGGCCGAGAGATCTTTAACAACTAAGAACCGAACCACCATGTGACGACCCTCCCCTTTCTCACCCAGACAGATGGGTAGATCCACCCATCCTGCTGGGTGTACAACGCTTCCTCCAAACCCTACTAAAGGGTGAGATACCGGATGCATGCAGTCAGGCTTGTACTTGAGCTTTGCCAAGCACTTGTTGCTGATTAGATCAGAGGAACTACCGGTGTCTATAAGGATCAGGCCAACTCTCTGATTGGCCACTATACATTCATTAACTATGGGGTCGTCATGCGGCCCCCTAACACCTCCCAAGTCTTCCTCAGTGATGACAATTTCTGGGAATGAACTCTTGGAGGTCCGTCCTTGGTTGAAGGAATTAACATCTAACTGCCTGATGCTGGCTTTGTTTCCCCTGATAGTGGGGCCGCCTCCTGCGAAGCCGCCTGCTATAGTATAGACGACGGCGTCGTTAGTGTCAGAACTCTCAGCCGACCGGTGCTTCTTCTTGGCCGCCTGTTTCTGTTTGAGAGGAGCATTCCCCTTAGACATCTTGACATAGGATTCAAGATCGCCTTTTTCTGCCAGGCGGTCTAGAAAGCGCTTGAGGCTTTTACACTCATTGGTTTCATGATCAATGTCTTCATGAAAGTGGCAGAATTCGCTTTGGTTCCGGTTGCTAACCGAACCTTTCATGGCGGTCGGCTTCTCAATTGAGATCCGGCCCTTGATTTCATTGAGGATAACATGGCTATCCTTGTTGAACTCGTACTTGGGAGAGCATGGTTTATATTCTTTCTTCTTTTTCTGGGACGGCTGTTCAGAGGAGTCGGCCGCCCATATTTCTTTTCTCTTTTTCTCTTCTTTATTTGCCGACTGCTTTTGTCGGCCCTCTCTTTTGTCGGCCCTCTTGCAGTCCGACTGCTTCCCAGTATTATAGAGGTCGGTTGCCTGAATATAAGCATCCGCCTCCATCATGGCCTCTTGGAGGGTGGTCACCCTCTTTTTCATAAGGTCAAATTTGAAGTTCGACCCGTCTTTAAGTCCTCTGAAAAAATCAGTATAGGCTACCTCATCCGGCAACCCTTGTATCTGAATCCTCATCAGGTTAAACCGCCTGATGTAGGAACGGAGTCCCTCCTTCTCTCCCTGCTGTATGGTCCCCAAATCAAGGGTCGTCTTCTTAGCAGGAATGTTCATCGCAAAATTGGAGGTAAACAAGTAGGCGAGGGTTTTGAAATTGTTTATGCAACAAGTCGGCAAGTTGTCGAACCATTGTTGAGCAATGCCCTTTAATGTGGTTGGGAAGCACTTACACCATGTGGGGTCATCCAACCCTTGAAGGTACATAAGGTTGGTGAACGCCATCAGATGATCTTCTGGGTTTGTAGTGCCATCATAGGCTCCTATCAACACATTCTTCACTTTGGCCGACTAGGCAGCCTCAATTATCTCCTTGGAGAAGGCGGACGACTGTTCTCCAAGTCAAAGCAACCTAAGTTGCCAGTCCAAAGGCAGGACGTTTCTTGCCACCTTTTTTCCAAACAGAGTAGGCTGCATGAAATATTGAGTTTGCGACACGTATGGCTGGGGTGGCACATGCGGAGCCGCCTGGTTTTTCTGGGAGCCGGACCGGTGGGAGGTACCTCCTGTCTGGCTCTCATAATTCGAATTCGTATACCTCAAGGAAGTATTGTTTAAAATGTCTTGAAAATCAGACGTAGAGGCTGACTCTGACAGTCGGTCGGTCTGTAGGGTTTCGTAGTGACCCGACACTACGTGGAAGGAAACCCCCCAAGACCCGCCCCTTAATTAAAGCAATTAACAAGCATAATAAACATAATTAAGCAAGACTAAGAACAAGAATTATACCTTTGTAGCGTGCTTCGCTCCCGAAGAGCTCTTACTTCAAAATCCCGAAACTACGAGATCTCCGACGGATCGTACCCTCGACCTGACCCGAGCGTCCCAAGTCTTGAAGGTTAGTCAAGACCTGGACAAACAAAACTATGAGTTTTACGAATCAAAGGTTTATTCTAATTACAAGAGTTTCCTTTTTAATTCCACTCAAGGTTCCTCCTTTCCCAACACCCTTGAAGGGTATTTATAGGGCAATGGGTCCTTGGTTTTTAATCTTCCACCAATGTGGGAGAGTTGAAAAATCAATGATTTATTTAATTTCCAAATTAAATAAATAATCAATTAAATCATATTGCGACAAGTGGCATGATCATATGCAACGGAGTAGTGCCCAAGGTTAGGTGGGGGACCATATGCCTTGCTCCCCAAGGGGTGGATTTGGTCCCCACACTATTCGTTACAACCGTGATATGGTTGTTGCGCTGGCAGCCAGCTGGCGTGCCAGCTAGCGCTGCCAGCTAGCACTGCCCAGCAGCATCCCAGCCAGCCAGTGCTTGCTGGGCGATGCTGGCGCTGGTGCTGTGTGCTAGCGCCTAACGCTGCTAGCACATTGTGCTGGCGCTGGCCCCTAGCAGCCCACGCACTGGCTAGCAGCGCACATGCCTTGCATAGCACGCACCAGCCTCGCACTAGACGCATCATCCTCGCACCCCACGCACTAGCCTCGCACCCCACGCACCAGCCTCGCACCTACGCACATGCGCCATACGCATTGCTAGCCCAGCCAGTGCGCCTATGCACGCAAGGGCCTAGCATGCGTGCTGGGCGATGCTACGAGGCATCCATGCACTAGCACATGCGTCAATGCCTAATAGTGGTTGTGCTAGGTGCATGTGGCCCTGCCATGCGCGTCCAGCATGGTGTTCGGGCTGCGATGGCGCCCAGCCATCCTAGGGCACGCATGGTGCGCCTAGGCATGTTGCTTGGGCTGCGATGGTGCCCAGCCACCCTAGGGCACGCATGGTGCGCCTAGGCATGCTGCTTGGGCTGAGATGGTGCCCAGCCATCCTAGGGCACGCATGGTGCGCCTAGGCATGGTGCTAGGCCCAGTCTAGCCTAGGAACCCACATGGCTAGGCTAGTGTGGTGCAAGGGGCTATGTTCATACTTGTTGCTTTGTGATTTTGCGACGCTCGGTCTCGACGCCCTAGGCTCGATATCCGACGTCTGTATTCGTAAAACTCTGTCGATTCATTAAATCCTTTCGGATTAATTCGTCGTCTCGGATCGGTTATTCGATTGGGTTCGACCTGAAGGGTTCAGTTAAGATTAAGCTGTAATATCAATTGTACCTTGATATCACTGATTGGAAGCGGCCTCCACCTAGGCATTCCGATCACTTGATCTTACTGAAGAATTTACTCTGTAATAATTCTAAACCCTCTATCGGAAGAATACACTTGTTGGAAGGACACCATTCCTTTCAATCTCCCACTTGTCCTTCCGGACAAGTGTGCATACAGTGTATAGCCCATTTCCTATGTCTCTTAATGTTTCTTCGTGAACTATAAGGTAAGATTCATCGTCATCCTTATTACGTTTAGAAGTGTTTCTCGATCTCCGTGTTCGACTGTCAATAAGCAGATGATTTCTAAAATCCATCTGAGCACGGCCATGCATTTTCACAGTCTCGCTCTTCGAGCGGCCTTGTAAACAACAAAACATTTTTCCTATTGTTAAGAGGGGGACAATCCCAGTCTTGCATTGTAAGTTCCTCTTACTAAGAGGGCCTAGTCTCACGAGTGTTCCCGTTATGATGCCCAGTTACGGCAGACGTGAGGAAACATCAAAGAGTCTAGTACTCAAACAAGAAAACTTCACAATACTCATGGTCGGAGGAAACAGGTTTCGATAGTCATAATGAGAAATGTACTTATGACAATTTTTAATTTCTTAAAGTACTCTCATAGGTCTTATTCAGTGCAGTTCCAAACTGTACCTGTGCAAATGATTTATGACTGTCACGTCCTTGAAGCACAAGAAACGGTGCTGTAAATCATACTACACACTAATCCATTGCGGTTATCAATCGTCCATCAGTTAGATGACCTTGATTAGGAACAATTTTCGATTTAAATATTCAATGTTCACTTAACAGGTGTTTCTTTATCCAAGACATGGTCTTGATACCCTGTTTTGAATATTTCCGTAAATCGAATGGACTCATTTTTTAATTCTAAACCACAATTAAATAGTAATGGAGTGAATGATAATTTTGCACAAAAATTAATTACTCCATAAATGAATGGTTTCATTACAGTGTCTTACATTAAACATCGTATTTAATTAAAACACATGTACAGGGAATTTCAGAGCCAGTCTCCAACATGCTTGATTCACATCGCCTCAATGTGCTTGTTGTGTTTCACCTGAGGCAGCGTTTTAGTAAAAGGATCGGCCACATTATCATCTGTGCCAATCTTACAAATTCTGATTTCACCTTCGGATTTCCATTCCCTTATCATGTGAAATCGCCTTTGCACGCGTTTGACCTTCTGGTGTTCTCTCGGCTCCCTGGCCTGAGCGATAGCTCCATTGTTATCAAAATAGAGGTCTATCGGCCCCTTGATTGAGGGTACAACACCAAGTTCGCTGATGAACTTGCGAATCCAAACAGCTTCCTTGGCAGCTTCTGAAGCGGCCAAGTACTCGGCTTCAGTTGTAGAGTCTGCAGTAGTGCTCTGCTTGGCACTCTTCCAGCTAAACGCTCCTCCATTCAGACAGAATACGTATCTTGACTGTGACTTCGAGTCGTCTCTGTCAGTCTGGAAGCTAGTGTCAGTGTAACCTTCAACAACCAGTTCTTTGTGGCCTCCATACACCAGGAATTTATCCTTGTTCCTTTTCAGGTACTTTAGGACATTCTTGGCCGCAGTCCAATGCGCCTCTCCTGGGTTCGATTGGTATTAGCTCATTGTACTCAGGGCATACGATACATCTGCCCTTGTACATATCATGGTATACATGATCGATCCGATTAGCGAAGCATATGGGATCTGATTCATTCTTTCTCGCTCAACAGGTGTTTGTGGACACTGTTTCTAGCTGAGAGTTATGCCATGGGACATGGGTAAATGCCCTCTCTTGGCATTCTCCATGTTGAATCGAGCCAGTACCTTATCAATGTAAGTACTCTGGCTTAATCCAATCATCCTTTTAGATCTATCTTTGTAGATCTTGATGCCCAATATGTACTGTGTCTCTCCTAAGTCCTTCATTGAAAAACACTTTCCCAACCAGCCCTTTACGAACTCTAGTAATTTTGTGTTGTTTCCAATGAGAAGTATGTCATCGACATACAGGACTAGGAATACAATATCACTCCCACTGACCTTCTTGTATACACAAGATTCATCTGGATTCTTGATAAAACCAAACTTGCTAATGGCTTCATCAAATCGCAGATTCCAACTTCTGTTGGCTTGCTTCAGTCCATAAATGGACTTCTTCAGCTTGCAAAGCTTTCCAGCGTTGCCTGGATCGACAAAACCTTCTGGCTGTGTCATATACACAGTTTCTTCTAAAATTCCATTTAGGAAGGCGGTTTTGACATCCATCTGCCATATTTCATAATCGTAATATGCAGAAATCGCTAGGATGATCCGGACGGATTTTAGCATTGCAACTGGTGAAAAATTTTCATCATAGTCAATCCTGTGGATTTGTCTATAACCTTTTGCCACCATTCTAGCTTTGTATATCGATACATTTCCATCCTTGTCTGTCTTCACTTTGAAGATCCATTTGCAACCAATGGGTGTGTAACCCTCGGGCAAATTCACCAAGTCCTAGGCTTGATTTTCATACATGGAGTCCATCTCGGATCCCATGGCCTCTTGCCATTTTGCTGAGTCGGGGCTCGTCATAGCTTGCTTGTATGTTGCTGGCTTATCACCATCCATGACTAGGATGTTCTGATCATCGGTTAAGACGATACCGAGGTATCTGTCTGGTTGAGATCTTTGTCGTTGCGACCTACGAAGGGTAATCGGTTGAGCATTTTCATTGTCAGTTTAATCCTAACCAATCTTCTTAGATGCTTCCAAAGCATCTAGATTGTCAGTGTTGACATTGTTGCTCGTCCTCTCGAACTTCGTCGAGTTCGATTTTCCTCTCACTTGTCATTTTGGAAAGGTGATCCTTCTCCAAAAAGACACCATCACGAGCAACAAATACTTTGTTCTCTGATTTATTGTAGAAGTAATACCCTTTGTTTTCTTTTGGGTATCCCACAAAGAAACATTTATCCGATTTGGGGTGAAGTTTGTCTGAAATTAATCTTTTGACATATGCTTCGCATCCCCAAATCTTAAGAAAAGACAACCTTGGAGGTTTCTTCGTCCATAATTCATATGGAGTCTTTTCAACAGCCTTTGACGGAGCTCTGTTCAGTGTTAGTGCTGCAGTTTGTAGCGCATGTCCCCAGAAAGAGATAGGGAGTTCACTAAGACCCATCATTGATCGAACCATGTCTAACAAGGTTCGATTCCTCCGTTCGGACACTTCGTTCCATTGAGGAGTTCCGGGAGGTATCAGCTCTAAAAGAATACCATTTAATTTCAAGTGATCGTCGAATTCATGGCTCAAATATTCGCCACCTCGATCCGATCGAAGTGCTTTAATTTTCTTGCCAAGTTGATTTTCAACTTCTTTCTGAAATTCTTTGAATTTCTCAAAGGATTCAGATTTATTTGACATTATTGTAGATATAGCCATATCTTTTATTGTCAATGAAAGTGAATTCTAAGATGGCTTAGTTCATTTGGTATCAATCCATTGTCTTTGTGTAAAGCATGCAATTTAATTTGAACATATGTTGAAAGACAATCTTTGAAACAACTACTTTAGAAGTCTTTCATTTCAAAAATCTTGGTGTCCAACACCATCGATCAAAATATTGTTCAAAAGGCATGACAAAACTAGGATTAGTTTTAATTACATCTCAAAGACTAAACATGTGCATGCAAGTAGACCGAAAAACCATCTTCGTCGTCTTCTTGCTCTTGCACCAACACTTGATAAGCTTCTCACTAGGTCCCTAAAAAGGCAACATAAAGTGAGTCATACTTGGTATCCAATACCTATGATAAGCTTAATTCACTAGTGTTTAGGAAGATACCTGAGGTAGTCGGAATGTTCCCCTTTTCCTTGAAGAGCATGCATTCTCTCTTGTAGTGGCCTTGCATGCCACAATGGAAGCATCTTATCTTTGCCTTGACCTTTTTGAACTCCTTCTTATTAGCTCTCAAGGGCCTTTCGGTCACTCCATAGGCGGTGGCTCGACTCAGAAGTTGCACCACCTCCTTGAGGGAGCGTGTCTCCATTCCCGCAGCTATATGCACTCTAAGTGCATCATAGCCCGAGTGGAGTGAAGCAAGCAAGATATGCCCCGCCATCTCATTTTCCAATGGGATTCGGAGAAGCTGCATGTGTTTGAAGAGTCTAGTCATTCCAAGCGCATGAGGTCGGAGGGGCATGCCGGGTCTCAATTTGGCATTTTAGACCTTGGTCCAAAGCCGATGCCTTTCCTTAGCAAGACATCCCACGTTTGGCGGCTTTATCCTCATGTTGGAGAGTGACCTAGTCAAGTCAAACACGAGTCCATCAAAGTTGCCATTGTCACTCTTGGTGACTCTTACATTGACAACATCCTCAAGTGCTTTGAGGAACATGTCCGGGAGATAGGAGGTAAGACTTTCCTTCCAATCTTTCGGGATGAAATTTGCCATAAGTCGTGAGAATTTCTTACAGCTGGAGGACCATTCTTCATGAGCCTCATCAGTCATGATTCCTTTAGAGTAGAAGCTTTGAATGAGAGTGTCTAGAGTGTACTCCAAGGAACAATTCCGGAGAGTTTTCTTGAGTTCCTCCTCCCATTCCTTGAAGTTGACCAAGTTTAAGGAAAAGGCCAACTTCTCGGGGAGTTCCGGGCATATATGGTTGTTGTTTGAGTTACTTGCAGACATGGTTCTACAATTGAAAGAATTTGAAGTGAAAAACCATTCATGTAATCAATAAGTTGAAATTAAAACATTCGTGCATATTTTTCAAACTTATTGAGCATTTTATCCACGCATTTAAAATTGTCCCTTTTAGGCGAGAATAAAATGATTCCGAGATCCTAAAGATCAAGAAATGATTAAGCATGCTTTGGCTTGTCTTAACATTAAATATCTTAAGGTAAGCAATCCAATTGCTAATAGCTCTAAGCTATTCTTGATTTGATAAAATGTCGCATCTAATGCATCCTTGACATTTTATCTCTTTTGCCACGACATCTAAGGACTCCTTACTGATATCGTTGAGCTTAACCAAGACAACTCGTATACCTAGTATACCTTACGTTCCTAGGGAAGTAGTGATGTCTCGCTTTGGCGTAGTCCATCACGTACGCGCATTAGTTCGGTAAGTGTTGTTCTTGGAACGACAAATTTTAGCTCAATATTATTAAGGGACCTAGGGTTTCTATGCTGATTGATCTAAGTGAACTTAAATAATCATCACAACATAATAGAAATCCTAGACATACGTCTAGCAATCATATATAATAACAAAATATATAAGGCATAAAATGATGCATTTGGCAACTAGCATGACCCCTTGAAATCTTCAAATCTTCAAGGGTCTTCATCTTTGGTTTTTCTTCATCAAACCTCCGTCTTGAGACATCTTTGCCAAAATTAAAATAGCTAGCTACAACGACTAAGATTAATCTATAGTACAAATATACTTAACGGTTTGCAGACCGTATTTAGATTTACAAAAATACATAACGGAACGCAGTCCGTATTTTCTTACCTAGTCGGGCCCCACTAGTTGCCATTTCAAAGACCTGTTTTGAATAACAATCTTCCATTCATCCATTCACTATGTGTGAATGGCACATGCAATTTTACGAAATACATAATAAAACACACAAAACTAGTAACTAACTTAGGTTGTTAATCCAATTAACGCTCCTAATTAAAACTAGTCAAAGTTGGTGGATCCATTATTTCTAAAAGGCTCAAGTAATCTACTAAGCTCTCACTAAATTCCGCATCCATACTTAATTAATCCGATTAATTAAGTTGGCATAAACCATAATTTGACAAAATTTTGTAAAACCGAAAATCGAGGTTTTTAACCTCGTTAAAATAATTACCAAAAAAAATTTTAAATACGAGATAATGCAAAAATCATAGCCCAAGTTTTAAGCAAAAACGCCCCAACATAACCCTTTGAGGGTGCGCACCATGGCTGCTAGGCAGCGCATGGCATGGCGCCATGGTGCGTGGGCGAGGCATGTTATGCCCAGCAAGCATCGCTGCTGGCGCCAGCTGCCTGCTAGCATGTTGCGCATGCTGGTGCTTGCGAGCAACTTGTGTGGTGGGCTGGCGCCTACTGATGCTAGCCAGCATGCGTGCATCACATCCCTGGCCAAGCCTACGCAGCTGCACGTAGCTACCTTCCCTGCCACACTGCCAGACGCAATGGTGCATTGCCCTTGCGTCCACCATAGGCAGCCTACATGCGGGCTGCTGGGCAGCCCGGCTGGCCTTGGTGACGCTTGCGGTTTTGCATCGATTTGCGTGCATTTGCTCGAAGTTTTAATTCATATTTGTGTGTGACATGATTAATTCTAAATTACATTTTAGAATCAACTTGAGGGAAATTACAATTAAAACTAAGTCCAACTAAATAAATTTAATTTTATTGGTGCACTAGCCTAAATTATCCAAAAATTTTATTTTTGAACAAAATTAAGTCCCTCTTTATGCTTAAAATAAAATGAGCTATGTCCATAAATAATCTTGCCAATGTGCAAATTAATAATGGATTTGACAAATGGGAGTTGGAAAAATAAACTAATCATCTAATGATAAAATTTTCCAACTTTCATACTTTTATAAAATACCAAGATTACATCTTCCAATATGAAGATTAATTAAATTTTACTCACATGTATTTGAACTTGATGGATTCTAATCAATCAAACATGAAAAATCCAAACTTTGTTCAATATGGAATTTAGGGTTAGGGTTCCAATCATTTAAACATTTAAAGATTAGAACTTTAACATTTTAGGAACTTAAAATTACAAGTTCACAGCAAGCTTTCACATTTTATTGCAATTTATTTGCAAAATTTGTGAAAAATAAGTTTATGTGAAAAATGGTATATCAACTAAAGCACTAATAAAAAAAAAAAAAAAAAACTCCATTATTATGCTCAAGGATATTTTTAAAACCAGTAGATTAGTTATGCAAATGTGCATTTAATCTAACCTTGTAATGCTTGCATTAATCAAGGCTTAAAAATAATTAAAATTTTCGTTGAAAAACGAAAAACCCCAGAAGAAATGGGTTTCTGGTTCGAATTTGGCTTCTGGACAATTGTCAAAGAGGGTTGAAACTGTTTCAGAAGCTCGATTCCACCCAAAATTCACTATTTTTGAGCCAAAATCTGGGTTCGACAGCCAAATCGAGAATAAAACCGAGTTTTAAAATTAATTAAAACAAGCTTCTAATCTAATTAGATGAACATGAACTAGAAAAATAAACTCTTTTAAAACACCTTACTTAATAAGTAATTGCAAAAATTAAAAGGAGCATGGCTCCGATACCGCTGTAGGGTTTCGTAGTGACCCGACACTACGCGGAAGGAAACCCCCCAAGACCCGCCCCTTAATAAAAGCAATTAACAAGCATAATAAACATAATTAAGGAAGACTAAGAACAAGAATTATACCTTTGTAGCGTGCTTCGCTCCCGAAGAGCTCTTACTTCAAAATCTCGAAACTACGAGATCTCCGACGGATCGTACCCTCGACCCGACCCGAGCGTCCCAAGTCCTGAAGGTTAGTCAAGACCCGGATAAACAAAACTATGAGTTTTAGAAAACCCATAACATGTATATCATCCAATATATTAGTGTAATAACTACATCGTAACTACTCATGCTAACCAACAAAAATATGCATCGTATCAATTTGAGGTGACATTAATAGGATGGTGTAATAATTGTTGTTGTTTAGTAATAAGAAATCTTTACTGGAAAGTGATCAAAGCAAAATGAAGAATATAAAATTTATATATGCTATTATACACTTCGTATTAGAAACTAACCTTTGAAATCATAACCCTCTAAATAGGTATGAAATAGAGTAGTTTGAATTTTGATTGCCAAAATCTAAATTATAGTCCTAAAATAATTAATTTCACATCAAACAAATTCATCCATTTCAAATCTTGTCTTTACTACATCACCTTAATAGACGCATTGTATACAAATCCAGACAAATATAATATTAGTACCATAATAGGTTACTCAAATTAAAAAGATAAACTATATAAAAATTTAAAACACCTTAACATAGTTTATGTGTAAATATGCAATTTCATGAATAATTACTGTAAAAATACTCTCCTTCCAAGTTTCCTTTCCTCCTAAATTAAAAATAAAAAGATAAACTATCTAAAAATTTAAATTACCTTAACATAGTTTATTTGTAAACACCTAAACATAGCTTATATTTCATGATTAATAGTTAGATAAGTTATGAGCTAACTCTCACTTCAATAATTTATCGCCATAACTTGAAAAGTGGCAAATCTATTTCTTTGCGGAATCTTCAAACGAATCTCCAATTTGCAAATGAATCTAAATATGTTGAAAGCAAATCACCTCGATGTATCTCATTTTTCTTTTAATCCTCCGTTAATATATGATCTACAGTCTATAACTTGGTGTCAAACTACTTTGAAACCACTAATGCCAGTTAGACAAAATACTAACAATCACCAGTGAGAAAAAAATGATGGTGATTATTAGTATGCGCGGTACCCCAATGGTGGTGATTATTATTAGTAAGTAATGTATCCGGTGGTTCTGTTACACGGTAATTATGTTTGCGTAGGGTGTGCATGTCGTAAGAATTTAAAGTATTAAAGGCAATCTAAGAGGGAAATGTTGCATTCTAAGTTATTATATGAGAAAGATGTAACTTAAATTATGTTATTAAAAAGAATTAATTTGAATTATCATGTTAAAAAGAAGTAATTTTCTTAGAATCGGATCAAAAGATGTTGTTACAATAAGAAGTATAAATAGTTCTAATTTTAATATCATATTGGCTATAAATTAAAATTAATGATATAATGTTATAATAATCATTCAAATAAGAGTTTTAAAATTATTTGTTGGTTTGTGGGGGTAAATGCAAAAGTTTTTTATAGCTAATGGCGAAAGGGCTAAGGATGTATAAGATAAGGTGGTCATTTGTGTTTTTAAATAATTGCTATTATTTTCATAAGTGTTCTTCTATTTCTTAAGCATTTTAGTAAATCTTTTCCAAAGCTAATTGCCCGGCTGATTTTTAGTGGTGTTTCTCTCTCCAAAGATAATTACACTAATTTTCTTAAGTGATCTTTCTTAAGTACTCTCTCTCTCCCCCTAAACTAATTGAATTGATTTTCTTAAGCGATCTTTCTTAACTAAGTAGTCTATCTCTCTCTTTCCTAAGTGATATTTATCTCTTTTTGAATGATTGATCTTTCTTAAGTGGTCTATCTCTCTCTCTCTATCTCCCATTCTCTCTATAGCTTTTAGTAACTCTTTCTCCTAAGCTAATTTCTCTTATTTTCTTAAGTGGTCTATTTCAAATGATCTATGTTTCTTAAGTAGTCTCTCTTTCTTAAGTGATCTTTGGTAAGTGTAGTCTTTATCTCTGTTTCTCTCAAAAAGATAGATTACTCGAGAAAGATCAATTATGAAGAAAGATCACATAAGAATGAAGAAAGGTCACTGAACAAAAGAAGATCACTTACAAAATAAAGAAACCACTTAAGAAAGATCACTTATGAAAATCAAGGCAATTAGCTTAGGAGAGAAAATCGAGGTAATTTTTGTAGGATAAGGATATAGTGAGAGAGAAAGAGACCCCTTAAGAAAAATCACATTAAAAGATAGATTGCTTAAGAAGATAAAGAGACTACTTAAGAAATATTAGTTTAAAAAATCAAGGCAATTAGCGTAGGACAGACGTACCCTTTAAAGTAGTCCGTTCTAACCAATTTAAACAATTAGTAAACTTAGCCACCACAACAAGTGCTTGAAATATTGCCTCCTCCAATCCACACCTTTTGGTGCATTCTTTAACACTACATCTAATATTTCTTCTTCCATAGTTGCCTCTACCTTCAACCTCTAAACCCAATATTTCATTACCTCCATCAAATGATTGTACACCTTACAAAAAACTATGATTATTTGCAACTATAGAAGCTATTACTTATGGTCATCTAAAAAGTTCTTCATCTCTTTTTCTTTCCTCAAAGCTCCTCACATTTTTCTTTCATTCTTCATTTTACATCCTAATTTCTCTCCATTTCCCTCCTCTATAACCTCGAAGTCTCTTGCACAATTAAATACTAAGAATGGTCTCTTGAAATGCTTTTCTTCTTCCTTCCTTTATTGCCTTAAAACATCTCTTTATCTCTTTCCTTTTATCTCCCCCGTGGCCTTGTCTCGCTTCTAACGTATTCTTTCCTTTATTGTCCCAAACTCTGTCTCTCACTCTCTTTCTTTATTTCCTAATACGTCTTGACCTCATTCCATCCTTTAAAAGGCTCTAAAAATTGCAGGTTGTATTTGCTTATTATCCCCCTTGGCCCCTTCTCCCTTTTCTCTCTCCCGTCGGCCTCTCTTTCTCTCCCAGCTTCTTTCTATCTCCCCCTTTATGCCGGCCTCCCCCTATCTCTCTCTCTCCCTCTCGAGCCTTCTCCTTCTTTAACACTATATCACACACTTTTTCTCTCTCTCCCTCAGTCCTCCTTTCTCTTTATCACTCGATTTATTTCTTCTCCAACCCCCTCTCTTTCTCCTAACTCTATTTCTTTTTCTCCCTCTCTCTATCTCATCCCTTTTCCTTCCTAAACCCTCTTTCTATCTCTCTCTTTTTTCCCGGCTCCTCTCTACCATTTTTTCTCTCTTTCTCTGCGGCCTTTATCTCTCTTGTTTTCACCTACCCCCTCTCTCTTTCAAACTGTTCTCTTTGTCATTTGACATGCCCTCTTTCTATTCTAACCCTTCTCTTTCTCGGTTCCCTTTCTTTCTCTTGATGCATCTCTCTCTTCTAGTCCCTGTTTCTCTCCCTCCTTCTCCTTCTCCTTCCCCCTTTCTCTCCCACTCTTTATGTGATTGTACAAACATTTAAAAAAACACTTACTCATGAATCTAACACTATTCTAGCATGATGTTAAACTTTTATATAAGGATGCTACTAAAAATTAGATGACTTTCTTATAATTTTCACAAAATCATGTTGGTTAATTAATAACATTTATTGATTATTGACAAAACCTTGTCCAAATCTAATTGTCAAAATCTACATCCCTTTCTTGTTTACTTTGTTTCTCGTTCTCTTAGCTTTCTTTTTATTTAACTCGTCTTTTTTCATTTTGATCATCTTAGAAAGCTTCTAAAAATTTTAGTCATCTTCTTACTCAATTTCTTCCCCCACCTTTTTTTATGGCTTTGAAAATTATAGGTCATACTTACTCCCTTATTACTCATTCATTCCTTTATTAGCCCATGACCTCATACTCTTTCTCTTAGTCTCTTTCTTTCTTTCAAATCCTTCCTGTCCCTATTCCATCCTCTAAAAGGCTTTGAAAATTATAGGTTATAGTTGCTCCCTTTCCCCCCCAGCCCCTCCCCCCTTTCTCTGTAGGCCTCTCTATATCTCCTAGTTTCTCTCTGTCTCCTTCTTTCTTTCGGCCTCCTATCTCTTTTTCTCTCCCAACCCATCTCTCTTTTTATCACTCTATCACGTACACACACACACACACACACACTCTTCTCTCTCTTCCTACCCTTTTATCACTTTATTGCTCTATTTCTTTCTATTTCAACCCTTATCTCTCTCTTGTGGCCCTCTTTCTTATTCTCTCTTTATTTCACTTCTTTTTTTTCTCCCAGCTCCTTTTTCTTTATTTCTTTCCCTTCTGTTGGCTCCTCATTCCCGAGCCTTTTTTCTCACACTTTATCTCTCTCCTGACCCTTCTCTTTCCCATCCCTTCTCTAACTTTGCTCCTTCTCTCTCGACATATCCTTCTTTCTCTCTCTCTCCCATGTCCCTTCCTTTTCTATGTTTTCCCTATCCTTTTCCCCCTCTCTCTCACCCTCTAATCTCTCTCTCCCCCTCTCCCTCTACCTTTCCCTCTCCTCTCTCTCTCCCACTCCCTTTCCATGTTAACACGATTCTACCTTAAGTTTGAATTTTTTGTTCTAAATGTGTTGCTAATCAATTTGACTTTCTATACAAAATATCTCATTAATATCGAGGCCCTGTTCTTTTGAGCTTCTGGGTAGAGCAAAGCAAGGATTACCAGAGCAGAGCAGATTTCAACATAGCAGAGCAAATCAGATCAGGGCAGAGCAGGGCATAACAGATTTCAGTAGAGCAAAGCAGATTTCAACAAAGCAGAGCAGAGCAGATCAAGGTAGAGCAGAGTAGAGCAGGACAGAGCAGCTCAAAAGGATAGGGCCTGAGTTTAGAGCATATAAAATTGGCAATTTTTTAACCATATCTCTCTTCCTCTCTTTTTTCTTCCATCCCTCTCTCCCTCCTTCCCTATTTTATAATTTTTAAAAATTTATAAAGTTAATCTTTACTTGTGTTCAACCCCCCTCCCCCCAATTCTCACTTGTTTTCCTCTCCCTTTCCATCTTCCTTTACATGTTTACACTTAAATTAGATGGTTAATTAAAGTTTAGAATCTTTTAAAAAATTACTCTTTATCTTTTCTTTGATTTAATTCTAAAAAATATTCTTCTAATTAAAGTGCTCTTCATCTCTTTCTCCTTCTTTTAACCCCCTTGAAATGACTATCTCTCTCTTTACCTCTTTCCCTCCTCTCTCACGTTCTCTTCTCCCTCTTCTTCTTTGTTCATATACTTCCTCTCCCACCCCGTTTCCCTTTAATCCTCTTCTCTCTTTTTGTACGGATATGAAAATTATAGGGTGCCTCATCCAGCATGACTTCCTATCTATATATTCTTTTCTTACTTGCTTTTTTATTTATTTTTAATTCATCAATAGTGAGCCTCATTCAACCAAATCTCTAGCCATTTAAAATTTAATTTAAATTTGATCAAATTGATTGTAACAACCTAACTACATGGTAGTGGTCTAGAGAGCGTAATTGCTAGATTAATCAATCCTAAGTTATTTAATAATATTAGCACAAGCCAAATATTTAGTGTAAAAATTTGTGAAAATTAATTATATAATTCCAGCGATAATATAATTGTTATTTCTATCATTTATAATCTTCTTTATATATTCATCAACACATTGGTTAATAAATTCATCGGCTGAAAGTTGGAGATCAAGAGGTTTCTGCATAGTCAGAGGAGGTGTTTGCTGCAACTCATAATGCATATTGAAGTTCGAAAATTGCATGTTTTTAGCCTAAAAAAAACATTAGTTTCATTGTCATATACTTGCAAGAAACAAGGAAAATTTGAGTATGAAATTGTTACATGTTCAACTATTCACAGATATTACTGCAACAAGATGGCATACATTTGTTTAATCCATAAGAAACACCCCATCCCAATCCACAAATTCCTTAACAATAGAAACAAAAGTAGCAAAAGCAGAAAAGATAAAAGTGGCACTGCCATTAACGTGAAGGGATATTGAATTACTTTGTAGAAGATAGCTTCAAAGTCACCATTGAACATCTTAAATTATTGTTGAAGCCTCCTTCGTGCATACGTTAATTATTTAAACCCTTCTATTTTAATTCTTCCATCCTGGCTATTTATACTCTGTAAAGTTCATGAAGAATCATGGAAAATAATTCAAAAGTTGAAGAAAATCTCATATATGCACAAAAACATACATGACATGATATGTTTTTGTGTCACAAAGGACATCCAGATTCTGCAACAAATAACCTTGAATCGCCAAAAAATACTGAAAATCAAATATAAAAGCACAGGATATAAAGGACATCCAGATTTTGCGACAAATAACTTAGTATTGCCAAAAAAAATATTGAAAATCAAATGAAAATTTTGCTTGATATAGTTATGGACTTATGAATTTATAAAAAAAAAATTGATGGCTGTCATAACTTGAGTATATATAACTAAGGAAAGCATCATAATCACCATTTTTGTGCAAATTGAATAAAAATTAATATCTGTCTCCTAAAAGCAAACTCTTGATCAAGCATTGTGTGCTTTAATATCTCCTTTAATGAATCTCTGAAGTGATGAACAGTATATAGATCGAGATCACCTTGGTCAAGCATTTTATATTTGGGGACATTAGAGAAAAAAACCACTCTTGCACTTGACTTCACAATCCCCCATTCCTGCACATCTTTCGGGGAATCTCAATTAGCAAAACCATAATTCTAACCATGAGTGATATGAAACAAATTCAAATCAAATCACAAGACTTATAATAAAAAATTTGCTGATGCATCATACTCTATACTACAAAAATACAAACACAGGTGATTAGGGGATTTTGCTCCCACCAATCGGAATGCGCCACGTGGGCCAATCAGGTCCTGCCAAGTGTCCCCCAGTTGGACCTCAGGGCTTGCCACGTGGCACACGCTTATTCGTCCACCCTGGACTTATTATGTCATGACACGTGGCATACTCCATGCCTAATGGAGAAGCCGGTCACCTAGGCCCAACTTCCGAGGGAAGCCCAATCAGCCCAAGGTTAACCTAAACCTAGATTGGCACATTTCCCGAGGTTATAAATACCTCCCTTAATCCTCATTAAGGGAGAGGACGCAGATTACACACATTACACACTCTCACCTAGAGAGACCCAATCACTTTAATTTCCGCATTAATTACTCCTTAATCAAGTACTAACTTGACCGTCGGAGGCGGATCTCCAATCATCCGGAGCATCCGTTTGTTTTGCAGGTACAGGCGTCCGGTTCCAGTCTCGGAATTGTAACTCTCCCGCAGGACATCAGAAAACCCCGAAACATTTTGGCGCCGTCTGTGGGGAGAGTACTTCTGAGATGGAACCCACGTTTGTACCGGCTCCTGAAGAGAGACGTCCCCTGGACGATCCTCTAGTTCAGTCGGACCACGATACTGAGAATGAATTTGAAGTTGAAGCTCACACAGCTTCAGACGGGACCCTAAGGGCCCGACGTACCCGTCATACCGAAAGGAGGGAACGGGAACATCTTCAAACTGGAAGCGAGCCAGCAGGTGCACCGCCTGTTCGGCAGCAGCTGACTGATGGGTCTGCTCCCATCACAAGGAACGAACTTATGACCTTCATGAGGGACTTCAAGGGAGAAATTCAAGATTTGATCAACAAGAAGTCGCCTGCTCTGGACAAGGAGCAGTCGGCTAAGAAACCCTCCACTTCACGGAAGAGGAAGCCAGTTCAAGGGCGAGAGGCGACCCCTCATCCTAAATCTAGGAAGTGGGAGCCACCTGCCCTTGATTTCACAAAATACCGTTTTCCTACTCCAGGAAATAGGAAACTTGTTCGTCATATTCAGACGGACGGGTCGAGGAAAACATACACAGACGCTCGGCTACTGCTAGAGCAGAAGAAGAGTGACCGATTGTCAGAGTCGGCCTCTACTTCAAACTTCCAAGACAGTCTGCGAAATACCTCGATGAGGCATACTCAGTCGTATCATGAGAGTCAGTCAGGCGGCACCTCCCGTCAGTCCGGCTTTCATAGCGACCAGGCGGTACCAAACTTACCGTTTGTACCGCAACAACAATATTTTTTAGCCACCTCCGTTTGGTGGACATGCAGCAAAAAATGTCCAACCTATGGACTGGCAGCTACGGTTGCTTAGACTTGGTGAACAGCCGTCGGCCTTCTCCAAGGAAATTACTGAAGCCGCTCAGCCGGCCAAAGTGAAAAATGTATTAGTAGGCGCCTATGACGGCACTACTAACCCAGAAGACCATCTGATGGCATTCACCAACCTGATGTACCTTCAAGGGTTGGATGATCCCACTTGGTGCAAGTGTTTCCCAGCGACTCTCAAAGGAATCGCACAACAATGGTTCGGCAACCTGCCGACTGGTTGTGTAAATAACTTCAAGACGCTTGCTTACTTATTCACCTCCAACTTCTCCATGAACATCCCTGCGAAGAAGACGACCCTTGATTTAGGAACAATTCAGCAGGGCGAGAAGGAGGGGCTTCGTTCTTACATCAGGCGATTTAACCTGATGAGAATACAGATTCAAGGGTTACCGGATGAAGTAGCCTATACTGACTTTTTCAGAGGTCTCAAAGACGGGTCAACCTTCAAATTTGATTTGGTCCGAAAGAGGGTGGCGACTCTTCAAGAGGCCTTGATTGAAGTGGAAGCCTATATACAGGCGACTGATCTTTGTAGTACGGTAAAACAGTCAGAGGGGAAAAGGTCCGACAAAAGAGAAGGACGACAGAAGCAGTCGTCAAACAAAGACGAGAAGAGAAAAGAGGTATGGGCAAACTGATTCCTCTAAACAGCCGTCCCAGAAGAAGAAAAAAGAATTCAAACCATACTCCCCAAAGTATGTGTTTAACAAGGATAGCCAATTTATCCTAAAGTAAATCAAGGGACGGATCTCAATTGAGAAGCCGGTCCCCATGAAGGGTTCTGCAAACAATCGGAACCAAGAAAAATTCTGTGATTATCATGAAGATGTTGGTCATCACACCAATGAATGCATTAGTCTCATGCGGTATCTGGACCGCCTGGCTGAGCAAGGTGACCTTGACACTTATGTCAAGAAATCTACGGGGAACACTTCCTCGAAAAAGCAGTCGACCAAAAAGAATCAACAGGCCGACAGCTCCGATACAGATGATGCAGTCGTCTACACCATTGCAGGCGGCTTCTCAGGAGGTGGCCCCACTATTAGGGGCAACAAAGACAATATCAGACGATTAGATGTAAATTCCGTTCACCAAGAACGGCCCTCCAAATATTCATTTCCTGAGATTGTCATCACTGAAGAAGATCTCAGAGGGGTAAGAGGGCCGCATGACGACCCTATCGTTATTGAATGTAAAGTGGCCAACCAGAGAGTTGGCCGAATCCTCATAGATACCGGAAGCTCCTCAAATTTCATCAGTAGCAAATGTCTGTCGAAACTAAAATATCAGAGTGATTGCATACATCCGGCATCCCACCCTTTAGTAGGGTTTGGAGGAGGAGTCGTCCACCCAGTGGGACGAGTGGATTTACCCATCCGCCTGGGCGAAAAAGGGGAAGGACGACACATGGTAGTCCGGTTACTGGTAGTAGAAGAACTCTCGGCCTACAACATGATTCTGGGACGACCAACCCTGAATAATTCCAAGGCTGTTATAATCCCATCTCTTATGTTGCTCAAGTTTGAGAGGGATAATGAAACAGTCGGGTCCCTAAGGGGAGATCAGAGGATGGCCCGAGAGTGCTATCTCTCGGATGTCAAGCCCACTGTTATGGCCACTGGGTCGAGCGGTGGAAAAATAGACCTTGACAATGTCAAGGAGAGTGCGCCTGTTCAAGAAGTAGGCGGCAAGAAGAGAAAGGCATCCCAGACAGGGGCCGCAAGAAAAGACAGAAAATAGCAATCATTGGCAGAGGAGTGGTCGGATGAATTCCGCCCTCAGCCGGCTGGTGAGCATACGGACCTGATCTTAGATAACTCGCGTCCTGACAGAGCAATCATGGTTGGGACGACTGCTCTAAGGGACCTGGGTGACGACTTTCACAAACTATTGAAAGAATACAAGGACATCTTTGCATTCGAAGTCCATAAATTCCAGGCATTAGTCCTGATCTGGCGGTACATAACTGGCCGTGGATCCGAAAAAGAAGCCGGTACGGCAGAAGAAGCGGAACCATGGCGAAGAAAGAAGTCAGGCGGCAGCCGCCGAAGTTAAAAAATTACTTGATGCAGGGTTCATTCGGCAATGTTACTTCCCAGACTGGGTTGCAAATGTGGTGCTTGTTAAAAAGCCGAATGGCACCTGGCGAATGTGTGTAGACTACACAGACTTAAACAAGGCGTGCCCCAAAGACAGTTACCCTCTGCCTAAAATTGATAACCTGGTCGACTCAACAGCCGGCCATGCTTTGATGAGCTTTATGGACGCCTACTCTGGTTTCCATCAAATTCCTTTATGGAAGAAAGATCAGGAGAAGACGATCTTCGTCACTGATCAGGGGTTATATTGTTACACGGTCATGCCGTTTGGTCTTAAGAATGCCCGGCCACTTTCCAGCGAATGATAAACACTGTGTTCTTTGATCAGATTGGGAGAAATGTCGAGGCATATATTGATGATATGATTGTCAAGTCTAAACTTCAGAAAGATCATCTGTCGGACCTCCGAGAAACTTTCGCCACACTCAGGCGGCACCATGTCATGCTCAATCCCAGGAAATGTTTCTTTGGAGTTGAGTCTGGGAAATTTCTTGGATTCCTTATCAATCAGAGAGGAATAAAGGCGAACCCTGAGAAGGTGCAGGCGGTCATCGACATGCAGTCGCCTCGTACCATCCGAGAGGTTCAGAAGTTAACAGGTTGTCTGGCGGCCTTGGGAAGATTTCTAAGCCGATCAGGCGACAAATGCCTATACTTTTCTAGGCAATTAAGAAAAATGCAAGGTTTGAATGGGGGCCGGATGCTGAGGCGGCCTTCCAGAAATTGAAAGTTCACTTGCATTCCTTGCTGAGGCTGGTCAGCCCTTTGCCCAAAGAAGTACTCTACATGTACCTGGTCGTCTCTGATCATGCGTTAAGCGTTGTTCTCCTTGCTGAAAGAGACGGCTGTCAGCTCCCGGTCTACTTTGTCAGTCACGTACTGAAAAATGCCGAGTTGAGGTATCCTTAGTGGAGAAATTTGGTCTTGCACTCTTCATGGCTGTTTAAAAAATTGAAGCCCTACTTTTTGGCACATGCAGTCGTCGTGTATACATACCAACCTATCAAGCGGCCACTGACCATCATGGAGTCGTCAGGCCGAATGATCAAATGGGCCATAGAAATACAGAGCTTCGAAGTTACCTTCGAGCCTAGAAAAGCAGTGAAGGGGCAAGCCTTTGCTGACTTTATTGTTGAGATGACTCGTCCTCCTGACTCTCAAGTTCCAGACCAAGTCTGGAAGGTATATGTGGATGGAAGCTCTACTTCAAATGGTTGTGGAGCAGGCGTCATATGTCAGTCGCCAGAGGGAGACAGGTACGAGTATGCTCTACGCTTCAGTTTTCAGGCCTCAAACAATGAGGCAGAATATGAAGCTTTACTAGCCGGAATCCGCATGTGCAAGGCGGCAGGGGCAAGAAAAATAGACGCATGTTCCGATTCACAATTGATAGTGAGTCAGTACAATGGCGAATACGAAGCAACCCATCCGGCCATGATCAAGTATTTACAGGCGGTCCGACAAGTAGTCGGCTCCCTTGAGGATTTCCATCTTACCCAAGTGCCGAGATCAGAAAACAACCAGGCGGATGCACTTTCAAAATTAGCATCATCCGCCTCCTGTGATACTCCTCGAACTGTTTTTTGGGAAGTAATGGAGAGGAGAAGCATTGAGGAAGACCCTATTGGAATCTTAGACAGAAGCTCAACCTAGATGGATCCAATCAGGGCATATCTGACAAATGGTACCCTGCCGGATGATCATCAACAGGCGGCAGCACTGAAAAAACGAGCAAACAGTTTTGAAATAATAAAGGGAGAACTTCACAAAAGGGGGTACCTTCAACCCTTCTTAAAGTGTGTTACTCCAGAAAAGGGGCGAGAGATACTAGATGATCTTCACTCTGGTTACTGTGCTTCCCATATAGGCGGTAGGACGCTTGCTCAACGGGCAAGGCGGCAGGGCTACTTTTGGCCTACTTTAGAAGCAGATGCGATGGAGATGGTGAAAAAATGTGACAAGTGCCAAAGGTTTGGCAAACTAATTCACCGTCCGGCTACTGACCTCACTACCATTCATAGCCCACTAACGTTTGCTAAGTGGGGCATGGATATTCTGGGTCCATATACGCCTGCTACAGGCGGAAGGAGGTACATACTTGTTGCCGTCAATTACTTCACTAAATGGGTAGAGGCGGAGGCTGTAAAGGGAATCAAGACGAAGGATGTAATTTCATTCATTTGGAAAAATGTCATCACTCGGTTCGGGGTTCCCATGTCTATGGTTTTTGATAATGGTCCCCAATTTGAGACGCCTGTTCTCAAAAGCTGGTTGGGTGACAAAGGAATTGCACACTACTTTACATCTGACGGCCGTCCACAAGCAAACGGCCAAGTAGAAGCCTTTAATAAAATCATCTCAAACGGTCTCAAGAAAAAGATTGAACGAGCAGGCGGCCTATGGGCGGATGAATTACCACATATTCTTTGGGCCATTAGGACGACTAAAAAAGGGGCGACTGGAGAAACTCCATTCCTCCTAACTTATGGTGCGGAAGCTGTTCTTCCAATAGAACACTACGAGCCGACTCTTCGAGTAATGCTATATGACGAAGAGGCAAACTGGGAAGCCATGCGCCTGGCATTAGACTCACTTCCTGAAAGGAGGGGCAATGATGTCTTGCGCCATGAAATTTACCGCCTGAGAATGACTAGATCATACAACAAAAAAGTACACAGGCGTCCACTCAAAGTGGGGGACTTTGTACTTAGAAAAATGGAAGCAGTTGGAAGGGCTAATGAGTCTGGCAAACTAACTCCCAACTTGGAAGGACCCTACCGAATCTGTGAAGAGGTCAGGGACGGTACCTACCGTCTGGAAACACCAGACGGCCAACCGTTGCCTCGAACTTGGAATGTTGATAATCTTAAGAAATATTTCTTTTGAATGATATAAATAGTCAAGGGCTACTTAATAAAAGTTTGCATACTTAATATTCAATTTTGTACTAAGAGGGGCACGCCTACTAACAAACAGTCGGCTACTCTCCATACTCAGTTTTCATTTTTACTTAAGAGGGGCATGCCTACTGACAAACAGTCGCCTACTCTCCATGTTTAATTTTTATTCTTACTTAAGAGGGGCACGTCGCTTGTTTCACTCAACCGGCTACACTCCCATAATACAGTTCACCAAGAACTATCAAAGGCTCATAGCTAAAATGATCAGACCAGGCGCCAAGCCAACTGATCAAAATATAAGAATTCAATTCGACCTGTCCCAACGTTATAGCAGGCGTCCGACGGCATCCATCCGGATGAAATTCGTCGCAGAGAGTAGCTCCCTTTTTGGGTGGAACATTGTTCTATAAAATCATTACACGGCACCTATACGACTGTCTAACCAAGACAACCACGTGGCCGTTTCCCGGACAAGGATATCTCTCACTTAACTGACTAATCACGTCAAGCAAGTGTTCGCAGTAACCATTCGGGTCAACCGACCGACTGAACTACTTGGGATAAGAACAGTTGGTATTTTATGAGTTAAAAGCCAACAAACATTGGCGAATAAAGGGGAACAACCGGTACCCACCGCTTGATACCTCTACTACTCAGTTACTTGGCGACTAGGTAACAATCATGTTTACTTGGTCACTCCTTAAAAATTTAGTATGAAACTAAAAAGGTGTTCATACAGCACCTGTTCACACTAGATTAAATATGGCAAGGAACAGTCGGCCTAGACGGCCTAAAGTCTCTAGCCTAAAAACATGACAAGTAGGAAACCACTTTCCTACTTGGTTAATTTTACAAATGACAGGACCGCCTGCCTTTAAAATGGTTCGAATACCGATTGGATAAATGGCCGACTGATCGTCTAGCCTGGAAACAGACAACCAGTCGTCCAGGGGCATAGGCGGCGTGACTAACTATCCGTACCTGTCTGCAACTATCGGCCATATAAAAAAGTCGGTATAGTATACAATTGGATATCAGAATATTCGATACTTGAACAAATTTGAAGCAAAACAAAAATATTCATTAAAAGGAAGCCGGTCATTAAAGACCGGCAAAATATTCAGAGCCCCGGCCCCCTGGCCGGGTAAATACAAACAAACGGCACGCAGGCCGGGGAAAGAAGACATAAAGCTTATGAAGGGGGCATATCTTCAATATTAGCAACTGCCGCCTGGTCAGCACTCTTTTTGCTGGACTCGGCTTCAGCTGCATCCTTCTTCGATGCATTACCCCCAAGCGGCACAAGCGCCACTACCGGCTGCTCCTCCTCCTCCAACGCCTCTTCCTCAGCAGCCGCCAGGATCTCTTGATTATATCTATCAGAACACTGGCAGTACGTTTTTTCCCAGGAGGCAAAGTCGGCATTGGGGAAGAGGCGGCCCCAAGTCATGCGCTGGATTTGAGCAGAGTCTTCCATCATCTCTCGGACCATCTCTTTCTTTTCTTGCTCGGCCTTTTCCGAGAGCTCCTGAGTAAGACTCTTCTCCTGGGTCACCAGGCGTTCCTTTACGCTCGCCAAGGATTTCTCCAAGGTTTCGTATGAGGACATCTTTGGCGAAGAGGTCTCAGCTCGTTCTTGAGGTTGTTGATGGTCGCCTCCAGCTCGCTATTCCTCTTCTGGGCCGCCTCTAACTGAGCCCGGATAGCGGCGGTAGCCTGCGCCTGATAATAAAGAATATCAATTGTCAGAACTTCATTTTGGGCAATTTGAAACATTGCCTTATCACAGTCAGAGGCGACCATAGCTTTTGCAGCCTTTACCTCTTTGTTCTTCCGGTCAAGCGGCTTGCGAAGGCCGTTCACTTGGAGCAGGGCCTAAGTAAAAAGGGGATCAAGCGTCAGTTTCCAAACAAATAAGAAAACAGGCGTCCTGAAATTCAAATAATCAAAAATATGCTAAGTATACCTCAGCAAGGACCCCTGCAATCCCGTCTAGGTCAAGGGTGCCGACACCCCTGACCGCCTCCCTTTCAGCTGGAGGTACGGCCTTGATCATAGACTTAGCCACTTCGACCAAGTCAGGCTCCTGAGGGCCGGCTGCATCAAGCATAAACAAACGGATTAGACCTAGTAAAGGAGGGAGCAAACCTAAAATTTACAAAGACAATTTCATACTTCTAGGTGGCCCAGCTGGAGTTTTAGAAGAAGTGGCCGGCTGTTTCTCAGCCGCCACATGTTTCCTGGCAGAACCAGGAGATCTCACAACAGTCGTCCTCCGGGCCTTAGGGTCCGGCTGTTGGGAAGAAGAAGCTCTTGGAGCGCCCGTCTAAAAAAGAAGAAAAGAGTCAGTATATGCATAAACACAACTCCAAAAAGAAGGTGAAAGGTTCGAAGCCCACCAAGGGTGCCCCCTTGTTGGGGGAGTCGGTTGAAGAATGTTGCATGATGGAGGCCCGCAACATGGCCGCCGCAGTCTTGGAGGCGGTAATTTTGCTCATGGTGCCGCTGCAAAAACAAATAGCAAAGTTAATAAAAGTCATAACAAGAAATGCACGGAACAACAGAGTATTCGACAGGCCGGCTACCTCTTGAGCACCGACTGCTGAGGCCACAGGCGGCCAAAAAGTACTCGTCGTAGAGCCATTTGAAGCTCGGGACGCAGTGTAGGGGTACTTGCTCTCGTACCCCTGAAGAAGAGTTCACCTTCGACTCTACTTTGAAGAGTCCTTTATCTAGGATCTCTTTCTTAGCCTTGGGGGGAACAGGCGGCATGATGCGGCCGCCTGCAAGAAGGGCCGGATTCCTGTTCCACCTGTTGAAGCGCTTGTTCAGCTCTGTGTCTGAACTCTTAATGATAAGGAAGGTGCTCCGCCAGTCCTTCCATTTGTTTGCTTTACCTCTCGTCATGAGGTAGCCCCTGTGGCTCGTCAATTGATACCAGCCGGTACCGCCTGCCTTAGGGGTCCGGCTGAGGTAGTTCATGTGGGCGAAAGCCTCGAAGTTCGGCTCCACCCCGTGCAGTACGCACCCGGCCACATAGCCGAGCACGTTGACCCAGGAGTTCGGGGCTAACTGCCATAACCCCAACTCATACCCATCCAAGATCCGTTGAACAGCCGGATGTAGTGGGAAGCGCAGCCCAGCCTTGATGGCCGCCTCGTAGCAGCTAAAGCAGGCGCCATCATAACTTGTACCAGCCGGCCAGACGACTGTGTCTTCTGGAACCGGCACGAACACTAAAAAGTCGGGGCCCATGGTGTGGTTTGCGATAAAGCTCTCCACTTTCTCTTGCATGGCCGTGATCCGGCCCCGAGGTACCGTGCAGTAGTAGGGGGTATTTTTATCTTGGTAAGAGGCGGATGGCTCCGCCCAATCGTCCCCCTTCTCAACTGCGTGAGAAAGCCTCGCCTCTTGTAGGCGACTGTTTTTCTCTTCTGTGTCCAGAGAAGCATGGCCAAAAGAGCTAGACTCGGATTCGTCCTCTGACGAGTCCGAAGAGGACGACTCCTCCCCTCTCCCGGAGGGGCCCGCCTCCTCCCCTTTAAAAGGAGCAGGAGAGAATGTAGAATTGTCAACTGTAAAATGGGAAGGGGTCACTTTGACTCCTCCCTCAGAACTGCCGGCTTTCAAGCCGCTTTGTTTCACTTCCACATCTGGCGTCTGGTCAGATGTTTCACTAATCGGCACCCTGTGGGAGGAGCCGTCTGAGTTTGAGATCCTGGCAGTATTTTTTGTTCTGGCCATCATGCTCTGCATAGACACAGATACAGTCGGACTTTGTATCAAGGGCAAAGATGGGTCCAGAAAAGGGCAGGCGGCACTCCTAGTCTTAGATTCAGCCGTCCCCGGTGACCGGCTGATCACTAACCTAGGTCGTGTCGTGTGTTTCCGTGGTGCCATTTCAAAAAAGAATAAAGTAAAGAGAAAATTAAGAGTAAGAGAACCGACGGTTACCTAAACGAGTGACGATTGATGAAGTTCTGAAAATCCTTTGCAGTCGGCTTGTCAGAGCAGGCGGTAGGCAGAAAGGGTCCAAAATGTCAGAGCAAGTTCAGGGGTCCGAATGTTCTCTCACAAAGTTTTCAAGTGTGAAAATGACCAAAGTCAACACTCCTTTATATAGGTGAAGTGAGAAGGCGAAGAATCACTTCCAGAATTCAAAATTTTGGCGGGAGAATCTCTCGGCATCTCGCCGAGTGACACCTGTAGCAGGCCGTCGCCTGTTACAGGGCGACACCTGTCACAGGTAACACGTGACCAGTCACGTGTCACCTGTGAGGGGCAAATGATTAGGGGATTTTGCTCCCACCAATCGGAATGCGCCACGTGGGCCAATCAGGTCCTGCCAAGTGTCCCCCAATTGGACCCCTCAGGGCTTTCCACGTGGCACACGCTTATTCATCCACCCTGGACTTATTATGTCATGACACGTGGCATACTCCATGCCTAATGGAGAAGCCGGTCACCTAGGCCCAACTTCCGAGGGAAGCCCAATCAGCCCAAGGTTAACCTAAACCTAGATTGGCACGTTTCCCGAGGTTATAAATACCTCCCTTAATCCTCATTAAGGGAGATTAGGCAGATTACACACATTAAACACTCTCACCTAGAGAGACCCAATCACTTTAATTTCCGCATTAATTACTCCTTAATCAAGTACTAACTTGACCGTCGGAGGCGGATCTCCAATCATCCAGAGCATCCGTTTGTTTTGCAGGTACAGGCGTCCGGTTCCAGTCTCGGAATTGTAACTCTCCCGCAGGACATCAGAAAACCCCGAAACAGTAGGTATAGTTAACATAGGGCGCTTGGATGCCCGCTTGTACAAGATTATCATAATTCATCCTCTCGTAGTACCCCCATTGTTCAATGGAAGCTTGGTTATCTTGGCGGATATCCTAGAGGGTACTACGGAGGGCATTCAAATCAGAGGGAGGAAAGGAAAAAGAGGATGATGCCTCACCTCCACCGCAAAAGGGGGGAACGGTTTGCTCCGGGTGGTGGACCGGTGGAGGATGAGGATTTGCACCCCGGGCTCGGGTTCTTCTCAATTCATCGGGGATGTGCTGCTGGGGGATCTTCCATTTAAGAGGAGTGGAATGGTCCACCGTAGTGAGAGAGGGGTCCGGAAGGACACACCATTCTACCTCTTTATCCACTAAGAGGATAAATTTGTGCTTGCTTGTGGAGTAGTTGATGAAGCGGTTGTGACGGAGAGCACTAAGGGAAAGAGAACAGGGAGGATACTCGTCGGTGACTTCGTCTCGGATTTAGTGCACAAAGGGGAGCATTCTATTTGTTCCTTGTAAGCTCCATTCTCAAGGAAAGGGCAATGATAGTGATCATGCCCCCCATAAAAATATCGTCACCAAGAAGGTTGTCCCGAGTATCCAAAAGCCTTTGGATGAAGGTGGAGGAGCATTGGAGCTTGAGGTGTTGAGGGTTTTAGGCCAAAAATAGACAAGCTACCTCATCCTTAACCATTGAGTCTAGGTTTGCTTTGAAGAACACGGCATATTGGAGAAGCCGAGTAAAGTATCTCATGGCTATGTGGATGATGTTGTTGACCTTAGAGGCGTTAGCTCGTAACTTATCCCTGGTGGATATGCTCCTCCACCACTCTTGCTCGTTGTAAGGGATGCGGTGAGTGGAAGTCATCTCGTAAGGATGATCTAACCCGGTCGCATGCTAATGGAAGATCTCGTTTAGATCAATCTCGGTTAGGGAGTGATTCTCATTGAACATGCGAAAATGTATCACAAGTTGAGGTTCCTCATCATTAAATTCCGGCTCAATGACTTCCTTGCGGAGAGAGGCAAGGAATTCCAAAGTCACTCGCTCATAGGTGTGAGCGTGGAGGTAGATGAAGTCACCCCATCCAAACTTTTGTGCTAATCGGAATACCTCATCCAAGATACCGATCTTTGCAACGTTGTAGGACAAAAGAACCTTGTTGATCAGATGGGACGATTGATGAGGGTTTTGTAGACGTCCCAAAAGTGCTTATTTGGAGCAATTATGCTATGATCATTTATGCCGAGAGGGAATGGGAAATTTTTTGAAGAAGATTCACCCACTCTCTTCCTCTTTGACTTGCTCTTGCCAAGTACCATGATTCTACAAAATTACCAAGAGCTATCATTAGGACAATTTGATAAGAGATGACATAAGAAGCTAGCCACGATAAAAGTGTATGCATGAAAGTAGTTGCCTTGAGTTGTGAAATATATGTAGAGGATAACAACAATACAATTCAAGGCATTAATGGACACATTTAAACCAAGGCATGCGCAAGAAATCCTATGACATTCATGTGTAAATCCTAACAAAGTCTAGGTGAATTTTGGCATGATGTCCCCTAATTACGTGATAATCATTCACCGAACCATCAAAATCAAAACAAAAACAACGAGAATCAATCACCAACAACATCCAACTCATGAATTTCTCAATCATCAAATAGTAGCATGAACATCCTAGCATGAAATCAACATATCTAAGCAAAGACATTGAGATCAAATAAAACCAAGGAATACATGCATAATCATCATAAAAACATGTTCTACTATCAATTACCAATCAATTGGAACAAGTAAATCCAAAGAACCACATGAATCAAACAAGCTATTACCAACAATTTCAAGAATACCACAATTCATATTTAAACATGCAAAACATGGTAAAACAATGAGAAATTGAAGAAATAAACTTGCAAAAGGTAGGAAAACCATACCACAATCGATTGTAAGTAAGTAGCAACCCAAAAATACCAAAGCACTCAAACCCTAGAATTTGGGGAAAAATTGAAAGATAGGATTTTTGTGTGGAATTTTGGGTGGAGATTGTACAAATTGAGTAGAGGATGGAGAATAAGTGAGAAAAAGAGAAGAATGGAGTAATGTTAATGGAGATGGGAGGTTGTATAAGGGGTTCCAATGGAGTTTAGAGTGAGAAGGAGGAGAATAGAGAGAGAGAGGGTCGAATGAGTTGATGAAACTGTGAGGATTTACAGCAGGTTTTTTTTTGTAAAAACCCGTCAAAGGTTCGGCCGAATTTTGGGTAGGTTCGGTCGAACCATTGAAATTGTTCGGCCAAACTTGCTCAAGGTTCAGTCAAACCTGCTCTCTAACGCTGAATTCACAAAATGGGCAGAAACTTTCCAGCTTTTAATTCCAGAGGAGGTGCGACCGAACTCAACAATGTTTGGGCGAACTGAGCTTCGGTCGAACCCCCTATGTGTTCGGTCGAACCAACTCTGAATCCTTAATTTCTGCAATTCTAGCAGAAAGTTTTCAGAATTAGCTTCTAGAGGAGGTATGACCGAACTCAAGAAAGTTCGGGCGAACCTTTCATAAAGTTTGACCGAACCTCTAGGGAGTTCGGCCGAACCATCTAATTTTTATAAAAAAAAAAGCTTATTTTGCAACAAATTATGCACAAACACCCCTTTTTAAACACACTAAACACCATACCATCATGCTTGATCGCCTAATGGAGGTCAAAGATGATTTGCTTGATCGCCTAATGGGTTCGATGCTCCATCTCTACGGGCAAGTTACAATTTTTCCCATAAACAAGCTTATAGGGAGTGGTCCTTATTGGAGTTTTGAAGGAGGTCCTATACGCCCATAGAGATTCGATGAGTTTAGAAGACCAATCCTTCCTTGTTCTAGCAACCGTATTCTCCAAGATCACTTTGAGCTCCCTATTGGTGATCTCCGCTTGACCACTCGTTTGAGGGTGGTAAGAAAGCCCCCGCTTATGAGACCCTCCATATCTATCAAGAAGTCGAACGAAGGTGTGGTGCTTGACATGTGACCCCCCATCACTAATTATGGCTCTTAGAACACCAAATCTTGGGAAAATCGCTTTCTTGAAAAGATAAACCACTACCTTAAAATCATTCGTAGGGGAAGCCACAACCTCCGCCCACTTAGAGACATAGTCAACAGCAACCAAAATATACTTGTTCCCATGTGAAGAAATAAAAGGGCCCATGAAATCTAAAGCCCACACATCAAAAACTTCAAGCTCAAGGATGGGTTTTGCGGCATTTCATCCCTCCTAGAAATATTCCCCATCCATTAACATCTATCACAAGTCTTAACAAAAATCCAAGCATCCTTGAATAGAGAAGGCCAAAAGAGCATAAATTGTAGAACCTTTGAGGCGGTCTTTTGAGAGCTCATAGGCCCACCACAAGGAGAAGAGTGTTACATATGATGAACACTTTGAACCTCGTCGTTTGGGACTTCTATCTCATCCTCAATCATATCACTAAAAATTGACATCATGCAAAATCAGAATGTTGTGGTGGCATTACAAAGCCCGAAAGGCATCCGACGATACGCATAAGTACCGTAGGGGCATGTGAAAGTCGTCTTCTCTTGATCCTTGGGGTCAACAGGATTCGGAAAAATCCCGAGTAACCATCAAGGAAACAATAAAATGAATTCTTTGTAAGCTTTTCTAACATTTGATCAATGAACGGTAGTGGAAAATGATCTTTGCATGTACTTGTGTTAAGTTGGCGATAGTCAATACACATGCGCCAACCGGTAACAAGCCTAGTAGGCACTAGTTGATCATGATAATTTTTCACTACCGTCATGCCCCCTTTCTTAGGCACAACTTGTACGGGAGATACCCAATCACTAATAGCAGTTGGGTAGATAATTCCCGCATCAAGAAGCTTAACCACTTCCTTTCGCACAACCTCTTGCATGGAAGGGTTAAGCTTTCTTTGCCTTTGTCTAACGAGTTTTGAATCTCCCTCTAAATCAATTTTGTGAATGCATAAATATGGACTTATACCTTTGATATCATCAATGGTATAACACAAAGCTTTCTTGTGTTTTCTCAAAACATTGATAAAGAGGGAGGTTTGCTCCTCCGTTAGGTTAGAATTGAAAATCATGGGGAAAGACTCATTGGAACCAAGAAATGCATACCTAAGCCCAAAGGTAGAGGTTTCAAGTCTACCTTTGGTGCTCCCTTACCATTGGGGCTCTCTTCTCTTTCTTCAACTTGAAAGAGGTCATGAATGTAAGGAGCCTCTTCTTCCACGCTTGCATCCATGCACCCCCTCTTGCTTTCCTCAAGCAAATCCTCATAGAATTGTATGTCTTCTTTGTGAGTACCTATCTTGGATTCATTAAAAGACACACTTTCAAGAGGATCATTATTTAGCATGAAAATGGGAGCGAGAAAATTCATTAAGCACGGTATCAAGAACATCTACTCTAAAGCATTCACCACTTGAGGAGGGTTGTTGCATGACACTATTTAAATCAAATTCAATGGAATCATTGTAAATTTTCAAGGATATCTTATCATCCTTAACATTGATGATAGCTCTAGAAGTAGCTAGAAATGGTCTACCAAAAATTATAGGAATCCTCTCGTCCTAATCCATCTCTAGCACATAGAAATCCACGGGGAATGTGAACTTTCCTACCCTAAGGGGAATGTCCTCAACCTCGCCCATGGGGAACTTAATGAAACGGTCCGCTAGTTGGAGAGTTATGTTAGTGGGGGAGAGGGTTCTTACACTAAGCTTTTGGTAGACGGAATAGGGCATGAGACTCACACTTTCTCCTAAATCACACAAGGCTTTATCAAACTCAATGCCATTAATAGAAGAAGGGGTGGAGAACCTACCCGGATCTTTCAATTTGGTAGGAAGTTTGTTGAAAAGAATTGCACTAAAATTGGTTGTCAAGCTCACCGTTTCACACTCCCTTCTTCCACTCAAAAGGTGTAGTTAAATTTATAACACCTATTTGACAATTTGACAAGGGAATAAACGCGTCGTCAATTGTCTATCCCTAGATCAAAAAAAATTTATACAACCTAAACAAACCAAATACGAGTATAAGGCAAGCATAGGGGTCGAACCTGATATGTCTAATTTATATAGTGTTTTACCCCCATCCCGTGGTCATAATTAGTAGTGTTTTTGTCTCTTTAGGGCCACTTTTGTTACTAATTTGTGTTTTCGTAGTTTAAGTTGAGTTTTACAGGAAATTGCACTTTTGGAACATTTTCCCGGGTTTTCATGGATCAACTACGGAAGCTAGAAGGACACGACCACTCTTGAAGCCCAGGATCGGTAAGAGCCGGTGATTAAGGGCTCGGTATGTGATACCGAGGCTATTGGATAAATTAATCAAGACCCAATGAGAAAATCCGGATTGGGCCGAGGAAATCAGCCCAATCGAAATCCAAGCCTCGAAGAAGAAGCCTGGCCCGATCGGGCAAGCATACGCCCGATCGGGCTGGTGCGCGCAAAAGCACCCTCAAGGAAGAAGCGCACCCGATCGGGTGAGCGTAGGCTCGATCGGGTGAGCGTAGGCTCAATCGGGCGCGGCATACCAGCAATGGGCGTTGTAAAAAGGTGGGCCTGATCGGGCGACCCCTCGCCCAATCGGGCCCGTGTTTTTCTTAAAAGCTGATTAGTTTTGTTTTAGTTTTTTTTTAGGAGGGTTTAAGTACGAATTATGTACAAAAATTCTGATTACCTTCTCTTTTAGATTTTCTCTCTCTACTTAGGATATTTTCTCTCTTTTAATTCTCTCTCAACTTTGTTCTTAATTACTTCCATTAATCCAGATTTCTTTTGGTAATAATTTCTTCTCTTTTAATTTCAGTTATTTTATTTACTTCTTTAATTATGTCTTGATTTATTTATTTGATTAGTTTAGTTATGATGATGCTTGAGTAGTTTTATTTGTAGGGTTTATAGAGATCTAATAAATATTATGAAGGGGTAAATTTGTAATTGTTGATTATCAATGCTTGGTTAATTTCCTATTGATTGAGTTAATGCTATGCAATTAGATTTGGCCAGATTTAATTGTATGAGTTTAGCAATATTCATTCAAGATTCGACAGATGAGAATTGATATTTAGGCTTAGTTTCAATAGGCGGACTAATTTATAAATGGTTAAGTCGAGATTCGACAGATGAGATTTAATACCAGTAAAGTAACTCTGTGATTATAATACGTAGTGAAAGCCCTTTATAATATGATTAATCAATGCTTGGTGATTTCTTATTATGATTTTCCCTGGATTATTGTTTATTAGTGAACCTACGCCCTAGGTCTTTTAATATTTAATTTCTCCCTACTTTATTTCCTCCGATCTTATTCTTCGTAGTATAGACTTTATTTACAACAATATTGGTTACCTCGATAATTTAGATTATAATAATTAATTAGGAGTAGAAAGACTTGTTTCCCTGTGGATTCTACCCTACTTCCCTATCTACTTTAGTTAGAGGACATAGGTAATTACTTTTGATTAGGGGATACGACTTTACCCTGTCAGAACCACAGGAAACGAATAAACACTACCAAATGTTATCGATAATTAAGCTAGTCTGGAATAGAAAATAAAGAAACTAAAGTCTAAAGATGCTAAAACAAGAAATAAAACACTAAGAGAAATGGTTTAGGTATAGCATTCACTTGAACATAAACAAATGCATAGAAATTAAATTAATTATTAACTAAACATGCTCGAATATCGAAGTAAAAGATCCTAGCCGTCTTCTGAGGTCAATTGGCTTCTCCTAGCATATCTATGTTTCCACATTAGAACCATATACTAGGAGGTACTATTAAATAACAATCGATAATAATGAACCCTAGCGAAGTTAACTTCCATACCTTGTTAGCAAAGATTCACCTTTCATCAACCAAGAATGTGCACTTGCAAGATTAAAGAATATCAAGCATATAAAGACTTTAATCACAAATAAATCAATTATAAACCTAGAACATGCTCAAGATCCAACTACACCACAACCATCCCCTTAATGGGGGAATTACTCACTAATCATGCTAACAACAAGATTATTTAACAAATAATCAAGAATCAACATGATTAACAAGCAATACCAACAACTAAAATAATAATCAAAAGAAAGCAAATAAAATAGAGGAGAGAGAGTTAGAAATTTTCATTGATTGAATGTGAAAATCTACAAGCAAGATGGTTAATATTCCTCTTCAATATCCAAGCTCAACAATGGTGAAACCCTCACTTTCTCTCTCTAAACTACTCTAATCCTAAGCTAAACCTAAAGAGAGAAGCTCTCCTAAAAACTAATTAGAGAATTAGAATAATTGATAATTGTTTTTTGTTTTTTTAATTACCCCGAAATTGGCTATTTATACAAAGCTAATAAAATAAAAGAGAAATAGAAAAATAAAGAAATTAAAAAAAACAAAAATAAAATAAAAGAAAGAAATAAGAAAAGGAAAGTAAATAAAAAATAAAAATAAAAGAAAAAGTAAAAGGAAAAATAAAACCCCCAAAATCAAAACATCAGACGCCCCCCGAAAATTCATTCTCTTCTTATTTCGTTGCTCTTAACTTCCATCACCATTCATCAACTCCATCAATGGCTATCCTCGCTTCGACCTTCAATATCAACAGTTCGATCTTATTAAACATCATGTGCGAGTGTTGTGAAATGGTTTGATCGAACCGATGGTTGGTTCGACCGAACTACGGGGTTGGTTCGGTCGAACCATGGGTGTGTTCGACCGCACCTCTTCAATTTAGAAAACTTCAAAAGTTTATGACTATTTTGGCACTTCGACCGAACCCTCAACGGTTTGCTCGAACCCAAATGAACTTGAATTAATCTGAATTTGGTTGATGCTTGTGCGAATTGATAGGGTTAATTTGGGTTTGCGGTGGCCGGGAATTGCAGGGAAGAGGTGCGGTGAAGTGCAGGTGGTTCTGCAGCTCGTGGTGAAGAGATTGTGGCTGGTTGTTGCGTAGTTATTGGAGCTGCTGGGTTTGTGGAGACAACAGCGCTAATGGGGTTGTGCGCATATGGGTAGTGGTGCTGTAAGAGGCTGGTGGTTGCGGATTGGTGATAGGTGAGCAGGAGAGAGGTAAGGTAAGTGAGGTTTGATGGAGATTGATGGTGGGTTGTTGCTAGGTGCGGGTTGTAGCTGCTTGCGGTTGGTGGTGTGAAAGTGAGTGGAATTGGTGGGTGATGGGGTTCAGGTGCGTGGCTGCTGTGGTTGCTATTGTTTGGTTTGGGTGGCTGTCGTGGCTGCTAAATGTGTGGAGCAGGGAATATGGTTGCTTAGGAGTGGTGTAGGATAAGGACAGATGGGGTGAAGGATAAGTTGGCAGCAAGAAAGGCAAGAAGCAGGGGAGTTAAGAAAAGATGTGTTGGATTTTTCTTGTTAGATTGAACCTTAACTTTGGACCTTCAAATATAACTTTGATTTGAGACACATTCCTCGTCTGGGGAACAAACCTACACAAACAAAACCGAGGATAAATCAAGACAAATAAATAAAATAAATAAAATAGAAATAAATAAAGTAAAATAGAAAAAAGAGAAATAAAACTAAAACTAACAAAAATTAAACAAAAACTATACAAGCAAATAAAGTAAAATAAAATAACAAAATAAACATAAAGCTAATTAAAACTATGAAAGTAACAAAGAAAAGAAACGAAATAAAATAAATCGAAAGCACATAAAATACGAAAATAAACTAGAAACCAATTAAATAAAGAGATTAAATTAAAACATACTAAAACTAAGAAATAAACTATAAACTTTATTAAAAAGAAAACAAGAGAATGAAAGGGAAAATAAGGGAAAATAAAACGGAAATAACTCTAACACTACTTCCTAAAAGTGACATAAATATAACTCATCAGCACGACCTTCCTCCGAGCCCCTATGCTCTTTTTACTATATATACCCCTTGACTTTCCTTTTTTAGTGGGAGGACGATTTCACTTGTGCTCGAGACTTATTTCCAAATTTAGTAAAGAGAGAAAGTAGAGAGAGAAACTTTAGATTACTTATTTTGTCCTTTAAATTACATCTTTGAGCTTGGATTTCATCTTGACGATTTCACTTGTGCTCGAGACTTATTTCCAAATTTAGTAAAGAGAGAAAGTAGAGAGAGAAACTTTAGATTACTTATTTTGTACTTCAAATTACATCTTTGAGCTTGAATTTCATCTTCAATCAATGAAAATTTGTGAGAATTTCTTTCTTTGAATTTACTTTTGCTGGATCATTCCTTTAATTCTTGTATGTTTGATTTGATTTTTGATCTTTGGTTTGAGAATTTCTTGAATTTGGTTTTCTCTTTGATTAAGCTTGAAATAATTATGTTTGTGATTCAATTTGCTTTGTTTTTCAATTCCATTATGATTTGTGAGTAGATTAGTAGCTAGAGAGAAGGGGAAGCATGTTTGATTGTTGATTTTTTTCTAGTTGATGATTCTTTGTTGATTAAATTATTGCAATTAAATTAGTTGACATATTTGTGCATGTGATTAATTCGATTAAGAGTGATCAACTTAGATGATTAATCTAGACTGCATAGCAAATTTCAATGACATGAACCCTTGATTTGAGAATTGCTTTAACTGGTTGAATTTGGATTGTGATTTTCCTTGTTAGTCATTATTAGTGAACCCTACCTTGACTTATAAGAGGTAGGTTTTGAATTCTATTAATTGCAACTATTGTTTGTCCTTTGCAACGTTTGAATCAGTTGAGTTATTCAATGATTAGCATGATAAATGAGCTTGCATGTGGAACCTTTATCCCTAGTGTTTAGCATATTGATTTTCTTGACTTGTTTAGTTAATGAAACCTTAATTACAACTCAATTAACCTCTCATTCTTCGAAGTAGCTTTACCTAGGCTATAACATTCTCCCTCTCATTCCTCGTGGTTCGACTCGGACTTGTCCTATAATAGGAATAAGTTTCACTTTCTTAATTGTTTGATTGGTAGTGCTTTAGATTTAAACGACCTATATTACCAAAAGTCAGTTGGGCACGCCAGCTGCGCGCACTGCCTGCAACATGCGCACCAGCACGCCACACATTGATGTGGGCTGCTATGCGCTGCTGCCTTGTTGCCCCACACTTTCAGAAGCATAGCCAGCACATTGGCGCGTCATAGCTGCTGCTGCTGTGTTTGTGCCTTTATAGCTTGTTGGCGCGTCATAGCAGCTCTGGTTATATATGTTCCATGCTAGCCTTGGTGCGCTAGCATGCACCAACCAGCCCGGGCTTGGCTTAGTGCGCATGCTAGCCACCTTGGCTATACACAATTCCCCTAGACTTCGGTTCGCTCGAGGCATTCTAATGCTAGAGGTAAATTGTTAATTAATTAGTGATTTTACCATCTTGTCTTTAATTAATTTGACTCGACATGTGACGCTTGGTTTCGACGCTCCTAGCTCGATTTTTGACGTTTAAATATTAATTACTTGAGCGACTCATTAATTCCTTCTGAATTAGTTCGTCGTGTTGGATTGTTAGTTGCTTCGGTTGGACCTGAAGGGTTTAGTCAAGATTAAGATGTAATATTATTGATGCATTAATATTACTGATCGGAAGCCACCTCCACCTAGGCATTCCGATCACTTGAAATTACTGAATAAATAGCTTTTCAATAGCCTAGAATCCTTTACCGGAATAATACACTTGTTCGAAGGACACCATTCCTATCACGTCGGATATCGAGCAAGGAGCGTCAAGACCGAGCGTCATGAGTCAAGTTTGATTAATAAGATGACGAGATGGTAAAATCATGTAATCAACAACTCAGTGCTCGAGAAAATCCTAGCATCTTATTAGCCTAGCCAACAGATGCCTAGGATGACTGCCATGGATAGCTGAAGCCATTATCACAAAGCAAGGCAAGGCTCGGCCACAAGCTCAGCATTCCTAAGCCCACATCATAGCAGGAAAGGCTAGTTGGATTGTGTGCTAGGCCTTACGCGCATAGATGTGGGGTGTTGGCCAAGCCTAGCACGAGCACACCAGCAACACCGTAAACACGTAATGCGTGTGGGTTGCGTGCTATACGGGTTGGCGCTCGGCTACTAGGCCGTTCTAAAACACGCACACACTAGCGGGCCCAGCAAAGTACCATGTCATCAGCATGGCGCGCCTTGGTGCCCAAGACTGGGTGCCGCATGGCAGCACATGATTAGGGTCAGTTTCCTTAAAAGAAGCTTGGGGAACAGGGAGGGCTTGTGGTCGTCACCTACCCCTTCATTCTTGTTATGCCACTTGATGATATTTGATTGCATTGCCTTTTTCTTTTGATTTAAATAAAAATACAAAAAGGGGATTTTTCCAACTCTCCCACATTGATGGGAGAGAGGAATGTCCATGATATTTCTCTATAAATACCATGTTTTGGGATTTGAGAAATCCCACTTTTGTGTTGTGAGCTTGAAAGGATCACCAAAAGTGTGAACACTTTCGCTCGTAATACTTCAAGTTCTTTTTGGTTTATCCCCGGCTGAACTCCGGGGTAGAGTCTGTATGGGTCATGATTAAGGATGAACTTTTGTAGGAGGTTCTCCCACTTCCAAAACTAGCTTTTAATGTACGATCTCTTTAAGGAGTGAAGCATGTTACAAGAGTAAAATCGTTTTTCTATTTCTCTTGTTGATTATGTTAATTCATATGCTTATGTTTAGTTGCATTTATTTATGTGCGGGTCTTGGGGGTCAAGTTTTGTTTTTGCATGGTGTTGGACATCAAGAAACCCAACAGCGGTGTCGGAACCTCACTCATTTATTTTTTGTAACTATTTTTTCAAGGTGATTTAAGTGGCTGTAAATTTCTTATTATGCTTGCTAATTAAATTAGAAGCTTGTTTTTTTATTTTAAGCTTGATTTTATATCGAATTTTAGCTCAAGAATCAATATTTCAACCCAAGACTAGTGAATTTTGGGTGGAATCGATACTCTGGAAAACTTTTGACCTTTCTTGTTTCTAGGATTGTCCAGAAGCCAAATTCTGCTCGGAAACATTGTTTTCGAGGCTTTTTTCGTTTTATTGAAATTTTTTAAATCTTTAAACCTTGTTTGTTTAATGGCATATTATGTGTTCATTATATGTATGGTTATTATTATTAACCTATTGCATATATAAGCCTCTTTTGAGAATTATTATCAAGTTATAATTAGTGCTCAAGTAGTTGGCTAATTTTTCACAAATTACAGATTAATTGCTTTGTGTTTGTTTTTGAAGCTTTGAAGTATTAAAGTTCTTATCTTTAATTATTTTAAGTGATGGGAAATTTATATATTACTAGATACCATAATTATTTATTGAAATTTCTTGATTTAATCATTTATCGAAGTTGATTAAATTAATAAAGTTTCAAACTTGTGAAAGAAATGTAATTAGTCTTCATATTGGAAGATGTAATTATTTTCAAGTATGCACAAGTTGATGTTGGAATTTTTTATTGAATGTTTGAGTTCATAATTCTATCTTATTTTAATTTTGTCAAAACTCATTGTTAATTTATGCATGGTTAAATTAATTACGAGTTAAGCCCTTATCGATTTTGTGTTACCAAGATCAACAAAAATTATTTAAAGATTGGTTCTTGAAACTTTTTTTGGTCTTGCACTTGAAATTAAATTCTATTTGAGTTAGACTTATTTTATTTTATTTTCATTTTTTCCCAAAATTATTTCTAAATTTAATTTAGAATTAACAATAAGCGATACACAAAATCGAGAAAAAAATTCTCAAGGTAAGAGCACCAAACCGAAGCACGTACCCACGCAAGCCTCTCGTCCAGCTAGGTTGCTTGCGCAGCTTGCATGAAGCTTATGAGAGATGCAGGGAGGTGCCTCGGTTGGGCAGTGCTTGAGCTCGTGTGCGTGGGGCTGCATGCTTGGTGTTGCGTTTGTGTGCATGGTGTGGGCTACAAAGCCAAATTCGTGTAGCCTCGCACTGAGCAGCACGCAGCAAACGCTGCTAAGATACCCAGGGGAGCACCTAGCATGTGTTGCGTTGCTGAGGTGCGGGCACACACACCATGTTGTGTTGTCGCAACTGGTAGGCAGCTGTTGTGGCTAGCAATGGCGCACACCTAGCTAGGCGTGCATGCCACTTGTGTGCGGTCGGCTTTATTTTTGAAATTTTTACGTTTTGCCGATTTAATATTTTAATTGTGTTCAAATTATATTAATAAAAATTTGGAGCCTTTTCCCTAAATAATGCTAGCAAAACACCCAATTCTCAAATTACGGTTATAATCTTTTATTAATTCCTATTATACCGTCCACGTAAGCTAAGAGAAATAAACCGTATTTTTTTTTTTGGTTCAGCTATAAACCGCTACTTGAAGTAGAAGTATATATCAAAAAACCGCCACTTGAAGTAGCGGTTTTCAAAATAGAAACCGCTACTTGAAGTAACGGTTTATGTCAAAACAAAGTAGTGGGTTTCAACATGAAAACCAGTCGCAACTCGCAAGCTTTATTCTTGTTGTTCTTATAAGCTCACCATTATATACAATCTCCAAAATCAATACTTATTATTTGTCAAATTTATTATGTAAAATGAAAATAATAACAAAATTAACAAGTTAATTAGGTGAAAACAAAATTAGGGTATATAAAATTACTCTTCATATGACCCCTAATTTACAGCAGCACCAAGACGGGGTTGGGGGGCTAAAACGTCAGCAGTAGGGTGGCAATAAGCCAACGGCGGTAGGGGAGGAGCACCACCAAAAAGGGTGGAGGTGTTCTTCGTAGTTGAGGCAAAAATCCTTGTTGCTTGAATAAATGGTACTATGATAGTGGATTTTTATTAAAAAAGAAACCGCTACTTGAGGTAGCGGTTTTTAGTCAGTATAAACCGCTACTTCAAGTTGCGGATTTCCAACGTATACCGCTACTTCAAGTAGCGGTTTTCCAATTAAATAATAAAATTCCCATGAACCGGTGACGTGGATGGTACAGTGGGAATATTTGTAAAAGAGACCATAATTTGGGAATTGGGTGTTTTGCTAGCATTATTTAGGGAAAGGGCTCAAAAATTTTGAGGCTACGCCTCGGGTTGAGCGGCATTTGCAAAATATTTTGTTAGGCAAAGTTATGGGTTTATCGGCTTAATTAATCAGATTAATTAAGATGGATGAGGAATTTAGTGAGAGTTTCATTGTTTTTTGTGTTTAATCACATAATCGATTAACAACTTTTACTAGTTTTAATTATGCGCGTTAATTAGATTAACCACCTTAATTACTTACTAGTTTACGCGAATGTTGCATTGTTACTTGTTTTTTGTTGTAAAATGCATGAGCCATTCACATATAGTGAATGGATGAATTGAATGTATATTCTCTCACAGGTTAATGGCAACTAATGGGGCCCGATTAGGATAAAAAATACGGACTGCGATCCGTTATGTACTCTTGTCAATCTAAAGACGGTATGCGAACTGTTGTGTATTTTTGGAACTTAATATTTAGATTATTCCTAGTCGTAGTAACTGGTAGCACATGAGTGATGGTGACGTCTTGAAGATGGCGTTCTTTTGAAGACGAAGCCTTAAAGTTGCAATGAATACCCTTGAAGACTTGAAGATTGAAGGGGTCATGCAAGTTGCCAAATGCATCTTTTAATCATGTTTACGATATATATTTATGCTTAATTATATATGAATGATATGTTAGGTGCATGTTTAGGATTTCGAATGTTATGATGATTAATTAAATTCACTTAAAACAACCAACATAGAAACCTTATTATGTCCCTAAATTATTGAGTCAAACTTGCCTTTCCAAAAATAACACTTACTGAACAAAATGATGAGCTTCATTTATGGCGCTCAATATATAAAGTAGTATTTGATTCCTTTTTCTGTATTATCTTACTTTATTTTCTTATTTTCTTTCTAGTTTTCTTTTATTTTTCGTCTTCATAGCTCATTTTTGTTTTTCGTTCACTTTTTTGAGTTTTTCTTGATTTTTGTTCTTATTTTGCTATTTTAGTTTAATTTCTATTCTTTTTGCTTTCTCTCTTAGTTATACTTGAATTCTTGCAAGTGAAGTTTAAAAATCTTATTTGCCACACTCTTACGTATGTTTTCTCAATGATTTTAGCTCGGGAACATGCAAATATTTGAAGATCAAAGGCTTCCCTCCTCGTGGGCATCACCTCAAGAGCACCGACGATAAGAATGCACTAGAGGGCTAGAAGCAAAGGCTTGGCGCAAGGATTTACAAGCGAGCAAGGGGATCAAAGGACAAGCAACACCACAGCAGTGGTGCGCGCGCATGCCCCTTTGTATATGAGCGCAAACCCTTCTATGCGTGCACACGGCCATGGTGGTACGTGCGCACGGGCGTGTACTGATCCCCTTCAGTTGATTTAATATAAATACCCTTGATTTATTATAAAAATTTTGCAATTAAATTGGTTGACATAGTTGTGCATGTGATTAATTTGATTAGGAGTGATCAACTTATATATAATTAATCTAAATTGCATAGAAAATTTCAATGACATGAACCCTTGATTTGAGAATTGCTTTTATTGGTTGAATTTGATTGTGATTTTCCTTGTTATTCATTCTTAATGAACCCTAGCTTGACTTATAGGAGATAGCTTTTGGATTCCATTAATTGCAGCTATTGTTTGTCCTTTGTAATGTTTGAATCAATCGAGTCATCCATCGATTAGCATGATCATTGAGTTTGCATGTGGAACCTATGTCCCTAGTGTTTAGCATATTGATTTTCTTTTATTTGTTTAGCTATTTGATACCTTAGTTACAAGTTGATATTAAAATCTTCGAAGTAGCTTGACCCTAGGCTATAACTTTCTCCTACTCATTCCTTTGGGTTCGACCCTTGACTTACCTTATACTCATATTATGTCTTTTAAGTGATTATAAATTTGTTTGGCTATAAGGGAGATTAGAAAATGACCTACATTTTCCCTATGTCAAAATGGCGTCATTGCCGAGGATTGACATTAGTGCTTTGTTAAATTTTTTGAGTCTACATCATATTAATTGGAAAAAACAAAAAGAATTTTTCTTTTTGGCTACATTTGTAGCCGTGCTACTAATTATTTCTTTTGAGATTGTATGCGTAGAGCACGTGGTCGTTCATTAGTGCCACTTGATTTGGAAATTGAGAGGACAATTTCAAGGATAAGAGTTGCTAGACGTTCTTTCAGTTCTAGCCCTTCAAGTGAAGAAGAACCACAACAAGAAGAATAGGCAAGGATGAGAGAAAATCCAAGGGTGGCATTGAAGGAATTAGGGATTCCGGGGACATATAGGTTTGAAAGTGGGATTGCTCCACCTAAAATACCGGCAAATGACTTTTAAATAAGGCCGGCAATGATCACAGTTATAAAGAGGCGACAATTAAGTAGGGCCAACTATGAAAGCCCGCTAAACCATCCTAAAGAGTTAAAAAATTAAAGTAATGGAACACTATCATCAAAGTTAATGGAATTTCCCAAGAATTCATCCACCTCAAACTTTTTCCCTTTTCTCTAATAGGGCGTGCCTTGGAATGGCTAGACAAGGAGGTAAACCCCAAAACTCTAAGGACATAGGACGAAGTGACCAAGGAATTTCTGTAACACCCTAGAAATTCCTTTCTTGTAAAATACATGTTTTGCTCTATTTAAAAATTTAAATAGGAATATCTAAGATATTACTGCCACCGTGAAAACGACTAAGACAATTATCAAAGATACACAGCTGTAGACACCTAAAAATGTCTCCCCAAAACCAAACCCGATGATGAACAACCTTTCACCGCCACTATTGGTCGGGTTCAGTATTTAATCCCGAGAGCTTAAAAAATCGTATTTGATTAAATTCATATTTTTGAACGGTCCATGGATTGGTCTTGATGTTTGGTAAAAGCATAGTTTTTTTATTTCAACCCAAACTTATTATTTAATTTTTGGCCCAAACCCTTTTTTATTTTATTTTTGGCCCAAACCTTTTGTTTATTTTTATTTAATTATTTTCTTATTTTATAATAATAAGTCAGAAAAGGCTCGAAATTATCAATCGACACTTAAAATGCCGAATGAAATTAGGGTTAAAAATGTATTTAGACGGAAAAGTGTTCTGGAAATTCCCGCGCCACGGTAGACAGCCACCGTGTCACGGGAATCCTTCCCGTCTGATGGTGGGATTTCCCGTGACACGGAAAGTCTGCCGTGACACGGGACATTCCGTGTCTTTTCCGCGTAAACCCTTAACGCGTTTTCTTTCCCGTTTTCTGAAAATTTCCCGCGTCACACTAAAAATGTACAGTGTCACGGGAAAGTTTGCCGTCTGACGGTTAGACTTCCCGTGTCACGGTATAGTTTGCCGTGTCACGGGATACTTTTTTAGGATTTTTATCATTTTAGGGTTCCGTGTGCTCCCTCAGCAATTTTCCCTATAAATACCCCTTCATTTCTGATGTACGGGGCATCAATTAATTCTCTAGTTTTTACTTTTCTCTCTTTTATGTTTTAGCCTAAACACTAGCCTACCCTTCTCATTTCAAAATTCCTTCTTCAAGTGCTCAAAGGAGTCCATACTTTACTTGTGGTTCTGTCCTTAAGCCAAGGTGTGAAAGGTAGAACTGTTTGAGGGTTTGGCCTCAAATCAACTCTACTTTATTTAATTTAATTTAATTATTATTTTATTATTTCCTTGAAGTTACTAACTCGTTTATTATTTTGTAGTTGCAAACAAACAGAATCAAAGTAAGAATTATGTTCCTTTTATTTCTATTATTTTTCTAACGATTTTATATTGTTGGAATTATTGTTAAATTGTTTCCAATATTAATGTTTATTCTATTATTTTTTATTGATCACCATATTGCATGTTAAAGGGAATATGTAATTGAAAATCACGCCTAATAAGATAATTTGGACAACCGGTTTAGGATCCTTTTTAACCTTGTTAATTAATTTAAGTGATCACAAATATTTTAGAATTATATGTTGCATTAATATTCAACCAATTTAGCTTAATAATAGTTTGGAGCAAATTAAATATTTTGTTTGTATGCCTTTGAGATCGCAGGAATCACTTTTCAATATAAGAATCGAGTAGAGGCCAATACGGGCGAATGTGACTCCATGACTCACTTCGTACCATCATCTCCGATCCTCCTTTCGTGGTTCCGAACCATATGGAGTTAGTAATCTCATGGATTATGAATGGGGTGTAACCTTCACGGGTCAATCGTTGATGCCTATCGTTGTCCCTTAATCGTGGTTGCCTTTTATGATCCGTGAACGGTTTACAAGTTCCTTAAAAACTTGTTGGCGGCTCCCTACTTTATTTTTCCCTAATCGTATATGTCAATTCCCATTTCCTATGAGTGCCAAGCATATTCACACATGCTTTAACGTAGGCGCACTTCGAACGACGCCTACAATTTGGCGACTCCACTGGGGAGGATTCTTGATTATTTATCGATTTGAGTGATCGGTATTTAATTAAGATGAGTGGATGAGACTTGAAAGATTCTTGAAAAAAATATTCATGTGATTAATTTTGCATTTTTGTCTCTGAATAGACGTTTTAACGTCGCATTCAGGTCTGTCCCGTAGGAAAAATTGGATAACTTGGTTGCGCGCGAAGGAAAACAGGGCACCAGTCAGATCTTCTGACTGTCGTGCCACGGCAAAATCTGCCGTGTCACGGTACAGTGCACCGTCTGACGGTGCACAGTACCGTGGCACGGGAATTTTTGCCGTGTCACAGCAGTCCTAAAATCAGTCCGGTGGCTTATCCTCACAGTCAACTTCCTTTGATTTTTCTGAAAAAACGTATGTGTTCTACATGCGTCTTAGCCCCGAGGGATTTAAGCTCTATCAACCCAAAAACGCTCATGGCAATAAGGGTTCATCCGAGTTATTAAATCCACCCAAACCATGAAGTCGAGTTCGATTTCATCACGGACTCGCGGAGCCGCCCGTTGGCATACACCCTTAAGGGAGGCTACCTTGCTAACGCGTCCAAACTCTTAACCATGCACTAGTAGAAAAGAATGAAAAAGCCACCGGTTAAAGGCCACCGGTTTTTGTAAACCGGTGGTTTAAAAAATAGGCGGGCTAGGACAAAAATTATGGCCACCGGTTCAAACCAAACCGGTCGCAAAAATCCTCAAGACCACCGATTTTGAACTAGTGGCAATATTCAAATAAAAAAAAAATCGCGGCTTTTTATCTCCTCTTTCCCCCTTCTCTGGCTCAATTCAACGGTACAATTGCAATTCGTTCCCAAGTTTCGACCATTGAATCCTCTCTTCAAACCCTACCACCACAAACTCCACCACTGACGCCAAAGCTACCACACCACCATCCACCACCTCCGCACTCCCTCCACCACATGCGCACACCTCCACACTCCCTCCACCAATCAGCGTAAGCAGCAAATTAGGGTAAGCGTTCGTGGTACCTCCTCCACACTCCCGTCACGCCACATCCACCGCACCACCATCCACCACCTCCGCACTCCCTCCGAAACTCCTCCACCATTGAGCAAAGCAGCAAGCAGCCACGGGTAGTATTTTATTCGATTTTTCGAATTTACGGGGGAATCTCCTCCGCCACTGACCAGGTGCATGGTCCGTCCACCACCTGTCATCACTGACGCCACAACCACCGCACCACCATCCCACAGCCACCATCCGAAAGTGAGGCATAATTTTCTGGTAATTTTTTCTGAATTTCTGGGTTTTTTTTGTTGTTGATAGGGTTAATAGTTGAGAGAATGCATCTTAAACTTGCAAGAAATTGATTAATTGTTCATGAATTAGGTTTTATTTGGTTATTTTTTCTGAATTTTCTGTTTTTTTTTTTGTTGTTGTTGGTAGCTTAGGGTTAAAATTTTAGAGAATGCATCTTTAGAAATCAAGAAATTGATTTATTGTGTGTATCTTTAGAATGCAATTGATTAATTGTTCATGAATTAACAGTATAATGGAAAATATATTTTGAATAATTTTTTTATTTCTTTCACTGTATTATTATTATTATCACTTTGTTGTTGTTGCTTAATTTTTGGTTAATTATAGTATGAATTATTGAATTATTTTGGAGTTAGATTGAGGAGTAATCCGTTTTAGATTACATTACATAATGATTTTCCTAATGCTTTTAGGAAATATATGGATTATGTAGTATGATTTGATATGTTGGAGTGATGTTAAATTGATTGTTAGGTTTTATTAGGAAATTTTGAATAAATTAGAGATTATTAGTAACCTTGTTACTTTATTAGTTAAAGTTGGTAGTATGTTTTTATGTGTAATTTTAGGTTGTTTTATAGTTCTTGACAAAATTACTAACTTTTATTTTTTGTTTTATTTTTTATTTTTGTAGATTCATATTATGTAGTGAACCACAAGTTTATTAGCTATTCAAGTGGGAAGTTCGAGACATTACATCCATTATACTTGCTATATTGGTATGAACTATAAACTTTATGGAGCTATATTTCTTTCTATTTATCCATTTGATAAAAGTTTCTTCATGATATTACAAGTTGTGTCTTGTTTAATTATAAATGATTACAATAATATGTTGAATGTTTGCATCATCATATGCCTAGATACCCGTTCAAGGCTTTCTCATTAGGAGAAAGTCTTGAATAGTCCCCGGTTGGGACTGTTCTTGAATGTTTACTCTTACTTAGGTGGTGAATGTAAGTCTTTTTTTCGATTTTAAGGAACATCTTTGTTGTCCATTTCTTCTCCATGTTCTCTGGGTACATATGTGGGTAAGTAATTATCTACATCTTGTACTTGGAGAACTGGGGGGGAAGTGCTGCCGGATTTTCCTTAAAATTGGAAAGTTGACATACATTCACTAGTGAGAGTAGACATTCAAGGATGGGTTAGGTTGGAGTGATAAGGACACTTTGGAAACATGCATTTGTTAACTATATGAATGGTATATTCACGGTGTGTACTTGAATTTTATTTATATAAGATATGTAGCAATTGTACATTATTGATAATATGTTGCTATATATGTTTAGAGACACTATACTAAATGGGAAAGGATCGTAGTTAGATGTATGGTAGACGTGATACAATGGATTTTTGGAATGGGGTTCAAGAGTTTTGCGAGACGACTTTATCTTATCAGCACAAAATTGGTGAGGAAGGCCTATACTGTCCTTGTGTTAATTGTAATAATGTGAAGGTGGTCAATAGTGTTGAAATCATTAGAGATCATGTACTTTGTCTTGATGTGATTCATATAGAGAAGAATATGTGTGATGCTCTTGTGGGAACACTTTTTAATATTTCAGGCAAAACAAAGGATGGAAAGGGTGCACGGTTAGATTTGGAAGAGATCGGGATTCGTCCGGAATTGTGGCCTCAAGACAAGGTTACAAAGGGGAAGGACAGAAAGGGAAAGGAACCGGAACAAGAAACTGTAAATGTTTCGAAAGAAGGAAAGGGGAAGAGCAAGGGAAAGGGAAAGGCCGCGGATGCTTCAAAGAGTAGAGATGAGGGTAAAGGCAAGGTTGAGAAGAAGTATTTACCATCGGCTTGCTACACATTGTCAAGGGTAGAAAAGCAGATGTTTTGTGCATGTCTTTACGGAATTAAGGTTCCATCTGGGTACGCATCTGACATGAAAAGATTGGTATCCTTAAGTGGAGAACTGAAGCTGACAAGTATGAAATCCCATGATTGTCACATGTTGATGCAAGTATTTCTACCGATTGCAATACGTGGTATTTTACCGAAGCACGTGAGGGAAGCTATTACAAGCCTATGTTCGTTTTTCAATACAATATGCAGCTAAGTGCTTGATTCTTGTACACTTAATTCTTTGAAAACGGATGTGGTTGTGAGTTTATGCAAATTTTAGATGTATTTCCCACCCTCATTTTTTGACATAATGGTGCATCTCATTCTTCATTTGGTGCGTGAGATTAAGTTGTGCGGTCCAGTTTTCTTGAGGTGGTGCTATCCTTTTGAAAGACACATGGGCACATTGAAAGATACAGTAAGGAATCCGGCTCATCCGGAAGGAAGCATGATTCAAGGGACCGTGAGTGAGGAGATTGGTAATTTTGTGGCCGATTATTTAGCCGTTGCAGAACCTATTGGTCTTCCTGCTTCTCGACATGAAGGGAGATTGGATGGTCATGGCACAATTGGGTCGAAACGAATGTCACCGGATCGATATCAGTTCTTACAAGCACACCTTTATGTGTTGCACCATGTTGCTGATGTTCACCCATATTTAGATGAGCACATGGCTAGTTTGCGTGTTGAATTTCCATCGAAAGGTGAAAGGGCACTAATGCAGTTGCATAATAAGAGGTTTGTGAGTTGTTTTAGTGAACGAGTGATGAGTCGCTTGGATGATAGTGTCACCGATACAGTAAGGTGGCTTGCTTATGGTCCTAGGGATGATGTTCTCTCATTTGAGGGATATGACATCAATGGGTACACTTTTTGGACAGAGGGTCGGGATTTGAAATCTACGTCGACCCAAAACAGTGGAGTAACGCTTGTGGCATCGTCAAGGGAGTTTGCAAGTGCTAAGGATAAATCACCTGTCGATGCAAAATTGTCATACTACGGTCGAATTCAAGAAATATGGGAGCTTGATTATTATAACTTTATGGTTGCTCTTTTCAAATGTAAGTGGGTTGATAATATTAGGCGTAATGTCAAGTATGATGACTTTACTCTTGTAGATCTTGGGCACTTGAATGATAGTGCGGAACCGTTCATCCTAGATTCTCAAGCTAAGCAAGTGTTCTATGTAACTGACCCACTCGATTCAAAATGGTCCATTGTGCTAGCTGGGAAAAGAAGAATCCTAGGCATTGGAGATGTTGAAGATGAGGAAGAATACGATGCATTTGATGATTCAGCACCTTTCACTATTCCTAGACCTATTGCATCAAATGACATAGACGACCAGACATGTTATATGCGGTCAGACCACAACGAGGAATATTAGAATGAGGTACTATAACATTTAATTTGAAATTGTAAGCAATTAAAAGTATTATTAAATTTAATCAGAAGTTAGGTAATTTTATGAATAGTTTGAGGGAAAATGTATGATATTGTTATCTTAGTTGCTAAATTTTCACAAATTCTTGTTAATGAATGAAGTATATCTCAAAATTGCCATATTATGATAGAATTTAATTTTTTTAGTGTTAACGGTACTAGAAAATAACAAGTTACGTCAAAATGCATCAAAAATGATAGAATTTAATATTTTATATGCTAACATGTATTATGACCTATATGTCAACATTTTTATCTCTTATGGACCTAATATCGTGTTATGTTTGTAATGCTAGGTGTTTATAACTCATGGAGGACAATTATGACCCACTAGTAGAGGATTTGGAGGATGATGATTATGGCTATGAGGATGAGGACAAGGACGAGCCATATGATGTCAACAAGGAGACTGATTTGGGTGAGGCAGAAGATCAGGAATAAGATGCTTTTGAGCGCAGGCTTGATGAATTTGAAATTTCAGCTGAATGTGCGCCTACTATTGATTCTACAATTGTTGAGATTGTTGGTGAGAACACTACTCCTCAAACTCAAAGCCAAGGACAGGAGCAATTGAACATAGGTGGTGGAGTTGGGGTAAAGGCACCAGCTAAGAGAAAGGGTAGGGGTCCGACAACAAGTTTTAAGAAGCCAACCAATGCCATGGTGTTGGAGTATGACAAAAGAGGCCGACCTACTAGCCAATGGATTCGAAAATATGCAAACCAAGTTGGCATATGTTCGGGCAAAACCCCCATTACACTTTCTTGGAAGCAAGTACCTCCAGGCTTGATTCAAACATTTTGGGATGATACCAGGGCAAGTGTTTTGTTCAAATGCACATTTACATGTATTACAAATAATTTCACCTAATGTTTGTTTGTAAATGGAAAATAATAATTACTTGTATTTGTGATTGCAGAAGCTGTTTAGTACTAATGATCCCCAGAATAGAAGGGTGTTTGATTCTTTACTAGCGGAGAGATTCAGAGGCTTCAAGACCCACTTGACCAGTGGATGGATTTATAAGAAAAAGAAACACAAGAAGAAAGCTTCCAAGGGAAATGATGGTGAAGGTGGAAATGAGGAAGATGTTGAGGAACAAGACCCACCGTGGAAAAAATGGCCAAGCGTAACGGAGGACGAGTGGAAAGACTTTGTTATTCAAAAAACTCGACCCAAAGCAATTGTAAGAACTACTAAATCTAATGAGAATTGTATAATATATTGACTCTTTTTGCAGTAATGATGCTAACATTACTATTTATGTAGGAAATTCGAGAGCAAAACAAGGCAAATTCATTGAAGAAGGAGTACCGCCATCGTACGGGGGCCAAGACATTTGGTGAATGGAGGAAAACTTGGAAGAAGGAGGGTATATACCCCACTTTGACTCAAGGGTCATCCGAAGAACCCTCCAACTCCACGATCACTACGTTGGTTAGTCGTGGTGGCGATTTCATTTGTTCTCTACATTCCTTTGATAAGGACACCGGAAAATGGGTCATCAAGGAACCGGAAAAAAAAGTGGCGGATAAACTTGTAAGCTATTTGAAACTTTAGCATAACTTTACCATACAAAAACATTATATGTATTCATGTTAACATTTTTTCTTATGCTACAGCTTGAGTACACTACAGAAGTTGTTGAAGGCAAGCTGGTCCCGACTATAAAGAAATACCCCTTCACCTTGGCTTTGGGAAAGCCCTACCATCCAGGCCGGGTAGTAGGTATGGGAGAGACGTTGCTAGGATAGGAGAAGGTGATGGGTTCAGAATACACAAAAATGGGAAGATCTCGAGCAAGTGTTAACTCACCGGAAGAATTGGATGCCAAGGTGGCATCCATCAAGGAACAAGTTCGCAATAAGTTAATAGGTGAATTCAATGCTTGGGCGAAGCAAATGAACTTACCCTTGTTGTTCCCCTTGACTACACCGGTCGACTCCAATAGTCACCCAAAAGGACAAGGAGAAGATGAGAGACATGGAGAAGAGGAGATACATGAGGTAGTTTTCTATCTATTAGTTTTGGCCTATCTAGTGAGTTACGTGATATCTAATGTGGCATTATTGATGATGGGATTACTCTTCTTTGGGAAGAAAAGGGTAGCTATGTGCAATGGCCACGTGCTTGGGTGAGGTTGATCAACGAGGAAATATTTATTTTGATGTTGTGCAAAATAACAAATCTGCATGCGTACTTACTAGCTCAAACCCCGGCCAAAAAATTTTGAACTCTAATTATCTTTGTTTTGATCAGATATCGAAAAAAAGTCAACCATCAAAGAGAAGTAAGGTGGAGAAGCCTAAAAGCGTTGATCAACCTACAAAGAAGATGAGTGAACAAGGGTCGAAGAGTGAACAAGTGTCAAAAAAGAATTCTTTGAAAGGTTCAGCCATGCAACCTACTCCACTTGTTGGAGACAATGTCCTTCAATCGCTCACTAAGGATTTAACTTTTCTACACAATCGTTTTAGTCATTTGCCTAGTGACGATCCCATTGAAATTGCACTTCCTAAGGCAATGTTCCATTAAGATGAGGATGCAAGTGCATGGTTAAACAAACAAGATGTGAAGGAATTTTTAAGAGGTTCATTGCTTAACATTTCTCTCATTCAAATATTCATGAGGTACGGGCACATGCCACTTAAATTAATTATGTTATTCATATTAGTGTTGTTTATCCTTCATATATATGTCAATTAATTTTTCATTTACATGCACGTAGAGCACTACGGGAGCACTTAAGTGACACTGATTCCCCTAGTAAGTTGGGTGGTTATACCCCGAACAGACATCCAAGACTAGAATCTTACACAACTCCCCCGAGGTGATGTATTATGTTAATCATAGTATTAGGGAATCAATGCGTGTGGGAGACAAGTTCATATTCGCCCCATGTTATGAGGAGTACGTTTAACCATGTGTAATTCAATTCTTTCTACATTTGAATTATTTGTTGTACCCTAATTATTGATTTGTTTGTGTATTGTGAATTTATGTAGGTTTCATTGGTTCCTCATGGTGATTTGTCATGCTAATAACACAATCTTTCACCTTGATTCAGCTCGATCAACAAAGAAGTACCTCGTGATGTATGTACTACAAAAGTAAATATAGCTACCTAGTGTTGATTATCTTAACCTAACTCATTTAGTAGTCAAACTAATCAAATTTGAATTTACTTTCATATAGTATTATGAAGAAGATACATGGTCGTGCTCCACGGAATCCTACATGGAAATCACCTATGGTAATGCCACATCATATTGTGATTATCTTAATAAACATTGCTAAAACAATTGTGGGTTTTATGTGACGTTTGATTCATTTGATTTGTTCCTATGCTAGTGCCCACAACAAGATAATGGAGTTGATTGTGGATTATACGTGATTAGATTCATGCTTGACATAGCGACTCATTGTACCAACACCATACATCTTGATGAGGTACGACCTTAAACTTTGACTTTACTCTCTTTCTGTGATTTCAAGGCTTATCCACCTATAACTAAGTATAATTGACATTTTATGAGAAAGAACTTGGTCATTTGTTTAAAAATGTAGAAAATGGGCAAGTAGAATTCATATAGGCCTTATTTAGGCTATTTTTGATGAATATAAGACATTAAACTTAGTACAATGTCCTTTTTCTGTGATTTCAAGGGTTAGCCACCTATAACTAAGTATAATTGACATGTTATGAGAAAGAACTTGGTCATTTGTTTAAAAATGTAGAAAATGGGCAAGTAGAAGTCAAATAAGCCTTATTTAGGATATTTTGGATGAAAATGCGACCTATAACTTAGTACAATGCCCTTTTTCTGTGATTTCAAGGCTTAGCCTCCAATAACTAATTATAATTGACATGTTATGAGAAAGAACTTGGTCATTTGTTTAAAAATGTAGAAAATGGGCAAGTAGAAGTCAAATAGGCCTTATTCAGGCTATTTTGGATGAAAATGCGACCTATAACTTAGTAAAATGCCCCTTTTCTGTGATTTCAAGTCTTAGACTCTTATAACTAAGTATAATTGACATTTTATGAGAAATAACTTGGTCATTTGTTTGAAAATGTAGAAAATGGGCAAGTAGAAGTCAAATAGGCCTTATTTAGGCTATTTTGGATGAAAATGCAACTTTAAACTTAGTAAAATGCCCTTTTTCTGTGATTTCAAGGCATAGCCGCCTATAACTAAGTATAATTGACATGTTATAAGAAAGAACTTTGTCATTTGTTTAAAAATGTAGAAAATGGGCAAGTAGAAGTCAAATAGGCCTTATTTAGGATATTTTGGATGAAAATGCGACCTATAACTTAGTAAAATACCCTTTTTCTGTGATTTCAAGTCTTAGACTCCTATAACTAAGTATAATTGACATTTTATGAGAAAGAACTTGGTCATTTGTTTAAAAATGTAGAAAATGGGCAAGTAGAAGTCAAATAGGCCTTATTTAGGCTATTTTGGAAGAAAATGCGACCTATAACTTAGTAAAATGCCCTTTTTCTGTGATTTCAAGGCATAGCCAGCTATAACTAAGTATAATTGACATGTTATGAGAAAGAACTTTGTCATTTGTTTAAAAATGTAGAAAATGGGCAAGTAGAAGTCTTTAGGCTATTTTGGATGAAAATGCGACCTATAACTTAGTAAAATGCCCTTTTTCTGTGATTTCAAGGCTTAGCATCCTATAACTAAGTATAAATGACATGTTATGAGAAAGAACTTGGTCAATTGTTTAAAAATGTTGAAAATGGGCAAGTAGAAGTCAAATAGGCCTTATTCAGGCTATTTTGGATGAAAATGCGACCTATAACTTAGTAAAATGCCCTTTTTCTGTGATTTCAAGTCTTAGACTCCAATAACTAAGTATAAGTGACATTTTATGAGAAAGAACTTGGTCATTTGTTTAAAAATGTAGAAAATGGGCAAGTAGAAGTCAAATAGGCCTTATTTAGGCTATTTTGGATGAAAATGCGACCTATAACTTAGTAAAATGCCCCTTTTCTGTGATTTCAAGTCTTAGACTCTTATAACTAAGTATAATTGACATTTTATGAGAAAGAACTTGGTCATTTGTTTGAAAATGTAGAAAATGGGCAAGTAGAAGTCAAATAGGCCTTATTTAGGCTATTTTGGATGAAAATGCGACCTTAAACTTAGTAAAATGCCCTTTTTCTGTGATTTCAAGGCATAGCCACCTATAACTAAGTATAATTGAAATTTTATGAGAAAGAACTTTGTCATTTGTTTAAAAATGCAGAAAATGGGCAAGTAGAAGTCAAATAGGCCTTATTTAGGCTATTTTGGATGAAAATGCGACCTATAACTAAATAAAATGCCCTTTTTCTGTGATTTCAAGGCTTAGTATCATATAACTAAGTATAATTTACATGTTATGAGAAAGAACTTAGTCATTTGTTTAAAAAATGCAGAAAATGGGCAAGTAGAAGTCAAATAGGCCTTATTTAGGCTATTTTGGATGAAAATGCGACCTATAACTTAGTAAAATACCCTCTTTCTGTGATTTCAAGTCTTAGACTCCTATAAATAAGTATAATTGACATTTTATGAGAAAGAACTTGGTCATTTGTTTAAAAATGTAGAAAATGGGCAAGTAGAAGTCAAATAGGCCTTATTTAGGCTATTTTGGATGAAAATGCGACCTTAAACTTAGTAAAATGCCCTTTTATGTGATTTCAAGGCATAGCCACCTATAACTAAGTATAATTGACATGTTATGAGAAAGAACTTTATCATTTGTTTAAAAATGTAGAAAATGGGCAAGTAGAAGTCAAATAGGCCTTATTTAGGCTATTTTGGATGAAAATGCGACCTATAACTTAGTAAAATGCCCTTTTTCTGTGATTTCAAGGCTTAGCATCCTATAACTAAGTATAAATGACATGTTATGAGAAAGAACTTGGTCATTTGTTTAAAAATATTGAAAATGGGCAAGTAGAAGTCAAATAGGCCTTATTCAGGCTATTTTGGATGAAAATGCGACCTATAACTTAGTACAATGCCCTTTTTCTGTGATTTCAAGGCTTAGCCTCCAATAACTAATTATAATTGACATGTTATGAGAAAGAACTTGGTCATTTGTTTAAAAATGTAGAAAATGGGCAAGTAGAAGTCAAATAGGCCTTATTCAGGCTATTTTGGATGAAAATGGGACCTATAACTTAGTAAAATGCCCCTTTTCTGTGATTTCAAGTCTTAGACTCTTATAACTAAGTATAATTGACATTTTATGAGAAAGAACTTGGTCATTTGTTTGAAAATGTAGAAAATGGGCAAGTAGAAGTCAAATAGGCCTTATTTAGGCTATTTTGGATGAAAATGCAACTTTAAACTTAGTAAAATGCCCTTTTTCTGTGATTTCAAGGCATAGCCACCTATAACTAAGTATAATTGACATGTTATGAGAAAGAACTTTGTCATTTGTTTAAAAATGTAGAAAATGGGCAAGTAGAAGTCAAATAGGCCTTATTTAGGATATTTTGGATGAAAATGCGACCTATAACTTAGTAAAATACCCTTTTTCTGTGATTTCAAGTCTTAGACTCCTATAACTAAGTATAATTGACATTTTATGAGAAAGAACTTGGTCATTTGTTTAAAAATGTAGAAAATGGGCAAGTAGAAGTCAAATAGGCCTTATTTAGGCTATTTTGGAAGAAAATGCGACCTATAACTTAGTAAAATGCCCTTTTTCTGTGATTTCAAGGCATAGCCAGCTATAACTAAGTATAATTGACATGTTATGAGAAAGAACTTTGTCATTTGTTTAAAAATGTAGAAAATGGGCAAGTAGAAGTCAAATAGGCCTTATTTAGGCTATTTTAGATGAAAATGCGACCTATAACTTAGTAAAATGCCCTTTTTCTGTGATTTCAAGGCTTAGCATCCTATAACTAAGTATAAATGACATGTTATGAGAAAGAACTTGGTCATTTGTTTAAAAATGTTGAAAATGGGCAAGTAGAAGTCAAATAGGCCTTATTCAGGCTATTTTGGATGAAAATGCGACCTATAACTTAGTAAAATGCCCTTTTTCTGTGATTTCAAGTCTTAGACTCCAATAACTAAGTATAAGTGACATTTTATGAGAAAGAACTTGGTCATTTGTTTAAAAATGTAGAAAATGGGCAAGTAGAAGTCAAATAGGCCTTATTTAGGCCATTTTGGATGAAAATGCGACCTATAACTTAGTAAAATGCCCTTTTTCTGTGATTTCAAGTCTTAGACTCCTATAACTAAGTATAGTTGACATTTTATGAGAAAGAACTTGGTCATTTGTTTAAAAATGTAGAAAATGGGCAAGTAGAAGTCAAATAGGCCTTATTTAGGCTATTTTGGATGAAAATACGACTTTAAACTTAGTAAAATGCTCTTTTTCTGTGATTTCAAGGCATAGCCACCTATAACTAAGTATAATTGAAATTTTATGAGAAAGAACTTTGTCATTTGTTTAAAAATGCAGAAAATGGGCAAGTAGAAGTCAAATAGGCCTTATTTAGGCTATTTTGGATGAAAATGCGACCTATAACTAAATAAAATGCCCTTTTTCTGTGATTTCAAGGCTTAGTATCATATAACTAAGTATAATTTACATGTTATGAGAAAGAACTTAGTCATTTGTTTAAAAAATGTAGAAAATGGGCAAGTAGAAGTCAAATAGGCCTTATTTAGGCTATTTTGGATGAAAATGCGACCTATAACTTAGTAAAATACCCTCTTTCTGTGATTTCAAGTCTTAGACTCCTATAAATAAGTATAATTGACATTTTATGAGAAAGAACTTGGTCATTTGTTTAAAAATGTAGAAAATGGGCAAGTAGAAGTCAAATAGGCCTTATTTAGGCTATTTTGGATGAAAATGCGACCTTAAACTTAGTAAAATGCCCTTTTATGTGATTTCAAGGCATAGCCACCTATAACTAAGTATAATTGACATGTTATGAGAAAGAAATTTATCATTTGTTTAAAAATGTAGAAAATGGGCAAGTAGAAGTCAAATAGGCCTTATTTAGGCTATTTTGGATGAAAATGCGACCTATAACTTAGTAAAATACCCTTTTTCTGTGATTTCAAGTCTTAGACTCCTATAACTAAGTATAGTTGACATTTTATGAGAAAGAACTTGGTCATTTGTTTAAAAATGTAGAAAATGGGCAAGTAGAAGTCAATTAGGTATTATTTAGGCTATTTTGGATGAAAATGCGACCTATAGCTTAGTAAAATGCCCTTTTTCTGTAATTTCAAGGCATAGCCACCTATAACTAAGTAAAATTGACATGTTATGAGAAAGAACTTTTTCATTTGTTTAAAAATGTAGAAAATGGGCAAGTCGAAGTCAAATAGGCCTTATTTAGGCTATTTTGGATGAAAATGCGGCCTATAACTTAGTAAAATGCCCTTTTTCTGTGATTTCAAGGCTTAGCATCCTATAAATAAGTATATTTTACATGTTATGAGAAAGAACTTGGTCATTTGTTTAAAATGTAGAAAATGAGCAAGTAGAAGTCAAATAGGCCTTATTTAGGCTATTTTGGATGAAAATGCGACCTATAACTTAGTAAAATGCCCTTTTTCTGTGATTTCAAGTCATAGACTCCTATAACTAAGTATAATTGACATGTTATGAGAAAGAACTTTGTCATTTGTTTAAAAATGTTGAAAATGGGCAAGTAGAAGTCAAATAGGCCTTATTTAGGCTATTTTGGATGAAAATGCGACTTTAAACTTAGTAAAATGCCCTTTTTCTGTGATTTCAAGGCATAGCCACCTATAACTAAGTATAATTGACATGTTATGAGAAAGAACTTTGTCATTTGTTTAAAAATGTAGAAAATGGGCAAGTAGAAGTCAAATAGGACTTATTTAGGCTATTTTGGATGAAAATGCGACCTATGACTAAATAAAATGCCCCTTTTCTGTGATTTCAAGGCTTAGCATCCTATAACTAAGAATAATTTACATAGTATAAGAAAGAACTTAGTTATTTGTTTAAAAATGTAGAAAATGGGCAAGTAGAAGTCGAATAGGCCTTATTTAGGCTATTTTGGATGAAAATGCGACCTATAACTTAGTAAAATACCGTTTTTCTATGATTTCAAGTCTTAGACTCCTATAAATAAGTATAATTGACATTTTATGAGAAAGAACTTGGTCATTTGTTTAAAAATGTAGAAAATGGGCAAGTAGAAGTCAAATAGGCCTTATTTAGGCTATTTTGGATGAAAATGCGACCTTAAACTTAGTAAAATGCCCTTTTCTGTGATTTCAATGTATAGCCACCTATAACTAAGTGTAATTGACATGTTATGAGAAAGAACTTTATCATTTGTTTAAAAATGTAGAGAATGGGCAAGTAGAAGTCAAATAGGCCTTATTTAGGCTATTTTGGATGAAAATGCGACCTATAACTTAGTAAAATGCCCTTTTTCTGTGATTTCAAGGCTTAGAATCCTATAACTAAGTATAATTGACATGTTATGAGAAAGAACTTGGTCATTTGTTTAAAAATGTAAAAAATGGGCAAGTAGAAGTCAAATAGGCCTTATTTAGGCTATTTTGGATGAAAATGCGACCTATAACTTAGTAAAATGCCCCTTTTCTGTGATTTCAAGTCTTAGACTCTTATAACTAAGTATAATTGACATTTAATGAGAAATAACTTGGTCATTTGTTTGAAAATGTAGAAAATGGGCAAGTAGAAGTCAAATAGGCCTTATTTAGGCTATTTTGGATGAAAATGCGACTTTAAACTTAGTAAAATGCCCTTTTTCTGTGATTTCAAGGCATAGCCACCTATAACTAAGTATAATTGACATGTTATGAGAAAGAACTTTGTCATTTGTTTAAAAATGTAGAAAATGGGCAAGTAGAAGTCAAATAGGCCTTATTTATGCTATTTTGGATGAAAATGCGACCTATAACTAAATAAAATGCCCCTTTTCTGTGATTTCAAGGCTTAGCATCCTATAACTAAGTAAAATTTACATGTTATGAGAAAGAACTTATTTATTTGTTAAAAATGTAGAAAATGGGCAAGTAGAAGTCAAATAGGCCTTATTTAGGCTATTTTGGATGAAAATGCGACCCATAACTTAGTAAAATACCCTTTTTCTGTGATTTCAAGTCTTAGACTCCTATAAATAAGTATAGTTGACATTTTATGAGAAAGAACTTGGTCATTTGTTTAAAAATGTAGAAAATGGGCAAGTAGAAGTCAAATAGGCCTTATATAGGCTATTTTGGATGAAAATGCGACCTATAACTTAGAAAATACCCTCTTTCTGTGATTTCAAGTCTTAGACTCCTATAAATAAGTATAATTGACATTTTATGAGAAAGAACTTAGTCATTTGTTTAAAAATGTAGAAAATGGGCAAGTAGAAGTCAAATAGGCCTTATTTAGGCTATTTTGGATGAAAATGCGACCTTAAACTTAGTAAAATGCCCTTTTATGTGATTTCAAGGCATAGCCACCTATAACTAAGTATAATTGACATGTTATGAGAAAGAACTTTATCATTTGTTTAAAAATGTAGAAAATGGGCAAGTAGAAGTCAAATAGGCCTTATTTAGGCTATTTTGGATGAAAATGCGACCTATAACTTAGTAAAATACCCTTTTTCTGTGATTTCAAGTCTTAGACTCCTATAACTAAGTATATTTGACATTTTATGAGAAAGAACTTGGTCATTTGTTTAAAAATGTAGAAAATGGGCAAGTAGAAGTCAAATAGGCCTTATTTAGGCTATTTTGGATGAAAATGCGATCTTAAACTTAGTAAAATGCCCTTTTCTGTGATTTCAAGGCTTAGACTCCTATAACTAAGTATAATTGAATGATATGAGAAAGAAATTGGTCATTTGTTTAAAAATGTAAAAAGTGGGCGAGTAGAAGTCAAATAGCCCTGTTTTAGGCTATTTTGGATGAAAATGCGACCTATAACTTAGTAAAATGCCCTTTTTCTGTGATTTCAAGGCTTTGCATCCTATAAATAAGTATAATTTACATGTTATGAGAAAGAACTTGGTCATTTGTTTAAAAATGTAGAAAATGGGCAAGTAGAAGTCAAATAGGCCTTATTTAGGCTATTTTGGATGAAAATGCGACCTATAACTTAGTAATATACCCTTTTTCTGTGATTTCAAGTCTTAGACTCCTATAACTAAGTATAATTGACATTTTATGAGAAAGAACTTGGTCATATATTTAAAAATGTAGAAAATGGGCAAGTAGAAGTCAAATAGGCCTTATTTAGGCTATTTTGGATGAAAATGCGACCTATAAATTAGTAAAATGCCCTTTTTCTGTGATTACAAGTCTTAGACTCCTATAACTAAGTATAGTTGACATTTTATGAGAAATAACTTGGTCATTTGTTTAAAAATGTAGAAAATGGGCAAGTAGAAGTCAAATAGGCCTTATTTAGGCTATTTTGGATGAAAATGCGACTTTAAACTTAGTAAAATGCCCTTTTTCTGTGATTTCAAGGCATAGAAACATATAACTAAGTATAATTGACATGTTATGAGAAATAACTTTGTCATTTGTTTAAAAATGTAGAAAATGGGCAAGTAGAAGTCAAATAGGCCTTATTTAGGCTATTTTGGATGAAAATGCGGCCTATAACTAAATAAAATGCCCCTTTTCTGTGATTTCAAGGCTTAGCATCCTATAACTAAGTATAATATACATGTTATGAGAAAGAACTTTCTTATTTGTTTAAAAATGTAGAAAATGGGCAAGTAGAAGTCAAATAGGCCTTATATAGGCTATTTTGGATGAAAATGCGACCTATAACTTAGTAAAATACCCTCTTTCTGTGATTTCAAGTATTAGACTCCTATAAATAAGTATAATTGACATTTTATGAGAAAGAACTTGGTCATTTGTATAAAAATGTAAAAAGTGCGCAAGTAGAAGTCAAATAGGCCTTATTTAGGCTATTTTGGATGAAAATGCGACCTATAAATTAGTAAAATGCCCTTTTTCTGTGATTTCAAGTCTTAGACTCCTATAACTAAGTATAATTGACATTTTATGAGAAAGAACTTGGTCATTTGTTTAAAAATGTAGAAAATGGGCAAGTAGAAGTCAAATAGGCCTTATTTAGGCTATTTTGGATGAAAATGCGACCTATAACTTAGTAATATACCCTTTTTCTGTGATTTCAAGTCTTAGACTCCTATAACTAAGTATAATTGACATTTTATGAGAAAGAACTTGGTCATATATTTAAAAATGTAGAAAATGGGCAAGTAGAAGTCAAATAGGCCTTATTTAGGCTATTTTGGATGAAAATGCGACCTATAAATTAGTAAAATGCCCTTTTTCTGTGATTACAAGTCTTAGACTCCTATAACTAAGTATAGTTGACATTTTATGAGAAATAACTTGGTCATTTGTTTAAAAATGTAGAAAATGGGCAAGTAGAAGTCAAATAGGCCTTATTTAGGCTATTTTGGATGAAAATGCGACTTTAAACTTAGTAAAATGCCCTTTTTCTGTGATTTCAAGGCATAGAAACATATAACTAAGTATAATTGACATGTTATGAGAAATAACTTTGTCATTTGTTTAAAAATGTAGAAAATGGGCAAGTAGAAGTCAAATAGGCCTTATTTAGGCTATTTTGGATGAAAATGCGGCCTATAACTAAATAAAATGCCCCTTTTCTGTGATTTCAAGGCTTAGCATCCTATAACTAAGTATAATATACATGTTATGAGAAAGAACTTTCTTATTTGTTTAAAAATGTAGAAAATGGGCAAGTAGAAGTCAAATAGGCCTTATATAGGCTATTTTGGATGAAAATGCGACCTATAACTTAGTAAAATACCCTCTTTCTGTGATTTCAAGTATTAGACTCCTATAAATAAGTATAATTGACATTTTATGAGAAAGAACTTGGTCATTTGTATAAAAATGTAAAAAGTGCGCAAGTAGAAGTCAAATAGGCCTTATTTAGGCTATTTTGGATGAAAATGCGACCTATAAATTAGTAAAATGCCCTTTTTCTGTGATTTCAAGTCTTAGACTCCTATAACTAAGTATAATTGACATTTTATGAGAAAGAACTTGGTCATTTGTTTAAAAATGTAGAAAATGGGCAAGTAGAAGTCAAATAGGCCTTATTTAGGCTATTTTGGATGAAAATGCGACCTATAACTTAGTAATATACCCTTTTTCTGTGATTTCAAGTCTTAGACTCCTATAACTAAGTATAATTGACATTTTATGAGAAAGAACTTGGTCATATATTTAAAAATGTAGAAAATGGGCAAGTAGAAGTCAAATAGGCCTTATTTAGGCTATTTTGGATGAAAATGCGACCTATAAATTAGTAAAATGCCCTTTTTCTGTGATTTCAAGTCTTAGACTCCTATAACTAAGTATAGTTGACATTTTATGAGAAATAACTTGGTCATTTGTTTAAAAATGTAGAAAATGGGCAATTAGAAGTCAAATAGGCCTTATTTAGGCTATTTTGGATGAAAATGCGACTTTAAACTTAGTAAAATGCCCTTTTTCTGTGATTTCAAGGCATAGAAACATATAACTAAGTATAATTGACATGTTATGAGAAATAACTTTGTCATTTGTTTAAAAATGTAGAAAATGGGCAAGTAGAAGTCAAATAGGCCTTATTTAGGCTATTTTGGATGAAAATGCGACCTATTACTAAATCAAATGCCCCTTTTCTGTGATTTCAAGGCTTAGCATCCTATAACTAAGTATAATTTACATGTTATGAGAAAGAACTTAGTTATTTGTTTAAAATTGTAGAAAATGGGCAAGTAGAAGTCAAATAGGCCTTATTTAGGCTATTTGGGATGAAAATGCGACCTATAACTTAGTAAAATACCCTTTTTCTGTGATTTCAAGTCTTAGACTCCTATAAAAAAGTATAATTGACATTTTATGAGAAAGAACTTGGTCATTTGTTTAAAAATGTAGAAAATGGGCAAGTAGAAGTCAAATAGGCCTTATTTAGGCTATTTTGGATGAAAATGCGACCTTAAACTTAGTAAAATGCCCTTTTCTGTGATTTCAATGCATAGCCACCTATAACTATGTATAATTGACATGTTATGAGAAAGAACTTTATCATTTGTTTAAAAATGTAGAAAATGGGCAAGTAGAAGTCAAATAGGCCTTATTTAGGCTATTTTGGATGAAAATGCGACCTATAACTTAGTAAAATGCCCTTTTTCTGTGATTTCAAGTCTTAGACTCCTATAACTAAGTATAATTGACATTTTATGAGAAATAAATTGGTCATTTGTTTGAAAATGTAGAAAATGGGCAAGTAGAAGTCAAATAGGCCTTATTTAGGCTATTTTGGATGAAAATGCGACTTTAAACTTAGTAAAATGCCCTTTTTCTGTGATTTCAAGGTATAGCCACCTATAACTAAGTATAATTGACATGTTATGAGAAAGAACTTTGTCATTTGTTTAAAAATGTAGAAAATGGGCAAGTAGAAGTCAAATAGGCCTTATTTAGGCTATTTTGGATGAAAATGCGACCTATAACTAAATAAAATGCCCCTTTTCTGTGATTTCAAGGCTTAGCATCCTATTACTATGTATAATTTACATGTTATGAGAAAGAACTTAGTTATTTGTTTAAAAATGTAGAAAATGGGCAAGTAGAAGTCAAATAGGCCTTATTTAGGCTATTTTGGATGAAAATGCGACTTTAAACTTAGTAAAATGCCCTTTTTCTGTGATTTCAAGGCATAGCCACCTATAACTAAGTATAATTGACATGTTATGAGAAAGAACTTTGTCATTTGTTTAAAAATGTAGAAAATGGGCAAGTAGAAGTCAAATAGGCCTTATTTAGGTTATTTTGGATGAAAATGCGACCTATAACTTAGTAAAATGCCCTTTTTCTGTGATTTCAAGGCTTAGAATCCTATAAATAAGTATAATTGACATGTTATGAGAAAGAACTTGGTCATTTGTTTAAAAATGTAAAAAATGGGCAAGTAGAAGTCAAATAGGCCTTATTTAGGCTATTTTGGATGAAAATGCGACCTATAACTTAGTAAAATGCCCCTTTTCTGTGATTTCAAGTCTTAGACTCCTATAAATAAGTATATTTGACATTTTATGAGAAAGAACTTGGTCATTTGTTTAAAAATATAGAAAATGGGCAAGTAGAAGTCAAATAGGCCTTATTAAGGCTATTTTGGATGAAAATGCGACCTTAAACTTAGTAAAATGCCCTTTTTCTGTGATTTCAAGGCATAGCCACCTATAACTAAGTATAATTGACATGTTATGAGAAAGAACTTTGTCATTTGTTTAAAAATGTAGAAAATGGGCAAGTAGAAGTCAAATAGGCCTTATTTAGGCTATTTTGGATGAAAATGCGATCTATAACTTAGTAAAATACCCTTTTTCTGTGATTTCAAGTCTTAGACTCCTATAACTAAGTATAATTGACATTTTATGAGAAATAAATTGGTCATTTGTTTAAAAATGTAGAAAATGGGCAAGTAGAAGTCAAATAGGCCTTATTTAGGCTATTTTGGATGAAAATGCGACCTATAACTTAGTAAAATGCCCTTTTTCTGTGATTTCAAGTCTTAGACTCCTATAACTAAGTATAGTTGACATTTTATGAGAACGAACTTGGTCATTTGTTTAAAAATGTAGAAAATGGGCAAGTAGAAGTCAAATAGGCCTTATTTAGGCTATTTTGGATGAAAATGCGACCTATAACTTAATAAAATGCCCTTTTTCTGTGATTTCAAGGCTTAGCATCCTATAACTAATTATAATTTACATGTTATGAGAAAAAACTTGGTCATTTGTTAAAAAATGTAGAAAATGGGCAAGTAGAAGTCAAATAGGCCTGATTTAGGCTATTTTGGATGAAAATGCGACCTATAACTTAGTAAAATACCCTTTTTCTGTGATTTCAAGTCTTAGACTCCTATAACTAAGTATAATTGACATTTTATGAGAAAGAACTTGGTCATTTGTTTAAAAATGTAGAAAATGGGCAAGTAGAAGTCAAATAGGCCTTATTTAGGCTATTTTGGATGAAAATGCGACCTATAACTTAGTAAAATGCCCTTTTTCTGTGATTTCAAGTCTTAGACTCCTATAACTAAGTATAGTTGACATTTTATGAGAACGAACTTGGTCATTTGTTTAAAAATGTAGAAAATGGGCAAGTAGAAGTCAAATAGGCCTTATTTAGGCTATTTTGGATGAAAATGCGACCTATAACTTAATAAAATGCCCTTTTTCTGTGATTTCATGGCTTAGCATCCTATAACTAATTATAATTTACATGTTATGAGAAAAAACTTGGTCATTTGTTAAAAAATGTAGAAAATGGGCAAGTAGAAGTCAAATAGGCCTGATTTAGGCTATTTTAGATGAAAATGCGACCTATAACTTAGTAAAATACCCTTTTTCTGTGATTTCAAGTCTTAGACTCCTATAACTAAGTATAATTGACATTTTATGAGAAAGAACTTGGTCATTTGTTTAAAAATGTAAAAAGTAGGCAAGTAGAAGTCAAATAGGCCTTATTTAGGCTATTTTGGATGAAAATGCGACCTTAAACTTAGTAAAATGCCCTTTTTCTGTGATTTCATGTCTTAGACTCCTATAAATAAGTATAATTGACATTTTATGAGAAAGAAATTGGTCATTTGTTTAAAAATGTAGAAAATGGGCAAGTAGAAGTTAAATAGGCCTTATTTAGGCTATTTTGGATGAAAATGCGACCTTAAACTTAGTAAAATGCCCTTTTCTGTGATTTCAAGGCATAGACACCTATAACTAAGTATAATTGACATGTTATGAGAAAGAACTTGGTCATTTTTTTAAAATGTAGAAAATAGGCAAGTAGAAGTCAAATAGGCCTTATTTAGGCTATTTTGGATGAAAATGCGACCTTAAACATAGTAAAATGCCCTTTTTCTGTGATTTCAAGGCTTAGACTCCTATAACTAAGTATAATTGGATGCTATGAGAAAGAACATGGTCATTTGTTAAAAAATGTAAAAAATGGACAAGTAGAAGTCAAATAGGCCTTATTTAGCCTATTTTGGATGAAAATGCGACCTATAACTTAGTAAAATGCCCTTTTTCTGTGATTTCAACTCATAGACTCCTATAACTAAGTATAATTGACATTTTTTGAGAAATAACTTGGTCATTTGTTTAAAAATGTGGAACATGGGCAAGTAGAAGTCAAATAGGCCTTATTTAGGCTATTTTGGATGAAAATGCGACCTATAACTTAGTAAAATACCCTTTTTCTGTGATTTCAAGGCTTATCATCCTATAACTAAGTATAATTTAAATTTTTTGAGAAAGAACTTGGTCATTTGTTTAAAAATGTAGTAAATGGGCAAGTAGAAGTCAAATAGGCCTGATTTAGGCTATTTTGGATGAAAATGTGACCTATAACTTAGTAAAATACCCTTTTTCTGTGATTTCAAGTCTTAGTCTCCTATAAATAAGTATAATTGACATTTTATGAGAAAGAACTTGGTCATTTGTTTAAAAATGTAGAAAATGGGCAAGTAGAAGTCAAATAGGCCTTATTTAGGCTATTTTGGATGAAAATGCGACCTTAAACTTAGTAAAATGCCCTTTTCTGTGATTTCAATGCATAGCCACCTATAACTAAGTATAATTGACATGTTATGAGAAAGAACTTTATCATTTGTTTAAAAATGTAGAAAATGGGCAAGTAGAAGTCAAATAGGCCTTATTTAGGCTATTTTGGATGAAAATGCGACCTATAACTTAGCAAAATGCCCTTTTTCTGTGATTTCAAGGCATAGCCACCTATAACTAAGAAAAATTGACATGTTATGAGAAAGAACTTTTTCATTTGTTTAAAAATGTAGAAAATGGGCAAGTCGAAGTCAAATAGGCCTTATTTAGGCTATTTTGGATGAAAATGCGACCTATAACTTAGTAAAATGCCCTTTTTCTGTGATTTCAAGGCTTAGCATCCTATAACTAAGTATATTTTACATGTTATGAGAAATTACTTGGTCATTTGTTTAAAATGTAGAAAATGAGCAAGTAGAAGTCAAATAGGCCTTATTTAGGCTATTTTGGATGAAAATGCGACCTATAACTTAGTAAAATGCCCTTTTTCTGTGATTTCAAGTCATAAACTCCTATAACTAAGTATAATTGACTTGTTATGAGAAAGAACTTTGTCATTTGTTTAAAAATGTTGAAAATGGGCAAGTAGAAGTCAAATAGGCCTTATTTAGGCTATTTTGGATGAAAATGCGACCTATAACTAAATAAAATGCCCCTTTTCTGTGATTTCAAGGCTTAGCATCCTATAACTAAGTATAATTTACATGTTATAAGAAAGAACTTAGTTATTTGTTTAAAAATGTAGAAAATGGGCAAGTAGAAGTCAAGTAGGCCTTATTTAGGTTATTTTGGATGAAAATGCGACCTATAACTTAGTAAAATACCCTTTTTCTGTGATTTCAAGTCTTAGACTCCTATAAATAAGTATAATTGACATTTTATGAGAAAGAACTTGGTCATTTGTTTGAAATTGTAGAAAATGGGCAAGTAGAAGTCAAATAGGCCTTATTTAGGCTATTTTGGATGAAAATGCAACCATAAACTTAGTAAAATGCCTTTTTATGTGATTTCAAGGCTTAGAATCCTATAACTAAGTAAAATTTATAGGTTATGAGAAAGAACTTGGTCACTTGTTTAAAAATGTAGAAAATGGGCAAGTAGAAGTCAAATAGGCCTTATTTAGCCTATTTTGGATGAAAATGCGACCTATAACTTAGTAAAATGCCTTTTTATGTGATTTCAAGGCTTAGAATCCTATAACTAAGTATAATTTATAGGTTATGAGAAAGAACTTGGTCATTTGTTTAAAAATGTAAAAAATGGGCAAGTAGAAGTCAAATAGGCCTTATTTTGGCTATTTTGGATGAAAATGCGACCTTAAACTTAGTAAAATGCCCTTTATATGTGATTTCAAAGCATAGCCACCTATAACTAAGTATAATTGACATGTTATAAGAAAGACCTTTGTCATTTGTTTAAAAATGTAGAAAATGGGCAAGTAGAAGTCAAATAGGCCTTATGTAGGCTATTTTTTGATGAAAATGCGACCTATAACTTAGTAAAATGCCTTTTTCTGTGATTTCAAGGCTTAGAATCCTATAACTAAGTATAATTGACTTGTTATGAGAAAGAACTTTGTAATTTGTTTAAAAATGTAAAAAATGGGCAAGTAGAAGTCAAATAGGCCTTATTTAGGCTATTTTGGATGAAAATGCGACCTATAACTTAGTAAAATGCCCTTTATCTGTGATTTCAAGTCTTAGGCTCCTATAACTAAGTATAATTGACATTTTATGAGAAGGAACTTGGTCATTTGTTTAAAAATGTAGAAAATGGGCAAGTAGAAGTCAAATAGACCTTATTTAGGCTATTTTGGATGAAAATGCGACCTTAAACTTAGTAAAATGCCTTTTTCTGTGATTTCAAGGCATAGCCACCTATAACTAAGTATAATTGACATTTTATGCGAAAGAACTTCGTCATTTTTTTAAAAATGTAGAAAGTAGAAGTCAAATAGGTCTTATTTAGGCTATTTTGGATGAAAATGCGACCTATAACTTAGTAAAATGCCTTTTTTCTGTGATTTCAAGGCTTAGCATCCTATAAATAAGTAAAATTGACATGTTATGAGAAAGAACTTGGTCATTTGTTTGAAAATGTAGAAAATGGGCAAGTAGAAGTCAAATAGACTTTATTTAGGCTATTTTGGATGAAAATGCAACCATAAACTTAGTAAAATGCCCTTTATATGTGATTTCAAGGCTTAGACTCCTATAACTAAGTAAAATTTATAGGTTATGAGAAATAACTTGGTCACTTGTTTAAAAATGTAGAAAATGGGCAAGTAGAAGTCAAATAGGCCTTATTTAGCCTATTTTGGATGAAAATGCGACCTATAACTTAGTAAAATGCCTTTTTATGTGATTTCAAGGCTTAGAATCCTATAACTAAGTAAAATTTATAGGTTATGAGAAAGAACTTGGTCATTTGTTTAAAAATGTAAAAAATGGGCAAGTAGAAGTCAAATAGGCCTTATTTAGGCTATTTTGGATGAAAATGCGACCTTAAACTTAGTAAAATGCCTTTTTATGTGATTTCAAGGCATATCCACCTATAACTAAGTATAATTGACATATTATGAGAAAGAACTTGGTCATTTGTTTAAAAATGTAGAAAATGGGCAAGTAGAAGTCAAATAGGCCTTATTTAGCCTATTTTGGATGAAAATGCGACCTATAACTTAGTAAAATGCCTTTTTAAGTGATTTCAAGGCTTTGAATCCTATAACTAAGTATAATTTATAGGTTATGAGAAAGAACTTGGTCATTTGTTTAAAAATGTAAAAAATGGGCAAGTAGAAGTCAAATAGGCCTTATTTAGGCTATTTTGGATGAAAATGCGACCTTAAACTTAGTAAAATGCCCTTTATATGTGATTTCAAAGCATAGCCACCTATAACTAAGTATAATTGACATGTTATAAGAAAGAACTTTGTCATTTGTTTAAAAATGTAGAAAATGGGCAAGTAGAAGTCAAATAGGCCTTATTTAGGCTATTTTGGATGAAAATGCGACCTATAACTTAGTAAAACGCTTTTTCTGTGATTTCAAGTCTTAAAATCCTATAACTAAGTATAATTTATAGGTTTAGAGAAAGAACTTGGTAATTTGTTTAAAAATGTAAAAAATGGGCAAGTAGAAGTCAAATAGGCCTTATTTAGGCTATTTTGGATGAAAATGCGACCTTAAACTTAGTAAAATGCCCTTTATATGTGATTTCAAAGCATAGAAACCTATAACTAAGTATAATTGACATGTTATAAGAAAGAAGTTTGTCATTTATTTAAAAATGTAGAAAATGGGCAAGTAGAAGTCAAATAGGCCTTATTTAGGCTATTTTGGATGAAAATGCGACCTATAACTTAGTAAAATGCCTTTTTTCTGTGATTTCAAGGCTTAGCATCCTATAACTAAGTATAATTGACATGTTATGAGAAAAAACTTGGTCATTTGTTTAAAAATGTAGAAAATGGGCAAGTAGAAGTCAAATAGGCCTTATTTAGGCTATTTTCGATGAAATTGCGACCTATAGCTTAGTAAAATGCCCTTTTTCTGTGATTTCAAGGCTTAGCATCCTATAACTAAGTATAATTGACATGTTATGAGAAAGAAATTGGTCATTTATTTAAAAATGTAGAAAATGGGCAAGTAGAAGTCAAATAGGCCTTATTTAGGCTATTTTGGATGAAAATGCGACCTTAAACTTAGTAAAATGCCCTTTTTCTTTGATTTCAAGGCTTAGACTCCTATAACTAAGTATAATTGAATGTTATGAGAAATAACTTGGTCATTTGTTTAAAAATGTAAAAAATGGGCAAGTAGAAGTCAAATAGGCCTTATTAAGGCTATTTTGAATGAAAATGCGACCTTAAACTTAGTAAAATGCCCTTTTTCTGTGATTTTAAGGCATAGCCACCTATAACTAAGTATAATTGACATTTTAAGAGAAAGAACTTTGTCATTTGTTTAAAAGTGTAGAAAATGGGCAAGTAGAAATCAAATAGGCCTTATTTAGGCTATTTTGGATGAAAATGCGACCTATAACTTAGTAAAATGCCCTTTTTCTGTGATTTCAAGTCTTAGAATCCCATAAATAAGTTTAATTTATAGGTTATGAGAAAGAACTTGGTCATTTGTTGAAAAATGTAAAAAATGGGCAAGTAGAAGTCAAATAGGCCTTATTTAGGCTATTTTGGATGAAAATGCGACCTTAAACTTAGTAAAATGCCATTTATCTGTGATTTCAAGGAATAGCCACCTATAACTAAGTATAATTGACATGTTATAAGAAAGAACTTTGTCATTTGTTTAAAAATGTAGAAAATGGGCAAGTAGAAGTCAAATAGGCCTTATTTAGGCTATTTTGGATGAAAATGCGACTTATAACTTAGTAAAATGCCCTTTTTCTGTGATTTCAAGGCTTAGCATCCTATAACTAAGTTTAATTGACATGTTATGAGAAAAAACTTGGTCATTTGTTTAAAAATGTAGAAAATGGGCAAGTAGAAGTCAAATAGGCCTTATTTAGGCTATTTTTGATGAAATTGCGACCTATAGCTTAGTAAAAAATGCCCTTTTTCTGTGATTTCAAGGCTTAGCATCCTATAACTATGTATAATTGACATGTTATGAGAAATAACTTGGTCATTTGTTTAAAAATGTAGAAAATGGGCAAGTAGAAGTCAAATAGGCCTTATTTAGGCTATTTTGGATGAAAATGCGACCTTAAACTTAGTAAAATGCCATTTTTCTTTGATTTCAAGGCTTAGACTCCTATAACTAAGTATAATTGAATGCTAAGAGAAATAACTTGGTCATTTGTTTAAAAATGTAAAAAAATGGGCAAGTAGAAGTCAAATAGGCCTTATTTAGGCTATTTTGAATGAAAATGCGACCTTAAACTTAGTAAAATGCCCTTTTTCTGTGATTTCAAGGCATAGCCACCTAAAAATAAGTATAATTAACATGTTATGAGAAAGAACTTTGTCATTTGTTTAAAAATGTAGAAAATGGGCAAGTAGAAATCAAATAGGCCTTATTTAGGCTATTTTAGATGAAAATGCGACCTATAACTTAGTAAAATGCCCTTTTTCTGTGATTTCAAGTCTTAGGCTCCTATAACTAAGTATAAGTGACATTTTATGAGAAAGAACTTGGTAATTTGTTTAAAAATGTAGAAAATGGGCAAGTAGAAGTCAAATAAGCCTTATTTAGGCTATTTTGGATGAAAATGCGACCTTAAACTTAGTAAAATGCCCTTTTTCCGTGATTTAAAGGCATAGCCACCTATAACTAAGTATAATTGACATGTTATGAAAAAGAACTTTGTTATTTGTTTAAAAATGTAGAAAATGGGAAAGTAGAAGTCAAATAGGTCTTATTTAGGCTATTTTGGATGAAAATGCGACCTATAACTTAGTAAAATGCTCTTTTTATGTGATTTCAAGGCTTAGCATCCTATAACTAAGTATAATTGACATGTTATGAGAAAGAACTATGTAATTTGTTTAAAAATGTAAAAAATGGGCAAGTAGAAGTCAAATAGGCCTTATTTAGGCTATTTTGGATGAAAATGCGACCTTAAACTTAGTAAAATGCCTTTTTCTGTGATTTCAAGGCATAGACACCTATAACTAAGTATAATTGACATGTTATGCGAAAGAACTTCGTCATTTTTTTAAAAATGTAGAAAGTAGAAGTCAAATAGGTCTTATTTAGGCTATTTTGGATGAAAATACGACCTATAACTTAGTAAAATGCCCTTTTCTGTGATTTCAAGGCTTAGCATCCTATAACTAAGTATAATTGACATGTTATGAGAAAGAACTTGGTCATTTGTTTGAAAATGTAGAAAATGGGCAAGTAGAAGTCAAATAGGCCTTATTTAGGCTATTTTGGATGAAAATGCAACCATAAACTTAGTAAAATGCCCTTTTATGAGATTTCAAGGCTTAGACTCCTATAACTAAGTATAATTGAATGTTATGAGAAATAACTTGGTCATTTGTTTAAAAATGTAAAAAATGGGCAAGTAGAAGTCAAATAGGCCTTATTTAGGCTATTTTTGATGAAAATGCGACCTATAACTTAGTAAAATGCCCTTTTTCTGTGATTTCAAGTCTTAGACTCCTATAACTAAGTATAAGTGACATTTTATGAGAAAGAACTTGGTAATTTGTTTAAAAATGTAGAAAATGGGCAAGTAGAAGTCAAATAAGCCTTATTTAGGCTATTTTGGATGAAAATGCGACCTTAAACTTAGTAAAATGCCCTTTTTCCGTGATTTAAAGGCATAGCCACCTATAACTAAGAATAATTGACATGTTATGAAAACGAACTTTGTTATTTGTTTAAAAATGTAGAAAATGGGAAAGTAGAAGTCAAATAGGCCTTATTTAGGCTAATTTGGATGAAAATGCGACCTATAACATAGTAAAATGCCCTATTTCTGTGATTTCAAGTCTTAGGCTCCTATAACTAAGTATAATTGACATTTTATGAGAAAGAACTTGGTCATTTGTTCTAAAATGTAGAAAATGGGCAAGTAGAAGTCAAATAGGCCTTATTTAGGCTATTTTGGATGAAAATGCGACCTTAAACTTAGTAAAATGCCTTTTTCTGTTATTTCAAGGCATAGCCACCTATAACTAAGTATAATTGACATGTTATGCGAAAGAACTTCGTCATTTTTCTAAAAATGTAGAAAGTAGAAGTCAAATAGGTCTTATTTAGGCTATTTTGGATGAAAATGCGACCTATAACTTAGTAAAATGCCCTTTTTCTATGATTTCAAGGCTTAGCATCCTATAACTAAGTATAATTGACATGTTATGAGAAAGAACTTGGTCATTTGTTTGAAAATGTAGAAAATGGGCAAGTAGAAGTCAAATAGGCCTTATTTAGGCTATTTTGGATGAAAATGCAACCATAAACTTAGTAAAATGCCCTTTTATGAGATTTTAAGGCCTAGACTCTTATAACTAAGTATAATTGAATGTTATGAGAAAGACTTGGTCATTTGTTTAAAAATGTAGAAAATGGGCAAGTAGAAGTCAAATAGGGCTTATTTAGGCTATTTTGGATGAAAATGCGACCTATAACTTAGTAAAATGCCCTTTTTCTTTGATTTCAAGGCTTAGCATCCAATAACTAAGTATAATTGACATGTTATGAGAAATAACTTGGTCATTTGTTTAAAAAAGTAGAAAATGGGCAAGTAGAAGTCAAATAGGCCTTATTAAGGCTATTTTGGATGAAAATGCGACCTATAACTTAGTAAAATGCCTTTTTCTGTGATTTCAAGGCTTAGAATCCTATAACTAAGTATAATTTATAGGTTATGAGAAAGAACTTGGTCATTTGTTTAAAAATGTAGAAAATGGGCAAGTAGAAGTCAAATAGGCCTTATTAAGGCTATTTTGGATGAAAATGCGACCTATAACTTAGTAAAATGCCTTTTTCTGTGATTTCAAGGCTTAGAATCCTATAACTAAGTATAATTGACATGTTATGAGAAAGAACTTGGTCATTTGTTTAAAAATGTAGAAAATGGGCAAGTAGAAGTCAAATAGGCCTTATTTAGGCTATTTTGGATGAAAATGCGACCTATAACTTAGTAAAATGCCCTTTTTCTGTGATTTAAAGGCATAGCATTATATAAAAAAGTATAATTGACATTTTTTGACAATGAACTTGGTCATTTGTTTAAAAATGTAAAAAATGGGCAAGTAGAAGTTAAATAGGCCTTATTTAGGCTATTTTGGATGAAAATGCGACCTTAAACTTAGTAAAATGCCTTTTATCTTTGATTTCAAGGCATAGCCACCTATAACTAAGTATAATTGACATTTTATGAGGAAGATCTTGGTCATTTTTTTAAAAATGTAGAAAATGGGCAAGTAGAAGTCAAATAGGCCTGATTTAGGCTATTTTGGATGAAAATGCGACCTTAAACATAGTAAAATGCCCTTTTTCTTTGATTTCAAGGCTTAGACTCCTATAACTTATTATAATTGACATGTTATGAGAAATACCTTGGTCAATTGTTTAAAAATGGAGAAAATGGGCAAGTAGAAGTCAAATAGGCCTTATTTAGGCTATTTTGGAAGAAAATGCGACCTATAACTTAGTAAAATGCCCTTTTTCTGTGATTTCAAGGCATATCCTGCTATAACTAAGTATAATTGACATGTTATGAGAAAGAACTTTGTCATTTGTTTAAAAATGTAGAAAATGGGCAAGTAGAAGTCAAATAGGCCTTATTTAGGCTATTTTGGATGAAAATGCGACCTATAACTTAGTAAAATGCCCTTTTTCTGTGATTTCAAGGCATATCCAGCTATAACTAAGTATAATTGACATGTTATGAGAAAGAACTTTGTCATTTGTTTAAAAATGTAGAAAATGGGCAAGTAGAAGTCAAATAGGCCTTATTTAGGCTATTTTGGATGAAAATGCGACCTATAACTTAGTAAAATGCCCTTTTTCTGTGATTTCAAGGCTTAGCATCCTATAACTAAGTATAACTGACATGTTATGAGAAAGAACTTGGTCATTTGTTTAAAAATGTTGAAAATGGGCAAGTAGAAGTCAAATAGGCCTTATTTAGGCTATTTTGGATGAAAATGCGACCTATAACTTAGTAAAATGCCCTTTTTCTGTGATATCAAGTCTTGGACTCCAATAACTAAGTATAAGTGACATTTTATGAGAAAGAACTTGGTCATTTGTTTAAAAATGTAGAAAATGGGCAAGTAGAAGTCAAATAGGCCTTATTTAGGCTATTTTGGATGAAAATGCGACCTTAAACTTAGTAGAATGCCCTTTTTCTGTGATTTCAAGGCTTAGAATCCTATAACTAAGTATAATTGACATATTATGAGAAAGAACTATGTAATTTGTTTAAAAATGTAAAAAATGGGCAAGTAGAAGTCAAATAGGCCTTATTTAGGCTATTTTGGATGAAAATGCGACCTTAAACTTAATAAAATGCCCTTTATCTGTGATTTCAAGGCATAGCCACCTATAACTAAGTATAATTGACATGTTATGAGAAATAACTTGGTCATTTGTTTAAAAATGTAGAAAATGGGCAAGTAGAAGTCAAATAGGCCTTATTTAGGCTATTTTGGATGAAAATGCGACCTTAAACTTAGTAAAATGCCCTTTTTCTTAAATTTCAAGGTTTAGAATCCTATAACTAAGTATAATTGAATGTTATGAGAAATAACTTGATCATTTGTTTAAAAATGTAAAAAATGGGCAAGTAGAAGTCAAATAGGCCTTATTTAGGCTATTTTGGATGAAAATGCGACCTATAACTTAGTAAAATGCCCTTTTTCTGTGATTTCAAGGCTTAGCATCCTATAACTAAGTATAATTGACATGTTATGAGAAAGAACTTTTTCATTTCTTTAAAAATGTTGAAAATGGGCAAGTAGAAGTCAAATAGGCCTTATTTAGGCTATTTTGGATGAAAATGCGACCTATAACTTAGTACAATGCTCTTTTTCTGTGATTTCAAGGCTTAACATGCTATAACTTAGTATAATTGACATGTTATGAGAAAGAACTTGTTCATTTGTTTAAAAATGTAGAAAATGGGCAAGTAGAAGTCAAATAGGCCTTATTTAGGCTAATTTGGATGAAAATGCGACCTATAACATAGTAAAATGCCCTATTTCTGTGATTTCAAGTCTTAGGCTCCTATAACTAAGTATAATTGACATTTTATGAGAAAGAACTTGGTCATTTGTTCTAAAATGTAGAAAATGGGCAAGTAGAAGTCAAATAGGCCTTATTTAGGCTATTTTGGATGAAAATGCGACCTTAAACTTAGTAAAATGCCTTTTTCTGTTATTTCAAGGCATAGCCACCTATAACTAAGTATAATTGACATGTTATGCGAAAGAACTTCGTCATTTTTCTAAAAATGTAGAAAGTAGAAGTCAAATAGGTCTTATTTAGGCTATTTTGGATGAAAATGCGACCTATAACTTAGTAAAATGCCCTTTTTCTATGATTTCAAGGCTTAGCATCCTATAACTAAGTATAATTGACATGTTATGAGAAAGAACTTGATCATTTGTTTGAAAATGTAGAAAATGGGCAAGTAGAAGTCAAATAGGCCTTATTTAGGCTATTTTGGATGAAAATGCAACCATAAACTTAGTAAAATGCCCTTTTATGAGATTTTAAGGCCTAGACTCTTATAACTAAGTATAATTGAATGTTATGAGAAAGACTTGGTCATTTGTTTAAAAATGTAGAAAATGGGCAAGTAGAAGTCAAATAGGGCTTATTTAGGCTATTTTGGATGAAAATGCGACCTATAACTTAGTAAAATGCCCTTTTTCTTTGATTTCAAGGCTTAGCATCCAATAACTAAGTATAATTGACATGTTATGAGAAATAACTTGGTCATTTGTTTAAAAATGTAGAAAATGGGCAAGTAGAAGTCAAATAGGCCTTATTAAGGCTATTTTGGATGAAAATGCGACCTATAACTTAGTAAAATGCCTTTTTCTGTGATTTCAAGGCTTAGAATCCTATAACTAAGTATAATTTATAGGTTATGAGAAAGAACTTGGTCATTTGTTTAAAAATGTAGATAATGGGCAAGTAGAAGTCAAATAGGCCTTATTAAGGCTATTTTGGATGAAAATGCGACCTATAACTTAGTAAAATGCCCTTGTTCAGTAATTCAAGGCTTAGCCACCTATAAAAAAGTATAATTGACATTTTATGAGAACGAACTTGGATATTTGTTTAAATATGTAGAAAATGGGCAAGTAGAAGTCAAATAGGCCTTATTTAGTCTATTTTGGATGATAATGCGACCTATAACTTAGTAAAATGCCGATTTTATGTTATTTCAAGGCTTAGCATCCTATCACTAAGTATAATTGACATGTTATGAGAAAGAACTTGGTCATTTGTTTAAAAATGTAAAAAATGGGCAAGTAGAAGTCAAATAGGCCTTATTTAGGCTATTTTGGATGAAAATGCGACCTTTAACTTAATAAAATGCCCTTTTTCTGTGATTTCAAGGCTTTGCCATCTATAACTAAGTATAATTGACATGGTATGAGAAAAAAATTGGTCATTTGTTTTAAAATGTTGAAAATGGGCAAGTATAAGTCATTTAGACCTTATTTAGGCTATTTTGGATGAAAATGCGACCTTAAACTTAAAAAATGCTCTTTTTATGTGATTTCAAGGCTTAACCACCTATAACTAAGTATAATTGACATGTAATGAAAAAGAACTTGGTGATTTCTGTAAAAATGTTGAAAATAGGCAAGTAAAAGTCAAATTGGCCTTATTTAGGCTAATTTGGAGGAAAATGTGACCTTAAACTTAGTAAAATGCCCTTTTTATGTGATATCAAGACTTAGACTCCTATAACTAAGTATAATTGACATGTTATGAGAAATAACTTGGTCATTTGTTTAAAAATGTAGAAAATGGGCAAGTAGAAGTCAAATAGGCCTTATTTAGGCTATTTTGGATGAAAATGCGACCTTAAACTTAGTAAAATGCCCTTTTTCTTAAATTTCAAGGTTTAGAATCCTATAACTAAGTATAATTGAATGTTATGAGAAATAACTTGATCATTTGTTTAAAAATGTAAAAAAATGGGCAAGTAGAAGTCAAATAGGCCTTATTTAGGCTATTTTGGATGAAAATGCGACCTATAACTTAGTAAAATGCCCTTTTTCTGTGATTTCAAGGCTTAGCATCCTATAACTAAGTATAATTGACATGTTATGAGAAAGAACTTTTTCATTTCTTTAAAAATGTTGAAAATGGGCAAGTAGAAGTCAAATAGGCCTTATTTAGGCTATTTTGGATGAAAATGCGACCTATAACTTAGTAAAATGCCCTTTTTCTGTGATTTCAAGGCTTAGCATCCTATAACTAAGTATAATTGACATGTTATGAGAAAGAACTTTTTCATTTCTTTAAAAATGTTGAAAATGGGCAAGTAGAAGTCAAATAGGCCTTATTTAGGCTATTTAGGATGAAAATGCGACCTATAACTTAGTAAAATGCCCTTTTTCTTAAATTTCAAGGCTTAGAATCCTATAACTAAGTATAATTGACATGTTATGAGAAAGAACTTGGTCATTTGTTTAAAAATGTAGAAAATGGGCAAGTAGAAGTCAAATAGGCCTTATTTAGGCTATTTTGGATGAAAATGCGACCTATAACTTAGTAAAATGCCCTTTTTCTGTGATTTAAAGGCATAGCATTATATAAAAAAGTATAATTGACATTTTTTGACAATGAACTTGGTCATTTGTTTAAAAATGTAAAAAATGGGCAAGTAGAAGTTAAATAGGCCTTATTTAGGCTATTTTGGATGAAAATGCGACCTTAAACTTAGTAAAATGCCTTTTATCTTTGATTTCAAGGCATAGCCACCTATAACTAAGTATAATTGACATTTTATGAGGAAGATCTTGGTCATTTTTTTAAAAATGTAGAAAATGGGCAAGTAGAAGTCAAATAGGCCTGATTTAGGCTATTTTGGATGAAAATGCGACCTTAAACATAGTAAAATGCCCTTTTTCTTTGATTTCAAGGCTTAGACTCCTATAACTTATTATAATTGACATGTTATGAGAAATACCTTGGTCAATTGTTTAAAAATGGAGAAAATGGGCAAGTAGAAGTCAAATAGGCCTTATTTAGGCTATTTTGGAAGAAAATGCGACCTATAACTTAGTAAAATGCCCTTTTTCTGTGATTTCAAGGCATATCCTGCTATAACTAAGTATAATTGACATGTTATGAGAAAGAACTTTGTCATTTGTTTAAAAATGTAGAAAATGGGCAAGTAGAAGTCAAATAGGCCTTATTTAGGCTATTTTGGATGAAAATGCGACCTATAACTTAGTAAAATGCCCTTTTTCTGTGATTTCAAGGCATATCCAGCTATAACTAAGTATAATTGACATGTTATGAGAAAGAACTTTGTCATTTGTTTAAAAATGTAGAAAATGGGCAAGTAGAAGTCAAATAGGCCTTATTTAGGCTATTTTGGATGAAAATGCGACCTATAACTTAGTAAAATGCCCTTTTTCTGTGATTTCAAGGCTTAGCATCCTATAACTAAGTATAACTGACATGTTATGAGAAAGAACTTGGTCATTTGTTTAAAAATGTTGAAAATGGGCAAGTAGAAGTCAAATAGGCCTTATTTAGGCTATTTTGGATGAAAATGCGACCTATAACTTAGTAAAATGCCCTTTTTCTGTGATATCAAGTCTTGGACTCCAATAACTAAGTATAAGTGACATTTTATGAGAAAGAACTTGGTCATTTGTTTAAAAATGTAGAAAATGGGCAAGTAGAAGTCAAATAGGCCTTATTTAGGCTATTTTGGATGAAAATGCGACCTTAAACTTAGTAGAATGCCCTTTTTCTGTGATTTCAAGGCTTAGAATCCTATAACTAAGTATAATTGACATATTATGAGAAAGAACTATGTAATTTGTTTAAAAATGTAAAAAATGGGCAAGTAGAAGTCAAATAGGCCTTATTTAGGCTATTTTGGATGAAAATGCGACCTTAAACTTAATAAAATGCCCTTTATCTGTGATTTCAAGGCATAGCCACCTATAACTAAGTATAATTGACAAGTTATGGGAAAGAACTTTGTCATTTGTTTAAAAATGTAGAAAATGGGTAAGTAGAAGTCAAATAGGCCTTATTTAGGCTATTTTGGATGAAAATGCGACCTATAACTTAGTAAAATGCTCTTTTTCTGTGATTTCAAGGCTTAACATACTATAACTTAGTATAATTGACATGTTATGAGAAAGAACTTGGTCATTTGTTTAAAAATGTAGAAAATGGGCAAGTAGAAGTCAAATAGGCCTTATTTAGGCTATTTTGGATGAAAATGCAACCTATAACTTAATAAAATGCCCTTTTTCTATGATTTCAAGTCTTAGACTCCTATAACTAAGTATAAGTGACATTTTATGAGAAATAACTTGGTCATTTGTTTAAAAATGTAGAAAATGGGCAAGTAGAAGTCAAATTGGCCTTATTTAGGCTATTTTGGATGAAAATGCGACCTTAAACTTAGTAGAATGCCCTTTTTCTGTGATTTCAAGGCTTATAATCCTATAACTAAGTATAACTGACATGTTATGAGAAAGAACTTGGTCATTTGTTTAAAAATGTAGAAAATGGGCAAGTAGAAGTCAAATAGGTCTTATTTAGGCTATTTTGGATGAAAATGCGACCTATAACTTAGTAAAATGCTCTTTTTATGTGATTTCAAGGCTTAGAATCCTATAACTAAGTATAATTGACATATTATGAGAAAGAACTATGTAATTTGTTTAAAAATGTAAAAAATGGGCAAGTAGAAGTCAAATAGGCCTTATTTAGGCTATTTTGGATGAAAATGCGACCTTAAACTTAATAAAATGCCCTTTATCTGTGATTTCAAGGCATAGCCACCTATAACTAAGTATAATTGACAAGTTATGGGAAAGAACTTTGTCATTTGTTTAAAAATGTAGAAAATGGGCAAGTAGAAGTCAAATAGGCCTTATTTAGGCTATTTTGGATGAAAATGCGACCTATAACTTAGTAAAATGCCCTTTTTCTGTGATTTCAAGGCTTAGAATCCTATAACTAAGTATAATTTATAGATTATGAGAAAGAACTTGGTCATTTGTTTAAAAATGTAGAAAATGGGCAAGTAGAAGTCAAATAGGCCTTATTTAGGCTATTTTGGATGAAAATGCGACCTATAACTTAGTAAAATGCCCTTGTTCTGTGATTCAAGGCTTGGCCACCTATAACAAAGTATAATTGACATTTTATGAGAACGAACTTGGTCATTTGTTTAAATATGTAGAAAATGGGCAAGTAGAAGTCAAATAAGCCTTATTTAGTCTATTTTGGATGAAAATGCGACCTATAACTTAGTAAAATGCCGATTTTATGTTATTTCAAGGCTTATAATCCTATAACTAAGTATAATTGACATGTTATGAGAAAGAACTTGGTTATTTGTTTTAAAAATGTTGAAAATGGGCAATTAGAAGTCAAATAGGCCTTATTTAGGCTATTTTAGATGAAAATGCGACCTATAACTTATTAAATTCCCTTTTTCTGTGATTTCAAGGCTTAGCATCCTATAACTAAGTATAATTGACATGTTATGAGAAAAAACTTTGTCATTTGTTTAAAATTGTAGAAAATGGGCAAGAAGAAGTCAAATAGGCCTTATTTAGGCTATTTTGGATAAAATTGCGACCTATAGCTTAGTAAAATGCCCTTTTTTCTGTGATTTCAAGGCTTAGCATCCTATAACTAAGTATAATTGACATGTTATGAGAAATAACTTGGTCATTTGTTTAAAAATGTAGAAAATAAGCAAGTAGAAGTCAAATAGGCCTTATTTAGGCTATTTTGGATGAAAATGCAACCTGAAACTTAGTAAAATGCCCTTTTTCTTTGATTTTAAGGCTTAGACTCCTATAAATAAGTATAATTGAATGTTATGAGAAATAACTTGGTCATTTGTTTAAAAATGTAAAAAATGGGCAAGTAGAAGTCAAATAGGCCTTATTTAGGCTATTTTGGTTGAAAATGCGACCTTAAACTTAGTAAAATGCCCTTTATCTGTGACTTCAAGGCATAGCCACCTAAAACTAATTATAATTGACATGTTATGAGAAAAAACTTTGAAATTTATTTAAAAATGTAGAAAAATGGGCAAGTAGAAGTCAAATAGGCCTTATTTAGGCTATTTTGGATGAAATTGCGACCTATAGCTTAGTAAAATGCCCTTTTTCTGTGATTTCAAGGCTTAGAATCTTATAACTAAGTATAATTGACATGTTATGAGAAAGAACTTGGTCATTTGTTTAAAAATGTAGAAAATGGGCAAGTAGAAGTCAAATAGGCCTTATTTAGGCTATTTTGGATTAAAATGCGACCTTAAACTTAGTAAAATGCACTTTTTCTGTGATTTCAAGGCTTAGAATCCTATAAATAAGTATAATTGAATGCTATGAGAAAGAACTTGGTCATTTGTTTAAAAATGTAAAAAATGGGCAAGTAGAAGTCAAATAGGCCTTATTTAGGTTATTTTGGATGAAAATGCGACCTTAAACTTAGTAAAATGCCCTTTTTCTGTGATTTCAAGGCATAGACACCTATAACTAAGTATAATTGACATGTGATGAGAAAGAACTTGGTCATTTGTTTAAAAACGTAAAAAATGAGCAAGTGGAAGTCAAATAGGCCTTATTTAGGCTATTTTGGATGAAAATGCGACCTTAAACTTTGTAAAATGCCCTTTATCTGTGATTTCAAGGCATAGACAAATATAACTATAAGTATAATTGACAAGTTATGAGAAAGAACTTTGTCATTTGTTTAAAAATGTAGAAAATGGGCAAGTAGAAGTCAAATAGGCCTTATTTAGGATATTTTGGATGAAAATGCGACCTATAACTTAGTAAAATGCTCTTTTTCTGTGATTTCATGGCTTAACATAATATAACTTAGTATAATTGACATGTTATGATAAAGAACTTGGTCATTTGTTTAAAAATGTAGAAAATGGGCAAGTAGAAGTCAAATAGGCCTTATTCAGGCTATTTTGGATGAAAATGCGACCTATAACTTAGTAAAATGCCCATTTTTCTGTGATTTCAAGTCTTAGACTCCTATAACTAAGTATAAGTGACATTTTATGAGAAAGAACTTGGTCATTTGTTTAAAAATGTAGAAAATGGGCAAGTAGAAGTCAAATAGGCCTTATTTAGGCTATTTTGGATGAAAATGCGACCTTAAACTTAATAAAATGCCCTTTATCTGTGATTTCAAGGCATAGCCACCTATAACTAAGTATAATTGACAAGTTATGGGAAAGAACTTTGTCATTTGTTTAAAAATGTAGAAAATGGGCAAGTAGAAGTCAAATAGGCCTTATTTAGGCTATTTTGGATGAAAATGCGACCTATAACTTAGTAAAATGCCCTTTTTTCTGTGATTTCAAGGCTTAGAATCCTATAACTAAGTATAATTTATAGATTATGAGAAAGAACTTGGTCATTTGTTTAAAAATGTAGAAAATGGGCAAGTAGAAGTCAAATAGGCCTTATTTAGGCTATTTTGGATGAAAATGCGACCTATAACTTAGTAAAATGCCCTTGTTCTGTGATTCAAGGCTTGGCCACCTATAACAAAGTATAATTGACATTTTATGAGAACGAACTTGGTCATTTGTTTAAATATGTAGAAAATGGGCAAGTAGAAGTCAAATAAGCCTTATTTAGTCTATTTTGGATGAAAATGCGACCTATAACTTAGTAAAATGCCGATTTTATGTTATTTCAAGGCTTATAATCCTATAACTAAGTATAATTGACATGTTATGAGAAAGAACTTGGTTATTTGTTTAAAAATGTTGAAAATGGGCAATTAGAAGTCAAATAGGCCTTATTTAGGCTATTTTAGATGAAAATGCGACCTATAACTTATTAAAATTCCCTTTTTCTGTGATTTCAAGGCTTAGCATCCTATAACTAAGTATAATTGACATGTTATGAGAAAAAACTTTGTCATTTGTTTAAAATTGTAGAAAATGGGCAAGAAGAAGTCAAATAGGCCTTATTTAGGCTATTTTGGATAAAATTGCGACCTATAGCTTAGTAAAATGCCCTTTTTCTGTGATTTCAAGGCTTAGCATCCTATAACTAAGTATAATTGACATGTTATGAGAAATAACTTGGTCATTTGTTTAAAAATGTAGAAAATAAGCAAGTAGAAGTCAAATAGGCCTTATTTAGGCTATTTTGGATGAAAATGCAACCTGAAACTTAGTAAAATGCCCTTTTTCTTTGATTTTAAGGCTTAGACTCCTATAAATAAGTATAATTGAATGTTATGAGAAATAACTTGGTCATTTGTTTAAAAATGTAAAAAATGGGCAAGTAGAAGTCAAATAGGCCTTATTTAGGCTATTTTGGTTGAAAATGCGACCTTAAACTTAGTAAAATGCCCTTTATCTGTGACTTCAAGGCATAGCCACCTAAAACTAATTATAATTGACATGTTATGAGAAAAAACTTTGAAATTTATTTAAAAATGTAGAAAATGGGCAAGTAGAAGTCAAATAGGCCTTATTTAGGCTATTTTGGATGAAATTGCGACCTATAGCTTAGTAAAATGCCCTTTTTCTGTGATTTCAAGGCTTAGAATCTTATAACTAAGTATAATTGACATGTTATGAGAAAGAACTTGGTCATTTGTTTAAAAATGTAGAAAATGGGCAAGTAGAAGTCAAATAGGCCTTATTTAGGCTATTTTGGATTAAAATGCGACCTTAAACTTAGTAAAATGCACTTTTTTCTGTGATTTCAAGGCTTAGAATCCTATAAATAAGTATAATTGAATGCTATGAGAAAGAACTTGGTCATTTGTTTAAAAATGTAAAAAATGGGCAAGTAGAAGTCAAATAGGCCTTATTTAGGTTATTTTGGATGAAAATGCGACCTTAAACTTAGTAAAATGCCCTTTTTCTGTGATTTCAAGGCATAGACACCTATAACTAAGTATAATTGACATGTGATGAGAAAGAACTTGGTCATTTGTTTAAAAACGTAAAAAATGAGCAAGTAGAAGTCAAATAGGCCTTATTTAGGCTATTTTGGATGAAAATGCGACCTTAAACTTTGTAAAATGCCCTTTATCTGTGATTTCAAGGCATAGACAAATATAACTATAAGTATAATTGACAAGTTATGAGAAAGAACTTTGTCATTTGTTTAAAAATGTAGAAAATGGGCAAGTAGAAGTCAAATAGGCCTTATTTAGGATATTTTGGATGAAAATGCGACCTATAACTTAGTAAAATGCTCTTTTTCTGTGATTTCATGGCTTAACATAATATAACTTAGTATAATTGACATGTTATGATAAAGAACTTGGTCATTTGTTTAAAAATGTAGAAAATGGGCAAGTAGAAGTCAAATAGGCCTTATTCAGGCTATTTTGGATGAAAATGCGACCTATAACTTAGTAAAATGCCCATTTTCTGTGATTTCAAGTCTTAGACTCCTATAACTAAGTATAAGTGACATTTTATGAGAAAGAACTTGGTCATTTGTTTAAAAATGTAGAAAATGGGCAAGTAGAAGTCAAATAGGCCTTATTTAGGCTATTTTGGATGAAAATGCGACCTATAACTTAGTAAAATGCCCTTTTTCTGTGATTTCAAGTCTTAGACTCCTATAACTAAGTATAATTGACATTTTATGAGAAAGAACTTGGTCATTTAATTAAAAATGTAGAAAATGGGCAAGTAGAAGTTAAATAGGCCTTATTTAGGCAATTTTGGATGAAATTGCGACCTTAAACTTAGTAAAATGCCCTTTTTCTGTGATTTCAAGGCATAGCCACCTATAAATAAGTATAATTGAAATGTTATGAGAAAAAACTTGGTCATTTGTTTAAAAATGTAGAAAATGGGCAAATAGAAGTCAAATAGGCCTTATTTAGGCTATTTTGGATGAAAATGCGACCTATAACTTAGTAAAATGCCCTTTTTCTGTGATTTAAAGTCTTAGACTCCTATAACTAAGTATAAGTGACATTTTATGAGATAGAACTTGGTCATTTGTTTTAAAATGTAGAAAATGGGCAAGTAGAAGTCAAATTGGCCTTATTTAGGCTATTTTGGATGAAAATGCGACCTTAAACTTAGTAGAATGCCCTTTTCTGTGATTTCAAGGCTTAGCATCCTATAACTAAGTATAACTGACATGTTATGAGAAAGAACTTGGTCATTTGTTTAAAAATGTTGAAAATGGGCAAGTAGAAGTCAAATAGGCCTTATTTAGGCTATTTTGGATGAAAATGCGACCTATAACTTAATAAAATGCCCTTTTTCTGTGATTTAAAGTCTTAGAGTCCTATAACTAAGTATAATTGACATTTTATTAGAAAGAACTTGGTCATTTGTTTAAAAATGTAGAAAATGGGCAAGTAGATGTCAAATAGGCGTTATTTAGGCTATTTTGGATGAAATTGCGACCTTAAACTTAGTAAAATGCCCTTTTTCTGTGATTTCAAGGCATAGCCACCTATAACTAAGTATAATGGACATGTTATGCGAAAGAACTTCGTCGTTTTTTTTAAAAATGTAGAAAGTAGAAGTCAAATAGGTCTTATTTTGGCTATTTTGGATGAAAATGCGACCTATAACTTAGTAAAATGCTCTTTTTCTGTGATTTCAAGGCTTAGCATCCTATCAATAAGTATAATTGACATGTTATGAGAAAGAACTTGGTCATTTGTTTAAAAATGTAAAAAATGGGCAAGTAGAAGTCAAATAGGCCTTATTTAGGCTATTTTAGATGAAAATGCGACCTTAAACTTAATAAAATGCCCTTTATCTGTGATTTCAAGGCATAGCCACCTATAACTAAGTTAATGGACAAGTTATGGGAAAGAACTTTGTCATTTGTTTAAAAATGTAGAAAATGGGTAAGTAGAAGTCAAATAGGCTTTATTTAGGCTATTTTGGATGAAAATGCGACCTATAACTTAGTAAAATGCCCTTTTTATGTGATTTCAAATCTTAGACTCCTATAACTAAGTAGAATTGACATTTTATGAGAAAGAACTTGGTCATTGTTTTAAAATGTAGAAAATGGGCAAGTAGAAATCAAATTGGCCTTATTTAGGCTATTTTGGATGAAAATGCGACTTATAGCTTAGTAAAATGCCCTTTTTCTGTGATTCAAGTCTTAGACTCCTATAACTACGTATAAGTGACATTTTATGAGAAAGAACTTGGTCATTTGTTTAAAAATGTAGAAAATGGGCAAGTAGAAGTCAAATAGGCCTTATTTAGGCTATTTTGGATGAAAATGCGACCTTAAACTTAGTAAAATGCCCTTTTTCCACGATTTCAAGGTATAGCCACCTATAACTAAGTATAATTGACTTGTTATGAGAAAGAACTTTGTCATTTGTTTAAAAATGTAGAAAATGGGTAAGTAGAAGTCAAATAGGCCTTATTTAGGCTATTTTGGATGAAAACGCGACCTATAACTTAGTAAAATGCCTTTTTTCTGTGATTTCAAGTCTTAGACTCTTATAACCAAGTATAATTGACATTTTATGAGAAAGAACTTGGTCATTTGTTTAAAAATGTAGAAAATGGGCAAGTAGAAGTCAAATAGGCCTTATTTAGGCTATTTTGGATGAAAATGCGACCTTAAACTTAATAAAATGCCCTTTATCTGTGATTTCAAGGCATAGCCACCTATAACTAAGTATAATTGAAAAGTTATGAGAAAGAACTTTGTAATTTGTTTAAAAATGTAGAAAATGGGCAAGTAGAAGTCAAATAGGCCTTATTTAGGCTATTTTGGATAAAAATGCGACCTATAACTTAGTACAATGCTCTTTTTCTGTGATTTCAAGGCTTAACATGCTATAACTTAGTATAATTGACATGTTATGAGAAAGAACTTGTTCATTTGTTTAAAAATGTAGAAAATGGGCAAGTAGAAGTCAAATAGGCCTTATTTAGGCTATTTTGGATGAAAATGCGACCTATAACTTAGTAAAATGCCCTTTTTTTTGTGATTTCAAGTCTTAGACTCTTATAACCAAGTATAATTGACATTTTATGAGAAAGAACTTGGTCATTTGTTTAAAAATGTAGAAAATGGGCAAGTAGAAGTCAAATAGGCCTTATTTAGGCTATTTTGGATGAAAATGCGACCTTAAACTTAATAAAATGCCCTTTATCTGTGATTTCAAGGCATAGCCACCTATAACTAAGTATAATTGAAAAGTTATGAGAAAGAACTTTGTAATTTGTTTAAAAATGTAGAAAATGGGCAAGTAGAAGTCAAATAGGCCTTATTTAGGCTATTTTGGATAAAAATGCGACCTATAACTTAGTACAATGCTCTTTTTCTGTGATTTCAAGGCTTAACATGCTATAACTTCGTATAATTGACATGTTATGAGAAAGAACTTGGTCATTTGTTTAAAAATGTAAAAAATGGGCAAGTAGAAGTCAAATAGGCCTTATTTAGGCTATTTTAGATGAAAATGCGACCTTAAACTTAATAAAATGCCCTTTATCTGTGATTTCAAGGCATAGCCACCTATAACTAAGTTAATGGACAAGTTATGGGAAAGAACTTTGTCATTTGTTTAAAAATGTAGAAAATGGGTAAGTAGAAGTCAAATAGGCTTTATTTAGGCTATTTTGGATGAAAATGCGACCTATAACTTAGTAAAATGCCCTTTTTATGTGATTTCAAATCTTAGACTCCTATAACTAAGTAGAATTGACATTTTATGAGAAAGAACTTGGTCATTGTTTAAAAATGTAGAAAATGGGCAAGTAGAAATCAAATTGGCCTTATTTAGGCTATTTTGGATGAAAATGCGACTTATAGCTTAGTAAAATGCCCTTTTTCTGTGATTCAAGTCTTAGACTCCTATAACTACGTATAAGTGACATTTTATGAGAAAGAACTTGGTCATTTGTTTAAAAATGTAGAAAATGGGCAAGTAGAAGTCAAATAGGCCTTATTTAGGCTATTTTGGATGAAAATGCGACCTTAAACTTAGTAAAATGCCCTTTTTCCATGATTTCAAGGTATAGCCACCTATAACTAAGTATAATTGACTTGTTATGAGAAAGAACTTTGTCATTTGTTTAAAAATGTAGAAAATGGGTAAGTAGAAGTCAAATAGGCCTTATTTAGGCTATTTTGGATGAAAACGCGACCTATAACTTAGTAAAATGCCTTTTTTCTGTGATTTCAAGTCTTAGACTCTTATAACCAAGTATAATTGACATTTTATGAGAAAGAACTTGGTCATTTGTTTAAAAATGTAGAAAATGGGCAAGTAGAAGTCAAATAGGCCTTATTTAGGCTATTTTGGATGAAAATGCGACCTTAAACTTAATAAAATGCCCTTTATCTGTGATTTCAAGGCATAGCCACCTATAACTAAGTATAATTGAAAAGTTATGAGAAAGAACTTTGTAATTTGTTTAAAAATGTAGAAAATGGGCAAGTAGAAGTCAAATAGGCCTTATTTAGGCTATTTTGGATAAAAATGCGACCTATAACTTAGTACAATGCTCTTTTTCTGTGATTTCAAGGCTTAACATGCTATAACTTAGTATAATTGACATGTTATGAGAAAGAACTTGTTCATTTGTTTAAAAATGTAGAAAATGGGCAAGTAGAAGTCAAATAGGCCTTATTTAGGCTATTTTGGATGAAAATGCGACCTATAACTTAGTAAAATGCCCTTTTTTTTGTGATTTCAAGTCTTAGACTCTTATAACCAAGTATAATTGACATTTTATGAGAAAGAATTTGGTCATTTGTTTAAAAATGTAGAAAATGGGCAAGTAGAAGTCAAATAGGCCTTATTTAGGCTATTTTGGATGAAAATGCGACCTTAAACTTAATAAAATGCCCTTTATCTGTGATTTCAAGGCATAGCCACCTATAACTAAGTATAATTGAAAAGTTATGAGAAAGAACTTTGTAATTTGTTTAAAAATGTAGAAAATGGGCAAGTAGAAGTCAAATAGGCCTTATTTAGGCTATTTTGGATAAAAATGCGACCTATAACTTAGTACAATGCTCTTTTTCTGTGATTTCAAGGCTTAACATGCTATAACTTAGTATAATTGACATGTTATGAGAAAGAACTTGGTCATTTGTTTAAAAATGTAAAAAATGGGCAAGTAGAAGTCAAATAGGCCTTATTTAGGCTATTTTAGATGAAAATGCGACCTTAAACTTAATAAAATGCCCTTTATCTGTGATTTCAAGGCATAGCCACCTATAACTAAGTTAATGGACAAGTTATGGGAAAGAACTTTGTCATTTGTTTAAAAATGTAGAAAATGGGTAAGTAGAAGTCAAATAGGCTTTATTTAGGCTATTTTGGATGAAAATGCGACCTATAACTTAGTAAAATGCCCTTTTTATGTGATTTCAAATCTTAGACTCCTATAAAAGTAGAATTGACATTTTATGAGAAAGAACTTGGTCATTGTTTAAAAATGTAGAAAATGGGCAAGTAGAAATCAAATTGGCCTTATTTAGGCTATTTTGGATGAAAATGCGACTTATAGCTTAGTAAAATGCCCTTTTTCTGTGATTCAAGTCTTAGACTCCTATAACTACGTATAAGTGACATTTTATGAGAAAGAACTTGGTCATTTGTTTAAAAATGTAGAAAATGGGCAAGTAGAAGTCAAATAGGCCTTATTTAGGCTATTTTGGATGAAAATGCGACCTTAAACTTAGTAAAATGCCCTTTTTCCATGATTTCAAGGTATAGCCACCTATAACTAAGTATAATTGACTTGTTATGAGAAAGAACTTTGTCATTTGTTTAAAAATGTAGAAAATGGGTAAGTAGAAGTCAAATAGGCCTTATTTAGGCTATTTTGGATGAAAACGCGACCTATAACTTAGTAAAATGCCTTTTTTCTGTGATTTCAAGTCTTAGACTCTTATAACCAAGTATAATTGACATTTTATGAGAAAGAACTTGGTCATTTGTTTAAAAATGTAGAAAATGGGCAAGTAGAAGTCAAATAGGCCTTATTTAGGCTATTTTGGATGAAAATGCGACCTTAAACTTAATAAAATGCCCTTTATCTGTGATTTCAAGGCATAGACACCTATAACTAAGTATAATTGAAAAGTTATGAGAAAGAACTTTGTAATTTGTTTAAAAATGTAGAAAATGGGCAAGTAGAAGTCAAATAGGCCTTATTTAGGCTATTTTGGATAAAAATGCGACCTATAACTTAGTACAATGCTCTTTTTCTGTGATTTCAAGGCTTAACATGCTATAACTTAGTATAATTGACATGTTATGAGAAAGAACTTGTTCATTTGTTTAAAAATGTAGAAAATGGGCAAGTAGAAGTCAAATAGGCCTTATTTAGGCTATTTTGGATGAAAATGCGACCTATAACTTAGTAAAATGCCCTTTTTTTTGTGATTTCAAGTCTTAGACTCCTATAACTAAGTATAGGTGACATTTTATGAGAAAGAACTTGGTCATTTGTTTAAAAATGTAGAAAATGGGCAAGTAGAAGTCAAATAGGCCTTATTTAGGCTATTTTGGATGAAAATGGGACCTTAAACTTAGTAGAATGCCCTTTTTCTGTGATTTCAAGGCTTAGCATCCTATAACTAAGTATAACTGACATGTAATGAGAAAGAACTTGGTCATTTGTTTAAAAATGTTGAAAATGGGCAAGTAGAAGTCAAATAGGCCTTATTTAGGCTATTTTGAATGAAAATGCGACCTATAACTTAATAAAATGCCCTTTTTCTGTGATTTAAAGTCTTAGAATCCTATAACCTAAGTATAATTGACATTTTATGATAAAGAACTAGGTCATTTGTTTAAAAATGTAGAAAATGGGCAAGTAAAAGTCAAATAGGCCTTATTTAGGCTATTTTGGATGAAATTGCGACCTTAAACTTAGTAAAATGCCCTTTTTCTGTGATTTCAAGGCATAGCCACCTATAACAAAGTATAATGGACATGTTATGCGAAAGAACTTCGTCGTTTTTTTAAAAATGTAGAAAGTAGATGTCAAATAGGTCTTATTTAGGCTATTTTGGATGAAAATGCGACCTATAACTTAGTAAAATGCTCTTTTTCTGTGATTTCAAGGCTTAGCATCCTATAACTAAGTATAATTGACATGTTATGAGAAAGAACTTGGTCATTTGTTTAAAAAATGTAAAAAGTGGGCAAGTAGAAGTCAAATAGGCCTTATTTAGGCTATTTTGGATGAAAATGCGACCTTAAACTTAATAAAATGCCCTTTATCTGTGATTTCAAGGCATAGCCACCTATAACTAAGTTAATGGACAAGTTATGGGAAATAACTTTGTCATTTGTTTAAAAATGTAGAAAATGGGTAAGTAGAAGTCAAATAGGCCTTATTTAGGCTATTTTGGATGAAAATGCGACCTATAACTTATTAAAATGCCCTTTTTCTGTGATTTCAAGTCTTAGACTCGTATAACTAAGTATAATTGACATTTTATGAGAAAGAACTTGTTCATTTGTTTAAAAATGTAGAAAATGGGCAAGTAGAAGTCAAATAGGCCTTATTTAGGCTATTTTGGATGAAAATGCGACCTATAACTTAGTAAAATGCCCTTTTTCTGTGATTTCAAGTCTTAGAATCCTATAACTACGTATAAGTGACATTTTATGAGAAAGAACTTGGTCATTTGTTTGAAAATGTAGAAAATGGGCAAGTAGAAGTCAAATAGGCCTTATTTAGGCTATTTTGGATGAAAATGCGACCTTAAACTTAGTAAAATGCCTTTTTTCCGTGATTTCAAGGTATAGCCACCTATAACTAAGTATAATTGACTTGTTACGAGAAAGAACTTTGTCATTTGTTTAAAAATGTAGAAAATGGGTAAGTAGATGTCAAATAGGCCTTATTTAGGCTATTTTGGATGAAAATGCGACCTATAACTTAGTAAAATGCCTTTTTTCTGTGATTTCAAGTCTTAGACTCCTATAACTAAGTGTAATTGACATTTTATGAGAAAGAACTTGGTCATTTGTTTAAAAATGTAGAAAATGGGCAAGTAGAAGTCAAATAGGCCTTATTTAGGCTATTTTGGATGAAAATGCGACCTTAAACTTAGTAAAATGCCCTTTTCTTGTGATTTCAAGGCATAGTGGCTAAGCCACCTATAAAATGCCCTCTTTTATACTGTTGACCGTTGGAGAGTAATTAATCACCATTACTCTTCTTACTCTCTGTCATCCTCTTTAAAAACCCACCTCCCCCATCAATTTTTTTTTTGAGGAGACCATTTACACTCTCAATTTCTTTGTTTCTTCTGCAATGGCAAGTCATGCTTCTGGCTCTTACACTTCAAGGTCACGTTCAAGGCTGTCCCTTTTCCCTCACCAGGTGGTTTGCTACCACAATGAAGTGGCGCCACTTAGGATGGTGAAGTATGATGGTCCTACCAAAGGCAAGCGTTTTTATGGGTGCTTTTATTGGCCGGTAAGTAATTCTGTTATTGTGTTAAGTTTGTGTGTTTCCTTAATTTGAGTGGCTTATTAATTTTAAAATTTTAGGAACAGAGGACATGTGGATTCTTCAAGTGGGTGGATGAAGTTGATGATGTGCGAGAGCTTCAAACCATTGTCATGGAGAGGGATACCCAAATTGCTGAGCTTGAGATGGAGAAGGATGAATTGAAGGAGAAGATCAGAAGGTTGAAGGCCAAGAAGGAGAAATTGGTCGATGAAGTTGAAGAGATGGGGATTGCAACAACAGAGACCATGTTTGCACTGAAAGAGAACAACAAGGACAAGAAATTGATACCGACTTTGATTTTCTCATGGGAGTTTTTTAGTCTTGTTTTGTTTATGAAGTAATTATGTTGTAGTGTGTTGGTGGGGATGGTGATGTTTTATTTTGGATTGTTGTTGTCTTAATTAGGAAAGTGGATGTTTCTCTGTTTTTGGCATGTTGCCAAGGTTAGTCTTGTTTGGCTTAAGTTAGACTTTTGGGGTTGAAGGAGGTTGTTTTAGTTAAAGTTAAGGTGTTAAGCAGCAACATTAGTAGTAGTTTTAGGCTAGATGATGGTGTAATTAGTAGGTGCTAGTATGAAGTGATGTAATGTTAAAATTTGCACCATAAATTAATGTTGATTTTGGTTCTAAATCTGATGAAATTGTTACTAATTATTGAGCACATATGTGGGATAAATATGGTAAAGTAATTGACAACACAAATGGACATAAGTGAAAGTAACATTAAACTAATAAAATAGAACATGTGTTTTAAGCAAAATACACCACAAAGATGAACTAGTACATTTAGCAAAATACATTTAGCATTGTTGAAGTTTACATATGTCTTATCAAAATACAACCCTAGGATTGTTCACACCAAACTAAACTAATTAGAAAGCAATTTCATCTGGCTGATCAAGGCTTTGATGTTGATGACTGACTGAAATTGTAGGAGCAAGTAATGGTGCTGTCACTAAGCATTTGAGGGGCAATTGATCCTAGAGGTTGCAAAATAGAAGTGGCAGGAGTTACATGGTTGCATGAATTTACAAAAAAAATAACATAATTGATGGTACACTTACATTTCTCATTGTAGCCCCATCATCTAAGATCAGAACACCAAAGACTTGAGGGATGTAAGCTCTCCCTCTGCCTCCCCTTCCTCTTCCCCTAGAACCTCTGCCTCCCCTTCCTGTTCCTCTAGAACCTGTGGCTGATGAAGGTGAAGTTGCTGCTCCCATGTTCATGTTATCCCCTCTGCCACCTCTACCTCTTGTGTTTGTTGTGGCACCTCTTCCCCTGTTTTCACCTCCCCTATTGGTAACTCCTCCCATGTTGTTACCTCTTCCCCTGGTGACCACCCTACCACCTCTACCTAACCTTGAAGGTTCTGCAGTAGCTGCATAATGACCAGAGTCTGATTGCAATTCAGGTTGTTGTGTTGTGGAAGGGGTTGATCTAGGTCTGCCCCTTGGTCTTTTTGTTGGAGGTGGTATGGGGGTTTCTTTGGTAGGAAATCCTCTTTTGTTGTGGCCCTTTTGTTTGCAACCACTAAAAGTCATTTCCATCCCATGCTTTGTCAATTTTCCTGGTTTTTTAGGATTTTCAAATGGATCTTTTCTTCTGCTTTTTCTTGGCCTACCAGGACCTATTTTAATTGGGGGGAGATCCATCTCAAAAAGGATTCTAGGCCAGTGCCTCTCACCATCAAGGGGTGGGATTGAGTTCTCATAAGCTTTGAGATACACATCTTTATGATAACATGAATCAACATAATCCTCTGCATTTTTGTGTAAGTAGAAAATGGCAGCAACAACATGTCTACAAGGGATCCTAGTCAAATCCCATTTTCTGCATGTGCATGTCCTTTGATCCAAATTGACAGTAACAGTGTCTAAGTGGTAGCTAACTTGGAACAAAATAGAGGTTGATGGGAGAACATCACACTTTGATGCCTCTTCTTTCTCCTTTTCTAACTTCTTTTGTATCCTAGGGCAGAGTGATGTTGTCCATTTCAATATTTCTTCTTTTTTTGTCACAAGTCTCTTCATAAGAGAAGCCCTTATATCCTCAAGCATGTATAGCAAATGTTTTGCCCTAGCATGGATTATATATCCATTAAAGGTCACTTCCATATTACTAGTTATCACATCTGCCTTAACCTCAATTTTTAGGAAGGCCCTACAAAATACCTTAGGATTGTAAGATGTAAAGGCATCAGCTGCCTTAGGATCTGCCGTTCTTAATATTTCCAGGTTGTCATTATAATCAGCCACACTATATGACTTAGCACAAGACCAAAACATGAGTTTCATATCATCTCCCCTAAAATTCTTGTGCCAATGTGCAAATATGTGCCTAGTACAATGTCTATGTTCAGCTCTAGGAAGAACTACTGAAACACTTCTAAGTATTGACTGAAAATAAAAACAAGTCACAAATAAGAGAAGCATTACAAAACAAACATATAATGAAAATCTGAACAACAGTCAAGGTAAGAAGATACCTGGTATTCATCAGAAACAACAACAATGCTAGAGCCATCACCTAGGTCCAAGCTTCTCTGCAAGTTGGTCAGGAACCACTCCCATGACAGGTTATTTTCACCTTCCACCACAGCCCATGCAATAGGATACATTTGATCATTACCATCCCTTCCCACTACAGACATTAATTGTCCTCCTAGGAAAGTCTTCAAAAAACAGGCATCAATACAAATTATATTCCTGCAGCCTTCCTTCCAACCCTTTTGTACACCTTCAAAACAAACATACAATCTCTGGAACTCTTGTATGTTGTTACCCCTGGTCTTCAAAGTCACTAAATCCAACTATGTAAGTGGACTTGCCTTTTTCAGAGCTTCAAGATAACTCCCCACTTTCCCATAGTGATCTCTCATTGACCCATGAAGCTTCCTGTGTGCATAATACTTCACCTTGTATGTAAAGTCCTTCTTCACTATCAGTCTGTAGGCTCTTCTCACTATCTCTATAATCTCTTTTGCAGGCCAATGAGGCCTTGCTTTAAACACATCTAATAGTTGCTCTGCCAACCAAGTTGATTTCAATTGGATATTCTTATTCATGTTTCTGGTGCATGTATGGTCAGCCATCAAAGTCTTCACCACAAAAGCTGCTCTCCTGGAATCCCAGGAAGCATACAACCAAAATGGGCAGCCCTCCCTACACTTAACACCAATTCTCTGTTGCCTTTTCTTATTTGCAACTACCACAGACAAATTCCTACCTTGAAATATAGCAAATTTAGCTACAGCTTCCTTGAAATCAGCCCTAGATCCAAACCTCTGACCTACCTGCCACTTAAACTGTGAGAAGTCTGTGTCCTTTGCAACTAGAAGACTTCTTCTCTGTTTTTTTTTCTTCTACACTAACATCTTCATCACTTGGGTCAGGGGTATGAATTTCTTCCTCAGAGTCTTCATATTCTGAAAGTACCTCCCCCTCCTGCTCTCTTATTGTGGTTATCACAGTCCCCTGCTCCCTTTGTGCACAAAGCTTCCCCTCAGCAGCCTCAGCTTGTAACTTATGAGCTAATTCAATAACACTACAATTAAAACCCTTAACTCTATCCCTAGCTACCCTCTGTTCATCATCACTTGTATCCACTTCATCCAATACAACTTCCTCTTACAATTCACCAAAGTCTGTATTTTCTGCATCTACCACCTCATTACCAAAGTTAACATCATACACTTCATAGTCCCCTAGCCAATCATCACCACCATGACCACCATCCTCCTCATCCAATTCATTTACATAATCTGGATCTGACAATTCCTCATCATTATATACTGCATCATGTAGCAACAAATCTTGGGACAAGGGACTATTTGGCCTATTATCTTCCCATTCATAATCATCTGGAACTTCAGATCTAAGATGTGTTTGATGGGATTCAGTTGTGTTTGGGGTTTCTGTTTGAGTATAGATTCCAGATGTGGGATTGTTGGAAAGTAATGGGAAATTGTCACTGGAAGTACAAGGTGGGTGGGTTTGTTTTATAGTGGAAAGTGCTAAAGATGTGGGGTCCAATGCAGAAACTATCTTGTTACTATTTTTGGGATGGTCAAGCATCTTATCTGGTACTACACATGATTCCTGGGTCAACATAGTTCCTCTCCTTGGAATCAGTTTTTTAAGATTTTTGGGTCTCATGGGCTCAGTTTGGCTCATCTCATTTGGGCTTTTTATTGGGCTATTTAATCCAGTTAGGGATGGTTGACCCTGGCTAAAATCAAGTTCCACCCCATCATGCACTACATACAATTCAACACATCTACTGTCCAGCACAATTGCATCCAAAGTTCTAATCTTAGCATCATTATACACTAATCTCAAACCAACAACAAAGTCAAAGCCAGGCATCAAATAATAAACCTTATACTCATCACTGTAATCACCACACTTAGCAACTAGTTCTTTTAAGTAAAACCAACAAAGTTCATCTGGATCAACTGCAAATGTCTTACACTTCCCTCCCATATACACCCAAACACCTTTTTGTTTCTTAAACTTACCTCCATGTTTAAATTTCAAAGTCACACTATCCATAACAATCTGAAACGTTTAAAAAAAAAGGGAAATTCAACAATCATGCACTTCAAAATAAGGAAGTTCAACAATCACGCAATGACGCAATTCATTAGGGTAATCATGCAATTCAGCATTCCACTAACAACAATTCAACAATCAACAGCGAAATAAATTGGGGAAAAAGCTAGGGTTTCACGCGACTTACCTCAAACACAACTACAACAACAAATTGCACTCCCTAATTCGCAATCATGTCCAAAAGCTTGCAACTTTCTTCAAATTAAGGGAGAATCAATGCCCAATTTCAGTTCATAAAGAAGCTTTTTTTTTCCTCGACTTTACAGTAATGGAGTATCGAAGAGAGAAGGTTGGGAGAAATGAAACATGAAAGAAAAAAAAAATTTGATTACCTTTTTACCAGGTTGCCTATAATTGGGCTTGTTTTAAGAAAATACATGGCAAAGGTTGGCCTGTTCCCAGATTTCGAAAAGTTGGGCTTGTTTTGAGTAGACAGAGCAAAGGTGGGATTATTAGATTCAATTTTTCCAACATAATTTATATATATTCCAAGTTTTGCAAGGTGAAAAAGGGAGATCCGTTAACAAGCAAGGAGCTTAATGAAGTTCGAGACATGTTGGCATCTTTCATCACCTTCAATTTGTAAATGTGGCATCATTTTGAATTTATACTTTGTTAATTATTAACTTTTAGACTACAATATTGACTAGTTATTAGTATTGTTTGTATTTATGTGTATATCACACTTTATTTGTTGTATTTCATTTGGTTTTTAATTATAAAAGTCTAAATATATAATTTTAATTCTTGTTATGATTATTAATAATAATTATATTATGGAAATATTTATAGCAATAATATGGCAGAATATTATATCAGGATCAGTTGCAGGAATAATTGCAGGCAAAAAAAACAAAAACAAAAATTAGATCCTTATTATTGCCACCGGTTTACCGGTTCAAACCGGTGGCAATAGTCAGCCTTCCCCTCCAAAAAAAAAACCACGCCATTATTATTGCCACCGGTTAACCGGTGGCCATAATTATTATTACCACCGGTTAACCGGTGGCCATGAGGACTTTTGCCACCGGTTTTGAACCGGTAGCCATTCGTTGCTTTATTGCCACCCCCCAAATGACCACTGGTTCAAAACCGGTGGCAATGGGGGGTTTTCAACTGGTGGCCATTACATATTTTCTCCTAGTGATGGTACCCTTTTGACACCCAAAGCTTGACCAATAGTTGAACATAGATCTTGACTCTATGTTGCGAACTTTTTTTTTTTTTAAATCATCGTGCCTAAATGCTATGTGGTTGTTTGGTGCTAACCTTCATGTGTTTACTCTTTTGTTTAACCCATGACCGAGGGTTTTTATTCTCACATAGTAATTAGTACGGACCTAAAATCAGTTAAAATCTGGAAAAATCACAAAACTGACCTGGAACTGCGCACCGTGTCACGGCATATTCTGCCGCGCCACGGTGAACAGTGCCGTGACCGGGGCTTTCTACCGTCTGACGGTAGACTACACCGTGTCATGACAGCCAGCACCGTGACACGGTGCCCAGGAGAAGTGTCCTATTAGTCTTTTTTCGATATTTGTGCGTACGTATGTGGTTGTTGTGTCCAGTTTGGTGTCATGTCTAGCTGTACGGTCAAAACACGCGTCCATAACCTCACTTAATCACTCACATATCGTGTTCACACACTTTTTTCCTTAAGTCGTGCACTACTTTTTGACTGTATTTTAGGGTAGTCTTGTTTTTTTGTCGTTTTTTTTTCGGAGTAAGTCGGATGGTATCCTCCCATATTTAAAAAAATAAAATAAAATAAACAAGTAGAATTTCAAAATTATAGGTTTTTAATAAAAAAAAAAAAATAAATTTTTTTTTTCCTTTTTTTAATCCGGATGGGTTAAGGTTAAGTTTGGTCATTAAAGGTGTGTTTGTTTCGGTGTCACATCACTTGGTCAAGAAGCAGGGGTAGATTGTTACGGTTCGAGTTAATACCTCAACAACCTCTTATACCAAAGAGGCGTACAAGGAAACCACCTCAATCATCTCCACAAGATCTATCTCCGGTCTACTTTCAACCAATGGCTACTAAGGAAGACATCGAGAACCTCAACAGGATAACCGAAAGGTTGTCTAACATGATGCAGACACTCACCACTAGAGTCAGCACGGTAGAACAAGACAGTCAAAACAATGTCACTACTGCTGCAATGGACAAGATTAAGGAACAGTTGAGCAAGATTTCTGAAGAATTCACTTATGTGGAACAGCCTGTCACCTCTTCGTCCATAAGAGACAAGCTTCCTGAAAAGTTTTCCACTGCGGACATTCCCAAATTCAAGCCTACGGATAATCCGCTTTTCCATTTAAAGGCTTTTTCGGCAACTATTGCTCTTAAGGGAGTAGATGTGACACTCTTCCCTACGGTGTTCCCTCTTTCCTTGGAGAATGCCTGTCAACAGTGGTTCTACTCTTTGGAATCCAAACATGTCGCGACCTGGGAGGATGTTGCTGAAAGCTTTATGAATCGTTACAAGTGTAACATTCAGGCCAAGACTTCTGAACGTGAACTCTCCATTCTCAAACAGAAAGAGAATGAAGGCTTCACCACTTACTTAAGCAGGTGGAGGGAAACAGCTGCGCTCTTGGTGGATCCCCCCAAGGAGAAAGAAATGGTTCGCTTTTTCATTACTAATCTGACTCATAAGTACAAGCAACACTTGAAGTTTCTGCCTCTGAGTACCTTTAAAGCTGTATACGATATTGGAATCAATATCGAGGACGAACTAATGAAGTCTGTTGATAGCAACAATAATAACAACACTTGGAAAAACAAGAAGAATGACACTCCTTCTTCTTCGTCTTCTAAGCCCAATAATGCTACCAACAATATCAATATCAATGATGTGCTGGCCCTTAATGCTCCTCCTCAAAGATTACAAAGGCAAAGTAGGGTTTACACGCCTTTGGGAATGACTTATGATGCTGCTTATGATCGTTTGCATGGTCAAGGACTGATTATGCCAATCGGACCATTTCCAGAACCTCGACCAGAGAATAGGACCGCTAGCTATGACCCCAATGCTTATTGCAAGTATCATCAAGGCAAGGGTCATAATACTGAGGAGTGTTGGAGGTTGAAGGATGCGATCCAAGACCTAATTGATGCTAATCAACTTCCTGTCCCTCCAGGGGGCAAGAAGTCTAACATTCAAACAGGTCCTCTTTCTGATGCTTTGGCTATCACGGGAGATGAATTCTCCTTTGATCCGTCGATACTCATTCAACCTGTGAATGAACCTCTGCCAGAAGTTGTATTTGTCTCGAGTTCTGAAGAACTGAATGGAATTTAGGATAGTGACGATGAAGACGTCTATCTCAAGGATATAGCCTGTTCATCTCTTGGCACAAGTGAAGACATTTGGGGGGACTTTGAGGTCAAGGTTCTCACCAGAAATGGACGGTTGCAAAAACTTAATCCACCTCCACCTCCACCACAATCACATCCGATAGTTGATCCCATTGACCATGTGAACAGCGATGTGGTGAAACAATTGCAAAAGACCATGGTGGAGATGAATGTATGGAAGCTTTTGGCCACCTCCCACGAGCATCGAAAGGGTGTGATGAATGCTCTGGTGAAAATAGGAGTTGATGATGATATGACTCCTCAAGGACTAGTCAACTTTCTCACTACTGAATTGCCAAGTACCAGCAATCTGATTTCGTTTTCTAACAAGGATCTGCCCCCGGAAGGGGATCAACATAATAAGGCCTTACACCTCACTGTGGTGTGTAGGCAGATGAATGTTCCTATGAGCCTAGTTGATAACGGCTCTGCAATCAATGTGTGCCCACTCCGTACTGCAAAGAAGTTGGGCATAAGGAATAAAGAACTGACTCCCTCCACTCAAGGGATTCACACTTATGATAATACTCACCGTCAAGCCGTGGGTACTATCATATTGAACATAACTACTAGGGCCAATGAACGTCGCACTAAATTTCAGGTGGTGGACATTAAGGCCTCTTTCAATCTGCTGTTAGGACGCCCTTGGCTTCATGAGCTAAAGGTGATTCCATCATCGCTGCACGAGAAAGTGAAAACCATAGTTGGAGGGGTTCCAATTACTATTGATGCTTCTCCTATGCGCATTCAAGTTATCGACACTCCTATCGTCCATGTTGAACATGACGAAGAAGATGAAGATCTTTGGGGGTTTTCACTAGATGATGTTCTCGTGATTGAAGAGGAGGAAAAGTACCATCTCGACTTTGATCCCTATTCAAACACCAATATCAATGCCATTCTGAAGAAGCAAGGTCATTTCCCTGAAATGACCCTTGGACTCAAGAAGAAAATGGCTGAATCTTGGGGCCATCCTGGTGCACTCAAGAAGGATACTTTTGGCTTGGGATTCAAGCCAACAAAAGAAGATGTGAAGCAAGCTCTATCGAAGACGAAGGCTCGCAATAACGCTCGAACCATGAAGAAGGAAATGACCATGGATCCATATCCATTAACACTCAATGGCCAGTACATCAAGGAAGGGGAAGACTTTCCGTGCTATGAATTCCCTGAGCAATTCGTCCATGATGGGATATGTGAACCAGGATTCGAGATGTTCCTCGATTGTGACTTTGTTGATGAAGACGAAGAGCTCTTCACAACCGAGAAGCCAGCTAGCCCGAACTATGATGATCTAGGAATCAACCTGCTTTTTGGAATGGAGAAGAATGAGTCTATGACCGTCTGCAATGATAACTCCGAGCTCATTCAAGCTGTCATAGCAAACAAGGATTTTGACCCCTCCGAGTTAATCGTCTAAGCTGACAACATTTCAAGGGGATGGCGCAAGACATTGAGGATCACTACGCCAAATGGAGAGAAGTTGGAAATAACCGCTGGCGAAGGCCCTATGTTTGATGAGTCTGAGTCTAAGTCTGTAGACGAGTCCTTAGAGTATGAGGCCGACCCTCTTTCTGCTGTAGTGTTTAACCCTGAGTCTCTTGTTGAGTCCTCTCTTTCTAGTCCAAATAATTCCGATGAGGTCGCAGTCGACCTTGCCCTTCTTGATGTATTAGCCAATGAATTCAATAAAATGAGTACCTTTGCTTATGATGCGTGTCATTCCCCTAGACCTAATCAATATTGCTTTGCTAATGATAAAAATGACAAAGAAATAATAAAAGCAATGGAAGAACACGATAATAAAACAGCAGTTGTTGAAGATACAGAAACAGTTAACATTTCCAATGATACGACTGTTAAAGAAGTAAAAATTGGATTAACACTAAGTTAAGATGAATGCAAAGAGCTAGTTAACTTGCTTAGTGAATTTGTTGATGTATTTGCTTGGTCATACCAAGATATGCCAGGAATTGACAAGGATATAGCTCAACATACGATACCATGCATTCCAGGTATGAAGCCTGTCAAACAAAAGCTGCGCCGTATGAAACCGGTTGTGGCTCTCAAAATCAAGGAAGAAATCAGGAAGCAGTTGGCCGCAGGATTCATCAGAGTATCCAAATATCAAGAATGGATAGTGATGGGCGTTAAAACGGTCGTACATTCCACACTCAATCAAACACATTTATTAACAAACACCTTACAAACCAAGCATAATGACAAGTAAGAGTTCGATCCACAAGGAACGGGATATGGTTGCCAAAGAACTTTACACTTAAGCTAATTCGAAGTCAATTGGTGAATTGGGGTTCGTCAAGAAGACAAAAAAAACTATGGTTCTAAATCAATGAATTAAAGATACTAGGGAATGGGATCCACTCAACCAAGGCAATTAGGCAAACGGGGAGTAAAATAGACAAGATATAGCAAGGACTATATGTAAAATCAACCTCATGCAATTAGAAAACAACTTACACTACTAAACTTAGATTCCTCATTAGTTTAGCAATAGATGATACATAATCAAATTACAATAAGTAATGACATACTCAATTTACACTTCCATGTCAAATTAGGCATATCATACTATCAAGCTCCTAAGTCAAGGGTAGCTAAACCTATCATGAGAAACTAACAAGCAATCTCATATAATCAATTTAATTGCAATACAAACATCAATGCTTCTCCCACATTTGCATAGTTAACCCAAAAGGTCGAGCTTCACCCAACCCCTAGCAAGAAGACTACTCACAACTCATGTTTATCAACATGCAATCAAGAATTAGGGTTCTAAATACTTCAATAATTGGGGAAAAGTGGTTAACAATTGAAATAACTATCATCCAATAACAAATTACCAAGAACTAAGAAGATTTAAATAACATGCAAATACCAAATAAAATATGAAATTAAGTGGAAAAAGGTTCGAGAAATTACTAATTGAAGCTTCAAATGTTGAATACAAATTGCCAAACTTTGAGAGTAATTCTTGAATTTCACTAATACAATGATTTGATTTGATGAAAACTAAGCTAAATTAATCCTAAGGAATGTTTCAAACTAAGAGAGGTTTCTGAAAACTAGGCTACTATTCTCTCTCTCTAAATGAGCTAGAGGGGAAGTATTTATACTCCCCGAAACACATAGAGAAAACCGTCAAAAGAAAACGGATTCCCAGCGAGGAGCGCCCGCTCCACAATGAGGAGCGCCCGCTCCTTTCGGCTGCACGCCCTCTCTAGAATGCTTCAATGAAGGATCAGATTTGAAAGAGTCAGGGAGGAGCGCCCGCTCCTCACATGATGCACACCCGCTCCTAACAGCACCTGAACTTGGGCAGAATGTAGCTAGAGTCGAGGAGCGCCCGCTCCATGATAGGTGCACACCCTCTCCCCTGGAGCGCCCTCTCCAATCTTTAATCCTCTGGTATTTAACACGATTCATGCACCGAAAGCCTGCCCAATTGAGTCCATAAACCTGCAAAACATGGACAAACACAAACCAAGAGGGGGAAAGCCGAGACAAAACATTTTCATTCAAAATTAGGTTAGAAAGAGGGGAAATGATCGCAAAATCGGGTTTAAATTTACACAATAAGTGGTCAAATAAACCACTTATCAAATCCCCCCAAGCTAGCCAAATGCTTGTCCTCAAGCAATTCACATTGCCCAAAAACAAACCCAAAGATCAATTTGCTCAAAGAAAAGCACATGCATAGATATGAGAATCCTTAAGCAATAGAACTCGAGCATGAGGTATATGCCTAAGATCAACCACGGTCATGACTAGCCAAGTCCTAGCTAACCTTCCCAAATGTACTCAACTTTGGTCCATTCAACCAATCTTACCGCGTCCCCAACACAAAGTTCAAATTCCCCCTAATGGTAATGTCTCATGACTCCTCGAAGGAGCCGGAAGAAAAATAGACCAAAGAAGGTTTAGAACACTCGACATCTCAATGATAAGTACCCTCTCCATATGCTTGTGAACCAACTCCCTCCACTGACTATGGCTTCAACTATTCTACTAACATTACAAGACTCAAGGAATACGACACAAAGTTAAGGCATAGAGAAAACTAGAAGTACTTTGCAATTAAAGTCAAGCTAAGATATATATCACTAAGAGCAAACCTAAAGAGGTTTCTAACTTTGACCCAAATTACAAACTATGAATAAACTTGAAACAAAAACGCACCCCCAAGCTTGTTTAATCGCTAGGGTGGTGGCTATTCATCACTTCTTTTCTTTCTTTTTCTTTTTTTTTTTTTTTTTTTTTTCAAACTTGGGCATTTACATCACAAACTATTATTTATAACAACTTAAAGATTGAACTAAGGAAACAAGAATGACATGCCTTAACTTTGTGCGAATGAACAATACATAACAACTTCATATTACTAAGAGTAGTTTAGGCCGCGATCTTGGGAGTCAGGACTCAAGTTCTCGATCTAGGTACTAAATCAAAGAGGATCCTTGCCACTCATTCAAAATGTAGTAGGCTTGAAAAAAATATTACAACCTCACTTTTGGGAACAATGTGGGATCAATTACTACCTTTCGGGGTTCAAATTCCTTTGATATGGGTGACTCCATCTTACCACAAACCTAGACTTTAAGTTTCGCACATTCGGGAAAGTTATTCTCACACTAGCCTAAACTAACCAATTCTATGTTCAACCAAGGGCATCTAAACCATGCTCGAAATTTTATTACGAAAAGAAAACAAACATCCACCACATACAATTCAAGATCATCATTGCAAACCGATCAAAGGCAAACAAAATCTTTTTTTTTTTTTTTTTTTTTTTTTTTTTTTTTTTTTAAAAAAGGATGAAGATGGGGGAAAGAAAAACTAATTAAAGAATTTGGATATTAGGGTTTTGGATATTAGGTAATTTGGATGTTAGAGGGGTTAGAGGATAAGAAAAAGAAATTTGGATATTAAGGGAAATCATCATCAAAATTCATGATCAAGCAAGACCAAGGACAATGCCAATCAACCATGATACCAACCAACAAGCAAACCAACCAAAGCATAATCATATTAAAGCCATAGATAAGATGCTCCAAATAGCACACACATAAAGAGAAGTGAGACAAAAACATCAATATGCAATTGTTCTAGCCTAGGCATGCCATAAAAACGTGAAAAGGGTTACAACCAACCTAAAATAGGCATGCAAACTAGAACATAATACATTATGAATCCTACCACAAGTCCCAAAGGCTAGACTAAGCCTTTCATGCCAAACATTCCACAAACAATCTCAAACTTCTCCATACATAGCACAAAAGGCATCACAAGAAAGCACATTTCCTACCAAAACCGAAAACTACCCTAGACACAAAGACTTCCCCCAAGCTAGACATTTGATTACCATTCCCACGGTAGATGGATAAAATGAGAAACATCTCCCCCCCCAAGATAGAACTCGACACCGCCTCGGTGTTACACAAGATGGGAAAAGAAGAGAAGGGAACGGTAAAAACAAATGTCTAAAGGCTACTCCCGATCATCCTCCCTAGGCGGTGATGGCATGTAGTTATAGTTGAGATCTACATCGCCGGAAAAGGAAGGTTGATCCACGTATGGAGGAAGATCATAGTTGGGGCTACTACGATAGTGACCAAAATTTATTATAATCCTAAACTAACCCCTAAACAAGTCTAGTGGTAAGTTCGGAGTCGAACCACAAGGAACAATAATGTTGGATTGTTCTCGATCTAATGCTTAAGCTACGCCGAAGTCGGTTGGTGAATTGGGGTTCGTCAAGAAGACAAACTAACTATGGTTCTAAATCAATGAATTAAAGATACTAGGGAATGGGATCCACTCAACCAAGGCAATTAGGCAAACGGGGAGTAAAATAGACAAGATATAGCAAGGACTATATGTAAAATCAACCTCATGCAATTAGAAAACAACTCACACTACTAAACTTAGATTCCTTATTAGTTTAGCAATAGATGATACATAATCAAATTACAATAAGTAATGACATACTCAATTTACACTTCCATGTCAAATTAGGCATATCATACTATCAAGCTCCTAAGTCAAGGGTAGCTAAACCTATCATGAGGAACTAACAAGCAATCTCATATAATCAATTTAATTGCAATACAAACATCAATGCTTCTCCCATATTTGCATAGTTAACCCAAAAGGTCGAGCTTCACCCAACCCTTAGCAAGAAGATTACTCATAACTCATGTTTATCAACATGCAATCAAGAATTAGGGTTTTAAATACTTCAATAATTGGGGAAAAGTGGTTAACAATTGAAATAACTATCATCCAATAACAAATTACCAAGAACTAAGAAGATTTAAATAACATGCAAATACCAAATAAAATATGAAATTAAGTGGAAAAAGGTTGGAGAAATTACTAATTGAAGCTTCAAATGTTGAATACAAATTGCCAAACTTTGAGAGTAATTCATGAATTTCACTAATACAATGATTTGATTTGATGAAAACTAAGCTAAATTAATCCTAAGGAATGTTTCAAACTAAGAGAGGTTTTTGAAAACTAGGCTAATGTCCTCTCTCTCTAAATGAGCTAGAGGGGAAGTATTTATACTCCCCGAAACACATAGGGAAAACCGTGAAAAGAAAACGGATTCCCAGCGAGGAGCGCCCGCTCCACAATGAGGAGCGCCCGCTCCTAAGCTAGGAGCGCCCGCTCCTAAGCTAGGAGCGCCCGCTCCTTTCGGCTGCACGCCCTCTCCAAAATGCTTCAATGAAGGATCAGATTTGAAAGAGTCAGGGAGGAGCGCCCGCTCCTCACATGATGCACGCCCGCTCCTAACAGCACCTGAACTTGGGCAGAATGTAGCTAGAGTCGAGGAGTGCCCGCTCCATGAGAGGTGCACGCCCGCTCCCCTGGAGCGCCCTCTCCAATCTTCAATCCTCTGGTCTTAAACACGATTCATGCACCGAAAGCCTGCCCAATTGAGTCCATAGACCTGCAAAACATGGAGAAACATAAACCAAGAGAGGGAAAGCCGAGACAAAACATTTTCATTCCAAATTGGGTTAGAAAGAGGGGAAATGATCGCAAAATCGGGTTTAAATTTACACAATAAGTGGTCAAATAAACCACTTATCAGATAGCAAATGTGGTTCCTGTTCCAAAGAAGGATGGAAGGGTCAGAATGTGTGTTGATTACAGGGATCTCAATAAAGCAAGCCCAAAAGATGGGTTCCCTCTACCTCACATTGACATTCTGGTCGATAACACAGCAAGTCATGCATTTCTATCATTCATGGACGGTTACGCCGGATATAATCAGGTATTGATGGCCAAAGAAGACATGGAGAAAACCACATTCATCACGCAATGGGGTACATATTGCCATACGGTAATGCCATTCGGGTTGAAAAACGCTGGTGCCACCTAGCAAAGAGCAGCTACAACGTTGTTACATGACATGATGCACAAAGAGGTGGAGGTCTATGTCGATGATATGATCGTTAAGTCTAAAGATCGCCCAGGCCATATTATTGCACTTCGCAAGTTCTTTGAAAGACTCCGCAAGTACAACATGAGATTAAATCCAGCAAAATGTGCATTCGGAGTCACGTCAAGCAAATTACTTGGATATGTGATCAGTTCTTGTGGGATTGAAATAGATCCCACAAAAGTAAAAGCGATCATGGCCATGCCACCACCCAAGAATGAGAAAGAGATTCAAGGTTTCATTGGAAGGTTGCAGTATATAAGTAGGTTCATATCAAAGCTCACAGCGATATGTGAACCTATATTCAAGAAGCTCAAGAAAAATGTCCCAGTCACATGGGATGACGATTGCCAAAAGGCTTTCGACAAAATCAAAGAGTACTTGGCAAACCCACTCGTGCTAGCGCCAGCAATACCTGACTTTCCTCTTCGACTCTACCTTACGGTCATAAGAGAAGATGGGGGCAATGCTAGCACAAGAGATTGAAAACAAGGAGAATGCAATCTATTACTTGAGTATGAAGCTTCAAGGATATGAGACGCGATACACATCACTTGAAAATTTGTGTCTCGCACTTGTGATGGCCGCACAGAAACTAAGACATTACATGCTCACTCATACGGTGCATGTCGTGTCCAAGATGGATCCTCTCAAATACTTGTTCGAAAAAGCGACACTCAATGGCAGATTATCAAGGTGGATAGTCAATCTTGCTCAGTTTGACTTGAGATTTGTGCCACAAAAAGCCATCAAAGGTTCTACGGTTTTTGACTTCTTAGCAGACTTTCCGCTAGAAGAAGTTGAAAAAGAAGAAGATGAGTACGATTTCCCCGACGAAGATTTACTCATGACTTAAGATGATAGCTGGACGCTCTATTTCGATGGAGCTTCAAACCAAAAAGGATGTGGTGTAGGAGTCTTGCTTGCTTGTATCACCCAATGAAGAGCACATCCCAATTTCCATGAAGCTCGACTTTGATGTCACCAACAATGCCGTAGAGTATGAAGCATGCATTTTGGGGTTAGAAAGAGCTGTTTCCTTGGGAATTAAGAAACTCAGAATCTACGGTGATTCTTCACTAATCATTAACCAAATCTCTAAGAGATGGAAAGTGAGAAGTGAAAGTCTCGCTACGTATCAAGCTTATTTAGAAACTCTCACGGAGCAACTAGATGAAGTGGAATATACGTATTTGCCAAGAGAAGAAAACCAATTCGCCGACGCACTAGCTAAATTAGCATCAATGGTGCGAATTCCAACTGATACAATCAAAATGCCACTGACCATCGAAAGAAGATATGAGCCGGCTTATGTTCACGCACTCGATGACGAACAAGAACCACAAGAAGAAGATGAAGAGCCATGGTATAAAGATATCCATAATTACGTGACAAGAGGAGAATACCCTCCTAATACTGATAAAAGGGCACGCCGTGCTTTGAGGCTCCTGGCCTCACAATATGTGCTCATCAGGGGAGAACTCCACAAGAGAACTGCAATGGGAATAAATCTCTTATGCATAGCCAAGAAAGAAGCACATAAAACCATGGAAAACCTTCATGCCGGTATATGTGGAACACACATGAATGCAAAGATTTTAGTCCAAAAGATTCAACGACAAGGTTATTATTGGACTACTATGGAGAGAGATTGTCACGAATACATCAAGAAATGTATGAAGTGTCAAGTCTACGCAAATTTACAACATGTTCCACCTTCGCTTCTCTACACATATACTTCTCCATGGCCTTTCTCCACTTGGGGCATCGACATCATTGGAAAAATAACACCACCAGGACAAGGGGGGCATGAATTCAACCTCGTAGCAATCGACTATTTCACCAAATGGGTCGAAGCTGCCTCATATGCTAAGCTGACAGCGAAACATGTAGCTCAATTCATTGAGAAAAATATCATATGCCGCTATGGGGTACCACATGAGAATCAGTGATAATGGAACACATTCCCAAGCCGAATGCACGGAATTATTACAGAAATATCATATCAAGCATCACAGATCATCACCTTACAGACCACAAACAAATGGTGCAGTCGAACCGGCCAACAAAAATGTGAAAACTATCATCGAAAATATGACAGAAAATTACAAGGATTGGCCAAGTAAGCAACATTTCTCCCTTTGGGGATATCGAACCTCTGTTCCTACATCAACGGGGGCTACTCCTTTCTCTTTGGTCTATGGAGTTGAAGCTGTACAACCAACAGAACTCGAAATCCCTTCTCTTCGAATCGCTTTGGAAAGCCAATTAAATGAAGTCGACTGGATTAGTGCAAGATATGATGAACTAGTCTTACTTGATGAAAAACGCTTGGCAACTTTGCGTCATGTCCAAATCTACTAACAACATATGGCGCGACATTTTAATAAAAAAGTCAAGACTAGGAACATCAAAGAGGTGACCTGGTGCTTAAGGCACTTCGTAAAAATGTGTTAGATCTAAGAGGAAAATTCAGATGGAATTGGTCAGACCCGTACATTGTTAAAGCTATCCTGACTGGCGGAGCGGCAAAATTGGTAGACATGGACGATAACGGCTTCCACAATTTAACCAACTTGGATCAACTCAAGAAATTCTATGCCTAGTCGCATGGGTTCATGACCCAATAGAGCTACATATGGCCTGATTCTTTTTTAGGATACGTAGGCAACCCCTCAAGGGGGCCCGACCACTTTAAAAAATAAAAAATCCTCCCTCTGTCGATAAAGTATGCGCGTCACTTCAGCACTGCGTCACGAAAAAAAAAGGGAGGGGGGTTTTGCCGCGACACGGGACATTCCACCGTGTCACGGTACAGTCCAAAGTGGCGCGGTGGACCTGAGTGCAAAAAAAAAAAAAAGGAATTGCCGTGACGCGGGAGTTTGTAACGTGTCACGGGATTTTTCACCGTGACATGGTGGAATTTCAGATTTTCCGATTTTTTTTAGTGACGCATTCGTTGCGAATTCATTGTTTGTTCGAGGTTTTTTTTATTTCCGTTCTTCCATTGCGTCCGACTTCTTGACTCGGATAAATAAATAATAAATAAAAGTCATTGTAATTTTTTATTTAAGGCTGAAATATATATGTTATTATTATTGAAATAAATGTGACTACAATTATTGGCATCATATGCCTTATTTTAAATAAAAATTATAAATCATAAAAAGCAAAGCAATATTATAAAACATTGTGTTTCTGGACTCCAATAATCTAATGCTGCCCTAAGAAAATCATGTTCAGTAGCTACATGTTGCAGGGCTAGCAAACCCCTGGCATGAAATAATTCTAACTCTCCTTTGTTAGCATTGGTCAAAGAATAAGACCAGTCGCGCAATGTATTATCAAAATTCTGAGACATGATTATTGAAATATGAAATTCTAAATTATTTTGTGTTTTGTAATTATGCATATCATGAATATACTGGTCCTATTTTATAGCAAAAGCGCTCGAAACTGCTCAGAAATTATCTTTTCATACGCGTAAAACACACTGCAGCGGAATACGCGTACCGTGACACGGGAAATCCCACCGTGTCACGGGAAATTTTGCCGCGACACGGAAATTTTTGCCGTGACATGGTGTACAGTGCCGTGTCATGGCACCCCACGCGTTTTCTTTTTTCATCCTTTCCCGTATCTATCCGGATTTTTTTAATATTTTATCTTCACCGTTTATTTTTCCGTTTTCTGAGAGTTTTATTTCTAATAAAATTCTCAACTTTTTTATTTTTAATATTTTTTTATTATTATCTATATTTTATTTTTTTATTTATTCATCACTTTAATATTTTATTTTTATTTTTTATTTTTCTCTTTATCATTTTATTTACTTATTTCATTTATTTTTACTTGTCTTTTTATTTCTTTTTCTTTTGGGGAAGGTCGGTACCCTCCATTACTCACTTACGTTTTTTGTCGCATCATTAATAAACACACGATCACACACAATGAGTCTCAATCACACACTAACACACAATAATAAACACATAAACTGTGAATAATGTACAAAAGAGTCATAATAAATAAACAGTGTCAAGTGTCATCATAGTATGTACAAATAAAAACCCTCGGTCAAAAGTCTCTAGAACCAGAATCAGTATCATCACCACCCTGTGAATATGGGAACGGTGAGCCAAAGAGTCCCTCCATCATCCGAGTACGGGGAGTAGTGTCCCTACTAGTCCCTGTGACCCCGGCAGTAGTCAAACTCAAGGCAGGACCCGTCCAACCGGCAAACGGTGTAGACTGACTCAAAGACGCGGGAATCGTCGGTGAAGGCATCGTCCCATACATTGGAACTGAGAGCAAGCCCGACACCGGTGGAGGAATCCTAGACAACGGAGCTGAAATTGAACCAGGATCCACAAAAGTCAAAACAGACCCAAGCTCAGGCTGTGGAGGCTGTTAAAACGACTGCCGATGCCCCTGACTCTGGCCCGGAAAGCGCTGGGAAGACTGAGGCTGCTGCCACTAAGCCTCCTGAAACGACTGAGTAATCTGAGGCTCTCGCTGAGAATGAGAACGCCAGTGAATCTTAGGAGATCGTCTACCACGACCAAGCTCCTCCTCGTCCGAGCCTCTATGCCTCGAGCGCGAGCGGGACCTCCGTTGCTCCTGAAAGATAAAAAATCAAAAGGTGTCAACAATGCAAAATAAAACAAATGGTAGAAGGAAAAAAAATAAAAATGAATGATACCTCAAGAACGTCGCTAAAGCTCCGACAACTCGCACCACGCCAAAGCTTGATGAAGTAGTACTTCAGGGCGTCAACCAGCTTCATGAATCCCATCATCTCTTGGCAGTTAGGCTGTGGATAAAACAAAGAAAAGTCAGTAACAAGCGGTGTTAAAAGGATGAATAATGCACCAAAAAACTTACCGGCTCAAAGACCTCGGGCAGAGACTCCTGCGCCTGTCTGTAACTGTGGGGAATAGTTTCAAGCCATTAAAATCCCACTAGCTTGAACCCCACTGTGATCATACACTAAAGTACGGTGGCGTCCAAAAGAGAAGAAGATAGAGCAAAAGAGTCGCCAACAAGTTTTTAAGGAACTTGTAAACCGTTCACGAGGTGAAGGTTACACCCCTTAACGATCCAAGAGATCGTCAACTCCATAAGGTCATGAACCAAATAAGGGTCCGGGGATGATGGTACAAATCCAACCTAAAAGAGATTGAACCTGCCCTAATAATAGGCCTCTACTTTATTCTGATCGTATTCATGTGCGCTTTCTGACTAACATGCAATCAATAGGATTAACCCAAAACCTGTTTAATCTATGTTAGTTGAATATAATGCACAAATAAACTATTATTGGCGATCACTTGAATTTATAATCCTAATTAACCCTAACAAGATTATTAATTATCTTATTAAGCGCGATTGCAAATACCAATTCCCTTTAAACATGCATGAAAGGTGATCAAGCAATAAAGAATAAATAATGTATCAAGCAACATAATAATAAACATGATCATGAATAAAAATCAATCATAATCATAATCATGTTAATATTAAAGCATAATAATAATAGCAAGATCCTAGGCATGATACTAACAAGATTAATAACAAATCCTAGCATGTCACTAAGCAATAAAAATCAAATCTTTAGCCCTAACATGATACTAACAATCATAAATATTAGGAAGAATATAGGAAGCATCGCAGGAATCATATTTAATATTAAAAAATATCCTAGACATGATACTAGGAATATCATAATAACAATATAAACATGATTTCTACATCATAATATCAATTAATCAATTAAAGTACTTACTTGGATGCCTCGTACCTCTTTCTAATAACAAAATACACGCGTAAGTAACTTTAAGGAAAAATAATAATCAAAACAATTAAATTAAATAATTGAAAGAGAGATTTGGGACCAAACCCTCAGAAATTAAAACCTTTCACGTCTAGGGCGAAGGCAACTTAGAATATGGCTAGGTGTTTCTAGATCTTGCGAATGCGGAATTTTGTATTTAAAAGCAAAGTTTAGAAAAGAAAGAATGAATGCTTGATGAATGAAGAGAATTGATGAATGCTAATTAAAACTAATTGTTGATGAGAATTCGTGAATGAAGAGAGTTGATTAAAACTTAAGAATAAAGAGAATTGGTGAGTGATAGATGTAGATGATGATTGTAGACGAATGAAAACGGAGTTTTAATGATGAAAATGGAGTTTTAATGAATGGTAATTGATGATGAAAACGGAGTTTTTGATACGATATTTATAGAGAAAATCATCCAAAAAAGATAATTTATCAAAACAGAGTCTGAAGACCACAAAATCATCTTGGCGCCAGCCCTGGCTCATTGGCGCCAGGACCAGTGGCTAGCGCCAGGCGCCAATGGCTGGCGTCTGGCCCCAATCCTGATTCCAGGCGCCAAGGCCTGGGGTTGGACGCCAAACTGACTTTTAACGCGTTTTCGAAAATTCTGATAAAATTCCCGTACTGGAAGGTAAAATAATATAATTCCAATCGAAAATGCTATTTGATGTTGATTAAAACTCTGAAGAGTCCTAATTAAATGAAGAATGAAAAGAACCTTCTAGAATATTCTAGAAGACTAAAACCATTCCTAATTGCATTAGGAATGATAAATTATATTAGGCCCTCCCCTAGATCATTGGGCCGTACTTAAAGCTCAAACCGGGCCCAGTTTAGTAAATTGGTCATAACTTCCTCAATATTCATCGGAATTGGGTTTATAATATATCGTTGGAAAGGTCTTTGCAAGCCCCATCCAACTACACCACTATTGGACCCATATCATGGACCAACCAAAATGGATTGGCTGTTTTCTTAAAATAAAGTTTTCAAAAACAGGAAGAAGAGAAAAAAAAAAAACTTTCCGCAACACTAGACCTTTCCACACTTTCATTTCATTCGATTATGATTCGACGTGAAAGACACTCATCGCCGGGTTTGGTTTTGGGGAGACACAAATGGGTGTCTACAGAAGCCCCCACTTTGACTGAGTTTGGAGAAACGCAAGTTTTGAAAACAAAAGCCAAAGTATCGATAGGGACGGAGAATGATTCAGAACATTCTGCGATCCTAAATCACTCTTGTAACGCCGATACCTGCAAACTACCATTGGTTAAACAGATAGAAGAGTTAAGAAACGCGTATCTTGCACCGTCAAGCACACGTCTCTGAAAGTAACCAACTTGCCGTATTTACTGTTGTTTTGATGACCTCCTGCAAGCTAGAGAATGCCATCCCACTTGAAAATTGCTACGCTTGTAACTGCTCCCAAATTAGAAGATTGCTTCACCTGAAACGATCCTCTTCCGCTTTGATAATATTCCACGTCCAAGGGAATACCATCGAAGATTGCTTCACTTGAAACAATCCTCAGTTGTTTGTGACAACGCTCCACAATCTAGGGAACGCCACCTTATTGTTTCGATGTTCACTCGTCTCTGAACAAAGAGCCTCTTTTTTTTGATATGATCTTCTGAATGATGTGTCCACTCGTCTCTGAACGAAGAGCTTGATAAGGATTGTCCACGCGTCTCTGAACAAAAGAGCTTGAATTGAATTGTCCACGCGTCTCTGAACAAAAGAGCTTTGATGATATGCCCACGCGTCTCTGGAGCAAAAGAGCTTCGGTGGAAATGTTCATGCGTCTCTGAACAATAGAGCTTCGGTGCTTGAATGTTTGTTGCGATAATGTTCTGAAGAAAAATATCAAAAGACCAACGTTTGTCGATCTCTAAAGCTCGCATGAACTTTGCTTTCGCTAAAACCAGTATGTCGGTGTTTCCGTAATGAGCCATATCTTAGGCTCTTTAAGCTAAGCGAGACGATCTTTCATCAGGTCGATCACTTATTGCAATTGTAATTAAACTGACTACTTAATCATGTCAAATTGCTTATAGGGGCTAATTGGCGCATCAAGGAACCCAAAATTGTTGTATGAAGTCGAAATCACCTTTCTGAGAGGCTTCGAGCTCTGTTGTTGAGATATTTCTGGCGCCAAGAATTGATTCTGTCGCCGAACGCTGTGATAGGGTCTTCCCTGTTCTGCTGCACCTGTACTTATTTTGACTATAGAACTTTGCCAATCTATTTAATCATCTTAGGGTTGACCTAAGGTTTAGCGTTATCTTAGGGTTGACCTAAGGTTTAATGTTGCTTGACTCATCGACTTGACACGACTCAAGGTATAAACTTGACTTGCTGTGATTGACTGACTCGAGGTTGACTCGACTCAAAGTGTAATGACACATGTGTTAGACTCAAATCAAAGTGATATGACACGACATGACTCAATGCATACATGACTCGTGTGTGCATTGTAATGTGATCGTGCGACTCGAAAAAATGCCAAAAAGAAAAAATTTTCCTTCAATTTTGTGGAGGGTACCGACTTTCTCCCGAAAAAGAAAGACGTGAAAAAGAAAATCAAAAGTTTGAAGATGCATGTTGAATGAGCTGAGTCAAATGTTGTTTGATACTATCTCTCAAGGTTCAAGGATTAATTCATCCTATGCTATCTCAACTGTTGACTCCATGATGAAAGCATTTGGGTAACTTAGGCACGGAGACTAAGCACTTCATACTTCGTGATGCAATGACAATTATGAGTGATGAGCGATAAGGCATGCTTTAATGTTGTGTTAAGATTTCATGACAAAGGGTTCCTAAGGGAAAGACTATTTGGTCATGTATGTGTGATGTGTGTGAAAGTGACACTAAAGCTAGGCCGCAAGAGCTAAGTGTGTGAAAAAATATATTGTTGAAAAGAGTCAAATGGTGGTGACTCTTAGGCTAGGTAAGCTAATGATGTAAGGACCAAGCCCCCAAGTCTAGCTCTAAGTGAATAGGGATGAGCATTGGAGATCCCTTGATATGATCATGGTGTAAGTGTGTGAATCTGAATATGAATGCATGTTTATTACGACCGCACCTCGATGTGAGGTTGCCTACGTATCCGTTAGGAATCAGGCCAAACGTAGCTCTAGCCAAACCTCGCACAAGTGTGTGTATACCTCAAAAAGGTCTTTTTAAGGGTTGTAACGTGGTTAGGCTGAAGGTTATAGAAGAAGAAAGGGATAAAGGCTCAAGACCCAAGATAAGCCACCAAGGTGTGCAACCTTGCTTTTGAATATTTGTATTTTCATGCTTGAGTTTCTACTCTTTTTTAGCTCATTTTGCTTTAGCATTTATTTAATTTTTATAAGTGTGAGCAATCCCGATCATGCAGTCTATCATTCACTTGGCATTCATGTTTCTCAGGCACGCAACCGAGCACTCGATAAGAGACGCAATTTGAGACGTGTTCTTATCGAAGATATTTTCATATCAAAGACATTGGAAAACTTGCCCTTTTGTACACTTATTTTCGTTTTTTATTATTGCTTATTTTTTGCTTATGCTTTCTTTTGAATTTGCTCAAGCTTTCTTTAGAATTGCATAAGTTGCACACCATCCCATCCCAAGGTTAGGTAAATGTAGGTTGAAAAAAGAAGGGTCTATCGTTAGACGAGGCTCAAAGAGGTTTATGAAGAAAGGATTGCATAATTGAAGGGCGAAAGGAGATATGATGTGGCTACAAGGGGTGACTCAAATCATTGGTACACCTTGTGTTTAGCTCGACATGGTTTTTTTTTTTTTTTTTTTTTTTTTTTTTTTTTTTTTTTTTATGCAATGCAATGTGATGATCATGTGCAAGGAAATAGATGCTCATTTTATTAGAAGAAAATAAAGAAACTACAAAGTTAATCTAAGGAAAGGAAAAAGGTGCCTATGCTAGACTTATTGGGGAAAGTAAAAAATGAAAAAGAAATAGAAAAAGAGGTCATGAAATCTTGTTGAAGCTCGCCTCTTGTCTCGTGCTGTTTCATCATTACCCTCATTTTTTGTTTGTCAATCATATGACTCAAACTCGATTCAACACACATGGATGGAAGGAGTGAAGAAAGATGGAATAGAAAGTGAAAAAAGAAAAAAAATGATGGAGGTGGAGGGATATAAAGAATTAGGGATAGAATGTACCCCCCAACTCAAATGACGGAAAAGACCGACTCATGCATGAACCTAAGACATGGCCATGGTGACATGTGCTCAAAGTGTGTTCTAAGACTAGTGAGTGTAGATGGTACTTTAAGACTCCTGTCATGACCATGTGGCTAGACTATGTGACTAGACTCAAGCAAAGACTAAGTTAAGACTTCACGTATATGCATTAAATCGGACAGACTGTGGTATTTTAGTCATAACTTTTTATCTGCGACTCTGATTGGGATGAAACCAACGCCGAATTTAAGGTAAAACTCGGGGCTACAGATCCATAGGTTTTACGACTCGTAGTTCTTTCTAGAACTCCAGATATGACCAAAACAAGTTGACGTTTGTGCAGTATACGGGAATAAAAATCCGGGTTGACTTAAAGGAACTTTGACTCGATTTTATGTTTATTTATTAGCTCAAATTACTTAATTAATTAATTAAACAAAGTCATTTAGTCATTAATCAGTTTATTTAGTCTTAACACAAGTCAAACAAACGGTTAGGAAAAACATAGAATATATATGCACAACAAATAATGCACAATTAGTCAAGTAGGCACAATATGATGCAATGAGTTCACAACCTAACCATGGCTCTAGTTCTCTAAAGTTCGGGATATGGTTTAGTCAATAGAGGGTCCATGGTTAATTTTCCAGATGCACCGTGCAGAAGCCTAACCGTGAAGGGTTAGCGCGTGTGGATAAGACACCGTGAGTTTTTAGAAAAAACTCGCTTCCATAGTTTGGTGAATTCAACCTCTCAGATGTACCCTTTGTTGCCAGGAGCGTTCAATCGGGTAGGTAGAGCATGAATTCCCAGAGGGTTATGTCCATATGTAGAACACATATGGGTTTCATAAAAGTGAGAAAAAATTCAATCAGGAAGCAGGATCGAGCAAACAATACGAAAAACCGGTCGAAATCAGAACGCATATTTCTGGCTCGGTATTGGGGGAAATTGGCGCCAACAAACAGAGACTGGCGCCAACTTTTAACTGTAGCGCCTGGCGCCAATACTGGCGTCTGGCGCTACGGCTAAAAGTTTGGCGCCAAGCTCTGGCCCCTGACGCTACTTCCCACATGCCTCAGCAGCTTTCTGTGCTCAATAAAATCATCCAGTTTCGCGCGGTGTTATTTCAGTCCTAGTTGTGAAAGACATTTCTCAAATTTCCTACGTGTAAAATCCTATGTTTTTGACTCATTACGGATGGTCTTTCCAATGAGAACCTTTTTATGCATATGACGATAATGTTAATCAAAATTACGCACATGAAATACTTAGAACTTTTCGAGTCTCATCCACTCATTCTAAATCATTGCCGAAACAAATTCAGGAATTAAAATAGAAATCCTCCCCAGTGGAGTTGCCAAAAACTGTGGGGAATAGTTTCAAGCCTTTAAAATCCCACTAGCTTGAACCCCACTGTGATCATACACTAAAGTACGGTGGCGTCCAAAAGGGAAGAAGATAGAGCAAAAGAGTCGCCAACAAGTTTTTTAGGAACTTGTAAACCTTTCACGAGGTGAAGGTTACATCCCTTAACGATCCAAGAGATCGTCAACTCCATAAGGTCATGAACGAAATAAGGGTCCGGGGATGATGGTACAAATCCAACCTAAAAGAGATTGAACCTGCCCTAATAATAGGCCTCTAATTTATTCTGATCGTATTCATGTGCGCTTTCTGACTAACATGCAATCAATAGGATTAACCCTAAACCTGTTTAATCTATATTGGTTGAATATAATGCACAAATAAACTATTATTAGCGATCACTTAAATTTATAATCAGAATTAACCCTAACAAGATTATTAATTATCTTATTAAGCGCGATTGCAAATACCAATTCCCTTTAAACATGCATGAAAGGTGATCAAGCAATAAAGAATAAATAATGTATCAAGCAACATAATAATAATCATGATCATGAATAAAAATCAATCATAATCATAATCATGTTAATATTAAAGCGTAATAATAATAGCAAGATCCTAGGCATGATACTAACAAGATTAATAACAAATCCTAGCATGTCACTAAGCAATAAAAATCAAATCTTTAGCCCTAACATGAAACTAACAATCATAAATATTAGGAAGAATATAGGAAGCATCGCAGGAATCATATTTAATATTAAAAAATATCCTAGACATGATACTAGGAATATCATAATAACAATATAAACATGATTTCTACATCATAATATCAATTAATCAATTAAAGTACTTACTTGGGTGCCTCGTACCTCTTTTTTATAACAAAATACACACGTTAGTAACTTCAAGGAAAAATAATAATCAAAACAATTAAATTAAATAATTGAAAGAGAGATTTGGGACCAAACCCTCAGAAATTAAAACTTTTCACGTCTAGGGCGACGGCAACTTCGAATATGGCTAGGTGTTTCTAAATCTTGCGAATGCGAAATTTTGTATTAAAAAGCAAAGTTTAGAAAAGAAAGAATGAATGCTTGATGAATGAAGAGAATTGATGAATGCTAATTAAAACTAATTGTTGATGGGAATTCGTGAATGAAGAGAGTTGATTAAAACTTAAGAATAAAGAGAATTGGTGAATGATAGATGTAGATGATGATTGTAGACGAATGAAAACGGAGTTTTAATGATGAAAACGGAGTTTTAATGAATGGTAATTGATGATGAAAACGGAGTTTTTGATACGATATTTATAGAGAAAATCATCCAAAAAAGATAATTTATCAAAACAGAGTCTGAAGACCACAAAATCATCTTGGCGCCAACCCTGGCTCATTTATAAATCCTAATAAAACCCATGATCAAAAATAACGATCATACACACCTCCAACATAACCAACTCCAACATCAACCAAATACTCCAAACAATAAAACAATCCCAACACTCACAAATTCACTCATAAAAATATGATAATTTAGAACAAGAGTGAATAACAAACTTTGAACTCATAACTTGAAATATTTACATTGAAACTCAACCCTTTTTTTTCTTTTCTTTTGACTAACCTTCACTTAGAACATTTGAACATCAAACATTTTTTTCTTCTCTTTTTTTTTTTGAAGTTCACTTTCTTTTTTTTTCTTCATATTTCTCACTTTTTTTTACCTCTTTTTTTTTCCATCACACTTTTATTTTTCAAATATATACAACTTTCAAACTCATAAAAACAAAAATATGATCAAGAACAAATTACTTCTCAAAACCCACCCAAATTGTGCAAATAAAGTGCACACTACAAACTCTCTCACCTCACTCACTAATAACTCCCCAAGCCAAGCTTGGGACTAGTAACCAATGGAGCAATTTAGGCTTGTAATGTGGCTATAAACAATAAAAGGGGCACAAGCAACAACATGGGTGACAAGAAGGGAACAAGTGTATCTAATACTCTGAAGGCTACCTAAAAGAATGAACGCCTTCGTCCTCCTCATGTGCATAATAAAAAGTCATGAAACACTACTTATAGTTGCATATCAATACTCAAATTCATTGACATACCAGGAATTATGGAACTATCACACATTTCCTAACCAAATCAACTAGTCAGGCACTATATTCACAAGTAGTTAGGAAAAATTGACGCATGTTAAGGAATCTAAACAATTAGACTTCAAATCATGACCAACAAATCCACAATATTCATCATCAAATACCAAGAATAAAAAAAAATCTTCTCAAGTATGGGGCACTGGGAAGCATGATTTACAATTCATTGGAACGTATTTTTGATTTTTATTTTTTTTCAATTTTTTTTTGTATTTTTATATATAAAGAAAGCAATAAAAACTACACTAGGAAAGCAAATAAAAACTATGCTAGAAAGCAAATAGAAATAAAGAAGGAAGAGAATTTCCAAGTGAAAGAACACCCCCCCAAGCCAAATCAAGCTATGACTAGGGAGAGTAGCCTACTCCTCATCCTCATCCATCCTAGAGTACCCCCCACCGCGGCTAGAGCCAGCTCCTCCATGGCTAGAGCCACCACCACCATACCCCGAACCACCAGCATAGTAGTTAGGGTCTACGTTCCCCCCAAACCCACCAAAAGGAGCATCGGTCCCATATCCATGGACCGATGAATAGTCCACATAAGTACCGAAGGCACTTGGGTCCGTGTAACCCCCTTGGGGGTATTGGAACCAATCAGGGGCAAGTGAATTGGGGGGAATAGCCCCCTGACGGGCATAATCATCATGCATGGGGTATAAACCCCGCCCTTAGGTTCCTCTCCACAACCCCAACCCTAGCATCTAGGGCTCCTACTCTAGAGTCCAAATTCCTAACCATACCCTCCATCCTCCCTTGCCCACTCTCTATCCGATCCAATTGGCTTCTAAAAGCCGAAAAGTCATATGGAGCGTTAGGGCGATGTTGTAGTTGGTTGAGGAAGTGGGGATGTTATGTGTGTAGTGTTGGGGTGATGGTTGGTGGAAATGTTGTTGTGGTGAGGGAGGTGCTTGGTGGTGTGCTTGGGCCTCTCCTTGATCTCCTAAATCAAAGGTATATGAGGGAAGACCCTTCTCGAATTTGGTCAAGGCCAGGTTAGGCAAGGCGAAGGCGTTATCTTTCCTACCCGACTCCCTATGAATTACCCACCAAGTCTCACCCCCTATCACATTTATCCAGTTAAGGCCTCCTAAGTAGGGTGCGTCCATTAGGGTTGGTCCGGCTACCTTACCATCATCATTAGGGGTCCAACTAAGGTATTTGACCGCAATGTGGGTTACTAACCCACCAAAGTAAATTGGGACCCTAGACCTACCCGATTCGGCTGCATTGGCCACCCTCTGAAAGTGTTGGGCCATCCTATGAACTATGTTAAGCTTGTCACTCTTAGGAATCATGTATGATCCTAATAATTCTAGTTCATCTCTCCTCACATTAGCCGGTTCGTGCCTCCCAAAGATGGTGAGGCCAACAAACCGTTGCCAAAGTTTTGGCACGAGATGTTGAATCCAAGTGCCCTTGGCATGTTGGAGGTTTAAGTTAGGATTCCCTGTTAAAGAACGATAGACAAAAGTAATGTTGTCTTGGGGTGGTTCAATTGGTCTATCAGCTTTCAATTCAAACAATTTACCAAAATCCTTCAAAGACAATCTAATATCTTTATTAAAAAAACGAAATTGAACAGGAGAGATTAGAGCATTTGATTTTATGACGTTAAAACTAGAAATGAATTCTAAAGTCAAATAATCATATGTATCATAATGTAATTGGAACAAACCACTCATGCCAATTCCCTTGAAAATTTTTTCAACATATTTATCAATTCCTAGTCTAGAAAGCGTAGGATGATGAATAAAACGGGTAGGAATTACCTGCCTTGTGACGAGGTTGAGCATCCTCTACCTTTGCTCATGGGTGGTGATGACCACCCTCTCCCACCCCGGAATTTGCAGCTCCGGGACAATGGTAGGTGCTTGTTGCGTCGATCCTTCACCCTGAACAGTCCTAGACCTCTTGAAAGCCATTTTAGAGTAGAAATAGTAGGAATTGAAGCTTTCTCTCTCTTAGAGTTTGAGAAGAAATTGAGAGAAAATGTTGAAAATTTAGTGTAGAATGTAGAGGAAGATGAGAGGAGTTGGAAAATGTAAGAATTTTCAAGTTTGGATGGAAGAATTGGAAGAGATCTTGGATTGAAATGTGAGTTGAAGGTATGAAAATGGAGGTTTTTAGAGAGAGAAAGTGAATAAAGAAGATGAAACAAGGAGAAAATGAGGAAAGAAGGAGGAGAAAAGAAAATAAAGGGGGACGGCCTGAAGGCGCGCCCGATCGGGCGAAGTTGCGAAATTCCAGAATGTAAGATGCGCGCCCGGTTGGGCGAGCTCCGCCCGATCGGGCGCGAACTCGAACGTAATTTCCGCCATTTGCTCGCCCGATCGGGGGAGCTTCGCCCGATATTTCTTTTCTTCTTACTCGATGATCTGGGTATCTTCTCGCGCCCGATCGGGCCGATAAAAAGCTAAAATCTTCGTTGCTTGCGTGCCCGATCGGGCATATTTGCCCGATCGGGCGAATTTTGCTCCGATTTTTTCCTCACTTGCGCGCCCGATCGGGCCCGTACCAAGCACTGGAGTTTCTCTGATTTTTTTCTTCTTCAAGATTTTTCTAAGTCTTTATACCTGTCAAATTCATACCTGTACAACGACACTTAAAAATGGTGGAATATCACTCTCCTCACCTCTCTAAAATAAAAATAAAAAAAAGAGAGAAAAGAAGAACTAATCTAGAAAGCATAAAATACGGGTTGCCACCCGCAAACCGCTGGTTTATATAGGTCCTGCATGACCTTCTTACCAAGTACAATTCCTAGGACCCTTTGCCTAACGCTTGATCGGGTGGTTTCCCACCCGGTCTAGTGATGTTTAGGCTACGATGCGGCTTCCTAACATAACCTGTGGGACGCCAAGTTGCCTTATCTGGTGGATCCTCCTTGACTTGGGATGGGGGATCTTCAATGATACGCACTAGAAACCCTTCTTCGATCAAATGTTGCTTCAACTTGTCATTGCGTTCAACACTTGCAACTCGATCTGGCGGAACACTTACCGTAGGCTCGATTCGCACAACTAGCTCGATCGGTTCCACTTTTTCATCCTCGAAACCAAGACCAACATTGTAGAGTGCTCCTTCTATTGCATCGACTTCCTTCTGCCATTTGTCTATCTCATCTGAAAAGTATGCAACACAAGATACCGCCTCCAAGGGATCTTTTTCAAGAGCTTGGGGCTTGTTAGAATAATTGACAACCGCGTTAACACTGAAACATTTCTCCTCAGTCATGGAGCTTTTGGGGGTATTATTCAGATTAAAAACCACTTTATCGTCCCCTACTGATAGCGTTAACTTACCACTTCTAACATCTATGATTGCTCCTGTAGTGTTAAGGAATGGTCTACCCAGAATAATTGGGGTTTGCATATCCTCAGCCATATCAAGAAAACATCTACAGGTATATAAAGTTTACCTACTCTAACGGGGACATCCTCTAAAACACCTAGGGGGTATTTGAAGGAACGATCGCCCATTTGTAGAGTTATATTGGTAGCTTTTAATTTACCCATATTCAACTTAGAACACACAGATAATGGCATGACGCTAACAATAGCACCCAAATCACATAATGCATTATCAATCAGAAGATTACCAATATGACAAGGGATAGAAAAACTACCCGGATCTTTTAACTTAGGTGGAGACTTATTTTGAAGTACGGCACTACACTCTGCAGTGAAAGCTACTATCTCTACTTCACTAATAGACCTTTTTCTCGTCAATATTTCCTTCATAAATTTTGCATATGAGGGGATTTGTGTGATTAATTCAGTGAAAGGAACTGTTACCTTCAAATCTTTTACCACCTCCAGAAACTTACCAAACTGCTTATCCAAGTTTGTCTTCAATTCACGATTGGGGAAAGGAAGTTTGATAATTGGCTTTTGAGCATTCTTATCTTTGTCTGGAGTAGCCACCTTCTCTGGAGTTTTACCCTGCAATGTAGAATTGGATGTGTTAGTATTATCCCCTAGCCCTGCAGGGCTAGCAACTACATTGTTTGGTTTAATGGAATCAAGATTAGCATTATTTAATAAAAAAGGTTCATCAACTCTGGGCATAGAGGGCCCTTCATAGTTTGAACCACTCCTTAGAGTAATTGTAAATGCTTGATCCGTAGGCCTAGTCGGCTGTGCCGGCAGGGCTCCCTGTTGGCGTGCTTGTAGAGTAGCGGAGAGTTGCGCAATTTGATTATCTACAATTTTATTATGCGCTAAAATTTGATCAATTGTCGCATCTCTGCTCTCCATTTGCTTTTGCATATTGACCAACATTGCTCTAATTTCCCCCAAAGAAGGGTCTGAAGATGAGGGGGGTTGTTGTGGTTGATTCTTCTGGCTAGCATTGGGATGAAGTATTTCTGCTGATGTTGTTGTGGCACCTGTGGTTCTTGTGGTGGTGGATTTTGAACATTAGTGCTTCGGTAGGAAAGGTATGGATGATTCCGATACCCAGGATTGTAAGTGTTGGAGTATGGGTTATTCTGCCTATAAGCTTGAAAGGCATTAACTTGCTCCACGGAACTCCTGCAATCCTGCTCCCAATGACCTACAATACCACAATTTTCACAGAAAGCCTCATTAGAATTATTATTAATTGCAGAAACATTAGCTACGCTAGCAGTGCTCAGATTATCTAATTTTTGACAAATAGAGGTCAGTTGAGCTTGCAAAAAGGATACAGAGTCAACACTATGTTTCCCCTTGTTAGCAAATCCTCTAGGATTCCCATATTGGGAATTGTGTATCGCCATATCTTCAATAACCTGACCTGCATCATCAATATTAAGATTCATAAATCTCCCACTAGCTGCAGAGTCTAAAATTATTCTAGAAGAATTTCCAATTCCGTTATAAAAGGCTTGGATTAACTGCCATTGTGCTAAATTATGGTGAGGGAATTCTCTTTGTAAGTCCTTGAACCTTTCCCAAGCCTCATATAAAGACTCATCGGCTTCCTGGGCAAAGTTCTGAATCGCACTTCGTTGTACTGTTGTTCTTTCTGCAGGATAATACTTGTTATAAAAATTCAAAACAAGGGTTTCCCAGTCAGTAATACCAAGTGTAGTTCTATTTAAGCCATTAAACCACAGTTTAGCTTTTCCAGTTAAAGAAAAGGGAAAGAGAATCTCCCTGATTTGGTCTTGAGTGACCCCGCCTTGCCTTATGGTGTTGCAATATTGACAATAGTCGGCAATGTGAAGATTCGGGTCTTCACCCTTGGCTCCACTGAATTGCTTCCTCTCTATCATCGTTATAAATTGGGGTTTGATTTCGAATTGAACCCCATCAAGAGCCGGAGTAGGGGTGAGATGTGGAAAATCTGTAAGCTTCTTTGGAACCGCCATCTCTGATTCCGTGTCCGATGATACCTCTAAATCGCTAGAATTAGTTGGAGGATCGCGGTGATTATTGTTAGTATCACCAGATTCCGCCAGAATTTTCTTGTAGAAGTTTTTCTGTCTATGGAAGGAATGTTCGATCTCAGGATCGAATGGGATATAACCTGATCTGGAACACCTGGGCATAAACAAAAACTAGAAGCAAATATGAGATTTGTCTCAGAGAACTAACGCTCTCTGAGACAAAAAGGGAAATAATCTAGACTACAAAAACAATCAGAAATAAAAATAAAACCGTTTCCCCGGCAACGGCGCCAAAAATCAATATTACTAAGGTAAAATTTGGCGCCGTTGCCGGGGAAACGGTTTTATTTTTATTTCTAATTATTATTAGAGTCTAGATTATTTTTAATTTATGTTTTTATTATTATTATTTTTTTTTATTTTTAATTTTATTTTTTTATGAGTTGAAAATATCTATTCTTATGTCCCTACAAGAGTTATATAATTTTTATGCAGCACCTAACTACTGTAGTTGTCAACGTCTTTGTCATGAAAATCCCGAATGCCCTTATAGTGAGTTTTTTGTGCGTGCTCCGGATGATTTTAGAGTCTTTCCATATACATATGATCAGATTCGGAAATGATTAGTTGCTAATGAAAGTTATTGGAAGGCTCTTGATGAAAAAGTCTATGGACACTATAATAGTATGAATGTTATTGAGGATGAAGAACCATCTGTTATAGAATTTGTGGTTGAAAAATCATTGGTTGACGAATCGGTGATTGGAAAATCATTAGTTGTAGAAGCGGTGGTTGATAATTCCTTTGTTGATGATGAGGTTATTTGTGAGGGTAAAATTTTAAAGTCATTATTGGATGATAAAGACAATGACTACCTCCATGTTCGTTATATTAATTCTAAATTTTTAGCGGAGGAAGTAGAAGGTTGTGGTGTATTTTCATCTCCCTCTTTTGATTTTTCTTTCTACCTTGAGTTCTCTTTATGTGCTCCTAACTTTTTCTTTGTAGGGATAAATAATGTGCTTGCTATTAAGCCCTATATAGTGCTTAATGAAATGTTTGCAGGAGCGTTTGATAAGTTACTTAAGGCATTGAATTCTTCCGATTGAGAGAAGGAGTATGGTCGAGCGGGACCTTGATAAACTAGCGCTTTGCGGGAGGCAACCCGTATTTTGTTGCTTTTTAATTAGTTTTTTTTTTATTATTTGTTTGTGTGTTTTCTTTTTTGTTTTGTTTTAGAGAGGTAGAGGAGAGTATATCTTATATTTATGGGAGTGTGATTTTGTGCAGAGATACTAGAAAAGTTGAGAAAAGATCGAAGGGCTAAAGGAATCCAGGGGCAATTAGCAGCAGCAAGCTGCCTTGTTAAATCAGTAGCACGGGCCCGATCGGGCAGAGCTCGCCCGATCGGGCGCGCGTACGCGTCAGCAACTTTGTCAACTTCGACAGGCCATAACGTTTGCGTTTCTTATCCGATTTTTGCGTGTGACCTGTCGTTGGAAAGCTCTTCAAATCTAGTTTCCAATGCAATTAGAATTACTGTATTATAATTTATATATTAAAAGTTATGATCAGAATAGCGCACCTGACTCAAATTTGAACTTTTTCCCACTAACACTTTGTTTCTTTCTTGCCCAATTTTGTTCCAAAGAGATGCATTGAAATCCTCGAGGCTTTGGTGAAATTGATGTGGTGATGATGAAGAGTAGTCACCTTGACTACTAGCTTCCCTTTAAGACAATGAGGACATTGTCTGATTTAGCTTGGGGGGAGTTCTCGTGTTCGTATGGTACATCTTTCACTCTCTCTCTTCTCTTTTTATTTTTATTTTTCTTAGTATAGATTTTATTACTTTCTTAGGTTAGATACGTTCCAATGAATTGTAAATTATGGTTCCCTGTGCCCCATACTTGAGAAAATTGTTTTGATTCTTGGTATTTGATCATGAATATTGTGGATTTGTTGGTCATGATTTGAAGTCTAATTGTTTAGATTCCTTCACATGCGTCAATTTTGCCTAACTACTTGTGAATATAGTGCCTGACTAGTTGATTTGGTTAGGAAATGTGTGATAGTTCCATAATTCCTGGTATGTCAATGAATTTGAGTATTGATTTGCAACTATGAGTAGTGTTTCATGACTTTTATTATGCACATGAGGAGGACGAAGGCGTTCGTTCTTTTAGGTAGCCTTCAGAGTATTAGATACATTTGTTCCCTTCTTGTCACCCATGTTGTTGCTTGTTCCCCTTTTATTGTTTATAGCCACATTACAAGCCTAAATTGCCCCATTGGTTACTAGTCCCAAGCTGGGCTTGGGGGAGCTATTAGTGAGTGAGGTGAGGGAGTTTGTAGTGTGCACTTTATTTGCACAATTTGGGTGGGTTTTGAGAAGTAATTTGTTCTTGATCATATTTTTGTTTTTATGAGTTTGAAAGTTGTATATATTTGAAAAATAAAAGTGTGATGGAAAAAAAAGAAGTTAAAAAAAGTGAGAAATATGAAAAAAAAAGAAAGTGAACTTCTAAAAAAAAAAAAGAGAAGAAAAAAATGTTTGATGTTCAAATGTTCTAAGTGAAGGTTATTCAAAAGAAAAGAAAAAAAAGGGTTGAGTTGCAATGTAAATATTTCAAGTTATGAGTTCAAAGTTTGTTATTCACTCTTGTTCTAAATTATCATATTTTTATGAGTGAATTTGTGAGTGTTGGGATTGTTTTATTGTTTGGAGTATATTTGGTTGATGTTGGAGTTGGTTATGTTGGAGGTGTGTATGATCGTTATTTTTATGACTCTTGTTCTAATTATCATATTTTTATGAGTGAGTTTGTGAATTTGTGAGTGTTGGGATTGTTTTATTGTTTGGAGTATAAATTTTGACAGGGTAAAGTCGTATCCCCTAATCAAAAATTAAATACCTAAATCACTAACTAAGGTAGATAGGGAAGTAGGGTCGATCTCCTACAAGTCTTTTTACTTCCAATTAATTATTATAATCTAAATTATTTAAGTAACCAATAGTTATAATTAAGTATGAGACTAAACTACAAAGAATAAGAGTAGGGAGAAAACAATATATAAAGGGATCTAGAGTATAGGTTCACCAATAAATAATACTCCGGGGTAAAATAGGGTAATCAATCATTGACATTGCATAAATAACATGATTAACAGGCTCTCGCTATTTATTAATCAACATAGATCTAACAGGCTCTCGCAATTTACTAGATCTAAGTCCTCATTGAAAATAGCCTTTAATATCAAATTAACATCTGCTCGATTCATCAATTTAATATTGCTATACTTTTACAAGCCGCAATTATAAAACATTAAAACAATCCAATAAGAAATTATCATGCAATACCAACAATCAATAATAGTCAATCATCAATGCGTCAATTAACCAGATTGTAAAAGGCTCACGCTACTTATTACAATCACACAATTAATTTATCGGTATTAAATCTCTTCTCTCGATTTTTGATTTAACCATTTATAAATTAACTCGCCTATTGAAACTAGACCTAAACATTAATTCTCATCTCTCGATTCTTGAATCAATATTGTCAAACTCATGCATAAAAGATCGGTCTAATCTAGTCACAGAGCATTAATTCAATCAATAGGAAATTAATCTAGCATTGATAATCAACAACAATAATTTACCCCTTCATATTATTTATTAGATCCCCATAAACCCTAGAAATTGAACTACTCACACATACTTAAAACTAAACTAAACAAAGCAATAATATAAATCATGATCAAAGGAATAAAATAAATAACTGAGATTAAGGGAAAAGAAATCGTTACCAAAATAAATCTAAAATTAATCAAGGAAATGATAACAAAGGTTTAGAGAGAGAGTTTAGAGAAATAAGTCTAAGTAGAGAGAAAAAAACTAAGAGAAAGGATTAAGAGAAGATGAAGAGGAAGAAGATCCATTCCTAAAAATCCGTACAAAAACGTATTTAAACAAAACTAAGAACAACTCCTAATTAGAAATTAATTGCTCGTCCAAAAACACCTCTCCAGAAACACGCGCCCGATCGGGCTAGAGGCCGCCCGATCAGGCGCGCCTTTTTGCTAGTGCTCCTTCTAAGTTGCCGCGCCCGATCGAGCTAGCAGCTCACCCGATCGGGCGCGCCTTCCCTTGATGGCACTCCCACACATCCGCCCGATCGGGCGATTGCTTGCCCGATCGGGCCCGATCTTTATCTTCAACGCTTTGGACTTCAATTGGGCTAGATTTCTCGGCCCAATCCATATTTCCTCTCGGGTCTTGAATACATGGTCCAATTGCCTCGCGATCCAAATAACCGAGCCCTTAATCACCGGCTCGATGGCTCTAACCGGCCTTGGGCTCCATAAGTGGTCGTATTCTTCCAATGCTCGTAGTCGCTTCATAAAAATCCCGGGAAAATGCTCCAAAGTTGCAATTCCCTGCAAAACTCAACCAAAACTACGAAAACACTAGAAAACACACATTAGTAATAAAAGTGGCCCTAAAGGGCCAAAAACACTACTAATTATGACCAAGGGACAGGGGTAAAACACTATATAAAATAGACATATCATGCTTGAACTTTTAAGCTTTGATATTGAGGTTAGAGATAAAAAAGGGGCGGAGAATGTTGTGGCGGATCACCTCTCTCGCCTTAAGGACTCTCAAATCTTAGATGATTATTATAATATTGAACATAGGATGCTTGGTGATTTTTTGTATGCCATTGATGTGAAGGAACTCCCATGGTTTGTCAATTTGGTTATTTTTCAAGCATATGGGGAGTTTACACCTTCATTTTCGAAGAATCAATGGAAGTAGCTCAAAAGAGAAGCCCGACATTATTTGTGGGATGATCCTATTTTGTAAAAGCGAGGAGTTGATGGCTTGCTCCGTCATTGCATTCCAAGTGAAGAAGTGCCTAATGTCTTGAATATGTGTCAATCGGATCCTAATGGTGGTCACATGGGAGTTTCTAAAACCGATTCAAAGATTCTCCAAAGTCGTTTATGGTGGCTACATCATTTCCAAGACAGTTGGGGTTTTATCAAGTCTTGTGATAGATGCCAAAGGACTGGAAACATTTTAAAAAGGAATGAGATGCCTCAACAACCCATCCTTGTGTTAGAGGTTTTCGATGTATGGGGCATTGACTTCATGGGACCATTCCTTTCTTCTTTTGGAAACCAATACATCCTTGTGGTGGTCGATTATGTTTTTAAATGGGTTTACACCATTGCCTCCCCTATAAATTACCATAAGGTGGTGATGAAGCTATTCAAAAAGATAATCTTTCTGAGATTTGGTGTGCCCAAGGCGGTAATAAGTGACAATGGATTGCATTTTGTTCATAATGCTTTCCAAAATTTGTTGAGAAAGCATGGCATTCATCAATGTTTCGGTTTTCCCTACCTTCCTCAAACTAGTGGACAAGTTAAGGTACCAACTGTCAAATTAAGTTGATCCTTGAGAAGACGGTTGCTAGGAATAGGAAAGATTGAGCGCACAAGCTTGATAATGCTTTATGGGCATATCGAACGGCTTTCAAGACTCCCATAGGCACCACTCCATACCGTCTTGTTTATAGAAAATCTTGTCATCTTCTGGTGGAGCTTGAGCACCGTGCTCATTGGGCAATTAAGAAAATCACCTTCGATTAGTTAGTGCAGGAGAGCAAAGGTGGTTGGATCTTCATGTATTAGAAATACTTAGGCTTGATTCTTATGATTGTGCAAGTACTTATAAAGCTCGATCTAAGGATGCTCATGACAAACTTTTTAAGAAGAAAGAGTTTTGTGTAGGTGACAAAGTTCTTCTTTAAGAAAAGATGATGTTAAGGTGGTGTGGTCATTTTTTGGTTTAAGGTGTCTTTCCAAGTGATGTTGTGGAAATTTCTATGCTGGATTCATCATCTTTGTTCAAGGTCAATGGCCATCGACTCAAGAAGTACTTCGATGGTGCTTTTGTTGGCTTAGTTCACAAAATGATTCTCCGTCAACCACCTTGATAAATAGAGAACGTCGAGCTAAGACATTAAACAAGCGCTTCCTGGGAGGCAACCCGGTTTTCTAACCCTTTATTTTGATTTTTCATTCTTTTTATTTCCTTTATTTTTGAGAAATTTTCTTATCTTTTTTTTTTCTTGATTTTAGGTATCTTGGGATTGAGTTGATTATGATTTTCGACAATTTTGGTGTCAATTGAAGGTTTTAAGAGGTTATAGTTAAATTAAAGTGAGGGAGAAATTGGTGTGCAAGTGCGCTCTCATGGTTGCGCTCTCGTGAATTTTAATCATGAACAAGTGATTTTTGAAATTTTTTTGTGATTTTTTATCTTCCCTCTCGTGGGTATCACTCGAGCATGATGCTCGAGAGCGTCGACGAGAGCGCACGAGCATAACCCTATGCGCCCAAGCATCCCTATGGCTGGCAGCTAGTGCACACACACAGCTGGGTGTGCGCGCACGCACCAGCTAGGCAGCCCAGCCTCCCTTATTCGTTGCTTCAAAGTAGCCCCCCTATTTCCCTTATATCTCCCCGATTCCCCCCCCCCATTTTTATCAATTTATTACATCAACTCACAAATTACAACTACAATTTTACAAATCATTCAAGAAAATTCGGAAATTTTCGAGCTTAATATAGAAAATTTGGGTAAATTTTTCGAATTTGTGGGTGAATGATTGTATGTTTAGAACTTGCATCCTGGTGTTCTAATTGGTCTATATTCTTTATTTGTTACATTTTCAAGTGTTTTAAGGCTTCATTGAGGTATTATTTCTCATTTTCTAGTCATCGTCTTCCTCAATTTTGAACTTGAAACCCTCGTTTGGGCTTTAATGGTAGAACTCCATTGTTTGTTCTTTTTGCTTGTATTTTTTGTTGTATGATGTAATTTGATGATACATTGAAGTTTTTTCATGATGAAATTGTTTACCTTGCTTGAATTCTGAAATCACCATTGTTTGTCATCTTTCTCTCTCATTGGTATTGTTCATAGTAGCTTTGTTTATTTGATTATTCAATGTTTTTGGATTATTTTGCCTATGATGATTCATGGTTTTGGTCTTTCATGTCAAAATTTTCCCTTTGATTTATGACTAGTTGCTTCTTATTATTCATTGAATATTTCTATGGTTACGTTGCTTCTATATTCATGGCATTAGTTCTGTATGACCAGTTGTTGTTTCATTTATGATTGGATTATCTTTGTGTTTGAAAATTCTTGAGAAATTCTATATGATTATTTGGTGGTGATTTTATCTCTTATGATCTTATGTGTTTGAACCAATTTATTGATAAATTGCTCACACTTGGCATTTCTTCCCTATAGATGACCCATATTCGTCGAAAGAAGTGAACTAGAACAAGCACAAGCAAATCCCGGCATGTTGTTCCACCTCCTCCTGATTCCAATTGTTTATTAATGATCATCGGATTTAGGAATCTCAACTTTGCACAAACTTTTGATTTACGTGGGTCGTAGATGATGATCACATTGTATATCTGGCCAATGCTATGATGAGTGATGATCATGAGTATGATGAGCTCAAGTGGTGGCGGCTCATCTCAAATGAAGGGAAATATGAGCCACAAACTTCAAAGTACGTATCTATCATCCATCCGGCTATGAGATACTTCAATCGTATTCTCACCTATGCTCTATGTTCTAAAGACTCATTAAGAGCCATTTCATGTGAGGAGTTATGTTGGATTTGGATAGCTGATCATGATGCAGGAGAGCTTGAGCTTATTGATTTTACTCAACATTTGATCAACTGATTCTTGATATAAGAGATGGTTTTTAACTCTCGAGGAGCATTCAACTAGGGGCATGATCTCCATTCTTTTTCTATGCATTGGTGATTCATACAAGGATTTGCTTTGTGAACTTCCGTCAATTGTTGATACTTGCGAGAGGATGCCTTCCTACTACCTCAACATTTATGCTCTTGTAAACCAAAAGTTCATCGAGCGTACCAAGAAATAAGTCTTTACATTTGGAAGGTCTGACAAGAGGAAAATGTAGGTCATTATCTACCACTCCCTAGAGAAAAACATAATTTGTAAACACTCCACCAACCTAATACGAGTATATGACTATATGGTATGTCAAGGGTCGAACCCAAAGGAATGAGTAGGTACAAGATATAGCCTACGTCAAGCTAATTCAAAGAATATAAATGGTTGTGGTTGGTAACTAAAGTATCAAGAAGCTAGATAAATTGAGAAATTCAATAAGCTAAACACTAGGGATAAGTATCCAGATGCACACTCAATGATTATGCTAATTGATTGATCACTCAATCGATTCAAACATTACAAGGGACAAACAATAGTTGCAATCAAAGGAATTCAAAAGCTCTCTCCTATAAGCCAAGCAAGGGTTCACTATGAATGGCTAACAAGGAAAATCACAATCAAATTTAATCAATTAAAGCAATTCTCAAATCAAGGGTTCATGTCATTGAAATTTGCAATGCAATCTTGATTAATCTTATAAGTTGATCACTCCTAGTCTAATTAATAACATGCACAACTATGTCAACCAATTTAATTGCATCAATTCAATTAATAAATGATCATCAACTAGCAAAAATCATCAATCAAGCATGCTTCCTCTTCTCCCTAGCAACTAATATACTCACTAATCAAGCGAAATTGAAAGACAAAACAAATTCAATCACAAACATATTCATTTCAAGTTTAATCAATAAGGAATTCAATCATTCAGCAATTTCTCAAACCTAAACCAAAATTCAAATCAAACATTTAAGCATTAAAGGAAATTGAAAAAAAATTAAATTGAAAGGAAATAAATCTCACAAACTTTCATTGATATGAAGAAGAAAGCCAAACTTGATTGAAGCAATGTTGTAATACAAATAAAAATCCAAGAATTTCTATATCTACTTCCTCTCTAACTTCTCTCTAGTTTCTCCCTCAAAAATATAAGCAAATGAAAAATTATCTAGAAGTTAGTTTTGAAAAGGAGTTACAAAAGTATTTATAGATAAAAAGAAAATCTGATCGGCCACGCCCTCTCCAAGAATATCCCACAGGCGCGGAAAAATGGGTACGGAACCCATAACTAACTCTGCGGGCAATCTGGGCAACACCCGTGCCCGCGGCAACAACCCCCGCATCCGCGGCTAAAAGCGCAGAAAATGCTCTGCTCTTAAGTAAAATCAGGGGCCCGTGGTCTCTCAAAAACATCCGCGCCCTCGGCTAGACAACGACCAGGGCGCGGAGAGTACTTTCCAAAAATCTCCATTTTCTTGCACTTTTACTGCGCCCGCGGTATTTTGCAAAGGCTGTGTGCCCTCTCCAAGGAGCTTTCTTCATCTTTGCTTAGCCCTTTTTTATCTTCTTGATCCCTTTGCAAAGCCAACTCCTTAAGCACCTATAAAAGTAAACAAAAAGCGATAATATAAGAGAAAAAGAGCCAAATAAAAGGGAAACACGAAGAAAACCACATAAAGAAACGTAAAACACGAAGAAATAGAGAAACTAAAGGAGAAAAGATCAAAAAAATAAAATAACGCTATAGGGTGAAAACATTCTAAAAGATTGCCCTATGACTATAATAAATCGCACTCATCAAGGTCTCTTGTGTCTAGGATTGGTTCTTGATTCCTAGCAAAGAAGCCACTAACCGTAATACAAAGTAGATCCCTTACTTGGAGACCTCCAAGGTGCAATATTGATCCTTGTCTACGGCGAAAGACAAATTATACAAGAACAATTTCCGATGATATTCTTTCGGCGGATCTTCAAGCCTTGCCCCCGATTGAACGGGGAGGTACTCCTATCCCTTACTCTAATTATTCTAATTCACTTGAATTATCCACTTTACATGCCAAGATATAGTCCATTGCTAATGTCATGTATTCTATGCCTTTGGGGCGAGATTTCTCTCTTGATTATGATTTCCATGCTAGTCAAGTGTATGATATCCATGTTAGGAGGGGAAATATTGAACCTTACTTGAATTATTTGTACCTCCTGGTCCAATAAGGACCTATCCCTCAATGGGAACCCTTTGACCCATCCATTAGACCTAGACTTTGTAACCCCTGTTGGGAGGGTGGTAATGTCCACCCTAGTCCTATTTTTGGCACCACCCCGGCCACTTGCAATTTTAGGCGGCTCAGTGGGTACTCCTTTACTTATGATCCCGCGAACCCTTTGCCTTTCCCGAACCCCGAGACTTTTGGTAGGTAGTACATGTTGGGCGAGCCGCTCTTGGATTATTGGTCTTATTTATTTGTGGTGGATCATGCTAGGAGAGAGGGTAGGTTAAGGGATAAGGAACCCATGGAGGTGAGTGAAATGGCTAGCTCGAGTCATGTAGTTTTGGAGACCGGTGAGGGGAGTACTCATTCTACCCCTTACCATAGTGCCAAGTGATACCATCTTTTATACCCCCCTTACTTGTTTGCTTTATATGTTTTCTCTTGATGCCTATATGTTATTAGAATTTGTGTTTGGGGGTAGTTCATTTCAAGCTTGGGGGTGTTTTATGTTGCTTGTGTTCTACACCGTTCCCCCCTTTGCTTTTATGGTTCACTTTTGGTCTCTTTTGCTTCATGGTGTTGATCACTGTTTGTCTCATGCTTCTATGATACTCTATGTGGATGATGATGTTTTTCTTGCCGATGGATTATCTGCTCTAGTTTATGGTACTGTTGCTTGTTTCCCTGATTACTGTGTGATGTGTTTTTCTGCTTCCTGAGAACTATGCTTCCAGATGAATGCCTGCTTCATGCTTCCTGATATTTCTATTACTATCTTGCATTACCATATCCTATTGAGTACCTGTATCCCTTTTATTTCTTTCGTTTCTTCTCTCATGAAGTTACTAACATTCTTTTCTGTAGATATTTCTTTTTCTTTATCTCTCACTCTTTAGGTCCCCGATGAGAGCATTCGACACTTGGAATTTGGTAACAAATTTCTTTTCATTAAACATGTTCTTTCATATCACAATCATTGGGTGAGATCTTTCTATTTTCCCTCTTTTTCTTTCCCTTTTGTATGCATATTTTAGGATTGGATTAGGAGAAGTTGAATGGTTCAAGATTTCTTTCTTGTAATACCTTAGTGTGTTTGGGCTCATTGGCACTATAGCGGAATGACCATTTGTTTGTCGATTGGGACATTATGTGTTTGGCTTGCTTCCTTGTAATTTTCTATTCCTCCTTCATGTCCTTTGTTTTCTTTCTTTCTATTTTCATTTATTTTTCCTCTTTTTCTATTTCCTTTTTGTTTTACTTTTTTTTTCTTCGTTTAATTTCTTTTTGCATTTTGCAATCATGAAAAACTAAAAAAAAACACATAAAAAAATAAAAACATTTTTTTTTAAAACAAACTTTTTAAGGCATCGCTCTTATTTCTTATTGTTTTTGCTTTTTCTTTGGACATAGTACCTGTTCTTGGTATGGATCCAAGGGTTCTGCTGGGTGAGCTGGGTCCCATTGACAACCTACACATGACAAGACACGTAAATTGCCCTCGGGGGTGGCTCGAGGAACCCCCTCCGATGCATAAGTTAGAGAGTATTTAGAGAGAGAAAGTGTACTTAGAGAGATGTAGAGTGTGTAATAACTTGTGTGTCTAACTTCCTTCCCATTGTTCTTTTCCCTCCATTTATAGGTATACGATCTCCTTTGTGGGGAGTTTAGCTTGGTTAGCTTTGCCGGCTGATTCTACCAGGCTGGTGAGCCCCTATTAGTTGTCTTCTCTGTATTGAGTGCGCACCCTGGGAGATGGGCGATAGTTCAGCGGGAGCTATCATATACAACAAGCCCCTCAAGAGGTGGTATGAGGTCACTGATATACGTGTTTTATACAATGGTTTTCCCCGGTTTGATTGCATGATTTTACATGGTTTTGAGCTCTACGGAGCTATTTCTTGCTAACAATCTCTTCTTTAGTGTATTCGATTGTTTTAGTAAGCTTTTCAGGAATATGAAGCGTTTCTAGGCAATTGGACGTGTTTTTAGTAGATTCGGAAGAGTTGATAGCCAAGAACTGCAATTTATGTGGAATGCCCGACCGGGCATGGCTTGCCCGGGCAGACCGGGCAATGAGGAGTTCACAGGAAGAAGCCCAATTCAGAACGGTGCAACGCGCGCCCGATCGGGCAGGCTTCGCCCGGTCAGACCGGGCGATGAAGAAATCAAGTTATGAGATGCAATTTTGGAAACGTGTTACGCGCGCCCGACCGGGCGAGGTTCGCCCGGTCAGACCGGGCAAAGAAGGAAAACTGTCGTATTTTACGCAGCCTTCCTCCGCCCGATCGGGCGAGGTCCGCCCGGTCAGACCGGGCAAAGCTCAAGAACGCGTATTTTCTTATTTTTCCGAAATATTATCTTTTGGGGGTATAAATACCCTTTTGTAATTAACTTTTAGACAGTTAGTTTTTCATTAGTTTTCTCCTTAAGCCCTAGAAAACTCTCAAGAACCCTAGTTTTATTTTCTTAAGCAATTTCAATCTTTAATCCTAGTTTTATTAATTGTTCCTCAAGAATTCAAGATCATCAATTGAAGTATTTGGTATTTCTTACTTTCCATCTCTTTTATTTATTTTATAGTTCTTTAATTATGTGTTCTCTATTAGATCTTGTTTTTGATTTAATTATGATTTGTGAGTAGTTTCCTTAATCCGGGATCTTGCTAAGCCCGATTATGATTGATGTATAAAGTAGATCTTTAAATTCCCCAATAATAATCCCAATTGACATGCTTAATTGATTGTGTTTATGCCAATACTAGATTAGGGATAATTAGTATTGTTATCATCCCTTTGTTCTTATTGCAACGGAAGTTGGGTATTAACGGGATTAGGTTATTTCAATTAAGGGTTTGAAGATCATCACGGAAGTAGATGATTGAATAATTAGGAATCTAGGCATGGTGTTTAATGTCCCTTATTCGCTTGATTCCACGGAAGTAGGCTTGATAGTTAATTTGGGAAGCCATTGATAACTCGGAAGAGACCTTTGGTATTATTATTAGGGATTGCTTTTCTTCTTGTCAATTGATTTATATATTGGGGGTAGATTTATTAGTTTATCAATCATAATCGTGGTGATGCTTGATCTTGGATGCTTTAGTTTATTGATTAATATTTCCTCTAGTTAATTGTGTTATTTAATAAATTAGTTGATTATTATCATCCATTATTGATTGGTCACGTGCTTAGTGATTAATTGAGTCTGATTAATTGAATGAACCATAGTCTCTTGGGATTCGATCCTTACTTGCCCTACTACACAGTTAGAAGGAATAGTTAGGTTATTTTTGTTAGGTACGCGATAAGCCTATCAAATTTTGGCGCCGTTGCCGGGGACTAACGGTTTTCATCTAATTATTTGTGATTCGTTTTTGCTAAGATTTTGGTTTGTTGCTTTGGCTATTATTAACTTCTTTTTCTCTTATGAGTTGATGATATACATGCCTTGGAGATGGATGATTTATTGTCACGTCTTGCATCTGGCCATTGTTCTTGTTATTATCTTTATCATGAAAACCCTGATTGCCCTTATAGTGAGTATTTTGTTCGAGCTCCGGATGATTTTAGAATCTTTCCATTCGTATATGATTATTCTGAAAAACAGTTTGTTCTAAATGAAATTTATTGGAGGATTCATGATGAATATTATCATAATTTGTATAATACGTCGGAGGAAGAATCATTTGTTGAAAAACCGATGGTTAAAGAGTCATTGGTTATAGAATCAGTGGTTGAGGTATCATTGGTTCCAATAGAAGAAGAATCATTAGTTGTAGAACCATTGGTTGAAAAGTCATTGGTTGTAGAACCAATGGTTGAAAATTCTTTTTCCTTTGGTAATGAACTTATTCGTGAGCGTAAAATAATAGAGTCGTTATTGGGTGATGATACAGAACAAGACTACCTCCATGTTCGTTCTATTAATTCTAAATTTTTAGCGGAGGAAGCAGAAGGTTGTGGTGTATCTTCATCTTTTTCTTTTGATTTTTCTTTTTACCTTGAGTTTTCTTTGTGTGCTCCTAATCTTTTCTATGTAAGGATTACTGTGCTTGCAATTGAGCCCTATATAGTGCTTAATGAAATGTTTGCAGGAGCGTATGATAAGTTACTCAAGGCGTTAAGTTCTTCTGATGGAAGGAGAATGGTCAAGCTTAAGACCTTGATAAACTAGCGCTTTACGGGAGGCAACCCGTATTTCATTATTTTTATTTTAGTCTTTTCTAATTTTTGTGTTTTCGTTTGTTTTATTTTAGAGAGGTAAGGAGAGGATATTTTATTCTTGTGGGAGTTTCTATATGTGTAGGTTTTGATCTAGAAAGGTTTCGATTTTAAAGGAGAAGAAAGCTGGATTGTACTCGGGTTCGCTCGGGCAGAGCTCGCCCGATCGGGCGCGCGTACGGATCAGCAAAACTGCTCAAGTTCAACAGGCCGTAACTTTTACGTTTCTTATCGGATTTTTGCGTGTGACCTATCGTTGGAAAGCTCTTCAAGTCTACTTTCCAACACAATTAGAATCACTGCATTATAATTTATACAAAAAAAGTTATGATCAGAATAGTACGCATAACTCAATTTTTATATTTTTCCCACTAACACTTTGTTTCATTCTTGCCCAAATTTGTTCCAAAGAGATGCATTGAAATCCTCGAGGCTTTGGTGACATTGTTGTGGTGATGATGATAAGTAGTAGTCGCCTTGACTACTAGCTTCCCTTTAAGACAATGAGGACATTGTCTGATTTTGGCTTGGGGGAGATTTTTGGATTAAGGTATCTTTCTTTTCTCTCTCTTTTTGTTTTTTGACGTATTCAGTTTAGTTTTATTTCTTTCATAGTCTAGATTTTATTGCTTTCTAGGTTAGATTTTATTGCTTTGAAAAAGAAAAAAAAAAAAATACAAAAAATACGATCCAATGAATAATAAATCATGCTTCCCTGTGCCCCATTCATGAAAATTGTTTTAATTCTTGGTATATGATGACGAGTATTGTGGATAGGTTAGCCATGATTTGATGTTTGATTGCTTGGATGTCTTAACATGAGTCAATTTTGCCCAACTACTTGTGAATATAGTGCTTGACTAGTTGATTTGGTTAGGAATGTGTGTTAGTTCCTGGTATGTCAATGAAGTTGAGTATTGGTTTATAACTTTGAGTAACGTTTGCATGACTCATTAATATGCACATTGAGGAGGACGAAGGCATTTGTTCCTCTAGGTGGCCTTCAGACGATATTAGATACATTTGTTCCCTTCTTGCTACCCATGTTGTTGCTTGTGCCCTTTTATTGTTTATTTTGCCACATTACAAGCCTATTTAAGCCCCATTGGTTACTAGTCCCAAGCTTGGCTTGGGGGAGCTAATAGTGAGTGAGGTGAGGGAGTTGTAGTGTGCATGTAATTTGCACAATTTTGGGTGGATTTGAGAATTTTTTTATTTGTTCTTATTGTTGTGGATTGAAAAAAAATTGAAAATTTATTGTGCAAAGAAAAAAAAAAAATTCCAATGTGAGATAAAAAAAAAGAAAAAGAAAGAGCAAAAGAAAAAAATTGTTTCAATGTTCAAGTGTTCTAATTGAAGGCTGCTCAAGAAAAAAAAAAAAAAGAGAGTTCAAAGTTTGTTTGTTCACTCAAGTTCTATAATTTTATATTTTGTATATATGAGTGAAATTTTAAGTGTTGGAAATTTTTAATATAATTGGATGTTTGGTGAATTTTTGGTAGAGTTGAGTTGTGTTGGAGATGATTTGGTCATTAATTTATTTTGACCTTGGTTTTATTTATTAGGATTTTGGCTCCCTTAAGCATAGCTTTACTCTTACATTTTCCCAAATATTTCCTACCTTTTACCCTAGCCTTACATTACAAGCTTTGAAGACCTTCTGACCTTTGTGCATAGAGTTGTGTGAATGTGAAATTAGTTGTTTTCCAATGCAAAGAATGATTTGATATATTTCGAGTCGACTGCTAGGTTGAGTGCTTGTTTTCTTAAAACACACGAGTGCGTGAGCTTGGGAGGGCATTGTTCACATTTAAAGGAGTTGGATGGAGAGCGACCGAGTATATCTTTTACTCGCCACATAAATGAGAGTTGAGTGTGTGAACACTAGTCTTGAATTCTATATGCTCTTGTGGTTTGCTCTATTTGACCATTGTCAGACAGGATGAGTAGTTAGATGGATTTGATTGGTTGACTTTGATGCATAACTGTCGAGTTTACCTTTAATCGTATTTATTGATTTGAGTTACTTTTGGGGTGAAGTATTGATTTATTTATTCATTGCTTTGCTTAGGGACAAGCAAAGGTTTAGCTTGGGGGAATTTGATATACGTGTTTTATACAATGGTTTTCCCCGGTTTGATTGCATGATTTTACATGGTTTTGAGCTCTACGGAGCTATTTCTTGCTAACAATCTCTTCTTTAGTGTATTCGATTGTTTTAGTAAGCTTTTCAGGAATATGAAGCGTTTCTAGGCAATTGGACGTGTTTTTAGTAGATTCGGAAGAGTTGATAGCCAAGAACTGCAATTTATGTGGAATGCCCGACCGGGCATGGCTTGCCCGGGCAGACCGGGCAATGAGGAGTTCACAGGAAGAAGCCCAATTCTGAACGGTGCAACGCGCGCCCGATCGGGCAGGCTTCGCCCGGTCAGACCGGGCGATGAAGAAATCAAGTTATGAGATGCAATTTTGGAAACGTGTTACGCGCGCCCGACCGGGCGAGGTTCGCCCGGTCAGACCGGGCAAAGAAGGAAAACTGTCGTATTTTACGCAGCCTTCCTCCGCCCGATCGGGCGAGGTCCGCCCGGTCAGACCGGGCAAAGCTCAAGAACGCGTATTTTCTTATTTTTCCGAAATATTATCTTTTGGGGGTATAAATACCCTTTTGTAATTAACTTTTAGACAGTTAGTTTTTCATTAGTTTTCTCCTTAAGCCCTAGAAAACTCTCAAGAACCCTAGTTTTATTTTCTTAAGCAATTTCAATCTTTAATCCTAGTTTTATTAATTGTTCCTCAAGAATTCAAGATCATCAATTGAAGTATTTGGTATTTCTTACTTTCCATCTCTTTTATTTATTTTATAGTTCTTTAATTATGTGTTCTCTATTAGATCTTGTTTTTGATTTAATTATGATTTGTGAGTAGTTTCCTTAATCCGGGATCTTGCTAAGCCCGATTATGATTGATGTATAAAGTAGATCTTTAAATTCCCCAATAATAATCCCAATTGACATGCTTAATTGATTGTGTTTATGCCAATACTAGATTAGGGATAATTAGTATTGTTATCATCCCTTTGTTCTTATTGCAACGGAAGTTGGGTATTAACGGGATTAGGTTATTTCAATTAAGGGTTTGAAGATCATCACGGAAGTAGATGATTGAATAATTAGGAATCTAGGCATGGTGTTTAATGTCCCTTATTCGCTTGATTCCACGGAAGTAGGCTTGATAGTTAATTTGGGAAGCCATTGATAACTCGGAAGAGACCTTTGGTATTATTATTAGGGATTGCTTTTCTTCTTGTCAATTGATTTATATATTGGGGGTAGATTTATTAGTTTATCAATCATAATCGTGGTGATGCTTGATCTTGGATGCTTTAGTTTATTGATTAATATTTCCTCTAGTTAATTGTGTTATTTAATAAATTAGTTGATTATTATCATCCATTATTGATTGGTCACGTGCTTAGTGATTAATTGAGTCTGATTAATTGAATGAACCATAGTCTCTTGGGATTCGATCCTTACTTGCCCTACTACACAGTTAGAAGGAATAGTTAGGTTATTTTTGTTAGGTACGCGATAAGCCTATCAGTCACTCATGCCGACTCTTCTTTAGGTGGCGGAGCCACCCAATCTGAGCCCAACTGGAAGGAATAGGTTAGTAGGAGCTACCCCCTACAACTAGCCCCTTAAGAAATGGTATGAGGTCATTCATGCCAGCTATTCTGAGCGTGTAGCCTTATCGGCCATGGCTCAACGGGTCGTTTGGCCAAATTACCCTGCACACTCCTAGCCCCTCCAATCTCTAGGTTGTTGATGCGACTTGGAGACTTGAGTGGTCAGGTCGTAATGTTGATGATGACTATATTGTATTACTGGGTGTTTAAGATAGCTCTGTTTCTGACTGTTGGGCGCACACTTGGTCGTTGCTTGCTAAGACTGTAGGGAGAGATTTTTATCACTCCCGTTGAAGTCTAAGCAATTACAATCTTTCGGACAGGAATTTCGATCTCTCCCCGCTGAAGTCTGAGAAATGAAGATCTTGCGGAGAGGAATTTCGATCACTCCCGCTGAAGTCTGAGAAATGACGATCTTGCGGAGAGGAATTTCGATCACTCCCGCTGAAGTTTGAGAAATGACAGTGTTGCGGAGAGGAATTTCGATCACTCCCGATGAGGTCCAAGAAATGACGATCTTACAGAGAAGAATTTCGGTCACTCCCGCTAAAGTCAAAGAAATTACTATCTTGCGGAGAGGAATTTCGATCACACCCGCTGAAGTCCAAGAAATGACGATCTTACGGAGAGGAATTTCGATCACTCTCGCTGAAGTATAAGAAATGACGATCTTACAGAGAGGAATTTCGATCACTCCCGCTGAAGTCTTTCCGTTGATATATTATATTTTATTATTTTTTTATTATTATTTTTTTATTGGTGGGAACAATATTTGCATGATTGGGACACGTTTCGATCATCCAAGCATGTAATTTTGATTTAACCGAAGTGATATGGTGGTTTGGTTTTACTTCATGCCAAACCGTCCATTAACTCCGTATTAAATTCACTATCCCCAATTACTTTTTACCTTCCTCATTTTTTCATCTTCCCTTTTTTTTCATTTCAAATTTCTTGCTTTCTTGTTCCCATTCTCAGACGCGCGCTTCTCCTCCATCGTTGTGGTAAGTTTTTGCCTTCTTTTCTTTTGTTCTTGCTTCATTTTTTGTAATATTTGCATTCCTCATCTTGGTCATTTCTTTTTATTGAATCACCTTTCTTTTTTGGTATCAGCTTGGATTTTCGCTCCCTGTTCGATTTCTTGGATCGTCATTGTTGTTGTTCTCTGTTGCTTCTGCAACTTTTGTTTTAAAGGTACGAACTTTGTACCCTTTGTTGTATGTACTTGCCCAATTTTGCTTCTTTTTGTATTTTTCTTCACAAAATTATATTTTTAGGCTCGTTTGTCCGATTTTACCCCTTTTTGTTGTTGTAATTGCGCTCTTGATTCCTTCTTTTTATTCGTCCATTGTTCTTGTCTCCATAAACAGATTTTCCATTTTCGACGCCTCATTGCCTTCTTCTTCGTCTTTGTGGGCTTTTTGTCTTTGTAGATTTCATAATGTCTAACACTTCTGATAGTCAAAACATAAGTCAGCCTCAAGTGGCCACTAAGTTAGATTCACCTTCTCGATCCTCTCCTTCAGGTGAGCGCCCTGCGCACAACTCTCCTATTTCCTTTTCTTCTTCCTCCACTCCTACACAAATGGTTATGCCCTTTGATTGTCCCCCCGCTACGAGTAAGATAGAAACTGCTGCGACCCCTATTGCTGCATCTAGGTCAGGTAGTAGTCGTCCTACTGAGGGCAGTGCTTTTCACCCTTTTTGGCGAGAGCCTCATCCTGACTTCTTTGATCCTTACTGCGAGCGTGTGCATGTTAAGGATGGGATTCCTTTGTCCCATCTCACCCGTTTAAGGATGCGAGGAATGCGACATAAAATGTTACCTGATTGCGTCAAGGCTAATCCCCCTGATGTGTCTCTTGTTAGACCCATTCCCTATGTTCAACCTTTAAATAGTTTTGCTTGGGTTGATTACATGGATGATGTGAATCAGTTTGACCATTATGTAGTACGATGTGGCAGTGATGCGACTTCATCACCATCTCCTTCCCCTGCCGTTAACTCCAGCAGAATGACTGAGTCTCCTAGTGACCGCGCTTTTTATGACTGCCAACCCACTTATGTTGTTGAGCCTGTAGACGAGGGAAAAACTAATTTCTTTTTTGATGACAAGTGCTACGGGCCGAAGAACTGTGTGCTGGATTCTAACTAGCGTAACGACGCCAGGAAGCTGAACCTTGCTTCAGTGGGACAGAAGTTTTATGGTTTTGTTGAGGGCTATAAGCTGGTTTTTCCTGCTGAGGGTGCAAAGATGTTTTCTCCCCCTGATGGTCGTATTGTGGTGTTCGCTTCTCAGCTGAATTTGGATCTGAGGTTTCCTCTTGATCCCACTCTTGAGAAGGCGTTCCGCGCCTTCAACCTCTACATTGCTTTATTGCATCCTGCTTCTCTACATACTTTAATATGGTTGCTATGGTTTCTGCTATTTCGAAGGTATCCTGAGTCTTTGCACCTTTTTAAGTCTTTCATGAGCCTTAAAAGGTCTGCTTCTGGCTCGAAGGCTTGGTGGTATTATGTAGCCCCTAAAGAGAGCAGAGATAACGGCTTGGTGCTCCAGTCTACTTTTAACCAATGGTAACTAAGGAGGCTATCGAGAACATCAACAAGACCATTGAGATGTTGTCTAACAACATGCAAACACTCACCACTAGAGTCAACACGGTAGAGCAAGACAATCAAAACAATGTCACTGTTGCTGCGATGGACAAGATCAAAGAACAGAAGAGTAAGATCTCTAAAGAGTTCACCTATGTGGAGCAACCTGTCACCTCTTCTTCCATAAGGGACACACTTCCTGAGAAGTTTTCCACTGTTGTCATTCCCAAGTGCAAACCTACTAATAATCCGTTGTTTAACTTGAAGGCTTTTTCTACGACCATGGTGATGAGTGTCATTTATGGCACACAATTGGCTTCTTTTAGGATGAATTTCATGCTATTTTATAGCTCTTTCCTTTAGTTTTCCTTTGTTTTGTTCTGTATTTCTTTAGTTTGTGCTTTCCTTAGTTAGTTTTCCTTCTTTGTGCTTTTCTTTGTTTATTTAGTCTTTTTCCTTTTATTTGCTTGTTTTTTTGTATATTCAGGTTATTATCGTGTTCCAAGGATTCCCGAGCCTTCCTCTCATATTTCTCATCATTTTGGATGCCTCTTGCTTGTCATTTGGAGCTCAAGTTTGAAGGAATGCAAGGAGCAAGTTCATGAGATCGATGCATGCATGCGGTGGGGGCATCATCTTTGGCATGAACCCACCAAAAGAGTCATTTCAAGACTGCCTACCTTAGTGTTCATCATCATCACCAAGACAAGCGCACGAGGATGAGCTAGGACGAAGAAGTGGGAGCTCCCTACTACCAGGTGCGGGCGCGCACGAGGGTGGTGCGGCCGCGCACCTAGGTGGCGCGGGCGCGCCTGATGCGGGTGCGGGCGCGCCTGCCAGGGCCCCTGTTCCGTACCCATTTTCTCGCGGCCGCGAATCTTTCTTGTTGCGAACGCACATTCCGGGGTTTCTTTTGGACGATCTAACTAACTTTTCTCTTGTTAGTTTTACTATATATAGTTTTTCCTTCTATTTTTAGAGAGAGAATGATTAGAATAAAATGGAGAATTAGATTTAGATAAAATTAGAGAGATTTTTAGAGAGAGAAACTCTAGGTTTTAGTGAGAGAATTTCATGGTGGATTGTTGATGATTGAAGATTTCTCCATTTCCTTTGATCTTTGATCAAGTTTGTAAGGATTCCTTTTCTTTAGTTCAATCTTTAGTTTGATCTTTAGTTTGATTTCAATTGTTTTGTTGAATATCCATGTTTAATTAAAGTTTGATTGATTTGTGATTTGATTTAGTTTGTTTAATTTGATCATGAGGAATTTGTTGTTTAGCTTGTTTTAGATCTTAATTTCTATGGATTGTGAGTAGTTTGATTGCTAGGGTAATGGTGAAGCATATATGAGTAATGGATTGTTGTTAATTTGGGGAAATTGATGGAGTTGATGATGTGATTAAATTGGTTAATTGATTATGTACATGTGTGTGTTTGATTTAGGCTTTATCACCATAGTTATTCACACTAGATTGCATTGTAGGTTCAAATTGATACGGACCATTGATTTGTGGCTTGCATTTAACGATTAAGGTGTCTTATGACGTTCCTAGCTAGAGTTTATCGTAGTTGACGCTAGTTAAACCTCTAGGAAAATAGCTTGATATGCTCTCTTGGTTGCATGATTGGTTTTCCCTCGCATCACTCGACTTAGTCAACTCTTTCCCAATTAGCAGAATCTGTTACAAGTATATGTGGATCCCGAGCCGTAGTGTTTATTACATTTGTCCTAACCTAGCTTTTTTAGTTGTTTAGCATTCACACCCTTACCTCACCTTTTCGGAATAGCTTGACTTGACAATATAAGATCGCCCTCCATTCCTTAGTGGTTCAACCCTCAACTTACCATTAAACTTGTATGAGGGTGTGTTGAGAGATTACAAATTTTGTTTGGCCTAGGGTAGGGTTAGTTTCAACGACCTAGTCCGACCGCTTGTCACATGGCTCTTAAGGGATTAGATGTAACACTCTTCCCTACTATGTTCCCTCTTTCCTTGGAGCATGCCTGTCAACAGTGGTTCCACTCTCTAGAATCCAAACATGTTGCGACCTAGGAGGACGTTACTGAAAGATTTATGAACCGTTACAAGTATAACATCCAAGCCAAGACTTCTTAACGTGAACTCTCCATTCTCAAACAGAAGGAGAATGAAGGCTTCACTACTTATCTAAGAAGGTGGAGAGAAACAGCTGCACTCTTGGCGGATACTCCCACAGAGAAAGAGATAGTTCGCCTGTTTATTGCAAATTTGACTCATAAGTACAAGCAACACTTGAAGTTTCTGCCTTTGAATACCTTCGAAGCTGTTTTGGGGGTTTTTGTCCCTTGGGAGAGTTACGTCACAAAGATTGGTCCGACTGAGCTATACCTGCAAAAACAACGGAGACTCCGGGTGGTGGAGCTCCGCCTCCGAAGATCAAGTTAGTAACTTGAAAGGGAATAAAGAGTACGAAAATTTAGGTGGGGATCTACTTGGATTCCAAGCTGAGGTGTTTCTCTGATGAGAGAGAAAGTAGGTGTAATAAATGATTGAAAGTGTCCCCAAAATGGGGAAACACCTCCCTATTTATAAGGTCATTGGTTGGAGTGCACCTATCTAGGTTACTTGACCTAGATTTTAATGGGCTGCGATGAATTACAGCGCTTCTTGGGATTTGGGTCCTTGAAGGCCGCCATTTCAGAAGCTATCTTAAAAGGCCACTTGTTAGGAGGCTATTAGGCCAATTGGGCCAGCCTGAACTTGACATGTGGCCTTCTCTAATTGGTCCACATGTCTAGGGTATTTTTACCCTAAACATTTGCCCCTCACAGGGGTCACGTGATGCTTGTGACACGTGTCCACCTATCAAAGGTGAACAGTAACGGATAGTAAAATTTAAATTTCAAACGGGGATGCCCCCGTTTTCACCTTCTATAAATAGAAGTTTACCCCCTCCCCTTTTTTCTCACTTCATTTTCATTTGACTTTCTAGAGAGAGATAGAGATATTTTTAGAGAGAGATTCTCTGCTTTCGTCTACATCAAAGTTTTCCGGATTTCCGTGTGCTAACCTTGCAACACCCGGTCACCGTCTGTAACGGTTTTCAGATTTTCCACAGTTAAACGCAAGGTAACCGCCTGTACCATTTTTAGCTTTTCTTTTCCAATTTGAATACATTTTTTTTCCGTCTGTACACATACTCTTAGAAATAAAATGAGTTCTGAATCCACACACTCGGCACTGCTTAGGACACTCATCCGGTCTCCCGGAATGGCTAAGTCTAGAACAGGGGGTGCCTTTTTTGGACTGTCGGAATTACTGTGCTCATCTCGGAACATGAGGACTTGGAGGAGAGCGGCAATTCTAATGAAGAGGCTCCCTCTTCTTCTGGGATCTCAAACGTACGCCAGGTAGACCGTGAAGAGGCCGCCTTCTCTTCTAGATCCGGGGAAGGATCAGGCAGTACTAAGGTCGCTGAAAGATCGGGAGCTGAGGCTTCTGGCTCCAATCAAGTTAATTTCGCGGCTGAATATCAACAGCCGGCGAAAGTTGCTGACAACCCTGACCCTAAGAAAATTAGGATGCTTCCGGGGGACATAGCCCTGCTAAAGGGGTATGATTAGGGAGTCTAGCAACTCACCCCAAAATCGTGGGTGAACATCTTAAGTTATATTTCCGCCTGCGAGCTCTAGAACCTAGCTCCCAACTTTTCTGCCTTCGCTCATATGCATTACTTGAGCAAGGCCCCAGGCGGTCACGGGGCATGGTACACTCTTTCCACCTTGCCCCAGCATTTGATGAGTTTGGACAAGGTGTCCAAGTGGTCCGGGTGGAAGGACAAGTTTTACTTAATCTCCTCACCTACCCTGTGACACAACCGGACCCTGCACCGGTACAATCAAGAACCAGTTCTTCTTGCCAGGAAATGCCCTCTCCCGGCGCTCTGTACTAGGGCCCGGGAGCAAATAATGGAGTCGGGTTTCTTTGAAACCACTAATGAGCCCTTGAGGGATGGGAATCACATCATTGTTAAAAAAAACTGGATCCCCCACCCGGACTACTTCAAGGATGAATGTTTTTTGTCCGCCTGTGGGTTAAGCCTCATGTTTCCCAATGGTAGATCCACTAACATCTGGCTTTTCTATAGTTTTTATTTTGTACTTCAAACTTTTTGTGATTTTCTAAATTTTATTTTCTCCTTGCAACCGACGCCTTGAATATGGTTGACACAACCAAGACCCCGGCTATGTCAGCAGCGCTACTACGTAAGGAAAGCGCGCTCTCGAAGAGAGCAGCCGTTGAGGCCAAGGAGGCCAAGAAAGGCAGGGTAAGACCGCCTGGCTTAAGTTTTTTCTTTACATTTCTTGCAAAGGATTTTGCCGGCTGGTAACATTTAGTTCTTAATTTGCAGGATGCCACTAAACGTGTTCCACGGTCTATCTCCATGCTTTTCAAAAGGCAAGGGGAGGAGCTGGAAAAAACTCTGGCTGCCAAGACCGCCAGGAGGAACCCCTCCCAGTAAACTTCTACTGCCAACCCGTATCGTCCTACGACTGGAGGCAAATCTCCTTCTGCCATGAAAATTCTGAGCGAAAGCTTATAACGCTCGCAGAAGAATGCGCCAGATGCCTCTACGACATCAAAGGGTGGCCAACCACCTAATGTTGCAGCCGGTGCGGCAACAACTGGAGAGGAGGAGACTCCTAAGCCTCATCCGGAGACCCAAGTTAAGGACAAGATTGAAATACCTTGGCCACTTGACTACATGAGAGTCAAGACTAATGTAGACCCCTCAGGGGGTTCAGTCAGCAGTCGGCAACGAATGAATGCCAACTATGTTGCATCCTTCTCACCAAGTACTTCTTTTGGTGCAGATCTTACATCTAACGAGCCAGATCTTGTTGGGTTTGCCAAATGGATGGTGAGGACCCTCACCCGGCCGGAGAAATATTCCATACCTGATCTGTAGGTGGTGGACTTCGACCGTATAATGGACTAACTGGCTGAGGTAAAAGAACCATCAACTTAACTCTGATATTTTTTCTTCTTTTTTTTACCATGTATTTCATAATCCGGCTGCCCTTTTTTCAGGTAATGCTGAGGGTGGATGGGCTCCGAGACCCCTTCAATTGGAAGCAAGAAGAGGTAAATGACGACAAATGGAGGGCCCTTGAAAACCTCAACTCTACTGAATATGCTAATTATATATGTGATTTAGAGATTAAAGCAGTAGATTTGAAACAGGATGAAGGTTCAATGGGCACTCAAGAGGGGGGGGGGGGGGGGTGAATTGAGTGTTAAGTAATCGTTAGCGATTTTTGCTTCTTTTCGGATTATGTGTAAGGAACCAGTTGTGCTGGTTCCCTTATGCAGCGGAATAAAACAAAGCAATAAAGAACACCACAGATTTAACGAGGTTCAGCCAACTCTGGCCTACGTCCTCCTATCCTAAGTCCTTTATTAATCTACTCCGAAAAATAAAGACAAAGAACATTCTACTGTTTCCCTACTCCGGGAACTAGTAAACCCCACACTCTACTCCGAATGTGCTCTAAACTTACCCTCGTAAGTTCCTAGTGTGTTTGAACTCACAAACACTCACCAAGTCTTCAACCCCTCTGTCAAAGACTTAATACAAGATCAAGAACTCTCTAATGATCTAACTCTCAAAAGTCAAATAGAGAAAAACGTTAAAACACTATTATGCTCTTGTATATCACTTAATAATTGAATTAGTGCTTTTAGCTCTCAAAAATAAAACTCTATTAAAATGCGTGAGAGTCGTGTCTGATTATTCAGAATAAGATGTGTTTTTATAGGTTAGTTAGCTAAACCCTAGTTACCTTAAATCATGCATATAAGATATATACGATTTATGGTAAGTATTTATCTTAATTGATTTGATCACAAGATAAAATCAATTTAAGATAAAATACTTCCTAGTTTTTAGCTAACCAAAAATATCATCTTATTCTTAGCTGCTTGGATATATTTTAAATCAATATTTTTCGGAAAATATCTTTTTATAAAATCTTTGTAAAAACGGCAGCTTGAATAATCTGTTCAGTTAACCTGGTTCCCTGGCCTGGTTCCCTGAACTGAATATGTTATGAAATTTGTTCCAAACCTTGTACCAAATTTCATAACGATATTTAATATACTAAAAGCACTTTATATACTCAATTATATAAGTTATACTACGGAGCATTTACATGAAGTTCCTAAATAACTCTTTGAGTGTAGTCTTCCTTCATGCATTCGTTAAGTCTTGAAAGCTTCCATGAATGAACTCAATTATTGACCAAAGGACCTTCCTTTAAGTTGATCGAAAATTCTTTCAAGCTTCCAGTCTTAGAAATCAACTTAGATACTGCACATTCAACAAAGTTAATGTACAATACTAAATAAGTAACTGCCTTTCATAAAAGCAGTTTGAGAAAACAGTTTATACTGGTTTCCTACCAGTGCATAGCTCATTCATCATCTAACTGTTCCCTGTATAAAGATAAGTTAGTTCAACAAATATCTCATATAAGTAATAACTTATCTAGGGAAACAGTGTTCTATTTTAGCTGGTTTCCCCAACTGTATTGAACACTTTCAAAGACCTGTTTCCCTTAGCTGTTTGTCATCATTCAAAACTATCAATCAAAACCTAAAGGACTCAACACAGGAGGAGCTAATCCGGTGCTTGACGGCTGCAAACGATGAAGCTACTAGCCGCGCTAATGACCTTGATAAAAAACTAAAGGATGCTAAGGCTGAACTAAAGGCATTAGAAGACACTGACAACAAGAACACAAAGCTTCGGGCAGACGTCGCCCGACTGGGGGTAGAGATCGTCAACATGCGGAACCAGCATGGAGATGTAATCGCCAAGGAGCAGACCCGGCTGATGGAGGAAAACGAGCGGGATAATGAAACCCGCCTGAAAATAGCCTAGGGGCTCCTCTATCCGGATGTGAACTTTGAAGTCTACAAGCTTAGGTATGATTATGCCACTGCGGTGTATGATGCCCAAGTGTTGGGAGAGGCAGCTCCGCCTCGCTTAAAGGAATCGACTGTAGGGTTGGGATATGAAGTCTTAGATAATGAGGAGGTGCCGGCGGAGGACGAACAAAATGAAGGCAGCCAGCCTCGGGTGGCTGATAACCAATCAGAAGCCCTCCCAAGCGGTCAGAACCAACCAGATCAGCAGCTTCCACCTCAGCCTTAGGCAAGCCTCCCCAAATTAAGCTGTAGTATGCCAAGTATCTTTCTTTTTCGGCTTGTAAGCCGAGTATGTTGTATCTTTACCAATTGTGGAGTTGGGTAAACAATTATTTCCTTGCTTTCTTACCGGATGTATGTCCGGTTAACAATTATAATGGCCTTAGTGCAATTTTAAATTTTTATATGAAAAATTCTGACTCAATCGGTTGTTTATACATGTTTGTGTTTGAATTTTGCGTATATGCTGCAATTCTTCAACATTTTGCCTAACTTAAAAAAGCATGAGGCAATTTGCAATCCAGCTAACCTTGCCTCTTGACGGCTATGTGGTTGGTTTCATTTCAAATTGATTGATTGGCTTGAAAACACTTGATACTTGGAGAAGTATAAGGTGTTTTAAGGCTAATCAATCACAATGGTGATTACCCCAAACCAAGTGCACAGTCAGGCATTAGAACGGGTGTTTTGAGCCTCTTACCCAGGCGGTAATATTCCGTCTAGGATTATTACATAGCCATTACACAAACTCTTTTGCCCCAATTGGGAGAGAGAGTGCAATTTTGGAATGAATAATCTAAGTAAGAACTTCAGCCGGTAACCGGCTAATGCCTCAGGGTATCCAGTATTCGGATACTTAATTGTTCTTGTAGATTATTCTGGACAGAAGGCTATGAGTTGACCAATTTGGCCGTTCAATCTTTGCCGTCTGCATAGGAACGTAGGCCTGACAAAGAGTCTTCTCTCTGCGACGATTGCACCAGGAGGGGTGTCGCCGGACGCCATTGTCCATGTTGGGACATGCAATTTTGTAAATTAAGCAACCATCCGGCCATTGGCCTTTGGTCTTGTTTGAGACCGGTTGTATAGCTACTAAGCATTTTTGTGCCTTGTTTTTCAGTCTGGCCATTGGTCGCGTGTTATTTTAACATTGAATTTACACTAAGTATTAAAATTAGTTGGTTAAGCAAATGTTCCGTCTAAGTATTAAAGTAGACACCCATTTGTGTCTCCCCAAAACAAAACCCGGTGATGAGTACCTTTCACGTCGAATCATAATCGAATGAAACGAAAGTGTGGAAAGGTCTAGTGTTGCGGAAAGTTTTTATTTCCTTTTCTCTTCTTTCTGTTTTTGAAAACTTTATTTTAAGGAAACAGTCAATCCAGTTTGGTTGGTCCATGATATGGGTCCAATAGTGGCGTAGTTGGATGGGGCTTTCAAAGACCTTTCCAACGATATATTATAAGCCCAATTCCGATGAATATTGAGGAAGTTATGACCAATTTATCAAACTGGGCCCTTTTTAAGCTTTATATGCGGCCCAATGATCTAGTGGAGGGCCTAATATGATTTATCATTCCTAATGCAATTAGGAATGGTTTTAGTCTTCTAGAAGGTTCTTTTCATTCCTAATTCAATTAGCATTGATAAGTTGACTTTTGTTGACTTTTAATAGTTTTAATCAAAATCAAATAGCATTTTCGAAGAAATTATATTATTTTATCCTCCAGTAGGGTAAACTTATCGGATTTTTGAAAACGCGTTAAAACCGAGCTTGGCGTCCAACCCCAGGCCTTGGCGCCTGGAACCAGGCCTTGCGCTAGTGCTGGCGCGTGGCGCAAGTGCTGGCGCGTGGCGCCAGCTAGCCAGGGTTGGCGCTAGCTCTGTTTCCTGAGCGTCAAACTCTGTTTTGTTAATTTATCTTATTTTGGCTTATTTTTTCTATAAATATCGTATTAAAAACTCCGTTTTCATTCCCCAATTTTCATCATCTACATCTACATTCACCTACAATCAGTTTTCATTCATTCATCATACATCCATTAGCATTCTTTAATTCTTTGTTAATCATTCGTCTTTCTCTCATTCATCTCCTCCTAAACTTGGTTTTTCTCATACAAAATTCCGCATTCACAAGATCTAGAAACACCTAGCCATATTAGAAGTTGCATTCGCCCTACACGTGAAAGGTTTTAATTTCTGAGGGTTTTGTCCCAATTCTCTCTTTCAATTATTTAATTTAATTGTTTTGTTTATTATTTTCCTTGAAGTTACTAACGTGTGTATTTTGTTATTAGAAAAAGGTACGAGGCATCAAAGTAAGTGTTTTAATTGATTTATTGATATTATGATGTAGAAATCATGTTTATATTGTTATTATGATATTCCTAGTATCATGTCTAGGGTAATTTTAATATTAAATATGATTGCTATGATGCCTTTTATTCTCTTCCTAATATTTATGATTGTTAGTATCATGTTAGGACTAAAGATTTGATTTTTATTGCTTAGTGACATGCTAGGGTTTGTTATTAATCTTGTTAGTATCATACCTAGGATCTTGCTATGTTTATTATGCTTTAATATTAACATGAACATGATTATGATTATTATTATTATTTTGATGATGATTATTTTATTCATGATATTTATTATTTATTATGTTGCTTGATATATTATTTATTGTTATTGCTTGATCACGCCTTTTATGCATGTTTAAAGGGAATTTGGTTCTTATAATCATGCTTAATAAGATATTTAATAATCTTGTTAGGGTTAACATCGAGGTGCGGCCGTAATAAACATGCATTCATATCCACATTCACACACTCACACCATGATCATATAAAGGGATTCCCTGTGCTCATCCCTTAGAGCTAGACTTGGGGGCTTCATCCATTCATCATTAGCTTACCTAGCCTAAGATTCACCACCATTTGACTCTTTTCAATAATATATTTTTCCACACACTTAGCTCTTGCGGCCTAAATTTAGTGTCACTATCACACACATCACGCATACATGACCAAATATATTTCCCTTAGGAACCCTTTGTCATGAATTCTTAACGCTGAAGCATGCTTCGTCAAAATCACTCATAATTGTCATTGCATCACGAAGTATGAAGTGCTTAGCCTCTGTGCCTAAGTTACCCAAATACTTTCATTAGGGAGTCAACAGATGAGATAGCCTAGGATGAATTAATCCTTAAACCTTGAGAGATAGTATCAAACAACATTTGACTAAGCTCATTCGACATGCATCTTCAAACTTTTGATCTTCTCTGTCACGTCTTTCTTTTTCGGGAGAAAGTCGGTACCCTCCACAAAATTGACGGAATTTTTTTGGAAAAGTGCATTTTTCGAGTCATGTACACATTGAGTCATGTCGTGCCATATCACTTTGATTTGTGTCTAACACATGTGTCATTACACTTCGCGTCGAGTCAACCTCGAGTCAGTCAATCAGCGAGTCGTGTCAAGTCGATGAGTCAAGAAACATTAAGCCTTAGGTCAACCCTAAGATAATTAAAGAGATTGGCAAAGTTCTATAGTCAAAATAAATACAGGTACAGCAGAATAGGGAAGACCCTACTCCAATTCTTGGCGCCAGAGATATCTCAGCAACGACAGAGCTCGAAGCCTCTCAGAAAGGTGATTTCGACCTCATGCAGCAATTTCGGGCTCCTTGGTACGGAAGTTAGCCCCTATAAGCAATTTGACATGATTAAGTAGTCGCTTTGATTACAATCGTAGTAAGTTATTGACCTGACAAAAGATCGTCTCACTTAGCTTAAGTGCATAAAACACTGGCTCATTACAATCGGTTCAAAAGAAAGCACTTAAACGACAATATTTCCAAATATGGATTGTCGCGCATTATTATTAAAACGACAAATTTTTCCGAAAATGGGATTGTCATCCCCAACTGACAATATTTCCAAAAACGGATTGTCGTGCATTTTCTTCAACGACAATTTTTCCAAGATTGGATTGTCATATCTGGCAAAGTTTCCAAGCGTGGATTGTCGTGCTCCTTCTTTATTCGCAAGTTTTTCCAAGTTCGGATTGTCATACATTTATAGATCACTGGCAAGTTTTCCGGGATTGGATTGTCATACACCCAGTTCCCTATGGAAAAGTTTCCTAAAGGATTGTTGTAGGTCTTTATTCATCTTAAATTTCGACAAAAGTTCCTCAACGTGGATTGTCATTCATTTCATAAAGTGGCAAATTTTCCCGAAGTGGATTGTTGGTCGACTCTTTTTTGCAAATGTTCCAAGACGCGGATTGTCAATTGTGGCAATATTTTCCTAAAAGGATTGTCGCATAGCAATGGCAAATTTCCAAGGTGGATTGCTTTCAAGAGTTATATTCCAAGATGTGGATTGTCGATCGTAGAAAAGTTCTTATGAAAGAATGTTACGAAGCATTGGCAACTTTTCCCAAAAATTGGATTTTGGCAAATTTTCTGAGATATGGATTGTCGCTTCATCGTGGCAACATTTCCAAGGATGGATTGTTACGAAGCATTGACAACTTTCCTTAAATCAGATTGTCATACATCATACAGGAGTTGTGTTGGGAACTATTCCCAAAGAAAAGAGGATTGTCATCATAGCAAAAGCACCGACATACTGGTTCACAAGCAGCAAAGCGTCGACGTACTGGCATAGCAAATATTAAAAAGCAGTGATCTTTTCAAAGACTATCACAGCGGGAAAAAAGAAGCTCTTTGTTCAAGAGACGAGTGAACATCGAGGCAGCAAGACAACATTCCCTAGCTTGCGGAGAGTTGTCACAAACAACTGGAAATTGTTTCAAGAGAAATAATGTTAGATAGTATTCCCTAGGATGTGGAATATTAACAATGCGGAAGGAGATTGTTTCAAGAGAAATAATCTTCGATAGTATTCCCTAGGATGTGGAATATTATCAATGCGGATGGAGATTGTTTCAAGAGAAATAATCTTCGATAGTATTCCCTAGGATGTGGAATATTATCAAGGCAGATGAGGATTGTTTCAAGAGAAATAACCTTCGATGGTATTCCCTAGGATATGGAATATTATCAATGCGGAGGAGGATCGTTTCAGGCGAAGCAGTCTTCCAAATTAGGAAGCAGTTACAGGCGTAGCGGTTTTCAAGCGGGATGGCATTCTCTAGCTTGTAAAGGTCATCAAAGCAATTAATTACTTTCAAAGACGTGTGTTCGACGGTGCAAGATACGCGTTTCTTAACTCTTTTATCTGTTTAACTAACGCTAGTTTTGCTGGTATCGGCGTTACAAGAGTGGTTTAGGATCGCAGAACGTTCTGAATCATTCTCCGTCCCTATCGATACTTTGTCTTTTCTTTTTGAAATTTGCGTTTCCCCAAACCCAGTAAAAGTGGGGGATTCTGTAGACACCCATTTGTGTCTCCACAAAACCAAACCCGGTTATGAGTACCTTTCACGTCGAATCATAATCGAATGAACGAAAGAGTGGAAAGGTCTAGTGTTGCGGAAAGTTTTTATTTTCTTTTCTCTTCTCTTTGTTTTTGAAAACTTTATTTTAAGGAAATAGTCAATCCAGTTTGGTTGGTCCATGATATGGGTCCAATAGTGGCGTTGTTGGATGGAGCTTGAAAGACCTTTCCAACGATATATTATAAGCCCAATTCCGATGAATATTGAGGAAGTTATGGCCAATTTACCAAACTAGGCCCGGTTTGAGCTTTATATGCGGCCCAATGATCTAGTGGAGGGCCTAATATGATTTATCATTCCTAATGCAATTAGGAATGGTTTTAGTCTTCTAGAAGGTTCTTTTCATTCCTAATTCAATTAGCATTGATAAGTTGACTTTTGTTGACTTTTCAGAGTTCTAATCAAAATCAAATAGCATTTTTGAAGAAATTATATTATTTTATCCTCCAGTACGGTAAAATTATCGGATTTTATCCTCTAGTGCTGGCGCCTGGCGCCAGCTAGCCAGGGTTGGCGCCAGCTCTGTTTCCTGAGCGTCAGACTCTGTTTTGTTAATTTATCTTTTTTGGCTGATTTTCTCTATAAATATCGTATTAAAAACTCCGTTTTCATTCACCAATTTTCATCATCTACATCTACATTCACCTACAATCAGTTTTCATTCATTCATCATACATCCATTAGCATTTTTAATTCTTTCTTAATCATTCATCTTTCTCTCATTCATCTCCTCCTAAACTTGGTTTTTCTCATACAAAATTCTGCATTCACAAGATCTAGAAACACCTAGTCATATTCGAAATTGCCTTTGCCCTAGACGTGAAAGGTTTTAATTTATGAGGGTTTGGTCCCAAGTCTCTCTTTCAATTATTTAATTTAATTGTTTTGTTTATTATTTTCCTTGAAGTTACTAACGTGTGTAATTTGTTATTAGAAAGAGGTACGAGGCATCAAAGGAAGTGCTTTAATTGATTTATTGATATTATGATGTAGAAATCATGTTTATATTGTTATTATGATATTCCTAGTATCATGTCTAGGGTAATTTTAATATTAAATATGATTGCTATGATGCCTTTTATTCTCTTCCTAACATTTATGATTGTTAGTATCATGTTAGGACTAAAGATTTGATTTTTATTGCTTAGTGACATGCTAGGGTTTGTTATTAATCTTGTTAGTATCATACCTAGGATCTTGCTATGTTTATTATGCTTTAATATTAACATGAATATGATTATGATTATTACTATTATTTTGATGATGATTATTTTATTCATGATATTTATTATTTATTATGTTGCTTGATACATTATTTATTGTTATTGCTTGATCACGCCTTTTATGCATGTTTAAAGAGAATTTGGTACTTGTAATCACGCTTAATAAGATATTTAATAATATTGTTAGGGTTAATATGATTATAAATTCAAGTGATCGCCAATAATAGTTTATTTGTGCATTAAATTCAACAAACATAGATAAACAGGTTTAGGGTTAATCTTATTGATTGTATGTTAATCAGAAAGTGCACATGAATACGATCAGAACAAAGTAGAGGCCTATTATTAGGGCAGGTTCAATCTCTTTTAGGTTGGATTTGTACCTTCATCCCGAACCCTAATTTGGTTCAAGACCTTATGGAGTTGACGATCTCTTGGATCGTTAAGGGGTGTAACCTTCATCCTATGAACGGTTTAATAGTTCCTAAAAAAACTTGTTGGCGACTCTTTTGCTTTATCTTCGTCCCTTTTGGACGCCACCGTACTTTAGTGTATGATCACAGTGGGGTTTGAGCTAGTGGGATTAAAGGCTTGAAACTATTCTCTACAATTACCCAGGCGGATAAGTAATTATAAAGATAACAAAACAATTTTGAAAACAAAGCCTGATTTCTCATTAATAGACTCTTTGTTTACAAAAAATTTATAATTCTCAGAAGTAGTACTTTTTATAGTTATCTACATTCCAAGATCGAGGTAGGCGTCTGCCGTTTGGGGTTTCCAGACGGTAGGTGCCATCCCTGACTTCTTCATAGATCCGGTAGGGGCCTTCCCAATTCGGGGTTAGATTTCCAAGCTCATTGGCCTTACCGGTTGCCTCCATTTTTCGTAACACAAAGTCGCCAACTTTCAAAGGGCGCTTGCGTAGTTTCTTGTTGTAGGCTCTCGTCATTCTCATACCGTATATCTTATGGTGTAGGGCAGCGTTGCCCCTGCGTTCCGGGAGAGAGTCCAATGCCAGCATTGCCCCTGGCCTCCCAATTTGCCTCTTCATCATAAATCATGACTCTAAGGGTCGGCTCGTTATGTTCAATGGGCAAGACGGCTTCAACCCCGTACACCATGAGAAATGGGGTTTCACTGGTTGCCTCTTTGGCAGTTGTCCAGATGGCCCATGGGACATGAATCAGCTCTTCTGCCAATAAGCCACCGGCTCTTTTATGTTTTCTTTATATGCCCTCTGAGATAAGCTTGTTGAAGGCTTCAACTTGGCTGTTTGCTTGGAGCCGGCTGACTGATGCAAAACAATATGAGATTCCCTGATCTCCCAACCAAGTCTTAAGGTGAGGCGTTTCAAACTGAGGGCCATTATTAAACACCATACACATAGGTACCCCAAACCGGGTGATGATGTTCTTCCAAATGAAAGAGATGACATCCTTTGTCTTGATGTTCTTGACCGGCTCAGCCTCTACCCATTTAGTGATGTAATCCACAACCACCAAAATATAATGATTTCCGCCTTGTGCAGGCGTATAAGGACCCAAGATATCCATGCCCCACTTAGCAAATGGGAATGGGCTGTGGATTGCCATCAAATCAATGGCCGGGCGGTGGACAAGCTTGCCAAACCTCTGGCATTTGTCACACCTCTTCACCAACTCTTCACCATCTGTTTCAAGAGTAGGCCAAAAGTAATGCCGCCTGGCTCTGACGGCTAGGGATCTGCCGCCTATATGAGAGGCGCAGTATCCCGCATGCAATTCCTCGAGAACATCTTTACCCTTCTCTAGGGTAACGCACTTCAATAGAGGTTTAAGGAAACCCGCCTTGAAGAGCTCTCCATTTCTCATCTCGAAGTTTGTTGCTCGCTTCTTCATGACGGCTGCCTCCTGTGGTAATTCAGAAAGCATATCGTCTGTTAAATATGCCCAGATGCCATCCATGTAGGTAGAGCTTCGGTCCAGGATTCCAATGGGCTCTTAATTTATACTTCTTTTTTTCCAAAACTTCCAACAAAACTAACCGAGGCGTATCACAGCTGGAAGAAGCTGCTAATTTGGAGAATGCATCCGCCTGGTTGTTATCTGACCTGGGTACTTGACTCAGACGGAATTCTTCAAGTGCCCCGACCTCTTCTTTGACTGCCTGAAAATACTTGATCATAGCCGGATGAATTGCCTCATATTTTCCCTCATACTGACTTACGACCAACTGTGAATCAGAGTAGGCGTCAATTTTTGTTGCCCCTACTGCCTTACAAATGCAAATTTCGGCTAGCAGGGCTTCGTATTACGCCTCATTATTCGAGGCTTTGAACTTAAACCGCAGTGCATATTAAAATATGTCTCCTTCAGGTGAATCGTATATAATTCCTGCACCGCAGCCGCTCTTCGTCGAGCTCCCGTCCACATACGCTTTACAAACCTGATCAATGTTTTATGGTGGTACCGGTCGTGTTATTTCAACAATGAAGTCGGGAACCGCCTGACCTTTCACTGCCTTTCTGGGTTCAAAAGTGATTTCAAGACTTTACATTACAATATCCCATTTCAACATTCTGTCGGATGACTCCAAGGTAAACATTGGCCGCTTGAGGGGCTAATAGGTGTAAAATATAACCAGATGTGCTAGAAAGTACGGCTTCAATTTCTTGATTGCCATATGAAGAGCAAGGCCAAATTTTTCAACCATGGGGTACTAAAGTTAAGCATTTTTTAGCACATGGCTAATGAAATAGACCGCGAGCTGGATGTCGTCTATCTCGGCAAAGAGAACAGCACTGAGAGCCTGATCTGAGACGGCTAGGTACATGTATATCGTCTCTTTGGGCAGAGGGCTATCAAGCCTTGGCAAAGAGTGCAAGTGTTCTTTCAGCTTTTGAAAGGCCTCCTGAGCATCATCCCCCTATTCAAATCTGGTCTTCTTCCTGATTGCTTGAAAGAAGTAAAGGCATTTGTCACCTGACCGGCTGAGGAACCTCCCCAGCGCCGCCAGGCAACTGGTTAGTCTCTGTACTTCCTTAACAGTGTGGGGTGACTTCATGTCAATTACCGCTTGTACCCTCTCAAGCTTAGCCTCTATCTCCCTTTGATCAATCAGGAGTCCGAGAAACTTCCTAAACTCAACACCAAAGATGCATTTCTTAGGATTTAACATAACCTTATGTCGCCTGAGTGTGGTGAAGGTTTCTGGGAAATCAGCAAGGTAATCCGCCTGCTGCTTGGATTTGATTATCATGTCATCAATGTACGCCTCTACATTCCTCCCGATTTGATTAATGAAGACCGTATTAATCAACCGTTGGAATGTAGCCGGCGCATTTTTCAAGACAAAGGGCATCCCAGTGTAACAGAATAACCCCTGATCAGTGACGACAACCGACTTCTCTTGATCTTTTTTTCCACAGGGGTTTCTGATGGAAGTCGGAGTGGGCATCCATAAAACTCATCAAGGCATGCCCGGCTGTAGAATCGACCAAGCTGTCGATCTTTGGAAGCGGGTAACTGTCCTTAGGACATGCGTTGTTATGATCCGTTTAATCAACACACATACGCCAGGCACCATTCGACTTCTTTACAAGCACAACATTCGTCACCTAGTCGTGGAAATTGCATGGTCGTATGAACCCAGCATCCAGCAGCTTTTTTACTTCAATAGCTGCCACCTGACTTCTTTCCTCGCCGTGGTTTCTTTTCTTATGCCGGACGGGCTTCTTTTTTGGATACACAGCGAGTTTGCGGACATCAAGATCTGGGCTGACGCTTGGCATCTCTTCCACTTCAAAAGCAAAAATGTCTTTGAATTCTTTCAGCAATAGGTACAGGTCTGCACCCAGCTTAGCATAAGAATCCGTCCTACCCTTAACAGTACGCTCTGGACCGCTGTCGTCCAGAGGTATATCAATATGTTCTCCAGGCAGTTGGGGACGGAGCTCATCCGACCATTCCCCGGTCAGTGATTGCTATTGTTTCTCTTTCTTCACCTACACCAGCTGAGGAGCCTTTCTTTTCTTCCCAGCTGCTGGTGGGGCTAGGGCGGCATTCTTAACATTGTCAAGGTCTATTTGTTCATGCCCTTGGCCATCTGGGGCCACAGTATCCTTGACGGCTAAGAGGTAGCATTCCTAGGCCGTCTTTTGATCCCCATTCACGGAACCAACAGAGTCATCATCCCTCTCAAACTTAATGAGCATGAGAGAAGAGATGATTACAGCCTTGGCTTCGTTGAGGGTTTGCCGGCGTAGGATAATGTTATAGGCGGTCAGTTCAAAATTTGACGACCATGTGTCGTCTTTTTCCTTTTTCACCCAGCCAGATAGGGAAGTCAATTCTACCGACTGGGTAAACCATTCCACCCCCAAAACAAACCTAGGGGTGGGTATTCGGATGCATGTAGTTGAGGTTGTATTTCAGCTTTTGCAGGTACCAGAGAGTGATGATGTCCGACGAGCTGCTAGTGTCAATAAGGATTCAACCAACCAGCTAGTGTCATTGATGACAGGATCTTCATGCGGATGACGGACAATGCCCTTGTCCTTCTCAGTGATCAGAACGTCTGGGAAGGAGGAACTACCTGCCGCCTGATCATCACCACCATCATTGTTCATCTTTCAATGATGGCTCTTGGTGCCCCGGATGGTAGGGCCACCGCATGAGAACCCGCCTGCTAAGGTGTAGACTGGCTCCTTATCGGTGTCCTAACTACTACCAGGCTGGGGTGTCTAGATGACTGCCCTGGGTTCTTCTTATTAGTCCCTTTGGACTTAGAAATGAAGGACTTTAACATCCCCTTGTCAGCTAGACGGTCCGACGCCCGCTCAAGGCTGAAGCAGTCGTAGGTGTCATGGCCAACTTCCTCATGGTATTGGAAGAATTTTTTATTTATTATGTTGCTTGATACATTATTTCTTGTTATTGCTTGATCACGCCTTTTATGCATGTTTAAAGGGAATTTGGTACTTGTAATCACGCTTAATAAGATATTTAATAATCTTGTTAGGGTTAATATGATTTTAAATTCAAGTGATCGCCAATAATAGTTTATTTGTGCATTAAATTCAACCAACATAGATAAACAGGTTTAGGGTTAATCCTATTGATTGTATGTTAATCAGAAAGTGCACATGAATACGATCAGAATAAAGTAGAGGCCTATTATTAGGGCAGGTTCAATCTCTTTTAGGTTGGATTTGTACCTTCATCCCGAACCCTTATTTGGTTCAAGACCTTATGGAGTTGACGATCTCTTGGATCGTTAAGGGGTGTAACCTTCATCCTATGAACGGTTTAATAGTTCCTAAAAAAACTTGTTGGCGACTCTTTTGCTCTATCTTCGTCCCTTTTGGACGCCACCGTACTTTAGTGTATGGTCACAGTGGGGTTCGAGCTAGTGGGATTAAAGGCTTGAAACTATTCTCTACAATTACCCAGGCGGATAAGTAATTATAAAGATAACAAAACAATTTTGAAAATAAAGCCTGATTTCTCATTAATAGACTCTTTGTTTACAAAAAAGTTATAATTCTCAGAAGTAGTGCTTTTTAAAGTTATCTACATTCCAAGATCGAGGTAGGCGTCTGCCGTCTGGGGTTTCCAGACGGTAGGTGCCATCCCTGACTTCTTCATAGATCCGGTAGGGGCCTTCCCAATTGGGGGTTAGATTTCCAAGCTCATTAGCCTTACCGGTTGCCTCCATTTTTCGTAACACAAAGTCGCCAACTTTCAAAGGGCGCTTGCGTAGTTTCTTGTTGTAGGCTCTCGTCATTCTCAGACCGTATATCTTATGGCGTAGGGCAGCGTTTCCCCTGCGTTCCGGGAGAGAGTCCAATGCCAGCATTGCCCCTGGCCTCCCAATTTCCCTCTTCATCATAAATCATGACTCTAAGGGTTGGCTCGTTATGTTCAATGGGCAAGACGGCTTAGACACCGTACACCATGAGAAATGGGGTTTCACTGGTTGTCTCTTTGGCAGTTGTCCAGATGGCCCATGGGACATGAATCAGCTCTTCTGCCAATAAGCCACCGGCTCTTTTAATTTTCTTTATATGCCCTCTGAGATAAGCTTGTTGAAGGCTTCAACTTGGCTGTTTGCTTGGAGCCGGCTGACTGATGCAAAACAATATGAGATTCCCCGATCTCCCAACCAAGTCTTAAGGTGAGGCGTTTCAAACTGAGGGCCATTATTAAACACCATACACATAGGTACCCCAAACCGGGTGATGATGTTCTTCCAAATGAAAGAGATGACATCCTTTGTCTTGATGTTCTTGACCGGCTCAGCCTCTACCCATTTAGTGATGTAATCCACAACCACCAAAATATAATGCTTTCCGCCTTGTGCAGGCGTATAAGGACCCAAGATATCCATGCCCCACTTAGCAAATGGGAATGGGCTGTGGTTTGCCATCAAATCAGTAGTCGGGCGGTGGATAAGCTTGCCAAACCTCTGGCATTTGTCACACCTCTTCACATACTCTTTACCATCTGTTTCAAGAGTAGGCCAAAAGTAATGCCGCCTGGCTTTGACGGCTAGGGATCTGCCGCCTATATGAGAGGCGCAGTATCCCGCATGCAATTCCTCGAGAACATCTTTACCCTTCTCTAGGGTAACGCACTTCAATAGAGGTTTAAGGAAACCCGCCTTGAAGAGCTCTCCATTTCTCATCTCGAAGTTTGTTGCTCGCTTCTTCATGACGGCTGCCTCCTGTGGTAATTCAGAAAGCATGTCGTCTGTTAAATATGCCCAGATGCCATCCATGTAGGTAGAGCTTTGGTCTAGGATTCCAATGGGCTCTTCATTTATACTTCTTTTTTCCAAAACATCCAACAAAACTAACCGAGGCGTATCACAGCTAGCAGAAGCTGCTAATTTGGAGAATGCATCCGCCTGGTTGTTATCTGACCTGGGTACTTGACTCAGACGGAATTCTTCAAGTGCCCCGACCTCTTCTTTGACTGCCTGAAGATACTTGATCATAGCCGGATGAATTGCCTCATATTTTCCCTCATACTGACTTACGACCAACTGTGAATCAGAGTAGGCGTCAATTTTTGTTGCCCCTACTGCCTTACACATGCGGATTTCGGCTAGCAGGGCTTCGTATTACGCCTCATTATTCGAGGCTTTGAACTTAAACTGCAGTGCATATTAAAATATGTCTCCTTCAGGGGAATCGTATATAATTCCTGCACCGCGGCCGCTCTTCGTCGAGCTCCCGTCTACATACGCTTTACAAACCTGATCAATGTTTTATGGTGGTACCGGTCGTGTTATTTCAACAATGAAGTCGGGAACCGCCTGACCATTCACTGCCTTTCTGGGTTCAAAAGTGATTTCAAGACTTTACATTACAATATCCCATTTCAACATTCTGTCGGATGACTCCAAGGTAAACATTGGCCGCTTGAGGGGCTAATAGGTGTAAAATATAACCAGATGTGCTAGAAAGTACGGCTTCAATTTCTTGATTGCCATATGAAGAGCAAGGCCAAATTTTTCAACCATCGGGTACTGAAGTTCAGCATTTTTTAGCACATGGCTAATGAAAAAGACCGCGAGCTGGATGTCGTCTATCTCAGCAAAGAGAATAGCACAAAGACCCTGATCTGAGATGACTAGGTACATGTATATCGTCTCTTTGGGCAGAGGGCTATCAAGCCTTGGCAAAGAGTGCAAGTGTTCTTTCAGCTTTTGAAAGGCCTCCTGAGCATCATCCCCCTATTCAAATCTGGTCTTCTTCCTGATTGCTTGGAAGAAGTAAAGGCATTTGTCACCTGACCGGCTGAGGAACCTCCCCAGCGCCGCCAGGCAACTGGTTAGTCTCTGTACTTCCTGAACAGTGTGGGGTGACTTCATGTCAATTACCGCTTGTACCTTCTCAAGGTTAGCCTCTATCTCCCTTTGATCAATCAGGAGTCCGAGAAACTTCCTAAACTCAACACCAAAGATGCATTTCTTAGGATTTAACATAACCTTATGTCGCCTGAGTGTGGTGAAGGTTTCTGGGAAATCAGCAAGGTAATCCGCCTGCTGCTTGGATTTGATTATCATGTCATCAATGTACGCCTCTACATTCCTCCCGATTTGATTAATGAAGACCGTATTAATCAACCGTTGGAATGTAGCCGGCGCATTTTTCAAGACAAAGGGCATCCTAGTGTAACAGAATAACCCCTGATCAAAGACGACAACCGACTTATCTTGATCTTTTTTCCACAGGGGTTTCTGATGGAAGTCGGAGTGGGCATCCATAAAACTCATCAAGGCATGCCCGGCTGTAGAATCGACCAAGCTGTCGATCTTTGGAAGCGGGTAACTGTCCTTAGGACATGCCTTGTTATGATCCGTTTAATCAACACACATACGCCAGACACCATTCGACTTCTTCACAAGCACAACATTCGCCACCCAGTCGGGGAAATTGCATGGTCGTATGAACCCAGCATCCAGCAGCTTTTTTACTTCAGCAGCTGCCACCTGACTTCTTTCCTCGCCGTGGTTTCTTTTCTTATGCCGGACGGGCTTCTTTTTTGGATACACAGCGAGTTTGCGGACATCAAGATCTGGGCTGACGCTTGGCATCTCTTCCACTTCAAAAGCAAAAATGTCTTTGAATTCTTTCAGCAATAGGTACAGGTCTGCACCCAGCTTAGCATAAGAATCCGTCCTACCCTTAACAGTACGCTCTGGACCGCTGTCGTCCAGAGGTATATCAATATGTTCTCCAGGCAGTTGGGGACGGAGCTCATCCGACCATTCCCCGGTCAGTGATTGCTATTGTTTCTCTTTCTTCACCTACACCAGCTGAGGAGCCTTTCTTTTCTTCCCAGCTGCTGGTGGGGCTAGGGCGGCATTCTTAACATTGTCAAGGTCTATTTGTTCATGCCCTTGGCCATCTGGGGCCACAGTATCCTTGACGGCTAAGAGGTAGCATTCCTAGGCCGTCTTTTGATCCCCATTCACGGAACCAACAGAGTCATCATCCCTCTATAACTTAATGAGCATGAGAGAAGAGATGATTACAGCCTTGGCTTCGTTGAGGGTTGGTCGGCCTAGGATAATGTTATAGGCGATCAGTTCAAAATTGGACGACCATGTGTCGTCTTTTTCCTTTTTCACCCAGCTAGATAGGTAAGTCAATTCTACCGACTGGGTAAACCATTCCACCCCTAAAACAAACCTAGGGGTGGGTAACCGGATGCATGTAGTTGAGGTTGTATTTCAGCTTTTGCAGGTACCGGAGAGTGATGATGTCCGACGAGCTGCTAGTGTCAATAAGGATTCAACCAACCAGCTAGTGTCATTGATGACAGGATCTTCATGCGGATGACGGACAATGCCCTTGTCCTTCTCAGTGATCAGAACGTCTGGGAAGGAGGAGCTACCTGCCTCCTGATCATCACCACCATCATTGTTCATCTATCAATGATGGCTCTTGGTGCCCCGGATGGTAGGGCCACCGCATGAGAACCTGCCTGCTAAGGTGTAGACTGGCTCCTTATCGGTGTCCTAACTACTACCAGGCTGGGGTGTCTAGATGACTGCCCTGGGTTCTTCTTATTAGTCCCTTCGGACTTAGAAATGAAGGACTTTAACATCCCCTTGTCAGCTAGACGGTCCGACGCCCGCTGAAGGCTGAAGCAGTCGTAGGTGTCATGGCCAACTTCCTCATGGTATTGGAAGAATTTATTTTTGTTCCCTGATTGAATGGAACTTTTCATTGGACTCGGCTTGATCTCCATGAGGATGGAGTTGCAGTCCTTTTTAAACTCGTACCTAGGGACGTACGGTTTAAATTCTTTCTTTTTCTTCTAGGACGGCTGGTCAGAATCACTCAACGCCTAGACTTCTTTTCTCTTTTTGCTCTCATCTTTTTTCTTGGCCGGCTGTGCAAATCGGCTATCTTTTTGTCTATCAGACTTCTTGGAGTCCAAATGGCTACCTGGTGAGTAGAGGTCAGTTTCTTGAATATAGCTTTCCATTTCCCTCAGGGCCGTCTGTAAAGTAAAAGCCCCTTTTATGACTAGGTCAAACTTAAAGGTCGACCCGTCTCTCAAACCCTTAAAGAAGTCTGTAAAAGCTACCTCGTCAAACAGTCCTTGAATCTAAATTCTAATCAGATTGAACCGCCTGACATCGGAGCGCAATCCTTCTCTTTCTCTCCCTACTTAATGGTGCTCAAGTCAAGACTTGTTTTCTTCGCAGGGATGTTCATTAAGAAGTTGGAAGCAAACAAAAAGGAAAGCTTCCTCAAACTATCGATGGAACCAGCTGGCAATTTGCCAAACCATTGTTGGGCAATGTCCTTCAATATAGCCGGAAAGCATCGACACCAAGAGACATCATCCAACCCTTGTAAATACATGAGGTTGGTGTAGGCCATGAGGAGATCATCCGGATAGGAGGTACCATCATAGGTACCTACCAACACATTTTTAACCTTGGGCGGTTGTGCCGCCTCGTTTATTTCCCTAGTGAACGCAGAAGGTTGTTCACTCAGGCCGAGCAGACGAAGCTTCCAGTCCAGTGGCTGGACGTTACTGTATGTCGCCTGACCTTCGAAGAGGGCCGACTACATGAAATGAGGAGAATACAAACCGTAGACCCGAGGTGGTACATACGGTGCATTCCGAATCATCTGAGGGCTAGAATGGATGGTATTACCGCATGTATGGCTCTCATGCAAGGATTGCACATTCCCTGCTGATGTATTTTTAAAGCTTTTTGGAAAGCTTGATGTAGAAGCTGACTCAGACAACTGTTGATTCCTCTTGCGGGTGATGACCTCCCAGGCGTTAAGAGTTGATTTTTTGTTTCCCACTAGCTGTTCATTCCGGCAGGGATTGTTGGTAATCCACCAGCCCGGCTCATGGTGATCAGATCCTTAATTTTACCCTTGAAACTAGTCATGAATTTCATGAATTCATCTCGAGTGAAAAGAGCGGATCCACTGGCCATATAGGATTCCCTTTTCGGCTTTCCAGGGGGTCGGTTTGTACCCTCCTGGTTGGCACCAGGCTCTAGATTGTCTCTAAGCCAAATGCGCTTGGTTATAAGAGAGCCATCACTGGCTAAATAAGTTTCGACCTGAGGATAATCATCCTCTTGGTCAGTGAAGACTTCCGGTTTGTCTATCGGACGCTCAGGTAGTGGTACAGACTCTTGAACCATCCTTGGGATACTCTCCCCACAGAGGGTGCCAAATGTTTTGGGTGTTTTTGTCCCTCGGGAGAGTTACGTCACAAAGAATTGTCCGGCTGAGCTGTACTTGCAAAAACAACGAAGACTCCGGGTGGTGGAGCTCCGCCTCCGAAGATCAAGTTAGTAACTTGAAAGGGAATAAAGAGCACTGAAATTTAGGTGGGGATCTGCATGGATTCCAAGCTCACGTGTTTCTCTGATGAGAGAGAAAGTAGGTGTAATAAATGATTGAATGTGTCCTATTTATAGGGTCATTGGTAGGAGTGCCCCTATCTAGGTTACTTGACCTAGATTTTAGTGGGCTGCGTCGAATTACGGTGCTTCTTGGGATTCGGGCCCTTGAAGGCCGCCATTTTAGAAGCTACCTGAAGAGGCCACTTGTCGGGAGGCTATTAGGCCACTTGGGCTAGCCTGAACTTGACACGTGGCCTTCTCTCATTGGTCCACATGTCTAGGGTATTTTTACCCTAAACAGAAGCTGTCTAAAATATTGGAATCAATATCAAAGATTAACTAATGAAGACTGCTGGTAGCAACAATAATAAGAACAACACTTGGAAAAACAAGAAGAACGACACTCCTTCTTCTTCGTCTTCCAAGCCCAATAATTCTACCAACAATGTCAATGTCAATGATGTGCTGGCTCTTAATGCTCCCCCTCAGAGATTCGAAAGGCAAAGGAGGGTTTACACGCCTTTATGAATGACCTACAATGCTGCTTTTTGATCGCTTGCATAGTCAAGGATCGATTATGCCAATCGGACCTTTTCCAGAACGTTGACCAGAGAACAAAACTACTAGCTATGACCCCAATGCTCATTGAAAGTTTCATCAAGGCAAAGTTCATACTACTGAGAAGAGTTGCAAGTTGAAGGATGCGAGCCAAGACCTGATTGATGTTAATCAAATTTCAGTCCCTCCAGGGGGCAAGAAGACTAATATTCAAACAGGTCCCCTTTATGATGCTTTGGCTATCATGGGAGATGAAGTCTCCTTTGATCTGTCAATACTCATTCAACTTGTTAATGAACCTCTCTAGAAGTTGTATTTGTTTCAAACTGTGAAGAAGTGAACGGAATTTGGGATAGTGACGAAGAAGTCGTCTATCTCAAAGATATAGCATGTTCGTCTCTTGGCACAAGTGAAAATGTTTGGGGAGACCTTGAGGTCAAGTTTCTCACCAGAATTGGTCAGTTACAACAGCCTAGTCCACCTCCACCTCCACCGTAATCACATCCAACAGTTGATCCCATCGACCCTGTGAACAATGATGTGATCAAACAGTTACAAAAGACTAAGGTGGAAATGAATGTATGGAAGCTTTTGGCAACCTCCCACAAGCATCGAAAGGCTGTGATGAATGCTCTGGTTAAAATAGGAGTTGATAATGATATTACTCCTCAAGGACTGGTTAACTTTCTCATTACTAAATTGTCGAGTACCAGCAATCTGATTTCCTTCTCTGACAAAGATCTTCCCCCGGAAGGGGACCAACATAACAAGGCCTTACACCTCACTGTGGTGTGTAGGCAGATGAATGTCTCTATGAGCCTGGTTGATAATGGCTCTGCAATCAATGTATGCCCACTCCGCACTACAAAGAAGTTGGGCATAAAAAATGAAGAATTGACTCCCTCTACTCAAGGGATTCGTGCTTACAATTATACTCGCTGTCAAGACGTGGGTATTATCATTCTATACATAACTACTGGAACCATTGAACGTCACACCAAGTTTTAGGTGGTGGACATTAAGGCTTCGTTTAATCTGCAATTCGCCCGTCCTTGGCTTCATGATCTAAAGGCGATCCCATCGTCGTTGCACCTAAAGGTGAAAGCTATAGTTGGAGGGCTTCCAATTACAATTGATTCCTCCCCCATGCACATTCAAGTTATCGATACTCCTATCTTCCATGTCGCACATGACGATGAAGATGAAGATCTCTAGGGGTTTTCGTTGGATGATGTTCTCATGATCGAAGTAGAGGAGAAGTGTCACCTCGACTTTCATCCTTATTAAAAACAATAATTTTATAGTGTGATGCGGTGAATTATTCCGTAGCGCGGTAAAACAGGACTTTGCGAATTATGTTATTTGTTCGACAATTGTTATTATTCTTCCATTGTGTCCGACTTATTGACTCGGATAAAAAAAGAAAAAGAAAAAAGTCATTGTAATTTTTATTTAAGACAAAATAAATATGCTATTATTATTAAAATAAATGTGACTACAATTGTTTGCATCATGCGCCTTATTTAAAATATTAAAAACTATAAAAGCTAAGCAATATTGATCTAATCCTTCTTAACTTTAGGAACCTCCTTCTCTTTTTCAACTAGGTCGGCCTTCACCAATAATGTGTCTATTGTAGCCCGAACTGTCACACCTCTAGTTGAACTTTCACCCCTTTCATCTTTCTTAGAATTCTTCGATTTCTTCTATCTATAAACCATCTTCTCCTTACCCTTTCCATTCACATAATTTTTCTTTTTAGGCATTATAGGAGTCTTAAACTCAATTCCTTGTGCTCTCGGACCTAGATGATCTTTAGGAGGCGCCTTCTTACTTCCAAGACATCCCTTCACATCAAAGTTGAATGATCCGACTCGATCCCTTCTGCTTCTAGGATTCAACCATGCCTTGTATGCACTAGATAAAGGAGGAGGATCTTGGTTACTCGCAGAAACGGTCCACAAAGGTCTTCCAATCCAATAAGCCTCGTACTTGTGAACGTTACTTTCATGCAACACTACTTCACGAGGACTATCGTTATAGCATGGAACTACTTGTTCAAGTCCATATTGTCGCATTAATTGAGAAGGACAATAAAAAGTCAGCTTTGAAATACTAGGAACGCGACAATACTGAGTATCATTTGTGCCAACCATCCTAGTAAGCCTCCACCAAGGCACCACCAACCGAATGAAAAATTCTCTCTTTGCAAAAAAGACCTTCCAATCATCATATGACATGTTTGCAGAGTAATTCTTCTTCCTGCGGACTGATCGTTGGGACCAAATTTTTCAATATTGTCGGGGGCTTCAAAGAGTTCTAAATGACCCATCAACCAAATCTACAAAAAAAAAAAAAAAAAAAAAAAAATCAGTCGAAAGAAAATTTAAAATTTACAAAAAACCACCGTGACACGGCAAAATACACCTTATCACGACAGACATGCACCGTGACACGGTGCTTGCAATGTGTCACGGGGGCTAAGCAGGGCACGTTTTTACCTGCAACAGTACTAGGGAGCCCTTCCTGATGGCTTTCTAGTCAGCTTTTGCTTCGTCAAGGCTGCGCAAAGTTTCTCCTAGGCAAGTAGGCATAGGAGATCTTCCATATTCAACATGTTCAATCACAGACGCTAAACAAGCATTTCCTACCCTACCGTTTGCAAATAAGAGCTAGATAAACATGCAAAAAAAATAAGCCCTTCTACGATATACATGATAAGACTCAGAGAAAGGACGATTGAAATACAAATTTGTAAGCTTTTCTAAATCTACTTCATTACCACACACAATTTTATTTAAATCTGGATATGTCAGATTCAGATGGCGTTCAAAGTGTTGGTAATAATACTCACGTAGGGTAAGCGTGGCAATGAGATTTCTGGCAGGAAAACCAAAGATGGCACCGAATTCTTCCGGTAAGGGACAAATTTCATCATAATAAAATTTAAAAAAATGTGTTTTTAGACTCTAGTAATCTTAGCTACCCTAAGAAAATCATGTTCAATTGCTACATGCCTCAAGGCCAATAAGCCTCTGACATGAAACAATTCCAGCTCTCTTTTATCAGCATTGGTCATAGAATAAGACCAGCCGCGCAATGTATTATAAAAATTCCAAGACATTATTACAAAATATGAAATTCTAATTATTTTATGTTTCAAAATTATGCATATCACGAATAAACTTGTCCTATTTTATAGCCAAAACGCTTGGAAATACTCAAAGTTTATCTTTCTACCCGTGCAAACTACACTGCTACAGAATACGCGCATCGTGACACGGGAAATTTTATCGTGTCATGGAAATCAGCACCGCAACACGGTGCACTTCCGTGTCGAGGTGCCCACGCGTCTTCATATTTTTATCCTTTACCTATTTTTATCCGGATTTTTATTGTTTTGCCTTCACCGTTTATCTTCTAATTCTGTTTTTTGAGAGTTTCATTCCTAATAAAATACTCCTTTTTTTTATTATTTATTATAATTATTTTATTATTTATTTTTTATTATATCTATTTTTATTTTTATGTTCATTTTTCTTTTTATTTTGAGGGAGTTGTAAAACTTGTCCTATTTTTCTTTTTTATTTCTTTTTTTCTCTTGGGGAAATTATAATATTTGTCCCATTTTTTCTCTTTTTTCTTTTAGGGAAGGTAGGTAACCTCCACTTACGATTTTTTAATTTTTTGCATCATTAATAAATACACAATCACACACAATGAGTCTCAAGCACACACTAATACACACTAATGAATGCATAAACTGTGAATAATGTACAAAGTGAATCATGATGCATAAAAAGTGTCAAGTATCAACTAATGTACAGAATAAAAACCCTCGGTAAAAAATCTGTAGAACTAGAAGAGTTAGGATTAGTGTCATCTCCAGCTTGTGAATACGGGAACGGTGAACCAAAGAGTCCCACCATCATTCGGGTACGAGGAGTAGTATCTCTACTAGTCCCTGTAGCTCTAGTAGCAGACAAACTCAAATTAGGACCCGTCCAACTAGCAAACAGTGTAAACTGACTCCAAGAGGTAGGAAGCATCGGTGGAGGCATCGTCAAAGACACTAGAATTGAAAATAAGTCGGGCACCGGTGGAGGAAGCGCCCTACGAAATGGAACTGAGTATAAACCCTGGTCCACAGGAGTAATGATTGGCCTGAACTCAGGCTGTGAAGATGAAGGTCGCTGCCACTGACCCTGAAAGTGCTAGAATGGCTGAGAAGGCTGAGGCTGCTGCCACTGAGCCTCCTGAAACATCTGAGAAGACTGAGGCTGGCGCAGAGACTGAGAATGCCGACGAACCTCACGATATCGTCTGCCACGACTAGGCTCCCCCTCGTCCGAGCCTCAGTGCCTCGAGCGCGAGTGAGACCTTCGTCGCTCGTAAAAAAAATTAAAAAAAGCACAAAATGAAAAGATGTCAATAAGTGCAAGATAGAACAAATGGTAAATATGGGGAAAAGAGTGAACATACCTCGAGAAAATCGCCAGAACCGCCCCGACAACTCGCACCACGTCGAAGCTTGATGATGCAGTACTTCAAAGCGTCAACCAGCTTTATGAATCCCATCATCTTCGGGTGTGTAGGCTGAGAACAAAGCAAAGGAAAATTAGTAACAAGCGTTTTATAAAGGGATGAATAATGTGTCAAAAAACTCACCGACTCAAACATATCAGGTAGAGACTCATGTGCCTGTCTGAAACCCTCTTGCGCGTCAGCAATATGATCCTTAGTAATATCGATCGGCCGCGGGTAACAGACAAATTGAGGCGGGACCTCAATCGTCCCCACACGATGAGCAGTCGTCTGAAAATACGATTGAATAATCAGGTTATTTGACGGTTTAAACAGAGACTAGCGACAAAATTCTTAAAAGAAATCATACCTCGGGAAGACGGGGTGGAGGAGCCAAAGAAGGAAGCAAGTCTTGTGAATAATCACCCTCCATGCACACGAGTTATGAGTAACATTTATGTCACTCTTAGTGATAGTGTTTAGGTTCTTTTTCTTGTTTATTTTCTCATATTTTCCTTTTATTCTATTGTTTTCTCTTTAATAAAGTTTCTAGTTTATTTTGGTAATTTTAGAGTGTTTTAGTTTATTTTCTTTATTTTATTAGTTTTAGTCTATTTTTGTATTTATTTTATTTGCTTGCGTAGTTTTAATTTTTTTTAGCTTTAGTTTTGTGTCGTCTTCTATTTTAGTTTATTTTATTTACTTTCATTTTATTTTATTCTTTGTCCCAATCCTCTCCTCAATCTTGCTCGTGTTTGTAGGTGTGTTGGAGGTTCAAGGCATACGCTACAATATCCAAATGGATTGAGTTTCGGGTTTGAGATAAGGGTTTAAAAGCAGCCTTGCTACTTGTTGCTGCCCATTTTCCTTCACCACACTTTCCCTCTCTATTCACCTTATCCTTCACCACAACAAAACACCAATTCCTCTGCTCCATCGTCACTCCCATCACAGGCACCACTGCTGCTTCCTTCCCCCACACCTCACCAAACCGCGACTCCAACCACCGCTGCAGCTACCACAATTCGAACCGTCTCAAGGCATAAGTAGCGCAAACCCAAATCAACCACATCTCTCCTCTCATTACCCCTAAATTACAGCAACAACTTCCAACCGCAGCAACAAATCGCACATTAACAGCCTAAATTTAGCGCAAAATGCAAGTTCATTTGGGTTTGGACAAACCATTGAGGAGTTCGGTCAAAGTGCCAAAACAGTCAGAAACTTTCTAAGTTTTCTAAATTTAAGAGGTGTGGTAGAACATACCCATGGTTCGATCGAACACACCCGTAGTTCGTCCACACAAACCCATGGTTCGACCGAACCACTCCACGAGCTCTGCGCGTGATTCTTAATGAAGATCGAACGATTTTTATTTGATGCTTGATGATAAACGATGAGGATGAGCGGTGACGATTTGATGATGATGGTTGATGAACGGTGGTGATGGTGATGCGCTTCAATGGAGTTCAGAGCAGCCAAATGCGAAGGAAGGAAAGGGGTCTGATGTTCGTGGGGAGTTAGTTTATTTTAAATTTAATGTTTAATTTATTATTTTATTTTTATTTCATTTTTCCTTTCTCTTTTCTTATTTCTTTTTATTTCCTTTTCTTTCTTTATTTATTTCCTTCCTTTATTTTTCTATTTTCTTAGCTTAGTATAAATACCCATTTTTGGGATAATTAGAGAAAAACAATTAACAATTATTCTATTCTCTAATTAGTTTTTAGGAGAGCTTTTCTCTCTATGTTTAGCTTAGGATTAGATTATTTTAGAGAGAGAAAGTGAGGGTTTCACCATTGTTAAGCTTGGATATTGAAGAGGAAGATTGACCATCTTGCTTGTAGATTTTTACATTCAATCAATGAGAAACTCTAACTCTCTCTCCTCTATTTTATTTGCCTTCTTTTGATTATTATTTTTGTTGTTGGTTATGCTAGTTCATCATGTTGATTCTTGATTATTCGTTGATTAATCTTGTTGTTATCATGATTAGTGAGTAATTCCACCATTACGGGGATGGTTGTGGTGTAGTTGGATCTTGAGCATGTTCTAGGGTTTAGAATTGATTTTTTTGTGATTAAAGTCTTTATATGCTTGATATTCTTTAATATTCTTGCAAGTGCACATTGTTGGTTGATTAAAGGTGAATCTTTGCTAAAAAGGAACGGAAATTAACTTAGCTAGTGTAGAAAACTAAAAATTTCTACCCAAAACCAAACCCGATGATGATCAACTTTTCACCGCTACTATTGGTCGGGTTCAATATTTAATCCCGAGAGTGCTTAAAAAAATTGTATTTGATTAAATTCATATTTTTGAACAGTCCATGGATTAGTCTTCATGTTTGGTAAAAGCATAGTTTCAATTTCAGCCCAAACTTATTATTTAATTTTAGCCCAAACCTTTTTATTTTATTGTTTTATTATTTATTTTTGGCCCAAACCTTTTATTTATTTTTATTTTATTATTTTCCAATTTTAGCCCAAATTAAGTCAGAAAGGCCCGAAATTATCAATCGGCACTTAAAATGCCGAATGAAATTAGGGTTAAAAATGTATTTAGACGGAAAAACAGGCTGGAAATTCCCGCGCCATGGCATGTACCCACCGTGTCACGGGAATCCTTCCCGTCTGACGGTGGGATTTCCCGTTACACGGGAAGTTTGCCGTGACACGGGGCATTCCGTGTCTTTTCCGCATAAACCCTTAACGCGTTTTCTATCCCGTTTTCTGAAAATTTCCCGCGTCACACTAAAATTGTACCGTGACACGGGAAAGTGTACCGTCTGACGGTGGGACTTCCCGTGTCACGGTACAGTTTTCCGTGTCACGGGATAATTTTTTAGGGTTTTTATCATTTTAGGGTTCCGTGTGCTCCTTCGGCACATTTTCCCTATAAATACCCCCTCATTTCTGATGTACGAGGCACCAATTAATTATCTGATTTATTTTTCTCTCTTCTATGCTTTAGCCTAAACACTAGCCTACCCTTCTTATTTCAAAATTCCTTCTTCAAGTGCTCAAAGGAGTCCATACTTTACTCGTGGTTCCATCCTTAAGCCAAGGCGTGAAAGGTAGAACTATTTGAGGGTTTGGCCCTAAATCAACCTTACTTTATTAAATTTAATTTAATTATTGTTTTATTATTTCTTTGAAGTTACTAACTCGTTTATTAATTTGTAGTTGCAAACAAACAGAATCAAAGTAAGGATCATGTTCCTTTTATTTCTATTATTTTTCTAACGATTTTATGTTGTTGGAATTGTGATTAAATTGCTTCCAATATTAATGTTTATTCTATTATTATTTGTTAATCACCATATTCCATGTTTAAAGGGAATATGTAATTGAAAATCACGCCTAATAAGATAATTTGGACAACCGGTTTAGGTTCCTTTTTAATCTTGTTGTTTAATCAAGTGATCACTAATATTTTAGAATAATGTGTGCATTAATATTCAACCAATTTAGTTAAATAATACTTTGGAGCGAATTGAATATTTTGTTTGTATGCCTTTGAGATCACAAGAATGCTTTTTGTTTTGGGGTTTTTTGTACGTACCCGAATGGAGGGTGTGTACGTCCCTCGGGAGACAGATCTGCAATGCAACACTTGAACGGCCCGATCACCTGCAAAACAACGGACCTCGGGGGGGCCAGAAGTCTGCCTCCAACGATTAAGTCAATGACCAGAATAATGTATTTTAGAGAGAGAAAGTAGAGAGAAGGGAGAGATAATGTGGGGGGGGGGGGGCATTGCCCCTTGGAGAGAGAATTTGATCCCTTAAAACTGATGTAATGATCAGTATTTATAGAGCATTGGGATATGTGCCTCTTAGGTTATTTAACCTAAGTAGATTGGCTTCCCACCGTTTTACGATTTCTAGGGTTGTGGACTTAGAGCCCATTTTCACCCTTCTATCATTGAGTGACACGTGTCACGCTCTAATTGGCTCATTGAGCGCTAAGCTTGCGGACACGTGTCGAGGTGGCATTGGTCCACATATATAGGGGGTATTTTTACCCCCAAACATTAGCCCCTCGGAAGGGGTAATTTCTCTTTCAAGAGGAATTACTCCTTTCGAAATCAAGGCTTTATTTTCCGCTTGTTCAAAAGCTCTATGGGCGGCATATGTCTAGTTCAATAAAAGAGGGATTTGATTAACTTGGAAAATCTGATACCTTAAATGGTATGATATTTTCTAAGTTAATCAATCATAATAATGATTGTCGTCTGAACTAGACAGATGATAACTTTTATTTCTTGTAGCCCCACTATGGTGGTCATATGACCTTTGAGAGACTTAGAATATTTTTGAGACGTTTGACATCCCATAAGGCAGGAGGCGAATGGCTGCCTGGGGGGCAGGAGGCAAATGGCCGCCCGACTCTTCATAGGGAAGGAGGCAAATGCCGCCTTGGGGCAGGAGGCAAATGGCCGCCTGACTATTCACAGGGCAGGAGGCAAATGGCCGCCTGGGGGCAGGAGGCAAATGGCCGCCTGACTATTCACAGGGCAGGAGGCAAATGGCCGCCTGACTATTCACATGGCAGGAGGCAAATGGCCGCCTGACTATTCACAAGGCAGGAGGCAAATGGCCGTCTGGGATGTTTGTAATCCAATTATACTCTCAATGTCCTTCTACCCCATTGGGAGGACTTGTATAATTTCGGAAGGTAATCTAGGTTAGAACTTTGGTCGATCACCGGCTGATGTCTTTTGGACATCCGGTTCCCAAAGACTTGGTCGTTCTTTAGATTACCAAGGTCAGGCGGCTATGAGTTGACCAATGAGGTCGTTCAATTTTTGCCGCCTGCATGCGTACGTAAAGCAAACAATAGAGTGATTTCTACGACAATTGCACCCGGAGGGGTGTTGCCGGACGCCATTGTCCATGTAGGGACAGACGATTTTATGAAAAAAGCAACCATCTGGCCATTGGCCTCTGGTCTAGGTTGAGACCGGCTGTATAGCCACTAAGCGGTTTAATGCCTAGTTTAATTATCTGGCCATTGGCCGCATTTCTCTTAGAAGTTGAAATCGCTACTAAGTTTCAAACTTAATTTATTATCCGGCCATTGGCCTCACGTAACTTGGACGTTAGTTTAGCTACTAAGTTTCAAACTTAGTTTATTATCCACCCATTGGCCTCACGTCACTTGGACGTTTGTTTAGCTACTAAGTTTCAAACTTAGTTTAATATTGGAGTTTGGACGGTTCGTCAGATTATATTGAAATTCAATCAATGAATCAATAATAACAACTATAATAATAATAATGAAGACTATCATTACTATCTTAATGCATTAATATTACTGGAGGGAATAAAATCATATTATATGGTTACCTCCAATATTCAAATGCTTGGTGCGGCTTTGAATTGCTTTGAAAGCTTAAGAATCAAAGCCGGAGATATCGCAAGCTCCTTATTGTAGTACCATGCGGCATTTGTCATTTCATGCTGCTTGCCTTGAACTTAATTTTCCGCCTGTGCTAGCTTATACATGGTTGAACACAAGTTCTCGAAGGTTGGCCGGCTTTGGGATGTCAAGAAACTGAGCTTGAAGAATGATTTTAATCACTGATTACACAGGCGGTTATTTTGCATGCCAATGATTTGAGCTTCTTTGCTATATTATAGGTCGTGCGGCTCCATGATTACCGAGTGAGTGAGCTCAACCAATGAGATATGGAATTGAAGTTTACTACTAGAACATCCTTGGTAGCCGAGTTCTCAAACTCAAGTAAATAATTAGAGATTGCTTGCTCACTACTTAGACGGCATACATATAGCCACGACCGCTTGACCAAGCTTGCATATTGATAGCCACAGCAGCATATAAACTTGAGTAACATGTAATGTCAGGCGCTTGATCCAAGCAGCCCCTACAGCACATACAGCCAACACTTGGAACAAAACAGCCATGGCATTCGGCTTTGAGCTTGAACAAAGCAGCCATGGCAGCCGGCTTAATCAAGGCAAGAAACAGCCCCACGACTGGACTTAATCAAGGCAGGCAGCAGTCCCTCATCCGGGCTTCACTGATTTATTAAGCTTTCGAGCCATGTGCTTGCCCTCATATGGAGCTTTGCCGTATGCTAGTCGGTTAGGAAAGGACCTGACATTTTTGTTTTCCATGTTCTCCTTCAGGCTAGCTATACATGCGGCAATTTATACAAGGAAATAGCTTTGATGAACAGCCTCAAAATACTCCCCTTGAAGTAGCTGCCCGTCTGAAGAGAACTTCAAACATGCTTTTTGAGTGAATTGTATATTATTCTTTTACATGAGAATAATAAATGAGAAGTATTAGCAGATTGCCACCTAATAACAAGCTTTGTCATATGACAAGAAGTTTGTTGTCAAGGTGTTGTATGTGGCTAGCAATATATTAATATGCTACATGCATGGTTTTCTTTTTCCACCAATATGATCATGCTTTTTTTTTTTTTTTTTAATCAATGATAAGTAATATATCAACCATTGCAACCGGCTTTGATAAAAGAACAGAGCAGACATGGCAACCACTCGATTGAGACATGAAATAGCCATGCTTAAGTGATGCATACAGCAGCCACCACAGCCGGCTTGATTGATAAACAAAACAGCCCTGCGGCCAACCTCAACTTGGGAAAAAAGTAGTCCTGCAGCCGGACTTAATTGAAGAACAAATAAGCCCCTTCAGCCGAGTTTATTTTACGAGAATTGGAAATGAACAAAGCATCCCACAGCCGGGCATATTTGACGAGCAATTGAGCCTTGGAAAGTGGGAAAAATTGGCGAGAAGAGCTGCACCTACGGTCGTGTTTCGTGACGAGCAAAGCTGTCACTACAGCCGGGGTATATTGGTGGGACAAGCCGCTCACACACAGCCGGATTTAATTAATGAGGAAAGCTGCTCGAGAAATGGGTTTGTTCTGATTACACATGCGGGTTTGTATGCGTCGGACCCTTGCTTAGGTGGGCTGCTGCTTGAACAAGTTTACAATCGAGCTCTTGCTAGCTCACTTCACAACCGGCTTTGAGGATGAGCAAAGCATCTCCTACAGCTGGAGTTGAGGTTTGAACAAAAAAAAACTATGCCGCCTGACTAGAATATGATGGCAGCCGGCTGGACATAATCAAGCTCATCATCAACTCATCATCATACTCTTGAGCGTTGCTACCTATATAAATTTCTTGTTTAAGAATTCTCGGAAGCTTTTTGCCGAATGTATATCAGTGTCACTTATGAGTAACAAAGGACAAACTCACTATAATAATAGTGGAGTACATACGGCTGCTATGTAAGTTGCTAGGTATTATTTTTTTTATTTTTTTTTGAAATCATAATAATGATCTGCAATTTATCTACCATTGCAAGCTTACATGACAGCCGTTAAGCCGTTTAAGGCCAAGCAAACACCAAACGCTTCTTGCCACTTGTACAAGATTTAAATTAAACCCAGGCGGGCTGACATTTTTAATAGCACTGACCGGCTCCATCCGAGTCTGACTTGTTAAGGCAAGAAGAAGAAATGGAGCAGCTATATCATAATATAATATAGCCGCAACCGGTTTTGAGGTTGAACAAAGCAAATCCGACAGCCGACTTTTGGTTAAAGAACAGAGCAACCATCACAGCCGGGTTTAATTGAGTACTACCCAGGCGGTATGGAGTGCAAAATTTACAAATGGATTGATTACGACCCAGACGGCTTGGAGTAAGTACGAGCTCAAAGAGCCAATGCTGTAGCCGGAATAGATTGGATACAATCCAATGTTACAACCGCCACGCATTCTGACTTAACGAAGAACAAAGCACCCATACGGCTGGTCTTTGAGAATTAACAAAGCATCAGACAGCCGTGTACAATTAATGCACAAGGAAACCCTAGAGGCGGAATTAATTGGTGAGCAAAGCTGCCCTTGCAGCCGGCCTAACTGACGAGAAAAACTACCCATACAGACGGGATAAATTGATGAGAAGTTGAGCCATGGCAGCCGCTTAATTCAGGCATCGTTCATAGCCCTGATCTGACCGACTGCCACCGTTGCTAGTTCTGACCGGTTGCTATAATAAGAGTTGGCATACTCCCCGTTTGTGTATGCTAACGCAAGAAAAAGACTTGGCCGCTTGTGTATGTTAACACAAGAAAATAGCTTGGCCGCCTAGGTAGCTCAACGGCTGATCCTAGAAGCTGTATGTCATCCATACACTTGATATTTTGATGCTCAACCTGGTTGCCGGCTTGCCATATGTATCAATAGCATGTAGCATTGGGTGCACTAAGAAATGTTGAATGAATATGCCGCATGACACTCATAGGCAGCTTTGAATGATACACGGCCGGGGAGCTTACTTTTAACACATGGTGAGTCAGATTAAAATATTGGAGTTGGCCAATTTAGCCGTCTCTCCCCTAATAAAATTTAGATTAAACGGCATTGCCCTTTAAACTTCAAATCTGCATGACTTAGTCTGACAGGCCTTTTTGGCCGCCTGACTCAAGACATTCAACCTCATGACGCCTGCTGTACTTGACATCCGGCCTCATGACGCCTGCTGCCCCCCAAAGGAGGCTCCCCTCTTGAGATGGTGATCCACTACCGTTGTGCCATTACAGATGTGTCTCCCCACAGACGGCGCCAAATGTTTTGGGGTTTTTTTTTACGTACCCGAATGGAGGGTGTGTACGTCCCTCGGGAGACAGATCTGCAATGCAACACTCGAACGACCCGATCACCTGCAAAACAACGGACCCCGGTGGGGCCGGAGGTTCGCCTCCAACGATCAAGTCAGTGACCGGAATAATGTATTTTAGAGAAAGAAAGTAGAGGAAGGGAGAGTAATTGTGGGGGGGCATTGCCCCTTGGAGAGAGAATTCGATCCCTTAAAACTGATGTAATGATCAGTATTTATAGAGCATTGGGATATGTGCCTCTTAGGTTATTTAACCTAAGTAGATTGGCTTCCCACCGTTTTACGATTTCTAGGGTTGTGGACTTAGAGCCCATTTTCACCCTTCTATCATTGAGTGACACGTGTCACGCTCTAATTGGCTCATTGAGCGTTGAGATTGCGGACACGTGTCGAGGTGGCATTTGTCCACATATATAGGGGGTATTTTTTCCAAGTAATTATCCCGCCTGTAATTCTTATACCGCCTGCTTTTTGCAGGCCATGCTGCGGGTTGACAGGCTCAAACGTCCTTATTCCCGCAAACGGGAAGAGGTAAAAAGGGCCAAGAAGTCCGCCATAGACGCTGATAATATTTCTTTCCACTCGACTATCGTAAATGAACTTGAAACTAAAGCAATAATTATGACACAGGCGTATAAAATCCAGCAGCTGGAGCTAGATCTGAAGGTGACAAGGGGGAAAATGTATGTCGTTATCTACCCTTTCCCCAAGTCAAACAAAATTTGTAAACACCTAACTAACCTTATATGAATATAGGGCAAGTTAAGGGTCGATCCCTAGGGAATGCAATGATGAAAACTAGAGTCTAAGTCAAGCTACCTCGAAGATGGAGTTGATATTATGGTTGGCACTATGGTAAAATAAAGCAAGTCTAATCAAGTAAAACAAAGGTCTAAACACTAGGGATATGGGTTCCACATGCAAGTTCAATGATAATGCTAGTTTAGAGCTCAATCAATTAATTAAAGTATTGCAATGGACAAACAATAGTAGCAATCAAGAGAGTTCAAATGCTGTCTCCTATAGGCCAATCTAAGTGACACTATGAAAGGCAAATCAAGAAGAATCACAAGCAAAACCAATCAATTAGAGCAACTTTCAATTCGATTGTTCATGTCATTAAGAGTTGCAATGCAATCTAGATTAATCTTATAGGTTGATCACTCCTAGTCTAATCAATCACATGCAAAACTATGTCAACCAATTTAATTGCAAGAAACCAATCAATCAAAGAGCATCAACTAGCAATTTCATAAATCAAACATGCTTCCCCCTTTCCCTAGCAACTAATCTACTCACTAATCATGGTGAAATTCAAAAACAAATAACTAGAAAGTGCTTTAATCTTCATTTCTATATCAAAATCTAAGAGAAATAAAAAATAATCAACAATATCAAATTCAAATCCAAAGAAGAACAAGTATTAAGCAAAAATCAAATAGCAATTAAGTAAAAGATGAAAGAAGGAAGAGATTCTCACCAATATTGATGATTGAAAATGAAGAAATCCAAACTTTATTGATCAAATGTTGAGTTACAAATCCAAAACCAAGAACTTCTCTCTAACTTCTCTCTAGATTCTCTCTCTAAAACTAAGCTAATGAAAATTATCAAAAGTCCCCTTCAAAAAGGAAATACAATTCTATTTATAAGCAAAGAAGAAATTAGCAGCTCCCGCGCCCTCTCTCGTAGACCCGCGACAGCGGAAAAATTGGTACGGAACCCTCCGCGGGCTATCTGGGCAGACCCCGCGCCTGCGGCAACAGAGATCCTCGCCCGCGGCAATGAAACCCGCGCCCGCGGATAATCCCCTACTCCCAAAGCCTGATCAGGAGGCCGCGGTCTCTCTGAATGGAGCGACCTCTCCATTTTACCCACGCCCGCGGAGAGCCCTCGGGGCAACCGCGGCAAGTTCCTGCTAAGTTTTGGCAATTTTGAGTAAGATGGGCCCGCGCCTGCGGCAAGATGACCCGCGCCCGCGGCCTGCTGGATTTGCCTTGGAAACCTCTCCGAGGCCTCTCCAAGCCCTCTCTAAGCCCTCTCTAGCCAAATGCTTCTTCCTTGCGTGATCATTAAAGTCCAAAATTGAATCCTTTTCCAAAGTGATTCTCACAATACCTACACAAGTACACAAAGAAAGGAAATAAAAGGGAAAAAGAGACAAATAAAGGAAAACACGATAAAAACACGAGAATCATAAAGAAAAGAGGAAAAAGAGAAACTAAAGGAAAAGGACCAAAAATAAGAGAAGAAAGCATGAAAAGGGGAACGAAATAACCCTAAAAGACTACACTATGAGTGCCATAAATGACACTCATCAAATTCCCCCAAGCTAGACTTTTGCTCGTCCCGAGCAAATCAAAGGCTAAAAGGAATAAGAAGGGCTTATTCGAAGCAAAAAGAAAAAGAGGGGCGAGAATTTACACTAAGACTCACTGTCGTAGGAATCACGGTTGTTTTTAGCTACAACAAGCCATTTAAACCCCTAGATCGCTCTATAGGACGAGTGATGCTCTCGTAAGGGTGTCCTAAGAGTTTACCCATAATTCTCCACCAAATCCCCAAGAGGCAAACCAGAGAAGGAAAAGAAAGAGGAAAAAGGAAACAAAATCTTACGAAATGGACTTTACAAAGAGACTATAATTCAAATGAATAACAACCTTTCTAAAGAGAATTATGGTATGCACATTATAAGATACCTAAGGTTGATTGAAACATAAATATGCTAAGCATAGGAACTAGTTATCACATTCCACTTTCATCCCAAACGGTCTTACCGCGTTCCCCCTACTAATCTCATGTCTCCCCTTAGTGAGCATCTCATAGATTCCGCGAAGGAACCGGAAAAGGATCAAATTTTTGGGTTACTCGACATCTTGATTTCACATCCCCTTTCCTTAGTCTACAACCTATGATTCCCTCCACTGATGAAAGACTTAACTCCAGGTCCAAAGGTCTTCCCCAAGGTTTTAACGTAAGGCAAGAAGGGTTAAGGTAGGCTTAAAATTTAAAATTTGGTGGTTATCCTAAATTGTGAAGCAAAGACCGGCCAAATCTCAACACCAAACTTAAGTAATCACCAAACAAAAACGTATTAACACCCCCAAGCTTATTCAAAGCAACAATATACAATAATTAGAACAAAAAGCGCAAGCGCTTTCCCCTCAAGCTAAAAGTAACATTGTCCTCAATGCATAGAGAGGAGAAAGACACTTCAATATTTTTTTTGAATTTTTTTTTTTTGAAATTTTTTTTTTTTTTTTTGAATTTTCTCATTAATAAAATTGTTTGAATTTCCTTGAACTCCTTAAAAGCATTAGTCCTTGCCCTTTTTTACTAAGGACAGGTTTTACATAAGCATTTGCCATTATTTACAAAATATAAACAACTCAATTATGTGTACCAATTCGAACCAAACCCCAACTCCATAGACCACAATCACCAAACATTGACCCTTGCTTCACAAAAACCAAAAAGAAGGAGAACGAAACAAAAGGTTCAAGATATCTAATCATGCGGCTTGAAAAGAGGGAAAAGGGTTCAAAGGGGTAACAAGTAGGCAAATGTATCCCAAACCAAAAAGTGACTATCCTAGAAAGAGAAAATTACCTCCCCGAAAAACTTGCCTTTGTCCTCTCTAGGTAGTTCGGTCACGGTCTTAGGAATCATACGCTAAGATTCTAGATTAGGTTTGCGAAAATCAAGGATCCATGCCGCTCACGCAAGAGTATGATGAAAGCTTGAACAAATATAAATCTCACATGGTTGTAGCAAAGACTCACTAAGGGTGTCAAGTCAAAGATAGGGAGCAACTACCAACATGCCACATACAAGTAGAATCCGGTTTTATGATCCCCCTTGTTCTAGACAACTATCTTAGCATGCTTTATCCTAGAATCAACCAAACGTAATCTCAAACCGTGCATACCATTATTACCTAAGAAGACCATTATTCAAAAGCAAAAGGCCAGTGCATACAAGTCCAATTTTCAAAAAGAGAAAGAGTGAAAATAAAGCCTTAAAAAATTATGCACACAAACAAGATTAAAAGAAAAGGAAAGAAAAGAATGGGAAACTTAGACAAGGACAAGAAAGGGAAAGAGGAAAAGAGCAAAGATGTAATCATAACACGTTTATCCCAATCGACATACAAGCGGTCTAATGGCCACATCGCCAAAGACCCCAAACACACTAGGTGTTAAAATCATACATCCTCGAACCGTTCAATTTCTCCTAAATCTAATCTTAATCTAAGCAACCAAGAAAATGAAGAAGTGAAAATAAAAAGGTAAAATAAGAAAGGCCTCACCAAGTATCCGCTCTAAATTAAAGTACCCAAGGAGTAGGAATGTGCATCTCCAAAAGGTTCCGCAATCCAAAGCATAGGCTACGAGCAAGGTGAGTTAAAGAAAAAGGCTATATATACAAAATGAAATTGTTAGTAACTTCCAAACAAAAGCAACCAATAAAACACTTAGATACAAATTATATACAAAGACCTAGAGAAACCATCATCATCAAAATTTCTATTTATTTGTTTTTTTTTCTTCTCAATAAACTCCTAAAAACATCAAGAAATGAACCAAATCAACAAGCAACAGACCAACGAGACCATTAGCAAAAATCCACCAAAAGCCTTATCAAAGACTTCCCACCGAGCCCCAGGTGCTTCCCCAAACCAACATAAAACATCCTTTTTGGCCCTCCCCCCTCACAAAATGAAGGCATCGACTGCGATGCCTATAATCATGCAAAATAGGGAAAGGGGAGAACAAAAAAGGGAACAAACATGCATAAGGGGACTATTGGCCACTAGGGCCGGCACCATCATCACCCGTATACCAACCTCCGGTGTAACCGGGAGGAAAACCATAGTGACCCTAAAATAGGTCAAATTGGGATCGGGTTAATTGGTCATAGGGCTCAGGCTGAACAAGGGGCTCGGGGTGATGGGGGTGAACATAGTAATATGCGGGATCACCCCGATAATCACTCCCCCCGAGACCCTATAATCATAAGGTGGGAAATCGCGCCTTGGCACATCGGGGTCCTCCACCCCGGGCCAATATGGGTACGTAGGGAGGTTGTCACCACCCTATGAAGGTACATGCCCTTTTTGGGGCGGCACATAAGGGTAGTTGACCGGAGGTGTGACCTCCCCCCTACGCACACTAGCGTCATACAATGCGCTAGTTTGATAAGACAAAGTTTGGTAGTCCGAGTACATACCTTGCATGCTCAATTGCATGTGCTCCATTTGGTCTCTCATGGCCTCCATCTCTCGGAGATAAGCATCCCCTTGGAAACCTTGTTGTTGTTGTTGTCGTCTTCTTTCTCTTCTTCTTCCTTGAGCATCATCATGAAAATGCTCATGTTGTTGTTGTAGTTGCGGTTGTTGTTGCTCTTCATCATATTCATCACCTCCTCCTTCCTCCTCTTCTTCATCATTCTCATCACCCCCATCAATCTCATCATCCTCCTCCATCTCATCCTTAATCCTCCCATTGTCCCTAGGGACCATCCAAATGTTCCTAGCCTCACGAAGGATGGAGGTGGCGGCCGGGTTAGGGAGAAGGCAATGGTGGGTATTTCTCACTAGCCAAGAGTAGGTGCCGTTTCTCCTAGTGCTAGTTATGAAACGTAAAGTGTTAACTTGCTTCAAACTAATCCACACGTCTTCACTCCTTCCAACCGGAGTGCAAGACTTCAAGAACCCCTCTTTCTTAAAATACGACACAAGACGTGTCACCATGCCCCCACAATGAATTTCCCCCATTTTGACCCCATGCATTATATCCTTGCAACAATTCATGAAGATATAGCCAAAATTAATCCTTGACCATAACTCTGGCTTGGAAGCCATCCATAACACCAAAATCTCCTCCCTAGACAACTTCCCCAAATCTTGCTTATTAAAAACCGAATACCCAAGAATTCTATGAAGGATCCTAAGGGCCGGATGGATAATCTCACTAGCAAGAGACTTTTTCGAATCAAACTCCCTCTTGTTGGCTATGGTTCTCCACCAAGAAACCTCATTATACTCAGATTGGACAAGGGAGATAAGGGGCTCGAAGATATCACCATTGGGGTTGAAACCAAGGGCTACATTGAACTCAGCTAGGTTCATGGTGTGTTTGACATTGAAGAGTTGGAAGGAAATAATAAAATCGGTTTCCCCCACCTTATTGAACTCAAATGTGGAGAAAAATTCAATGGAAGGCTCCAAATAGGTTCTAGGGGCCGATTTTAGAAACTCACCTAAGCTAAGGTTATCTAGGAGGATGTCAAGGTCATTTTCAATTCCTAACTTGGCCATATCCCCACGAAAGTAATGACGGGAGGGTCTAAACTTCCGGTCATTCATTTTGTTATAGATGGGGGTTTGTTTAGACCGGTTCCAAAATTTGAGAGGGGGTAAAGGAGGAAGAGGAGCATCATCTTGAGTTGTGGAATGCGGTTGGGGTTGAGGGTTTGAGGAGTGGCCTTGAGAATATTGGCCAGGGGATTGGTTTGAGCGCTTCTTGCTACTTTTGACTCTTCTTATCAAATCCATTTTAACAAAATTCACACAAGTCACAAGAACACAACAAACTCCCTCAAACAAATCAACTTCCTCCAAAAATTACTCACAAACCTCCTTGCAAATCCAACCAAACCACCACAAACTACAAGGTACCTGTTCCAATCAACACAACAACCAAAATCCAACAACAAACTACAATATCAACAATCATTCAACAATATAATCATGAATCAACAAGAAAAAGTAACAATCACCCAAATATACCAATTTTCCCATAAATCAACCATAAAACACAAAAATCATGCTCAAATTCAAGGTAAACAAACTAATGTAAAGAAATCAATTGAAATTGACAAAAATATTACAAAGGTTAGAAGTATACCAAGATTGGAGACTCAAAGTAAACTCAAAGCACTTCAAAGACCCAAAATTTCCCGAAGAAGCACGAGAAAGAAGAGGAGGAGTGTTGAAAATGGAGGAAAATGGAAGAAATTGTGAAACATTTGGGCAAAAGGTGAAGAAATTTGTGGGAAATTGATGTTTTGGTGTTAGGGTTTGAGAGGAGGTATAGAGAAAAAGGGGAAAAATAAGGAGAAGAGGAGAAAATAAGAGAGGAGAGAGGGAGAAGAGAGGCGTGCCCCGGGTTAAAACCCAGTTCGCCGCGCCCTCTCCCGAAAATGCCGCGCCCGCGAAAAAACTCCCGCGCCCGCGAAGAGACCGCGGGACTTCCTGCAATTTCAGAATTTTAGTACCTGATGGGGGGCCGCGCCCTCTCCAGATTTGCCGCGCCCTCTCCAAAACCTCTCGCGCCCGCGGAGAGACCGCGGGGCAACCGCGGGGACCTCCTGGAATGAAGCTTCAAATTTGGTCGAATTGAGGCCCGCGCCCTCTCCAACAGGGGGCGCCCTCTCCAGAATCTCCCGCGCCCGCGTAGAGACCACGGGGCAACCGCGGGAAATCCCTGGAAATGACATTATAAATTTTCCTCAAGAGGAGAAATTTCCCCCGAGGTCTCTCCTTGCCCGACCTACAAGACAAACAAAAAACTAACTAAAAACTAAAATCAAAAACCAATCAAGGAACAATAAAAGAAAAGAAAGGAAAAAGAAATGAGATGAGAATCCGGGTTGCCTTCCATAAGCGTTGTTGGTTAACGTCGTTAGCTCGACGTGCACCACCATTTCAAGGTGGCTTGAAAAGAATCATCTTGTGAACAAGTCCAACAAACACTCCCTCATAGTACTTCTTGAGCCAATGACCATTAACTTTGAATAAATTTGAGGAGTTCAAAGGAGAAATCTCCACGGCACCATTATCAAAAACATCTTTCACCAAGAATGGTCCACTCCATCTTGACATAAGCTTTCCGGGAAACAACTTCATCCTTGAATTGTAGGGGAGCACTTTATCACCTACACAAAACTCCTTTTTCTCAATCAACTTGTCATGAACCTCTTTGGAGCGAGCCTTGTAGGTGCTAGCATAATCGTAAGCATCATGTCGAAGTTCCTCTAGCTCATGAAGATCCAACCACCTCTTCTCCCCCGCACTAGCTAAGTCAAAATTTATCTTCTTGATAGCCTATAAGGCATGATGTTCAAGCTCTACCGGGAGATGGCACGATTTGATATAGATAAGGCGATATGGAGTGGTACCAATAGGCGTCTTAAAAGCCGTTCTATAAGCCCAAAGAGCATCATCCAACTTGTTCGACCAATCCTTTCTATTCCTTGCAACCGTCTTCTCAAGAATGAGCTTTTTTTGACGATTGGAGACCTCGACTTGGCCACTCGATTGAGGATGATATGGAAGGCCGAACCGTTGATGCACTCCATGTTTCCACAACATCTTTTGGAAAGCATTGTGAACAAAATGAGATCTGTTATCGCTTATCACAGCCTTAGGCACGCCAAACCTTGGAAAGATGATTTTGTTGAACAACTTCAGCACTACTTTGTGGTCATTAGTAGGGGAGGCAATGGCCTCAACCCATTTAGAAACATAGTCCACAGCCACAAGTATGAATTGATTACCATATGAAGATGGGAATGGTCCCATGAAGTCAATCCCCCAAACATCGAACACCTCTAACTCAAGAATGGGTTGTTGAGGCATCTCATTCCTCTTGGAGATATTCCCAACCCTTTGACATCGGTCACATGACTTCACAAAGCCCCATGAGTCCTTGAAGAGATGCGGCCACCACAAACCACATTGAAGAACCTTGGTAGCGGTCTTGGAAACACCCATATGCCCACCACTAGGGTTCGAGTGGCACATCCTTAAACCACTAGGCACCTCTTCATTCGGAACACAACGCCTAAGTAAGCAATCAACCCCTCGTTTGTATAGGATGGGATCATCCCACAAGTAATGTCTTGCCTCCCTTTTGATTTTCTTCCTTTGGTTCTTTGAGAAAGAGGGTGGAAACTCCCCACATGCTAGAAAATTCACCAAGTCGGCATACCATGAGAGTTCCTTCACCTCTATGGCATATAAGAAGACATCAAGCATTCTATCCTCAATTGGTGAACCATCATCATGAATGTGATCACCCTCAAGGAGAGAAAGATGGTCCGCCACAACATTCTCTGCACCCTTCTTATCCCTAATCTCAATCTCAAAAGTTTGCAATTCAAGCACCCATCGAATCAACCAAGGCTTGGACTCTTTCTTGGCAAAGAGATACTTGAGGGCCGCGTGGTCCGTGAAGACTATGGTCTTGGAACCCAACAAGTAACAACGAAATTTCTCAAAAGAGTGCACAATTGCTAAAAATTCTTTTTCCATTGTTGTGTAGTTATTTTGAGCCCCATTGAGTGTCTTAAACATATAATAGATCACATGAAGCTTCTTTTCTACACGTTGTCCCAAAACACCTCCAATAGCCCAATCACTTGCTTCACACATCAATTCAAAAGGAAGATCCCACCTTGGGGCTTGATCAATAGGAGTGGAGATAAGGGCCTTCTTCAATTTATCAAATGCCTTCAAGCATTTGTCATCAAAAATGAACTCAACATCCTTTTGAAGAAGGTCATTTAGGGGCTTAGCAATAAGTGAAAAATCCTTGATGAATCTTCTATAGAAACCCGCATAACCAAGTAACGATCTCACACCCTTGACATTCATCGGAGGTGGAAGTTTCTCAATAACTTCTATTTTTGCCTTATCCACCTCAATGCCTCTATTTGAAATCTTGTGCCAAAGCACTATACCTTCTTCCACCATGAAGTGGCATTTCTCCCAATTCAAAACAAGATTGACCTTAACACATCTTTCCAAACACTTCTCAAGGTTCACAAGGCACTCCTCAAATGAGACACCCCCCACCGAAAAGTCATCCATGAAAACCTCCATTTCCTCCTCCAACATATCCCCAAAGATACTCATCATGCACCTTTGGAATGTAGCGGGAGCATTGCATAACCCGAAGGGAATTCTTCGATAGGCAAAGGTCCCATAAGGACATGTGAAGGTAGTTTTCTCTTGATCATCGGGGTGAATGGGGATTTGGAAGAATCCCGAATATCCATTGAGGAAACAATAGAACTTGTGCCTTGTTAGCCTTTCAAGAATTTGATCAATAAATGGAAGAGGGAAATGATCCTTCTTGGTGGATGTGTTTAGACGTCTAAATTCTATACACATCCGCCAACCCGTGACCGTCCTAGTTGGAATGAGCTCACCCTTCTCATTCTCAACCACGGTCATGCCCCCCTTCTTTGGAACGACATGCACGGGGGAGACCCACCTTGAGCTAGAGATGGGGAATATGATTCCCGCATTCAATAACTTGGTGATCTCCTTCTTAACTACCACTCCTATTTAGGGATGTAGTTATCTTTGTCGTTCGATAGAAGGAAGGGCGCCTTCCTCAAGTGTTATATGGTGTTGGCACAAGGCGGGGCTTATACCTTTAAGATCATCAATTGTGTACCCCAAAGCACCTTGGTGCTTTCTCAAAACACCACATAACGCTTGAGCTTGGCTCACGCTCAAGGATGCACTAACTATCACGGGATAAGTGGAATGAGGGCCCAAGAACTCATACCTAAGGTGTGATGGTAGAGGTTTGAGCTCTACCATAGGCACACCATTACCTTCCTTTGATGTGGCCGCTTGCAAAGCCTCTTGGCTTGAGATTTTCAAGCACATTTGCTCATCCACTTCTTCCATGCTTCCATTAAGCAATTCTTCATAGAATGCCACTTCCTTGCATGGTGTACCTACTTTGTCCTTGTTCAAAAAAACATTCTCAAGACCATCGTTAGAGGTGAGCAAGTGCTCATGCATGGAAGACACAACATGATCAAGTGAATCAATCATCATGCAATTTTCTAGAGAAGAAGATGGATATTTCATGCTTTCATTCAAATCAAATTCAATGACCTCATCTCCTACCTTAAGGTAAATCTTTGCACTTCTCACATCAATCATAGCACCCGAGGTAGCAAGAAAGGGTCTACCTAAAATGATTGGAATGGTAGCATCTTCATCCATTTCAAGCACAATAAAATCCACCGGGAACACAAACTTCCCAACCCTCAATGGAACATCTTCTACCTTACCTTTTTGGAAACTTGATTGACTTATCGGCTAATTGCAAGGTAATGTTAGAAGGTAAGAGTTCCCCTATTTCAAGCCTTTGATAAACCGAATATGGAATTATGCTAACACTAGCTCCCAAGTCACATAAGGCATTATCAATTTGCATCTTGTTAATGGCACAAGGGATGGAGAAGTTTCCGGGGTCTTTCAATTTGGGTGGCATTTTGTTCATGATGATAGCACTACAATTTTCGGTCAAATTGATAGATTCCATAACCTCACAAGTCCTTTTCCCACTCAAAATGTCCTTGAGGAATTTGGCATAATTTGGCATTTGGTTGATCACATCGGTAAAAGGTAGGGAAAGATGAAGTTGTTTTAGCATATCAATGAATCTCCCAAATTTCTCATCTAATTTGTGTCTCATGAATTTTTGTGGGTAAGGGAGCTTAGGTTTCACAATTTCTTTCTCTACTCTCACATCTCTAGGTGTCTCAACCACAACCTCATCCAATGATGCCCTAACCCCCTCATTGTCAACCAAGGCTTTCTTAGGAATCTCCTTATCCTCATCCTTCCTAGGCAATCTCTCCTCAAGAACCTTACCGCTCCTAGTAACAATAGCATTCACGTGTTTCTTGGGATCAAGACCTTGGGAAGGTAAAGAAGAAGGGCTTGCATGATCTTTCAAAACATTAGCAAGTTGAGACATTTGATTTTCAAGCATTTTATTGTGGGTCATCATTTCATTGAACTTCTTATCACTAACGACCATGTATGTGTTCAAAAACTTGGTTTGATTCTCAATTATTTCTTCCAAATTGGTCCCAGGTGAAGAAGGTTGGGAATAGGAATTTTCTCCTTGAGTCCTTGGAACAAATCCGGGTGGGGGACCTTTTTGAGCATTATTTTGAAAATTGCCCTTCCCTTGATTGTTCCAAGTACCCCTATTTTGATTTTGTCCATAACCTTGATTATGGTTACCACCACCTTGATTATGGTTACCACTACCTTGGTTGTGATTTCCATAACCTTGGTTTTGATTACCATAATTTTGGCTTTGATTTTGGCCACTATAACCTTGATTATTATAGCTACCATGAAAACCTTGGTTCCCTTGGTTTCTATAACCACCACCTTGATTATAGTTGTCAAAATTATCTTGGTTTTGGTAATTCCTATTCCATTGACCTCTTTGATTATCAAACCTTTGAGCATTATTATTTGACACATAATTTACATGCTCACTCTCATTGTTATCAAACTCATCAACACATTCATTAGGACAATTACTAGAGTCATGATCATACGATCCACATGCATCACAAAACAAACAACCCATAGGCATATTATGTGAAGAGGGAAGGGGTTGAGAGTTTGAAGGAGTACCTCTCCCTTTAAATTGGGAGGGAAGATTCGTAGCTTGGGATGAAGTAGAAGTACTCTCCAACTTGGCTTTGATTGCGGTCATCTCCTTTCCCAAGTTTGTCATTTGGGAGGAAAGGTTGTTGATCGCGTTTATATGGTCTACCGAGTACAATGAATATTGCTTGCTTGAAGAGTCTCTCTCCCCATCTTGCCAATCTCTATAGTACGTCACCACGTCCTCAATGATGTCCACCACTTCTTCTTCGGTCTTGTTCATGATAGGACCCCCGCCCCCCCCCCCCATCAAGGCATGACTTGCCTTGGGGACTTAAACCGCCATAGAAGATTTGGACCACTTGGTATTTTGGGATTCCGTGGTGAGGGCACTCCCTTTGATACTCTTTGTATCTCTCTCATGCTTCGTAAATGCTTTCATTTGGCCTTTGCTTGAACCCTTGAATCAAGGCTCTTGCCTCCGCCGTCTTCTTTTGAGGGTAAAAACGGGACAAGAAGGCCTTTGTAACATCATCCCATGTTCTCAAGGAATTCGGCTTCACCTCTTTATCTAACCACTCTAAGGATCTTCCTATGAGAGAGAAGGGGAACAACTTGAGGCGTATGAACTCTTGAGAAACTCCGTTGACTTTGATGGTGTTGCAATATTTTTCAAATTCTTTAAGATGGTTCAACGGGCTCTCATTCTTAGCCCCACTATATTTCCTCCTCTCAATTAAGATGATCATGGCCGGCCGAATCTCGAAATCATTTGCCGATGTTGTAGGCGGAGCTATGCCGCTCTCTAACCTATAAGCACCGAGTATTCCTAGCTCCTTCAAGGCCACTCTCGGATTTTCTCCCATTTCTTGCTCCTTCTTCAATCTCTTCTTCATTTGAGGAACTATACCCCAAGGAGAATCGATTAGCTATTCTTCTTCTTGAGAGAGTCCTCTCAATTTCCGGGTCAAAAGGCACAATGGATCGATCACGAGCTCTATGCATGCAAAACTTCAAAGAAAATATTAGTAGCACGGCAACAAGTGTAGCCTAAAGAAAAAAAATCTTTTTGTATATATTTTTTCAATTAAAATGAAGTAGACTCAACAACAAAAGCTAAGCACCAATAGCATTCCCCGGCAACGGCGCCATTTTGACGAGGGGGAAAATGTATGTCGTTATCTACCCTTTCCCCAAGTCAAACAAAATTTGTAAACACCTAACCAACCTTATATGAATATAGGGCAAGTTAAGGGTCGATCCCTAGGGAATGCAATGATGAAAACTAGAGTCTAAGTCAAGCTACCTCGAAGATGGAGTTGATATTATGGTTGGCACTATGGTAAAATAAAGCAAGTCTAATAAAGTAAAACAAAGGTCTAAACACTAGGGATATGGGTTCCACATGCAAGTTCAATGATAATGCTAGTTTAGAGCTCAATCAATTAATTAAAGTATTGCAATGGACAAACAATAGTAGCAATCAAGAGAGTTCAAATGTTGTCTCCTATAGGCCAATCTAGGTGTCACTATGAAAGGCAAATCAAGAAGAATCACAAGCAAACCCAATCAATTAGAGCAAATTTCAATTCGATTGTTCATGTCATTAAGAGTTGCAATGCAATCTAGATTAATCTTATAGGTTGATCATTCCTAGTCTAATCAATCACATGGAAAACTTTGTCAACCAATTTAATTGTAAGAAACTAATCAATCAAAGAGCATCAACTAGCAATTTCATTAATCAAACATGCTTCCCCCTTTCCCTAGAAACTAATCTACTCACTAATCATGGTGAAATTCAAGAACAAATAACTAAAAAGTGCTTTAATCTTCATTTCTATATCAAAATCTAAGAGAAATAAAAAATAATCAACAATATCAAATTCAAATCCAAAGAAGAACAAGTAACAAGCAAAAATAAAATAGCAAGTAAGTAAAAGATGAAAGAAGGAAGAGATTCTCACTAATATTGATGATTGAAAATGAAGAAATCCAAACTTTATTGATCAAATGTTGAGTTACAAATCCAAAACCAAGAGCTTCTCTTTAACTTCTCTCTAGATTCTCTCTCTAAAACTAAGCTAATGAAAATTATCAAAAGTCCCTTCAAAAAGGAAATACCATTCTTTTTATAAGCAAAGAAGAAATTAGCAGCTCTCGCGCCCTCTTTCGATAGACCCGCGCCCGCGCAAAAATGGGTACGGAACCCTCTGCGGGCTATCTGGGCAGACCCCGCGCCCGCGACAACAGAGATCCTCGCCCGCGACAGTAAAACCAGCGCCCGCGGCTAATCCCCTGCTCCCAAAGCCTGATCAGGGGGCCGCGGTCTCTCTGAATGGAGCGACCTCTCCATTTTACCCGCGCCCGCGGAGAGCCCGCGGGGCAACCGCGGAAAGTTCCTGCCAAGTTTTGGCAATTTGAGTAACATGGGCCCGCGCCCGCGGCAAGATGACCTGCGCCCGCGGCCTACTGGATTTGCCTTGGAAACCTCTCCGAGGCCTCTCCAAGCCCTCTCTAAGCCCTCTCTACCCAAATGCTTCTTCCTTGCTTGATCATTAAAGTCCCAAAATGAATCCTTTGCCAATGTGATTCTCACAATACCTACACAAGTACACAAAGAAAGGAAATAAAAGGGAAAAACAGACAAATAAAGGAAAACACGATAAAAACACGAGAATCATAAAGAAAAGAGGAAAAAGAGAAACTAAAGGAAAAAGGACCAAAAATAAGAGAAGAAAGAATGAAAAGGGGAAAGAAATAACCCTAAAAGACTACCCTATGAGTGCCGTAAATGACACTCATCAGAAGGCGGCCGACCAGCGGGCAACGGATGCTGAGACAGTCAAGAAGGGGGCGGAGGAGGCCTAGAAGAAGGCAGACGAGAGCGCCAAACAGGCTGATTAGGCGCTCAAGTAGGCCCAGGCGGACCTTGGCAAACTGAAAACCAAGGTTAAGAGGCTGGAGAAGGATGCTGCTCAAGCTAAGAAAAACTTTGCAGCAAACTTGGAGGCGGAGCAAAACCGCCTTGTTGCTGAGAGTGATGCTGACAACGACGCCCGTATGAAGATTGCTTGGGCTGCCTTGTACCCAGACGCTGATTATAGCATCTGGGCAATGGCACACAGCTATGCCGAGTACGTGGTGTACTTGAGAGAGCAAGGTGAGCCAGAGCCTTCCTCCTTTGAAGCCTGGCTCAGCAACAATGAGCCAACCGCGCCTGAGCTTCCTGGTCCCGGCGAAGCGCACCAAATTCCCTCAGATGATGAGGAGAAGGGGGAGAACCAGGATGCTCCATCTGCAAGCCAGATGTGACCCCTCAGCGGCAGTATGCCAGTCTTTGCTTTTTAATTCCTTTTTTTTCAGCGGTTGTATGCCCAAACTTGCTTTTTCCAACCTGCGTGCCGAGTATTCTTGTATTTACCGGCTGTGGAGCCGTGTTAATTAACAATTTCTTTCTCTCGGACGGGGTCCGGTTAACATTTGATCCATTACAACCGTTTGGTTGGACGGATTTTTATGAATTGCACCGACTAAGTCGGTTTTGAATATTTTGCATTTGAATTTTTAATTTTTTCCTATCTTATCAAAAGCATGCGGCGATTTCTTGCCTAACTAGTCAGAAGTCCGGCTGTCCTTGCCCCTGAACGACTGTGTGATTGGTTTCAATTGGAGCTGGTTGATTGACTTGAAAACGTCTGATGCTGCAAAGAGCATGATATGTTTGTAAGTCAATTAATCACAGTAGTGATTTCCCCAAACCAAGTGTACAGCCATACACCAACAGGCGTTTTGGTCACTACACAGACGACTTATGCCCGTCTTGGTAGAGATTTCGTAGCCATTGAACTCTTGCCCGAATTGGGTGAGGTGCAATTTTAAAATAAATAACCTAAGTGAGAACTTCAGCCGGTTACCGACTGATGCCTATGGGCATCCGGTATTTAGGAACTTATTCGTTCTTCGTAGGTTATTTTAGTCAGACGGCTATGAGTTGACCAATTTGGTCGTTCAATTTTTGTCGTCTACATGGATACATAGAACCGATAGATAATCTGTTCTTTGCGAAGATTGCACCCGGAGGGGTGTTGCCGGACGCCTTTGTCCATGTTGGGACAGGCGATTTTATAAAAATAGCAACCATCTGGCCATTTTAGCCTCTGGTCCTGTTTGAGACCGGTTGTGTAGCCACTAAACGTTTTTGTGCTTAGTTTCTTAATCAGTGTTGAATTTACACTAAGTATTGAACTTAGTTTTTTAACCATACGAGTCTGTCTCGGTAATATCAAGACGGACAGGCAAATATTTGATCATACTAAGTATCAAACTTAGTTGGATAAATGGAGAATCCGTCTGAGTATTACCCAGGCGGATAGTCAAGCAGTTGAATAAACAAAGTATCAAACTTAAATAAACAAGAGATCCGAGCATTACCCAGGCGGTCAAACAAATGTAACCTTCACTAAGTATCTAACTTAGTTAGGTAAATGGGGAATCCGCCTGGATATTTCCCGGACGGATAATCAAACGATAACTTAATTTAGCAAACAAAGTCTGAATCTTCATTAACTGACTCACTGTTTACAAAAAGTTTACATTCTCAGAAGTAGTACTTTTTTAGATTGTCTACATTCCAAGTTCTAGGCAGGCGCCTTCCGTCTAGATTTTCCAGGCGGTAGGTGTCGTCCCTTACTTCTTCATAGATCCGGTAGAGGCCTTCCCAATTTGGGGTTAGCTTTCCGAGCTCATTGGACCTACCGGTTGCCTCCATTTTTCGTAACACTAAGTCGTCAACTTTCAAAGGACACTTGTTTACTTTTTTGTTGTAGGCTCTCGTCATTCTCAGACCGTAAATCTCATGACGCAAGGCGGCATTGCCCCTGCGTTCTAGGAGTGAATCCGATGCAAGGCGCCTTGCTTTCCAGTTTACCTCTTCATCATACAACATGACTATGAGAGTCGGTTTGTAATGTTCGATGGGCAAGACGGCTTCAGCACCGTAAACCATGAGAAATGGGGTTTCACCGGTTTCCCCTTTCCCTGTTGTCCGGATGGCCCACAAGACATGGATTAATTCTTCTGCCCATAAGCCACCGGCTGTTTCTATTTTCTTTTTAATGTCGTCTGAGATGAGTTTGTTGAAAGCTTCAACTTGGCCGTTTGCTTGGGGCCGTCCAACAGATGCGAAATAGCTTGAGATCCATATATCTCCCAACCAAGTTTTTAGCTGAGGCGTCCCAAACTGAGGACCATTATCAAAAACCATAGACATGGGTACCCCGTACCGGGTGATAACATTCTTCCAGATGAAGGAAATTACGTCTGAGGTCTTGATGTTTTTGACCGCCTCAGCCTCCACCCACTTGGTGAAGTAATCCACAGCCACCAAGATGTAGCGCTTTCCGCCTGGAGCAGGCGTGTAAGGACCTAGAATGTCCATGCCCCATTTTGCAAACGGGATTGGGCTGTGGATGGCCGTCAGATCAGTAGCCGGACGGTGAATGAGTTTGCCAAATTTTTGGCACTTGTCACATTTCTTAACCAACTCCTTGGCGTCTGCCTCAAGAGTGGGCCAAAAGTAATGTCGTCGGGCTCTGGCGGCTAGGGACCTGCCGCCTATGTGAGAGGCGCAGAATCCCGAGTGCAAGTCTTCGAGAACTTCTTTCCCCTTTTCTGGGGTGACACACTTCAACAAAGGCTTCGGAAACCCCGCCTTGAAGAGTTCTCCATTTTTCAACTCGAATCTTGCAGCTCGCTTTTTCAGGACGACTGCTTCCTGTGGCGAATCAGGAAGTGTGCCGTCTGAGAGTTAGGCCCAGATGCCATCCATCCAGGTGAGCTTCAGTCCAGTATTCCGACGGGATCCTCATAGATGCTTCTCTTTTGAAGAACTTCCCAGAAGACTGACCGAGGCGTATCATGGCAGGCGGAAGATGCCAGCTTTGACAATGCATCCGCTTGGTTGTTTTCCGACCTAGGCACCTGATTCAGCCGGAATTCCTCAAGTGCCTTGGTCTCTTCTTTGACTGCCCGAAGATATTTAATCATAGCCAGATGGGTAGCCTCATAACTTCCCTCATACTGGCTAACAACCAATTGAGAATCAGAGTAGGCGTCAATTTTCATGGCCCCTTCCGCCTTACACATGCGTATGCCGGCTAGCAGGGCATCATATTCCGCATCATTGTTAGAGGCCTGAAACTTGAAGCGCAGTGCATATTCAAATCTGTCTCCTTCAGGAGACTCATAAATTACGCCTGCACCACAGTCGTTCTTTGTAGAGCCCCCGTCTACGTACACTTTCCAAACCTGATCAAGATTATCCGGAGCCACCGGACGAGTCATTTCAACAATGAAGTCGACAAACGCCTGACCTTTCACTGCCTTTCTTGGTTCGTAAGTGATTTCAAGGCTCTGCATTTCAATAGCCCATTTCAACATTCTCCCGGATGAGTCCAAGGTAGACATTGGCCGCTTGAGTGGCTGGTCCGTGTAGATCACCACTGGATGTGCCAAAAAGTAAGGATTTAATTTTTTAAATGCCATATACAAAGCCAGACCAAATTTTTCAACCATGGGGTACCGAAGTTCAGCATTTTTAAGAACATGGCTAATGAAGTAAACCGGGAGCTGCACGCTGTCTCGCTCAGCAAGGAGAACGGCACTGAGGGCGTGGTCTGAGACGACTAAGTACATGTACAACGTCTCCCTAGGCAAAGGACTGACCAACCTAGGCAGAGAGTGTAAGTGCTCTTTCAGCCTCTAGAACGCCGCCTCAGCATCATCCCCCCATTCAAATCTGGTCTTCTTCTTGATTGCTTGGAAGAAGTAGAGGCATTTGTCACCTGACTGGCTGAGGAATCTTCCCAAGGCGGCCAGGGAACCGGTGAGTCTCTAGACTTCCTTGACAGAACGGGGTGACTTCATGTCAATTACCGCCTGTATCTTCTCAAGGTTAGCCTCTATCCCCCTTTGATCAATCAGGAATCCGAGAAACTTCCCAGACTCAACACTAAAGACGCATTTTTTAGGATTTAACATAACCTTTTCCGCCTGAGGGTGGTGAATGTTTCTCGGAGATCAGCAAGGTGATCCGTCTGTAGCTTGGATTTGACTATGATGTCATCAATGTACGCCTCAGCATTCCTCCCAATCTGATTAATGAAGACCATATTAATCATCCGTTGGAAAGTGGCAGGCGCATTTTTCAAGCCAAACGACATCACAGTATAACAGAATAGCCCCCTGATCAGTGACGAAGGCCGTCTTCTCTTGATCTTTCTTCCACAGGGGTATCTGATGGAAGCCGGAGTAGGCATCCATAAAGCTCATCAAGGTGTGACTGGCTATAGAATCGACCACACTGTCGATCTTTGGAAGCGGATAACTGTCCTTTGGACACGCCTTGTTGAGGTCTGTGTAATCAACACACATGCGCCAGGTCCCATTCGGTTTCTTCACAAGGACCACATTGGCCACTCAGTCGGGGAAATTACAAGGCCGAATGAACCTGGCGTCTAGCAGCTTTTTGACTTCGGCAGCTGCCGCCTGACTTCTTTCCTCGCCGTGGTTTCTTTTCTTTTGCCGGATGGGCTTCTTTTTGGGGTCCTCGGCAAGTTTGTGGACAGCAAGATCCGGGCTGACGCTTGGCATCTCTTCCACTTCAAAGGCAAAAGTGTCTTTGAATTCCTTCAACATAAGATGTAAGCTTGCACCCAAGGTAGCATGAGCAACCGTCCCAACCGTAACAGTACGTTCTGGACGGCTGTCATCCAGAACAAGATCAATGCTTTCGCCAGCCGGTTGGGGACGGAGCTCATCTAACCGTTCACCGGTCAGTGATTGCTATTTTTTCTCTTTTTTCACCTCCACCAGCAGAGGAGCCTTTCTTTTCTTTCCGGCTGCTGGTGTGGCAGGAGCTGGGTCGGCATCCTTGACATTGTCAATGTCTATTGGTTCCTGACCGCCTGGGGCCACGGTATCTCGGACGGCTGAGAGATAGCACTCTCGGGCCGTCTTCTGATCCCCATTCAAGGAACCAACAGAGTCATCATCCCTCTCATACTTAATGAGCATGAGGGACGGGATGATTACTGCCTTGGCTACGTTGAGAGTTGGCCTGCCAAGAATGATGTTATAGGCGGTCAACTGCTCAACGACCAAGAATCTGACAACAATATGTCGTCCCTGGCCTTTCTCTCCCAGCCGGATGGGTAAGTCAATTCTCCCGGCTGGGTAGACCATCCCACCCCCAAAACCAACCAAGGGGTGGGTGACCGGATGCATGCTGTTGACATTGTATTTCAGCTTTTGCAGGCACCGGAGGCTGATGATGTCTGATGAGCTGCCGGTGTCTATAAAGATCCGTCCAACCAGCTGGTTGGCAACCTTACATTCAATGACCACCGGGTCATCATGCGGGCGGCGGACGCTGCCTCTGTCCTTCTCAGTGATCAGGACGTCTGGGAAGGAGGAGCTGGCTTCCGCCTGTTCATCATCATCTTTGTCCATCTTTCGAAGATGACTCTTGGTGCCCCGGATGGTAGGGCCACCACATGAGAACCCGCCTGCTATAGTGTAGACCAGCTCCTTATCGGTATCCGAGCTACTAGCAGGCTGGGGGTAGTCTTGGAAGACTGACCCTTGTTTTTCTTTTTTGCCCCGGCTGGGGACTTAGAAATGTAGGACTTCAACAGCCCTTTGTCAGCCAGACGGTCCAACGCACGCTGAAGACTGAAGCAGTCATTGGTGTCATGGCCGACCTCTTCATGGAACTGACAAAATTTATTTTTGTTCCGTGACTGGACATAACTCTTCATAGGATTCGGTTTCTCAATGAACAGCTGGTCCTTTACCTCCATGAGGATGGAGTTGCAATCTTTGTTAAACTCGTACTTGGGGACGTACGGTTTAAACTCTTTCTTTTTCCTCTAGGACGGCTGGTCAGAATTAGTAGCCGCCCAGACTTCTTTTCTTTTCTTGCTCTCTTCTTTGTTTTTGGCCGACTGTGATCCAAAGTGGACATCTAATGAACCTGTTGCTTTAGTCTTAGAGACTCTTGGATTTTATCCATTTACAAAGAAGGCTGAAGTTCTATGTTGCATTTCATGGGTAGATTGAAGATTGGGCGCATGGCGCGCTTCACTACAGATTTGGCACGTTTCACTGCTATTTTGGGCGTGTGGATCCTAAGCCATTTACTAGCTATTATTATCTTATATTTTAGTTAATGTTGCTGAAATAATGCCAAGAGTTTAGCTCTTTGGCCGGTTGTAATAGGAAGTTATCATTAGGCTTTATTATGCTTTTATTGTTTAGCTTAAATCAAGGAGGAAAACTGCTGGCTTTTGGCTGTTCATGCTTGGACGGTTTTCCTTGACTTTTGGTGTGTTTTTGCTGCTCCTTTCCTCTATAAAAGGGAGAGCAAAACAGAAATAAAAACCAGTTTTGAGTTTGGATAAAAAACCTTGTGTTTTAGCATTTTAACTTAGAGTTTGTCTCAAGTTCAAGTGTTCCCTTATTGCTTTGAGTAAGTCTTGAGTGATAAGCTTAGGAGAGATTGAGTGAGTCTTATCTCTGGCCTAAAACCCCAAAACTTTGAGTGTGTCCTTGAGTTTTGGCCCTTTTATCTTGTTCCATGATATTTGAGTATTCTAACTATAAGTATTTTTAAATCCATCAACCCATATTCGGGAGGGTGTATTTAGATTTACATCATCTGGTATCAGAGCCTAGTTAAGGGTTTCTTGAAGAAAATCGAGTTTGAAGGCGTTTGGAGCAAAACGGCAGAATTCAATCAGTTTGGAGTTGCGGTTTGAGAAGGACATATCTCCTTCGTTTTCTGTCCAAATCGAGTTATTTCTTTTTTGAATCTGGATATTTTTTTGCGTAGATTACTCACAAAAATTTTCAGATATTTTGGAATTTTTCTGCTAATAAACTGGGCAGGTTTTTCGCAGCAACGCAGAAAAGAGGCAAAACCGGGAAGGCAGAATTCAATTGAAGATTTCTCCCTCATCCGAAAAGCTTTTGAGGAATTTCTTTTTGCAAATTGGTTGTTTTGATCTGAATTTTCTGAATTTGTAAGCCTTTGAGAGTCTAGAGGCAATTTTCGTTTTTCTTTTTGTCTCTAATTTCGGCAGTTCTCACTCATTGTACTTGTAATATCCAAGCAAAAATAGTGGAAATCATGTCTAGTGAGGAGCTTGCTAGAATGTTGCAAGTAATCACTGAAAAATTGGAGAATTTGGAGAAAAAAACAGAAGAGAGTGAAGTCTCTAGGGCACAACAAGATACTAGGATGGATGCCATATCTGATATGCTCCTTAAAGCCACTAGGAAAATAAATGAATTAGAGGAGGAGGATGAAAATAGTGGTAACAATTTTAGACAATTTGATGAAGATAGGGGTCTAAAAATTGATATGTATGAATTTGATGGAGGGCATGATTGTGAGGCTTTCTTAGATTAGGTTAGGCAAATTGAAACCGTTTTTGATTACAAGGGGTATGATGATAGGAAACGGTTCAAGTTGGCTGTCCTTAAACTCACTAAACTAGCTTCATTGTGGTATGAAAACCTCAAGTCAAATAGAAGAAGAGAAGGGAAAGATAAGATAGACTCATGGGAAAAATTAAAAAAGAAAATGAGGGAAAAATGGGTAAGTAAAGAGTATGAGCAAGATCAATACTTAAAATTAACCCACCCATCACAAGAAAACATGAGTGTGGAGGATTACATAAAAGAATTTGAAAGGTTAGGCTTGACTTGCGACTTGCAAGAAAAGGAGGCTTACAAAATTGCTAGATTTGTCAAGGGGTTGACCAAAGAAATTAATAGGAAAGTGGAAGTTACTCATTATGCCACTTTTAGTGATGTATGCAAACTAGCTTTGAAGTATGAGTCTCAACTTAAAGAAGAAAGGGAGAAAGAGAAGCCCAAAACTTCTTCTTTCAAGAATACTTCGAAATTTACTCCTTTCAACTCTAAAGGGAGTACTTTTCAAAGTAAAACCTTTTCACCTAGCTCATCAAAAGGGAAAGAAAAACAAGTAGTTTCGCCTAGTGAGCTTTCAACTAGGAGAAAATGCTTCAAGTGTCATGGGAGAGGACATATTGCATCGGAATGTCCTAGTAAGAGTGTGTTAACAGCCTCTCAATGTGCTCTCATGGATGAGGAGGAGAAGGTCTATAACTTTGTGGCTCATGAGGAGGGTTGCGAGTTTGATGAAGAGTATGAGGAAGAGATTCAACCCGAAGATGAGTTCAACATGATGGTGGTTCGTAGAATCTTGTATAATGAACCCGAAATTGATCTTAAACAACGAAACAACTTGTTCCACACTAGATGCAAGATAAGAGAGAAGACTTGCAATGTGATTGTTGATAGTGGTGCCCAAACAGATGTTGTTTCATCCGAGGCTGTGAGTAAATTGAAGCTACCCACTAGAGACCATGGTGAACCTTACAAGCTCAATTGGTTGAATGATGGCACAAGCATTAGAGTCAAGAAGCAAGCATTGGTGTCTTATTCCATTGGAGGGTTCGAAGATGAGCGTTGGTGTGATATTCTTCCTATGGATGCGTGTCATTTGTTGCTTGGAAGACCGTGGCAGTTTGATCATGATTCGGAGCATAAAGGGAAAACTAATGTGTATATTGTAACTACCAAAAATGGTAGAAAAGTTAAGTTAGTGCCTTTACCTCCTAAAGTTGCTAAGAAAGAAAAACAGAAAAGCAACTATCTTGTAACTTGTAATGAATATGAACGAATAATGAAAGAAATGGGGGGAGGGTATGCTTTGGTGGTAAGGACCAAAGATGATAATGGTACTACTTGTATTAACTCATCCATGCTAAATGAGTTATTAGAAGAGTACCAAGATGTGTTCCCCAATGACTTGCCCAAAGGCCTACCTCTAATTAGAGGCATTGAGCACGCCATTGACTTAATTCCAGGAGCACCTTTGCCCAACAAGGCTGCCTATAGGTGTAATCCGGAAGAGAGTAAGGAACTTGAAAAGCAAGTGAACGAATTACTTGAGAGAGGTTATGTGAGAGAAAGCCTTAGTCCTTGCGCGGTTCCAGCCCTCTTAGTACCAAAAAAAGATGGTACTTGGAGAATGTGTGTTGATAGTCGTTCCATTAACAATATAACGGTCAAATACCGTTTTCCTATGCCTCGATTGCAAGATATGTTAGATGAGTTGAGTGGTGCCTTAGTCTTTTCAAAAATAGATTTAAGGAGTGGGTACCATCAAATGAGAATTCGAGAGGGGGATGAGTGGAAGACGGCTTTCAAAACAAAACAAGGGTTGTATGAGTGGTTAGTGATGCCATTTGGGCTTTGCAACGCCCCAAGCTCCTTCATGAGATTGATGAATAAAGTTCTCCGTCCTTTTCTTAATGATTTTGTTGTTGTTTACTTAGATGACATTCTTGTGTATAGTAAAAACAATGATGATCATGTAATTCATTTGAGGAGATTGTTTGAAAAATTGAGGGAGGTGAAGTTGTATGGTAAGCTTGAAAAATGTGTATTCATGACTCCTAGTGTTGTATTCTTAGGATACATTGTAACAGGAGAGGGGGTTCATGTAGATCCGGAGAAGGTAAAAGCAGTCCAGTCTTGGTTGGCTCCAACCAATGTGCACGAAGTTAGAAGTTTTCATGGACTTGCCTCCTTCTATAGGCGGTTCATCAAAAACTTCTCTACTATCATGGCTCCAATCACCGAGTTGACCAAAAAGGGTGAGTTCGTATGGGAAGAAAATGCTCAACGGGCCTTTGAGAAGGTTAAACATATGCTTTGCAACGCTCCTATACTTGTGCTACCAGATTTCAACAAAGTGTTTGAGGTAGAGTGTGATGCAAGTGGGATTGGAATAGGTGTTGTTTTGATTCAAGAGAAGAAGCCCGTGAGTTACTTTAGTGAGAAGTTGAATGGGGCTAAGTTGAATTATTCCACTTATGACCGTGAGTTCTATGCCATAGTTAGAGCACTTGATCATTGGTCTCACTACCTTAGACCAAAACCATTTGTTCTTCATTCCGATCATGAGGCTCTGAAATTCATTCATGGGAAACAAAAACTCGACAAGAGACATGCTAAATGGGTGGAGTTTCTCCAATCATTTACCTTTAGCTCCAAGTACAAGGATGGAAAGAGTAATGTTGTGGCCGATGCATTGTCTCGTCGGAGCTACTTACTTTCCATGGTGGATGCTAAGATCTTGGGTTTTGAACAACTCAAGGAATGTTACATAAATGATCCCGACTTTGCTAGCGAGATAGAGAATCCTACCAAAGAGTTTGTGAGACAAGATGGCTACCTCTTTAAAGGTAACAAGCTATGTGTTCCGAAGAGTGGGGTTAGGGAGTTATTAGTGAGAGAAGTGCATGGTGGAGGTTTAGCCGGTCATTTTGGGATACAAAAGACTCTTGATATTCTAGGTGAACACTTCTATTGGCCTAGAATGATCAAGGATGTTACTCATGTTGTAGAGAGATGTGCTACTTGTCAAAAGGCTAAGGGACACTTCACAAAGGGTCTTTATACTCCGTTGCCAGTTCCGGATGCTCCATGGGAAAGTGTTAGCATGGATTTCATTGTTGGATTGCCTCGCACTCAAAGGGGAAGAGATAGCATCATGGTTGTTGTAGATAGATTCTCTAAAATGGCTCACTTTGTAGCTTGTAATAAAACTGATGATGCCGTGAAAGTGGCCGAGCTGTACTTCAAGGAAATTGTCAAACTCCATGGCATTCCTCGAAGTATAGTATCTGATAGGGACTCCAAATTCCTTAGTCACTTTTGGAGAACCCTATGGAAACTTGTGGGTACCAAGTTACTATTTAGTACCTCTCATCATCCCCAAACCGATGGGCAAACCGAGGTCACTAATAGAACTTTGGGTACTTTGTTACGAGGTCTTGTGAGCAAAACGCAAAAAGATTGGGACATGAAATTAGCCCATGCGGAGTTTGCTTACAATAGAGCTCATTCCCTAACTACTTCCCGTTCTCCATTTGAAGTAGTTTATGGAGTGAACCCATTTGTGCCGATTGATCTTGTTCCTATGGTTAAGAGTGACATGGTAGAGAAAGATGCTAAAAAGAGGGTGGAAACCTTTCAAAAAACCTGTGAGCAAGTGAAGAAAAGAATTGAGGAGATGAATAAAAAATACCAAGAGCGAGCCAATAAGAAACGCAAACAGCCTATTTTTCATCCCGGGGACTTGGTTTGGGTGCATTTGAGGAAGGAGAGGTTCCCTAAGCTTCGCAAAAACAAGCTTATGCCTCGTTCTGATGGTCCTTTTAAGGTTCTTGAGAGGGTGAACGATAGTGCTTACAAAATTGAGCTACCAGACGAATTGATGGGTGTTAGTGCGACTTTCAATGTAGGGGATTTATCACCATACTTTGATGATTCAAGTTTGAGGGCAAACTCTTTTGAAGAAGGGGGGAATGATCCAAAGTGGACATCTAATGAACCTGTTGCTTTAGTCTTAGAGACTCTTGGATTTTATCCATTTACAAAGAAGGCTGAAGTTCTATGTTGCATTTCATGGGTAGATTGAAGATTGGGCGCATGGCGCGCTTCACTACAGATTTGGCACGTTTCACTGCTATTTTGGGCGTGTGGATCCTAAGCCATTTACTAGCTATTATTATCTTATATTTTAGTTAATGTTGCTGAAATAATGCCAAGAGTTTAGCTCTTTGGCCGGTTGTAATAGGAAGTTATCATTAGGCTTTATTATGCTTTTATTGTTTAGCTTAAATCAAGGAGGAAAACTGCTGGCTTTTGGCTGTTCATGCTTGGACGGTTTTCCTTGACTTTTGGTGTGTTTTTGCTGCTCCTTTCCTCTATAAAAGGGAGAGCAAAACAGAAATAAAAACCAGTTTTGAGTTTGGATAAAAAACCTTGTGTTTTAGCATTTTAACTTAGAGTTTGTCTCAAGTTCAAGTGTTCCCTTATTGCTTTGAGTAAGTCTTGAGTGATAAGCTTAGGAGAGATTGAGTGAGTCTTATCTCTGGCCTAAAACCCCAAAACTTTGAGTGTGTCCTTGAGTTTTGGCCCTTTTATCTTGTTCCATGATATTTGAGTATTCTAACTATAAGTATTTTTAAATCCATCAACCCATATTCGGGAGGGTGTATTTAGATTTACATCAGACTGAGCTGACCGGCTGTCTTTCTACTTGTCGGACTTTTTGGAGTCCGACTGGCTACCAGGCGAGCAGAGGTCGGTAGCTTGGATGTGGCTCTCTGCCTCCTTCAGGGCCGCCTATAAGGTGAAAGCCCTTTTCTGACGAGGTCGAATTTAAAGGTTGACCCGTCTCTCAGACCCTTAAAAAAGTCTGTAAAAGCTACCTCGTCAGACAGTCCTTGAATCTGAATTCTTATCAGATTGAACCGCCTGACATATGAGCGCGGCCCTTCTCTCTCTCCCTGCTTAACAGTGCTCAAATCAAGGCTTGTTTTCTTAGCAGGGTTGTTCATTGAGAAGTTGGAAGCAAACAGGAAGGCGAGCTTCCTAAAGCTATCGATGGACCCGGCTGGAAGATTTCCAAACCATTGTTGGGCAATGCCCTTCAATGTAGCCGGGAAACACCGACACCACGTGGCATCATCCAACCCCTACAGATACATGAGGTTGGTGTACGTCATGAGGTGGTCTTCCGGGTTGGAGGTACCGTCATAGGTACCAACCAACACATTCTTAACCTTGGCCAGCTAAGCCGCCTCGGTTATCTCTCGAGTGAACGCTGAAGGTTGTTCACCTAGGCGCAGCAGGCAAAGATGCCAGTCCAATGGTTGGACGTTTGGGTATGCCGCCTGACCCCCAAAGAAGGCTAGCTGCATGAAGTGAGGAGGATACTTCCCGTAGGCCTGAGTAGGCACATACGGGACAGCTCCGATCATATGAGGTGCAATATGGACGGTATTACCGCCCGTCTGACTCTCATGCAAGGAAGGTGCACTTCCTGCAGAAATGTTGTTGAAGCTGTCTGGGAAATTCGACATTGAAGCCAACTCAGACATCGATTGATTTCTCTTCCGGTTGATGATCTCCCGGGCATCAATAGTTGATTTTTTACTTCTCACCGGCTGCTGAGGCCGGCGAGTGTTGTTGGTATTGTTCCCAAGAAGGAGAATCTTTGACCAATCAATGGTCCCCACTGCCTTCTCCTTTTGATGGGGAGTGGGCTGCCGGTTTCTGACTAACTTCCCCTTCCCTGGAGGAGTCTTCTTCGCCGACTGGCCTTTACTTGGACCAACCCGACTCTTGGTGATCAGCTCTGTGATTTCACCTTGAAACTCGTCATGAACCTCATGAGTTTGTCTCGTGTGACAGGGGCTGATCCTGCTGCCGTTTGGATTGCCCCATCCGGCTGTCCAGTGGGCCTGCTCGGACCCGCCTGGGAGGCACCCCGCTCCAGAGTTTCCCTGGACCGGATGTGCTTGACTCTGAGAGAGCCTTCTTTGGCTGTAGAGGTTTCGACCTGAGGATCCTCATCCTCCTCATGGTCTGTAAAGAATTTTGGGTCTTCGCCTAGACGGTTAGGGGGTACACACTCTTGAACCATCTTCTAGGTACTCTCCCCACATACGGCGCCAAATGTTTTGGGTGTTTTTGTCCCTCGGGAGAGTTACAACACAAAGAATGATCCGGGGTGAGCTATACCTGCAAAACAAACGGAGACACCAGTTGGGTGGTTCTCCGCCTCCGACGCACAAGTTAGAAACTTGAAGGGAGAAAAAAGGTGCGGAAATTTAGGTAGGGATCTGCTCGGATTCCAAGCTCAGGTTGTCTCTATCAAAGAGTAATTGTGTAATAAAGATAAAACGTGCCCTCAAAATGAGGGACATCTCCCTATTTGTAGGGTCATTGGGAATTGTGCCCCTAATTAGGTCACTGAACCCTAATCATTGGTGGGCTGCGCCATTTTGCGGCATTCTCGGGATTTGGGCCCGAAGGCCGCCTTTTCCCTTGATTTCTGGAATGACACGTGTCGAGCAGGGATTGGTCCATTTTGGACCAATTTGGGGCTGACACGTGTTTCCCTCTGATTGGGCCACGTGGCAGGGTGAAATTACCCTAAACACTTTTCACTATAAGAATTGAGTAGAGGCCAATACGGGCGAATGTGACTCCATGACTCACTTCGTACCATCATCCTCGATCCTCCTTTCGTGGTTCCGAACCATATGGAGTTAGAAATCTCATGGATTATGAATGGGGTGTAACCTTCACGGGTCAATCGTTGTTGCCTATCGTTGTCCCTTATCGTGGTTGCCTTTTATGATCCATGAACGGTTACAAGTTCCTTAAAAACTTGTTGGCGGCTCCCTACTTTCCTTGTCCCTAATCGTATTATGGCAATTCCCACTTCCTATGAGTGCCAAGCATATTCACAACATGCTTTTAACGTAGGCGCACTTCGAGCATTGCGTCAGTTCAGCATTGCGTCACGGTAAAAAAAAAAAATATTGCCGTGACGCGGGATTTTGTAACGTGTCACGGGGTTTTTCACCGTGACACGGTGGAATTTCAGGTTTTCCGTTTTTTTGTGCAACTACGAATTCATTGTTCGTTCGAGGTTTTTTTTTATTTTCGTTCTTCCATTGCGTGCGACTCCTTGACTCGGATAAATAAATAATAAATAAAAGTCATTGTAATTTTTTATTTTTAAGGCTGAAATAAATATGCTGTTATTATTGAAATAAATGCGACTACAATTATTGGCATCAAATGACTTATTTTAAATAAAAATTATAAATCATAAAAAGCAAAGCACTATTGATCTAATCTCTCTTCACTTTAAGAACATCCTTCTCTTGGTCAATTAGGTCGGCCTTCACCATTAATGTGTGTTTCGTAGCCCGAACCGTCACACCCGTAGTCGAACTTTCACCCCATTCACCTTTCTTGAATTTTTTCGGTTATTTCTCCCTATAGACCATCTTTTCTTTACCCTTCCCTTTCACATAATTCATCTTTCTTGGCATTATAGGAGTCTTAAAATCAATCCCTTGTGTTCTCGGACCTAGACGATATTTAGGAGGGGCTTTCTTACCTCCAAGACGACTCTTCACATCAGACTTGCGTGATCCGAATCGTTCCCTCCTACTTCTAGGGTTCAACCATGCCTTGTATGCACTAGACAAAGGAGGATGAGCTTGGTCACTTGCAGAAACGGTCCACAAAGGTCTTCCAACCTAATAAGTCTCGTACTTATGAACGTTACTTTAATGCAACGATACTTCACGAGGACTATCGTTATAGCGTGGAACTACTTATTCAAGTCCATACTGCCGCATAAGTCGAGAAGGGCAATAAAAGGTCAGTTTTGAGATACTAGGAACACGACAATATGGAGTATCATTCGTGCCAACCATCCTAGTAAGCCTCCACCAAGGCACCACCCAACGAATGGAAAATTCCCTCTTTGCAAAGAAATTTTTCCAATCTTCATACAACATGTTCACAGAGTAATTCTTTTTCCTGCGGACTAGGTCGTTAGGGCCATCTTTTTCAACATCGTCGGGGGCTTCAAATAATTCTAAACGCTCCATCAACCAAATCTGCAAAAAAGAAAAAATCAGTCGTTAAAAAAAATAAAAATAAAATAAAAAAAATTTGCAGATTCCCGTGACACGGCAGGTTTCACCGTGTCACGGCAGACATCCACCGTGACACGGTGCCTATTTTGTGTCACGGGGGCTACTCGAAGCGTATTTTTACCTACAGCAGTACCAGAGAGCCCTTCTTGATGTCTTTCCTGTCAGCTTTTGCTTCGTCAAGGCCACGGAATGTTTCTCCAAGGCACGTCAGCATATGAGATCTTCTAGATTCGACATGTTCAAGCACAGACGCTAGACAAGCATGTCCTACCCTACCGTTTGCAAATAAAAGCTTGCTAAACATGCAAAAAATATATGCCCTTCTACGATATACATGATAAGACTCAGAGATAGGGAGATTAAAATATAAATTTGCAAGTTTTTCTAAGTCTACTTCATTACCACACTCAATTCTATTTAAATCCGGATCTGTTATATTTAGATGGCGTTCAAAATCTTGGTAATAATATTCACTTAGGGTAGGCATGGAAATAAGATTTCTAGCAGGAAATCCAAATATTGCACCAAATTCCTCCGGCAGGGGACAGATTTCATCATAATCAAATTTAAAACAGTGTGTTTCTGGACTCCAATAATCTAATAATGCATTAAGAAAATCATGTTCAATAGCTACATGTCGCAGGGCTAGCAAACCCCTGACATGAAATAATTCTAACTCTCTTTTTTCAGCATTGGTCAAAGAATAAGACCAATCGCGCAATGTATTATCAAAATTTTGAGACATGATTATTGAAATATGAAATTCTAAATTATTTTGTGTTTCGTAATTATGCATATCATGAATAAACTGGTCTTATTTTATAGCAAAAGCGCTCGAAACTGCCAAGAAATTATCTTTTCATACGCGTAAAACACACCGCTGAGTAATACGCGTACCGTGACACGGGAAGTCCCACCGTATCACGGGAACTTTTGCCGTGACACGGCAAGTTCTGCCGTGACACGGTGCATAGTGCCATGTCACGGCACCTCACGCGTTTTCTTTTTTCATCTTTTCCCGTATCTATCCGGATTTTTTTTAGTATTTTATCTTCACCGTTTATTTTTTCAGTTTTCTGAGAGTTTTATTTCTAATAAAATTCTCAACTTTTTATCTCTATTATTATTTATTATTATTATTATTATTATTATTATTATTATTATTATTATTATTATTATCTTTATTTTATTTATTTATTTATTCATCACTTTAATATTTTATTTCTTTATCATTTTATTTATTTTTGCTTGTCTTTTTATTTTTTTTGGGGATGCTCGGTACCCACCATTACTCCACTTATGTTTTTTGTCGCGCCATTAATAAATACACGATCACACACAATGAGTCTCAAGCACACACTAACACACAATAATAAATACATAAGCTATGAATAATGTACAAAATAGTCATAATAAATAAACATGTCAAGTGTCATCATAGTATGTACAAATAAAAACCCTTGGTCAAAAGTCTCTAGAGCCAGAATCAGTATCATCTCCACCCTGCAAATATGGGAACGGTGAGCCAAAGAGTCCCTCCAGCATCCGGGTACGGGGAGTAGTGTCCCTACTAGTCCCTATGACCCCAGTAGTAGTCAAACTCAAGGCAAGACCCGTCCAGCGGGAAAACGGTGTAGACTGGCTCAAAGACACGAGAATCGTCGGTGAAGGCATCGTCCCGTACATCGGAACTGAGAACAAGCCCGACACCGGTGGAGGAATCCCGGACAATGGAGCTGAAAATGAACCAGGATCCAAGGGAGTCAAAATAGACCCAAGCTCAGGCTGTGGAGGCTGTGAAAACGACTGCCGCTGCCCATTACTCTGGCCCGGAAAGCGCTGGAAGACTGAGGCTTCTGCCATTGAGCATCCTGAAACGGCTGAGTAGTCTGAGGCTCTCGCCGAGAATGAGAACGCCGGTGAATCTCAGGAGAACGTCTACCACGACCAAGCTCCTCCTCGTCCGAGCCTCTATGCCTCGAGCGCGAGCGAGACCTCCGTTGCTCCTGAAAGATACAAATGCAAAAGGTGTCAACAATGCAAAATAAAACAAATGGTAGAAGTAAAAAAAAAAAAGAATGATACCTCAAGAACGTCGCTAGCGCTCCGACAACTCGCACCACGCCGAAGCTTGATGATGCAATACTTCAGGGCGTCAACCAGCTTCATGAGTCCCATCATCTCCGGGCGGTTAGGCTGAGGATAAAACAAAGAAAAGTTAGTAACAAGCAGTGTTAAAAGGATGAATAATGTATCAAAAAAACTCACCGGCTCAAAGACCTCGGGCAGAGACTCCTGCGCCTGTCTGTAACCCGCTGGCGCGTCAGCAATATGGTCCTCGGTGATACCAATCGGCCTTGCATAGCGGACAGACTGAGGCGGAATCTCGATCCTCCCCACAGGGCGAATGGTCGTCTAAATATATTATCGAATAATCAAGTTATTCGACTATTTAAAACAGAGACTAGTAACAAAGATCCTCAAAAGAAATCATACCTCAGGAAGACGGGGTGGAGGAGCCAAAGAGGGAAGCAAGTCCTGCGCATAATTACCCTCCATGTGCACAAGCTCCTGCCATGGAAAAGTATAGCGATCTCCCCTGTTTATCAACTCCCTAATCAAGCGTGAGTCCAGCATCGACTCTTGTGGAGATGAGGGCACCACAAAGCGTTCGCCGCTATGCTGACGAACGACACGCTCCCCCAAATACAAAATAAAGCATCCGGTACCAAACAAAATGGTGCGGTGCGCTGAAAGACGCAAGGCCTCAGGAAGATCAGTCATCCTGGCCCAAGAACGATACTGGACATCAATGGCAACCTAAAAACCATGAAAAGTTGGCGTAAAACAACGGAAACAACGTCAGAAGGAAAATAACAGGCAACAAAACTAATCCTTACGCCAACAGAAGAGGTGCCTCGGCATAGTAGTCCACGCAGTGCAGGGACAGACTCCACCCGCGACACTCCTCGATCACGCCAGCTGGCCCCGACAGGGAAGTCATGGACCGCTCCACGACGCCGGTGAGGAGCCAAGCCTGTGAAGTACTCGTAGAACCATAGCTGCAATGAAAAGTAATCTTTAGCACATGAGTCGAACAAGTTAAAGTGAAACCAAAAGAGGAAAAGATCATCACCTCTACGACTCTCCACAGACCATAGACAGTGATGGGAGACTCGTCGTTCAGCTGCTGACACCCATGACGTAGCGATAAGAGAAGGTCGACGTATCCGAGGCTGGCCCAGCTATAGGATCTTATCTCATGGATCCTGACCAAAGAGGGGAGGTAGCAAAGGAGTACGCGTGAACTCCTATCAGGAGAAAGGGTCATGGAGATTAAAATCAGGATGAAGATCCGCACTCGCTGCTCAGCCGATGTATCCTCCATGTCGAAGCCACGAGCCAAAACTGAAGCCAGCTCCGATCACCCGCTCCTAGGACCACCGCGAGACACTGGTCGGGTCCTGATATGCTGAACGATCAGACCTAACAAATCAGCTGCCTCAGCCGATCCCCAAGACAGATCAGACATCTGAGCTACAGCCCGGTTGGTGAAGCGTAGCCCGCTAATCATACTGAAGTCCAGAGGGGTCACCGTCATCTCCCCCCAAGCAAAATGAAAAGTGTTAGTAGTATCCTAGAAATACTCCAACAATGTGCGAACGACCGTCGCACCACAACCCCGGGGGCTGCAAAACCCTACCACTGCCGTATAGAAATCTACTAAACCAATTGATTCCTATAGAGCGTTCGTAGCAGGATCCCTCGTAATGATCTAGTGAAGTCGAGGAATCTAATCGCCGGCTCCAGAACCGTGGTGGCGAAGCGTGCCTTCGACTATTCTGGAGAGTGGGCGATGAGAAACATGGTTTTCATGGCAGAAAACCAACTGGTCTAGAGTCCACGTAGGTGGAACCCACCTACCTCTACTCGTAGAAGCCCGAGGCTCGGACTCTAAGGCATCGTCGTCCATACCCTCAGGAATAGTGGGAGTGTCCTCCCGAAAAGCCTGATGCCGGCCCTAGGTAGAAAGATCGCGGTCCCGTCGCCTAGGCATGCTATTATAAAGATCTAAATGCTTAGCATCATTTCCTAAGACATTTAATTCATGTTGCATTTTTATAAAAATAAAGATCTAAATACTTAGCATCATTTCCTAAGTTATTTAGTTATTTATCGAATTATACGCTAACTTTTTACCTCCAAGCTAAAAATTGGCAAAATTATGGTATTTAGTTTCTCCATGACAAACTAATACTACAGTTCTCCTAGCCGCATGATACTATGTTCTCCATGAAAATATAGTACATACGCAAAATATGTTTCGAAGTTGCACAAAAACAATGATTGAACACATCACGAAATATTTCATAAGGTTTACCACCATATTTTCACCATTTCAAGTGCAAAGAAGTAACATGAACATCATTTCACAAAAGTAGTACCCAAAAATGGTGATTTGCTCAATTCTCCATCAAATCATGCAATTTTTGTCTCAAATTTCTCACAAACACACATACATACATATACAAGTAAAATCATGGCAAGAACTTCAATATAAAACCTCAAAATCAAAAATCCCCAAATTCATTTTTAAGGGTTTTTCATGAAATTACTTATTTGAAGCAAATTTGAGACACAAATTAAGAATAACTTAAATAGATCCTTGTAGAGGTTCGAATATGAGGAGTATGGCAAAGAATTGGAGTAAATTCGGTGGAAAATCGAGCAACAAAAGCTCAAAAAAACTCCGACAACCCAGCAGACCGTCTCGACACGGTCAGATAACGCCGTGTCACGGTGATTCTGTCCCGTGTCACGGTGAGCCTGAGAAGACACGGAGCTCCGGTGACTCCGACGGCAACTTCAGGCGAAGCAACAGCAGTAGCAGCAAGTCGCAGAAAAAAAATAAAAAATAAAAAAAAAAGAGAGGAAGCAAACCGTCGTGACACGGTGGTGAACGCCGGTCGACGGGAAATAACTCCGAGCGCCGGTGAGAAGCAGCCGAGACACGGCAAACCGAGCAAAAGGAAAAAAAAAATTTCGAGCTTTTGGGTGAAAATCGGACGAGAAAGAGGATGAGCCAAAATGAGAAAAATGTTTGATATTTAAAACATAAAAATCCCGTGCAACGGACCTCGTTCCCACGTAACGGTAAGATTTTGTGTGGTGCACAAGCTTTGACTGATCAAAGATGCCATTTGACCGTTTTTTCAGCCACTAGATTGCCGCGTCACGGGAAGTAGCTTCGCGTGACGGGGGACCCTTGCCGTGTCACGGGAATGTTTATGTGACACGGTGGTTTTGTACAGTTATTTGCGAATATTCCTGACATTTTGACTAAGGTTGCACGATTTTTTTGTAAATTGGACAGTTATTTTTCGCTGGAATTACGCGGAAAATTTTAATTGATACTTAAAGGGGACTAAAATTACCATTTTACCCCTAGCAGGCATCAAAGTCTATTTTTCGGCATTTTAAGCACCTAATATGGTCGGATAATCGACTTAAAGGTGTGAATCATCTGCGGCCCACGTTCGGGGATAATCGAACCATCACACACTTACAAATTTCAGCAATCGTCGGCTTTCCTCAGGCTTGGAAAGCGTTATCGGTGGATTTTTTTTCAAGTATAGAAAACCGCCAAGTCGGCTTTCCTCAATCTTGGAAAGCATTATTGGTGGAGTTTTCTTCAAGTATAGAAAACCGCCAAGTCGGCTTTCCTCAGGCATGGAAAGCGTTATCGGTGGATTTTTCTTCAAGTATAGGAAAAAACGTTAAATTCCTTTGTCGGCTTTCCTCAAGCATGGAAGGCATTATCGGTGGAATTCTGCAAGCATAGAATGACACCAAATTCATACATCGACTTTCCTCAAGCATGGAAAGTGTCGTCCGGTAGATTTCTTCAGGCTTAGAAAGCTACCAAGCTCTTCAGTCGGCTTTCCTCAAGCATGGAAAGCGTTTCAGCAAATGTCACTCGGTGGATTCCTTCAAGCTTAGGAAGCTGCAAAATTCGTTTGTCACCAATACACTGGTGCCAGATACGTATTCTATCCCTTTACTCTTTTATCTGTGGAATTAACATTTTTCTGCAGGTATCGGCGTATACAGAGTGATTTAGGAACATCTTAAATCATTCTCCGTCCATATCGGCTACTTTGACTATTATTTTCGAAACTAACGTTTCTACAAACTTAGTCAAAGTGGGGGCTTCTGTAGACACCTAAAAATGTCTCCCCAAAACCAAACCGGATGATGAACAACCTTTCACCGCCACTATTGGTCGGGTTCAATATTTAATCCCGAGAGTGCTTAAAAAAATTGTATTCGATTAAATTCATACTTTTTAACAGTCCATGGATTAGTCTTGATGTTTGGTAAAAGTATAGTTTTAATTTCAGCCCAAACATATTATTTAATTTTAGCCCAAACCTTTTTATTTTATTGTTTTATTATTTACTTTTGGCCCAAACCTTTTATTTAATTTTATTTAATTGTTTTCCTATTTTAGCCCAAATAATAATAAGTCAGAAAAGGCCCGAAATTATCAATCGACACTTAAAATGCCGAATAAAATTAGGGTTAAAAATGTATTTAGACGGAAAAACAGGCTGGAAATTCCCGCGCCACGGCAGGTACCCACCGTCGTCTGACGGTTAGATTTCCCGTGACACGGGAAGTTTGCCCTGACACGGGGCATTCCGTGTCTTTTCCGCGTAAACCCTTAACGCGTTTTCTATCCTGTTTTCTGAAAATTTCCCGCGTCACACTAAAAATGTACCGTGACACGGGAAAGTGTGTCGTCTGACGGTGGGAATTCCCGTTTCACGGTACATTTTTCCGTGTCTCGGGATAATATTCAACAAATTTAGTTAAAAAATAGTTTGGAGCAAATTGAATATTTTGTTTGTATGCCTTTGAGATCACAAGAACGCTTTTCACTATAAGAATCGAGTAGAGGCCAATACGGGCGAATGTAACTCCATGACTCACTTTGTACCATCATCCCCGATCCTCCTTTCGTGGTTTCGAACCATATGGAGTTAGTAATCTCATGGATTATGAATGGGGTGTAACCTTCACAGGTCAATCGTTGTTGCCTATCGTTGTCCCTTATCGTTGTTGTCTTTTATGATCCGTTAACGGTTTACAAGTTCCTTAAAAACTTGTTGGTGGCTCCCTACTTTCCTTGTCCCTAATCGTATTATGTCAATTCCCACTTCCTATGAGTGCCAAGCATATTCACAACATGCTTTTAACGTAGGGGCACTTCGAGCGACGCCTACAGCTACGGTTCATTATTATCGATTGTTATTTAATAGTACCTCCTAGTAAATGGTTCTAATGTGGAAGCATAGAGGCTATGTTAGGAGAAGCCAATTGACCCCGGAAGGCGGCTAGATTAGATCCTTTACTTCGATATTTGAGTATGTTTAGTTCATGATTAATTCAATTTTTATGCCTTTGTTTTTGTTCAACTGAATGCTATATCTAAACCATTTCTCTTAGTGTTTTATTTCTAGTTTTAGCATCTTTAGACTTTAGTTTATTTATCTCCTATTCCGGACTAGCTTAATTGTCGATAACATTTTGTGGTGTTTATTCGTTCCCTATGGTTCGACCACTGTGCTTGCCTTATACTCGTATTAGGTTTGTTTAGGTTGTATAAATTGTATTTTATTTAGGGATAGACAATTGACGACACGTTTATTTCCTTCGTCAAATTGGTTATTTCTTTCCCTTTTTCACGCTTTCTTCTCTTATTTTTTGGTCCTTTTTCCTTTAGTTTCTCTTTCTCCTCTTTTCTTTATGGTTCTCGTGTTTTTCTCGTGTTTTCCTTTTATTTGGCTCTTTTTCCCTTTTATTTCCTTTCTTTGTTTGCTTGTGTAGGTACTTGGAGAATCACCTTTGCAAAGGAATCAAGTTGGGACCTTAATTACCAAGCAAGAAGAAGCATTTGGCTAGAGAGGGCTTAGAGAGGCCTTGGAGAGGCCTCGGAGAGGTCTCCAAGGTATTGCCAGCAGACCGCGGGCGCGGGTCAGTGAAGCCGCAGGCGCTGGCTCAAGAAGCAGAAATGGCCAGCTTTAGGCAGGAACTACCCGCAGGCTCTCCGCGGGCGCGGGAAACTTGGAGAGGGCGCTCCGTCTCAAAGAGACCGCGGCTCCCTGATTGAGCTTTGGGAGCAGGAAATTAGCCGCGGGCGCGACATCTTTGGCTGCGGGCGCAGGTTTATACTGTTGCGGGCGCGGGTGTTGCCCGGATAGCCCGCGGAGAATTCCGTACCCATTTCTCCGCGGTCGCGGGTTCATCGGGAGAGGGCGCGGGATTTGCCAGTTTCTTCTTTGCTTATAAATAGAATTGTAAATTCTTTTTGAAACCAACTTTTTGATAATATTTCATTAGCTTAGTTTTAGAGAGAGAATTTAGAGAGAAGTTAGAGAGAAGTTCTTGGTTTTGGATTTGTAACTCAACATTTGATCGATCAAGTTTGGATTTCTTCATTTTCAATCATCAATATTAGTGAGAATATCTTCCTTCTTTCATCTCTTACTTACTTGTTATTTGATTTATGCTTGTTGCTTGTTTTTCTTTGGATTTGAGTTTGATATTGTTGAATATTTTGATTTCTCTTAGATTTTGATATAGAATGATGATTAATGCAATTTCTAGTTATTTGTTCTTGAATTTCACCATGATTAGTGAGTAGATTATTGCTAGGGAAAGGGGGAAGCATGTTTGATTAATGAAATTGCTAGTTGATGCTCTTTGATTGATTGATTTGTTGCAATTAAATTGGTTGACATAGTTTTGCATGTGATTGATTAAACTAGGAGTGATCAACCTATAAGATTAATCTAGATTGCATTGCAACTTTTAATGACATGAACAATTGATTTGAAAGTTGCTCTAATTGATTGGGTTTGCTTGTGATTCTTCTTGATTTGCCTTTCATAGTGACTCCTAGATTGGCCTATAAGAGATAGCATTTGAACTCTCCTGATTGCTACTATTGTTTGTCCATTGCAATACTTGAATTGATTGATTGAGCTCTAAACTAGCATTATCAATGAACTTGCATGTGGAGCTCATATCTCTAGTGTTTAGACCTTTGATTTACTTGATTAGACTTGTTTTAGTTTACCATAGTGCCATCCATAATCTCAACTCCATCTTCGAGGTAGCTTGACTTAGACTCTAGTTTTCATCATTGCATTCCCGAGGGATCCACCCTTAACTTTCCCTATATTCATATAAGGTTGGTTAGGTGTTTATAAATTTAGTTTTACTTGGGGGAAGGGTAGATAACGACATACATTTTCCTCTTTTCAAAATGGCGCCGTTGCCGGGGACAAATTTTTAAATTAGAAAATGCAAACAAAAAAGAAAAGAAAAACCATAAAATTTCAAGTGTCTTTCTCCTCTCTATGCATTGAGGACAATTTTTCTTTTAGCTTGGGGGGAAAGCGTTTGCGCTTTTTGTTCTTATGTCTGTAGATTGTTGCTTTGAATAAGCTTGGGGTGTTAATACGTTTTTGTTTGGTGATTACTTAAGTTTGGTGTTGAGATTTGGCCGGTCTTTGCTTCACAATTTAGGATAACCACCAAATTTTAAATTTTAGCCTACCTTAACCCTTCTTGCCTTACGTTACAACCTTTGGGAAGACCTTTGGACCTAGGAGTTGAGTCTTTCCTCGGTGGAGGGAATCATGGGTTGTAGACTAAGGAAAGGGGATGCGAAATCAAGATGTCGAGTAGCCCAAAATATTGATCTTTTTCCGGTTCCTTCGCGAAATCTATGAGATGCTCACTAAGGGGAGATATGAGATTAGTAGGGGGAACGCGGTAAGACCGTTTGGGATGAAAGTGGAGTGTTATAACTAGTTCCTATGATTAGCATATTTATGTTTCAATCAACCTTAGGTATCTTATAACGTGCATACCATAATTTACTTTAGAAAGGTTGTTATTCATTTGAATTATAGTCTCTTTGTAAAGTCAATTTCGTAAAGATTTTGTTTTCTTTTTCCTCTTTCTTTTCCTTTTATGGTTCGCCTCTTGGGGGTTTGGTGGAGAGTTATGGGTAAACTCTTAGGATACCCTTACGAGAGAATCACTCGTCCTCTAGGGCGATCTAGGGTTTTAAATGGCTTGTTTTAGCTAAAAACAACCGTGATTCCTACGAAAGTGAGTCTTAGTGTAAATTCTCGCCCCTCTTTTTCTTTTTGCTTCAAATAAGCCCTTCTTTTTCCTTTTTAGCCTTTGTTTTGCTCGGGACGAGCAAAATTCTAGCTTGGGGGAATTTGATGAGTGTCATTTCTGGCACCCATAGGGTAGTCTTTTAAGGTAATTTCTTTCCCTTTTTCATGCTTTCTTCTCTTATTTTTGGTCATTTTTCCTTTAGTTTCTCTTTTTTCCTCTTTTCTTTATGGTTCTCCTGTTTTTCTCGTGTTTTCCTTTTATTTGGCTCTTTTTCCATTTTATTTCCTTTCTTTGTTTGCTTGTGTAGGTACTTGGAGAATCACCTTTGCAAAGGAATCAAGTTGGGACCTTAATGACCAAGCAAGGAAGAAGCATTTAGCTAGAGAGGGCTTAGAGAGGCCTTGGAGAGGCCTCGGAGAGGTCTCCACGGTATTGCCAGCAGGCCGCGGGCGCAGGTTAGTGCAACCGCGGGCGCGGGCTCAAGAAGCACAAATGTCCAGATTTTGGCAGGAACTACCCGCGGTTGCCCCGCGGGCTCTCCGCGGGCGCGGGAAACTTGGAGAGGGCGCTCCGTCTCAGAGAGACCGCGGCCCCCTGATTGATCTTTGGGAGCAGGGGATTAGCCGCGGGCGCGGCATCTTTGGCCGCGGGCGCGGGTTTATACTGCCGCGGGCGCGGGTGTTGCCTTGATAGCCCGCGGAGGGTTCCGTACCCATTTCTCCGCGGCCGCGGGTTCATCGTGAGAGGGCGCGGGATTTGTCGGTTTCTTCTTTTATTATAAATAGAATTGTAATTCCTTTTTGAAACCAACTTTTTGATAATATTTCATTAGTTAGTTTTAGAGTGAGAATTTATAGAGAAGTTAGAGAGAAGTTCTTGGTTTTGGATTTGTAACTCAACATTTGATCAATAAAGTTTGGATTTCTTCATTTTCATTCATCAATATTAGTGAGAATCTCTTCCTTCTTTCATCTCTTCCTTACTTGCTATTTGATTTATGCTTGTTACTTATTTTTCTTTGGATTTGAGTTTGATATTGTTGAATATCTTTATTTCCTTAGATTTTGATATAGAATAATGATCAATGCAATTTCTAGTTATTTGTTCTTGAATTTCACCATGATTAGTGAGTAGATTAGTTGCTAGGGAAAGGGGGAAGCATGTTTGATTAATGAAATTGCTAGTTGATGCTCTTTGATTGATTGAGTTGTTGCAATTAAATTGGTTGACATAGTTTTGCATGTGATTGATTAGACTAGGAGTGATCAACCTATAAGATTAATCTAGATTACATTGCAACTCTTGATGACATGAACAATTGATTTGAAAGTTGATCTCATTGATTGGGTTTGCTTGTGATTCTTCTTGATTTGCCTTTCATAGTGACTCCTAGATTGGCCTATAGGATATAGCATTTGAACTCTCTTGATTGCTACTATTGTTTGCGCATTGCAATACTTGAATTAATTGATTGAACTCTAAACTAGCATTATCATTGAACTTGCATATGGAACCTATATCCCTAGTGTTTAGACCTTTGATTTACTTGATTAGACTTGTTTTAGTTTACCATAGTGCCAACCATAATCTCAACTCCATCTTCGAAGTAACTTGAATTAGACACTAGTTTTCATCATTGCATTCCCTAGGGATTGACCCTTAACTTGCCCTATATTCATATAAGGTTGGTTAGGTGTTTATAAATTTAGTTTGACTTGTGGGAAGGGTAGATAACGACATACATTTTCCTCTTGTCAGGTCATTAAGCTGCCTACAGCCATTACGTAGCAACAAGAGTAGATCGGCATATCCAAGGCTAGCACAACTAAAGGATCCAATCTCGCCAATCCTGACCAAAGAAGGAAGGTAGCAAACGAGCACCGGTGAACGCCTATCAGGAGAAAGAGTCACGGAAATGGGAATCAAAATGAAGATCTGCACTCGCTGCTCAGATGATGTCTCATCCATGTCAAAGCCACGAGCCAGAACAAAAGCCAACTCTGAACGCCTGCTCTTAGGACCACCTCGAGGCACTGGCTAAGTCCTGATATGCTGAACGACCGAACCAAACAAATCTGCTACCTCAGCTCCCCCCCCCCCAAGTGAGGTCAGGAATCTGCTGTACGACCCGCTCGGTGAAGCGTACGTCGCTGATCATGCTAAAATAAAGAGAGGTCACTGTCATCTCCCCCCAAGTAAAGTGAAATGTGTTGGTAGTATCCCAAAAATACTCCAACAATGCACGAACAAATGTCGGGCCACAACCCCCGGGGGCTACGAAATCCTACAACCGCCGAATAAAAATCTCCTATACCAGCAGACTCCCACAAGGTTTTCGTAACGGGATCCCTTGTAATAATCCCATATAGCCGGGGAATAAAATCTCCAATTCCGGATCCATGATGGTGTAGCATGACATCGACTATGCCGGCAAGTGGACGGTGAGAAACGTGGTTCTCACTGTAGAAATCCAACTCTTCTGGTGTTCACGGAGGTGGAATCCACCTACCCCTACTCGAAGAAGGGCGAGGCTCGGTCTCTAGGGCATCACGTCCATGCCCCCAGGAACTGTGAAATTTTCCTCTCGAAAAGCCTGACGCCGGCCACGAGTAGAAAGATTGTGATCCTGTTGTCTAGGAATGCTATTACAAAAAAAAAATCTAAATACTTAGCATCATTTCATAAGTTATTTAGTTATTTATTCGAAAGCGGCTTAACAGCTACCTCAAGTTGCATTTTCTATTTTACGCAAATTTTTCACCTCAGGGCTTAAAATTAGCAAATTAATGGAATTATTTCTAGTATTTAGTTTCTCCATGACGAACTAATACTATGTTCTCCTAATTGCATGATATTATGTTCTCCACGACAATATAATACATACACAAAATAGAGCATGTGTTCAAAATTGAACAAGAACGATAAATCGACACATCATGGCATATTTTACAAGATCTACAACCAACATATCACAATTTAAAGTGCAAAAAAATAACATGAACAACAAGAACACCATTTCACCAAATCAAAAATGGTGATTTGCTCAATTCTTCACCAAATCGCACAAACTTGGTCTCAAATTGTTCACAAAAACACATAAATTCATATACAAGTCAATTCATAGCAAGAATTTTGACATGGAAGCTCAAAATCAAATACCCCCCAATTTGTTTTTTTTAGGGCTTCAAGCAAATATGAAATTTAAAACAAAATATGAGACAAAAGCAAAAGAAACTTACATACATCCTTGTGAGAAATCAAAAATGATGAAAGTAGTTAAAAATTGGAGCAAATTTGGTGGAGATTTGAGCTCCAAAAGCTCGAAAAACCGCTGAAATGGTGCACCACAACCAGCGCCACCACCGCAACACGCTGGTCTAACTCCGTGGCACGGTAAATATTCCCCGTGTCACGGTGATAATCTAACGGCCTTAGTGGTATTCTGACAGTAGCAACGGTGAGAAAACGGCGAAACAAGTTCTCGTGCACCGAGAATAGACACCATGTCACGGTGACTGGCGCCGCGTCACGGTGAGACCTAACGAGTGACGGTGCTAGGCTTCGTGGCACAGTGGCCTAAGATGTCAAAATAAAAAAGAAAAAAAAAAGAAAGAAAAGTGAGAACAGAATAATTTTGAGAATAAAAATGGTGAAGAAGAAGTAAGAAAAGGGGAAAGAAGCAACGAATTTAAAGCCAAAAAGTAGTTGTTATGCGACCCCGTTCCCATGCCACGTATACCATTACCGTGTAACAGCGTTCCTGCGCATGGCATGGTGCTTTGAAAGAGGTGCGTAGACATTTTCAGCAAAAAAAGGAATCCCGCGACACGGGAAAATACACCGTCTGACGGGACGGGTGCACCGTGTCGCGGGACCTGTCCACGTGGCGCGGTGCCAAACTATGTATCCTACACGCTCCTTAAACCTCTTGGAAAATATTCTTGCATCTTTGACAAAGTTGGAACGATTTTACGCATCTTTTGGTCTGTTATTTTTTTACCGGAATTGCGCGGAAAATTTAAATTGGTATTTAAGGAGTACCAAAATTACAGATTTACCCCTACCAAGCATTAAGGTTTCATTTTCGAAACTTTAAACACCTAACATAGTCGGATAGTCGACTTGAAGGTAAATCATCTACGACCCACATTCGGGGATAATCGAACCATCATACACTTGCTAGTTTCAGCGATTATATCAGTAGTCGGTTTTCCTCAAGCATGGAAAACATTATCGGTGGATTTTTCTTCAAGTATAGAAAACCGCCAAGTCGGCTTTCCTCAAGCATGAAAAGCGTTAACGGTGGATTTTTCTTCAAGTATAGAAAAACGCCAAGTCGACTTTCCTCAACCATGGAAAGCATTATCGGTGGATTTCTTCAAGTATAGAAAACAACCAAAATCATATGTCGACTTTCCTCAAGCATGTAAAGTATCATCCGGTAGGTTTCTTCAGGCTTAGAAAGCTACCGAATTCATCAGTCGGCTTTCCTCAGGCATGGATCAGCGAAACGTCATCCGATGGATTCCTTCAAGCATAGGAAGTTATCAAACTCATTTATCACCAATACACTAGTGTCAGATATGTATTCTATCCCTTTACTCTTTTATCTATGGAACTAACATTTTCTGCAGGTATCGGTGATAAGTGAATTTTATGTCACTTTTAGGGTGTTTATTGAGTCGCTTTCCGGCTTATTTTCCAATAATTTAGCCCATTTTGTCCTTTATTTCTTTTATTTGCTTATTCTCGTCTTTTATCTTTATTATGAGTATTTTAGTAGTTTTTAATAGTTTTTAGTTTATTTTCGTATTTTTAGTTAATAATTCCAAGTTTTCTCATTTTCTTATTTTATTTTATTTTCATATTTGTTTTCTTTATTTTCTTTAATTTCTTTTTATTTTTATTTTAAAGTTATTTTATTTTATTTTATCTTTATCTTATTTTATTTTATCTCGTGGTAATACCCTCGTGTTTTTTGTTGTAGGTGTTCCGAGTTTCAAAGTCATATTCGGATTTGGAGGTCATAGGTTCGAGTCAAAGGTTTCAATCCAAGAAGCTTCCAAGCATCATAGTTGCTGCCCCTTAACCTTCACCCCACAGACACTTATCCTCCAGCACACCAGCCACTCACTCATCTCCCCTGCTCCCTCCTTTCCTCAACACCACCAACTGCAACAGCAACAAACACAACAACAACCTCACCTGTTGCGCCTCCTATTTAACCACCAAACCACTCGCAACTACCTCCTACCAAACTCACTCTAGTCATTAATCACCAGCTAACCAAAAACCACCCCCACGCATCCACCACGCCAACAATTTTCAGCCAGCCGCAGCAACCTTAACCACCAGCCGCGCCACCATTCTCAATCACTGAAACAGCAGCAGCCTCCAATACAGAGCAACCCTTAATACGAAACAGCCCAATTTATCCCCAATTCGATGAGAGCTACTCGCGGGCGCGCATCACTGTCATAAGGCACACAAATGGAATCCAAAATCAGAGTTGAGGCAGTAGCATTTGCGCAACCTCTGCGCGATGTCTTCGCGGGTGCGCAAATATAGGTTCAATCACGAGCTTCTCACCTGAGTTTAATGAAAATCTAACGGCCTTGATTGATGCTTGATTGATAAAGATGAGGATTAACGGTGGTGATTTTGTGATGATGCGTGGTGATGGTGCTGATGGTGTTTGTATTGGAGCAGCCACGAAATGAAGAGGGGCAAAATTTGGGGGTCTGATTGTTTTTTCGTGGGTTTCTCCTTGTTTTTCCCCTTTTATTTTCTTTTTCCTTTTTATTTTATTTTTTCTTTTTTTTTTTTAGTTTAGTTATTATAATTGTTTTATTTAGTTTTAATTCTTTTTTATTTCTTTTATTTTATTTTAAGCCATGTAATATAAATACTCCTTTTGGGGTTATTTTCTAAAAACTAAAAATCAACATTTTATTTTTACCTAGATTTGATTAGTTTAGCCTCTTTTATTTTTCTCTCTTAGGAGTAGATTAGGATTTTCTCTCTCTAGTGTAGGATTAGTTTTAGAGAGAGAAAGCTTGGATTTCCATGGAGTTTTTGAGAGGTTGAAGAACCAATTTTGTGGAACTTCTTCTCATCTATTCAATGAGCATTTTCTAACTTTCTCTCATCTTTATTGCTTTGCTTAATTCTTAGTTTTTGCTTTTTGTTTGTTTATTTGAGTAGTTTAATTAGTTTGTTTGTTTGATCTTGTTTTTATTCTTATTTTACCTTGATTTCCATGTTTTTCTTCATTATGTTAGCTTAGGTCTTGTTCTAGGGAATTGGATGAAGGTTATATTAATGAATTGAATGATTGATTGTGATTAGTATGAAATTGTTTCTTGATTATTGTGTATGTATGATACTTTTATGGATTAGAATCTTTCTAGCTAATCGATTTCATGCTCTTAATTGTGCTTTCAATCAATTGTGCGAGAGTGAGTTGGTTGAGAGCCCTAAATTCTTCAATACTTTTGCTAGACTAGTTGCACGAGAGTGAACTAGTTTAGTAGGATAATTAACATGATTAATTGTGCGAGAGTGAGTTAAATGTGCTGATGTTCCTAATCGAGGTCATTTTCATCTAATTGTATGATGTTAGTGAATGCATTGATGTAATTGGATTCCACTTTCCCTAGTTTTAGTTATTTGCTCTTAGTAGTGTTTGTTTTAATCTCTCTCTATCCCACAATCTTTCCTACTAGTCTAATTTGCACAAATTGATACACTTAGTCTTCGTTGTTCGACCCTTTACTTGCCACTAACTAGTTTAGTGTAAGTTAAGGTATTATAAATGATTAATTTGATTAGGGTAGTAGCTTAACGACCTATCTAACCCTCGATCAAATTTTGGCGCCGTTGTCAGTGACTAAGGTGTTCATTAGTTTGTGTTGATTAGATTAGCTAGGTTCTTGTATATTATTTTATTTTTGTTTGCTTTTCATTGTTCTTTGTATAAAAATGGCATGCTTATCTTTTCCTCAATTTGATGGTGAACCCTTCTACGCTTACTTCGAAAGACTAGATGGTTTCCTTAGTTACCATGGGTGTTCTCTTAGTGATTCTTATGGTATAGCTTATTGGGGCATGAATGAGTATACTAGGGGAATGCTTGAGGACATGAATAGTGGTTGATTTTGTCATTTGTCTATGCATGATGCTTGGAATTTCTTCACATGGATTGCTAGGGGATTCTTATGATAGAGAATCTCATGTTTCTTGTTTTGATTCTCAATGTCAAGATTCTTTTAAATTTTGCATGAATTCTCTTGATACTTCTAATGTGCCTTGTGATGATCCAAATATGCAAGTTGACCGCTTTCCCCCTTATTCTCATTGTGATGAGGTTTGTGCTAATTTTGATGATATGCAATTTGATTTTGATCATGAACCTCAACCCAATAACATTGATGCCCAAATTCTCTCTCAAATGCAATATCTCACCCAACAACTCTAAGAGCTTCAAGAGGAACAAAAATTGAGAGAAGTGAGGCTTTCCCAAGTGATGAGTGCTATGATTGATTTATATGGACGTGAGGCACCTCACTTGGAGTGTGAGAGTGTTGTTGAGGATGATGTAGGGCAAGGGTGTGAAGGTGAGGGGATATTTTCTTGTGATGAAAGGATTTTTGAGGATTTTGATACTTTTCACTTCCCATTTGAGCTTGAATGTAATCCTTCCACTTATTCACCCCTTTTGAGAGCTTCCCTTGGTGAGGATGTGAGTGAGTGTAGGGAATATTTCAAGCGTTAATCCCTAGCTTCACTAAAGTACGGTGGCGTCCAAAGGGAAGAAGATAGAGCAAAAGAGTTGCCAACAAGTTTTTTAGGAACTTGTAAACCGTTCACGAGGTGAAGGTTACACCCCTTAACGATCCAAAAGATCTTCAACTCCATAAGGTATTGAACCAAATAAGGGTTCGGGGATGAAGGTACAAATCCAACCTAAAAGAGATTGAACCTGCCCTAATAATAGGTCTCTACTTTATTCAGATCGTATTTATGTGCGCTTTCTGACTAACATGCAATCAATAGGATTAACCCTAAACCTGTTTAATCTATGTTGGTTGAATATTAATGCACAAATAAATCTATTATTGGTGATCACTTAAATTATAATCAAATTAAACCTAACAAAATTATTAAATTATCTTATTAAGCGTGATTACAAGTACAAATTCCCTTTAAACATGCATAAAAGGTGTGATCAAGCAATAACGATAATCAAGCAACATAATAATAATCAAAAATAATTATTATAATCATAACAATCATAATTTAAAAATAATCATTATTATAACAATCATATAAATAATAATAATCATAATAATAATAATCATGTTAAAGCATAGTAAGATCCTAGGCATGACACTAACAAGATTAATAACAAACCCTAACATGTCACTAAACAGTAAAAATTAAAGCTTTAACCCTAACATGGTACTAACATGAATATTACGAAAGAAAATAGGAAGCATCGCAGGAATCATAATTATCATATTTGATATTATAACCTTTTCCCTAAACATAATACTAGGAATCATTGTAACAACCTAGATATGATACTAGGAATCAAAATAATAACCAAGACATACTGTCTAAAAATCATAATATCAATAAAACCATTAAAACGCTTACTTGGATGTCTCGTATCTCTTTCTAATAACAAAATACACACGTCAGTAACTTAAAGGAAAATAATAATTAAAACAATTAAATTAAATAATTGAAATAGAGATTTGGGACCAAACCCTCAGAAATTAAACCATTCACGTCTAGGGCGAAGGCAACTTCGAATATGTATAGGTGTTTCTAGATCTTGCGAATGCGGAATTTTGTATGTAAAAAGCTAGTTTTGAAGAAGAGAGAGAGAGATGGTGAATGATTAGAAGAGAATGATATTGAAAACTGGTTGTAGGTCAACTCTGGTTAAAACTGGTTCTTAGATCGAATCTGGTTATCGAAAACGGAGTTTTTAATACGTTATTTATAGAGAAAATCAGCCAAAAAGATAAAATTATCAAAACAAAGTCTGGCGCACCAAAAACTGAACCAGCGCCAACGCTGGCTGTTGGCGCCAGGCGCCAACACTAGCGCCAGGCGCCAATGCTGGCGCCAGGCGCTACAGCTGGCGTTTGGCGTTGATTTCAGAAAATCACGCGTTTTCTTAAAATCAGATAAAAATTGTCGTACAGGAGGATAAAATCGTCTTTCCCTCAAAAATGCTCTTTGATTTTAATTAAAACTCTGAAAAGTCAACAAAAGTCAATTTATCAATGCTAATTGAATTAAGAATGAAAAGAACCTTCTAGAAGAATCTAGAAGACTAAAACCATTCCTAATTACATTAGGAATGATAAATCTATATTAGGCCCTCCCCTAGATCATTGGGCCGCATATAAGGCTCAAACCGGGCCCAGTTTAGTAATTGGCCATAACTTCCTCAATATCCATCGGAATCGGGCTTATAATATATCGTTGGAAAGCTCTTGTCAAGCCCCATCCAACTACACTACTATTGGACCCATATCATGGACCAACCAAACTGGATTGGATATTTTCTTAAAATAAGTTTTCAAAAACATAGAGAAGAGAAAAGAAATTAAAATTATCCGCAACACTAAACTTTCCACACTTTCACTTCATTCGATTATGATTCGACGCGAAATGTACTCATCACTGGGTTTGGTTTTGGGGAGACACAAATGGGTGTCTACAGTGAGCCATCTTCATGTTTGAATGAGGAATTTCATGAGGATGATGATGATGAGTTTGAGCAATCAAGAGAGATTGAGAGTCCCCTTGAGTGGTGGTGGAGGAGTTGAGAATGAAGAAAATGTCGATTTTGAGGATTCCAACCCCCTTCCCCATCTTGATGAGTCTACCTTGCATGTTTGTGACCCTTCTATCCATGAGGCTTTGGACTCATTTGAGGTTATGGCTAGTATGTTCATTGAACGTGTAACAAAGCATTATAGCCTTTTGAGAGAGTTCATTAGCAATACCTCATGGGAAAGTGATGAGTTCAAGAGAAACCTTTATCCTTTAATGCATGGTTTAGAGACTCTAGGCTTTGAGGATCTTGAGGGAGTTGTTGTTCATCGTTGTGATAGAGAGGAGGATGAGGTTGTTTCTATTGGAGAGTTTTTGTTTGAGGGAGACGTAAGTCATGAGTGTTCTTTTGAGCATTCTATGATTGATTTTCATGCCCTCATTGATGATGTGAGGCTTTGTGAGACCATTGTTTCTCATCCCCTTCCTCATGTCCCTTTCTCAAGGAAATTTGACCACATCTCCTACTATCCCATATTCCTCCCTTCTTTTGTCAAAGATCCTATTGAGGACCTTCTCTTGTTTGATAAGACTTTTCCTTTTCATCCTCCTATTATTGAGGAAATGGGTGATTGTGCCACCCAAAAAGATTTTGAGGATGTTTTGCCTTTTTATTCTTTTCCTTATTTTTCTTCTTCTTTCTCTTCTTATTTTCTTATTTTTTTATTTTGATTTTTCTTATTTCTTTTGGCATCTTCCTCCTCACTTACGTGCAATAATCTTATTGCACGTCCTCCTCCCGTCATTTGCCTACTTGCTATCATATGAAATGTGTAGTAGTGCATTTGATAAGCTCTTGCGTTCGTTGTAATATTATTTACTAGAGTGGTCTCGCTTGGACGTTAAACAAGCCTTTTCGGGAAGTAACCCGAGGTTTTTATTGCTTTCATTTTCTTTTCTTTTTAGATTAGATTTTCTCTCATGGAAATGTTTGTGTGCCCCTTGCTAGGTGCATAACATGATATACACTTATGCATTGGTTTGGATCAAGAATTAAGGAAGCTAAATGCCTATTTTTTCTAGCATATGGAAATCGAGATTCAACCCAAGAGGAAATCGGCTTTGAAAGGTTAAATTGGTTCATTTGTGGGTGATTACACCCACTAATATCCGGTAATATCTTTCCTAGCTCTTTCTCTAATGGTTGGTAACTCGTTGGATTTGTGTTGGTTTGTTGGATTGATTTCTTTATTTTCCCCTCCCATGGATTATTTGGTTTATATTTGAGTATATTGTCTCACTCAAGCTTGGGGGAGGGTATTCTATCATGTTTGGTGGGAAGTTGATTCATTTATACCATGCACTTGATTATATGCATTTCCATGTCTTTTCTTTTATTTTGAAAAATCCAAAAAGATTTTTATTTACTTTCAAGGTAATTTTGGAAAAATGTGTTTTGTTTATTCTTATTTTGGACATTTTGTTTTGGGACTTGAATCCTTGAATGTTTTTCTTCCTAAGTGGTAAATGTATTCATGGTTTGAGAGTGTCATTGGTTGACTCTAGGATATTATATGCTTAGATAGTCGGGTTAAGAACTTTTAGGGGTCCATGAAGCCTTAGTTCACGGGAATGTGGTAAGATGGAGTTGCTCTCTATAGTGGATTTGATACCCTTGGTTGGTATTTATTTTGTTATAATCCCTTGTGAGCTTTCATCACCTTGTTGAGTGGCAATTTAGGATCCTTGACTATGCATATCTTAATCCTTGTTTTGACCTCTAGCTCCCAAAATCGTGACCGAGCCACTCTAGGGGAGGAAAAGGGCACCTTTTCTCATTTTTCTTTATCTTCTTTTTATTTTGTTACAAAGTTGATTTTCTATTTTGCATCGATCTACTTGACAACCAATTTGAGCCTAATTTTCCCTTTCTTGTCTTAACCACATTACAAACCCAACGACCTATGTTTACCAACCCTTTTAGTTAGTGAAGCATTGGCATGTGAGGTTTGAGTTTTGAGAGTGTTGATCATGAGCAAGAAAAATTTGTGAATTGGTTTAAGTAAGGTCTTGAAAGGTGAGCTTGAAAAGAATATGCAAAAAAGTTTTAGAAGAAAGATGCATTTCAAGAAAATCAAGGAAGTTTCAAGAAAAAGTTGTCCATAGTCAAAAAGGCAGGGACACCAAATAAGATCTAAATAAAAAAATAATAAAAAAAAAATTGGAAAAGAAGCAAAAAACACAAAAATATTTTAGTTTGGTTTCGTTTTCTACTCTAGTTTAAGCATTGAGGACAATGCTTCGTCCAAGCTTGGGGGGGAGGGAGCGTTCATTCTTTTTTTTGTATATATTGTGTGTTGGTGTTGAGTAACCTTGGGGGAGATGGCATTATTGGTAATTTTCTTTGATATTTTGTGACTTCTTGAGTTTGTTTTTGAAAGTAGGCCACTCTTTTTCTTCACTTAAGAAAAATCACCAAAATTTTAAAATTTTTACCCCGCCTTAACCCTTAGCCTTACGTTACAATCCAATAAAAGACCCTTAGACTTTAGTTGGGTTGAGTCAAAAAACGGTGGAGGGAGATATACTTCAAACCTATGGAGAGAGTATGTATAGTTGAGATGTCGGGATTACCTTCTCAAAGTTTTTCATTTCTTTATCTTTTTCCGGTTCCTTCGTGGAATCATGAGAAACTGTTGATTTAAAGCTAGTGGAGAGAACGCGGCCCGATTGGTTGGGGCTAGGGTGGATTGAGTCCTCATTAGTTCTCTATGCTTAGCATATGTTATGTTTCAAACAACCATTGACATCTTGGAACGTGCATACATTTGTCTATATAGAAAGGTTTGTATTCATTGGTGCTTGTTCTTATCTCTTGTCCAAATATGAATTTGTGTTTTCTTTCTCTTTTTATGTTTCTTTTTCCTTTTTGTTTTATCGCCTTGCCTAGGTTTTGTATAGAATTGTGGGTTAAACTCTTAGGAAACCCTCAAGAGAGCACACTCGTCCTCTAGGGCGATCTAGAGGTTTAAAGGGCTTGTCTTTAGTTGCTAAAATTGACCGTTCTTCCTACGAAATTGAGTTAGTGTATATTCTTTCTCTTTTTAGCTTTTCTTGCGTGAATAATTCACTCTCCTCCTCCCGTGTTTCATACGAGCAAAGGTTAGCTTGGGGTAGTTTGATAAGTGACTTTTATGTCACTTTTAGGGTGTTTATTGAGTCGCTTTCCCGCTTATTTTCCAATAATTTAGCCCATTTTGTCCTTTATTTCTTTTATTTGCTTATTCTCGTCTTTTATCTTTATTTTAAGTATTTTAGTAGTTTTTAACAGTTTTAAGTTTATTTTCGTATTTTTAGGTAATAATTCATAGTTTCTCTCATTTTCTTATTTTATTTTATTTTCATATTTGTTTGCTTTATTTTATTTAATTTCTTTTGATTTTTATTTTTAAGTTATTTTATTTTATCTTTATCTTATTTTATTTTATCCCGTGGTAATACCCTCGTGTTTTTGGTTGTAGGTGTTCCGGGTTTCAAAGTCTTATTCGCTCTCGGAGGTTAGAGGTTTGAGTCAAAGGTTTCAATCCAAGAAGCTTCCAAGCATCGTAATTGCTGCCCCTTAACCTTCACCCCACAGACACTTATCCTCCACCACACCAGTCACGCACTCATCTCCCCTGCTCCCTCCTTTCCTCAACACCACCAACTGCAACAGCAACAAACACAACAACAACAACAACACTAACAGCAACAACAACGAATCAAACAACCAATCAGCAGCCACACATTCTCACAACCTTACCTGCTGCGCCTCCTATTTCACCACCAAACAACTCGCAATTACCACCAGCCGCGCCACCGTTCTCAATCACCGAAACAGCAGCAACCTCCAATACAGAGCAACCCCTGATACAAAACAGTCCAATTTAGCCCCAATTTGATTGGAGCTCCTCGCGGCCGCGCAGCACTGTCAGAAGGCGCACAAATGGAGTCCAAAATCAGAGTTGAGGTAGTAGCATTTGCGCTACCTCTGCGCGATGTCTTCGTGGGCGCGCAAATATGGGTTCAATCACGAGCTTCTCACATGAGTTTAATGAAAATTTAACGGCCTTGATTGATGCTTGATTGATGACGATGAGGATTAATGGTGGTGATTCTGTGATGATGCGTGGTGATGGTGCTGATGGTGTTTGAATTGGAGCAGCCACGAAATGAAGAGGGGCAAAATTTGGGGGTCTGATTGTTTTTTCGTGGGTTTCTCCTTGTTTTTCCCTTTTTATTTTCTTTTTCCTTTTTATTTTATTTTTTGTTTTTTTCGTTTTCAGTTTAGTTATTTTAATTGTTTTATTTAGTTTTATTTATTTTTAATTTCTTTTATTTTATTTTAAACCTTGTAATATAAATACACCTTTTAGGGTTATTTTCTAAAAACTAAAAATCAACATTTTATTTTTACCTAGATTAGATTAGATTAGCCTCTTTTATTTTTCTCTCTCTTAGGGTTTGATTAGGATTTTCTTTCTCTAGTTTAGGAGTACTTTTTGATTAGGGGATTTTTATCCACCAATCACCGTCTGACAAGTGGACCAACCAGGTTCCGCCACGTGTCCTTCACGAAGGCCAATAGGAGCCTGCCACGTGTCAATCACAGATACGTCCTCTACGGACCAATCGAGGCACGCCACGTGTCCACCCATGCCAAATGGGAAAACCGGCCAACAAGGCCCAATCCAGTCTAGAGGCCCGGTCAGCCCTAGGTTTACCCTAAACCTAGAGAGTGGCACGCTTCTCAAGGCTATAAATACTTAATTAATCCTCATTAATTAAGGGGTCAAGAAATCTAGAGAAGAACAGAAACATTACGGAACTCTAATAACCGGCTAATCTCGCTAACGACGCAGATTACCAACATTAAATACTCTCACCTAGAGAGATCTTATTACTTTAATTTCCGTATTAATTACTCCTTAATCAGGTACTAACTTGACCGTTGGAGGCGGAGCTCTCAGGAGTCTCCGTTATTTTGCAGGTACAGGCGTCCGGTTCCAGTCTCGGAATTGTAACTCTCCCGCAGGACATCAGAAAACCCCGAAACATTTGGCGCCGTCTGTGGGGAGAGTACTTCAGAGATGGCATCCAAGTCTGTACCGACTCCTGAAGAGAGGCGTCCCCTAGACGACCCTCAAGTTCATTCGGACCATGATACCGAAAGTGAATTTGAAGTGGAAACTCATACAGCTCCAGACGGGACCCTAAGGGCCCGACGTACCCGTCATACCGAAAGAAGGGAACGGGAGCATCTTCAAACAGGAAGCGAGCCAGCAGGCGCACCGCCTGCTCGGCAACAGCCGACTGATGGGTCTGCTCCCATCACAAGGAACGAACTCATGACCTTCATGAGGGACTTCAAGGGAGAGATTCAAGAGTTGATCAACAAAAAGCCGCCTGCTTCAGTCAAAGAGCAGTCGACCAAAAAACCTTCCACTTCACTGAAGAGGAAGCCAGTTCAAGGGCGAGAGGCGACTCCTCATCCTAAATCCAAGAAGCGGGAGCCACTTGCTCTTGATTTCACAAAATTCCGTTATCCTACGGGAAATAGGAAACCGGTTCGTCATATTCAGGCGGACGGGTCAAAGCAAACGTTCACAGATGCTCGGCTACTGCTAGAGCAGAAGAAGAGTGACCGATTGTCAGAGTCGGCTTCTACTTCAAATTTTCAAGACAGTTTGCGAAATGCCTCGATGAGGCATACTCAGTCGTACCATGAGAGTCAGTCAGGCGGCACCTCCCGTCAGTCCGGCTTTCATAGTGCCCAGGCGGTACCAAACTTACCATTTGTGCCGCAACAACAGTATTTTATGCAGCCACCTCCATTTGGTGGACCTGCAGCAAAAAACGTCCAACCTATGGACTGGCAACTACGGCTGCTTAGACTTGGTGAACAGCCGTCGGCCTTCTCCAAGGAAATTACTGAAGCCGCTCAGCCGGCCAAAGTAAAAAATGTACTAGTAGGCGCCTATGACGGCACTACTAATCCAGAAGACCATCTGATGGCATTCACCAACCTGATGTACCTTCAAGGGTTGGATGATCCTACTTGGTGCAAGTGTTTCCCAGCGACTCTCAAGGGAATCGCACATCAATGGTTCGGCAACCTGCCGACTGGTTGTGTAAACAGCTTCAGGACGCTTGCTTACTTATTTGCCTCCAACTTCGCCATGAACATCCCTGCGAAGAAAACGACCCTTGATTTGGGAACAATTCAGCAGGGCGAGAAGGAGGGGCTTCGTTCTTACATCAGGCGGTTCAACCTGATGAGAATACAGATTCAAGGGTTACCAGATGAGGTAGCTTATACTGACTTTTTTAGAGGTCTCAAAGACGGGTCTACCTTCAAATTTGATTTAGTTCGAAAAAGGGTGGCGACTCTTCAAGAGGCCTTGATTGAAGCAGAAGCCTATATACAGGCGACTGATCTGTGTACGATAAAACAGTCGGACGGGAAAAGGTTCGACAAAAGAGAGGGACGACAAAAACAGTCGCCTAATAAAGATGAGAAAAGAAAAGAGGTCTGGGCGGGTGATTCCTCTAAACAGCCGGCCCAGAAAAAGAGAAAAGAATTCAAACCATACTCCCCAAAGTATGTGTTTAACAAGGATAACCAGTTTATCCTAAAAGAAATAAAGGGACGGTTCTCAATTGAGAAGCCAGTCCCCATGAAGGGTTCTGCAAACAACCGGAACCAAGACAAAATCTGTGCTTATCATGATGACGTTGGTCATCACACCAATGACTGCATCAGTCTCATGCGGTACCTAGACCGCTTGGCTGAGCAAGGTGATCTTGACACTTATGTCAAGAAATCTACGGGGAACACTTCCTCAAAAAAGCAGTCGGCCAAAAAGAATCAACAGGCCGACACTTCCGATACAGATGATGCAGTCGTCTACACCATTGCAGGCGGCTTCTCAGGAGGCGGCCCCACTATTAGGGGCAACAAAGATAATATAAGGCGGTTGGATGTAAATTCCGTTCACCAAGAACGGCCGTCCAAATATACATTTCCTGAGATTGTCATCACTGAGGAGGATCTAGGAGGGGTAAGGGGGCCGCATGACGACCCTCTCGTTATTGAATGTAGAGTGGCCAACCATAGAGTTGGCCGAATCCTCATAGATACCGGGAGCTCCTCAGATCTCATCAGCAGCAAATGTCTGTCAAAACTGAAATATCAGACGGACCGCATACATCCGGCCTCCCACCCTTTAATAGGGTTTGGAGGAGGAGTCGTCCACCCACTGGGACGAGTAGATTTACCCATTCGCCTGGGCGAAAAAGGGGAAGGACGACACATGGTAGTCCGGTTCCTAGTAGTAGAGGAACTCTCGGCCTACAACATAATTCTGGGTCGACCAACCCTGAATAATTCCAAGGCTGTTATAATCCCGTCTCTTATGCTGCTTAAGTTTGAGAGGGATAATGGAACAGTCGGCTCCCTAAGGGGAGATCAGAGGATGGCCCGAGAGTGCTATCTCTCGGATGTCAAGCCCACTGTTATGGCCACTGGGTCAAGTGGAGAAAAAACAGACCTTGACAATGTCAAGGAGAGTGCGCCTGTTCAAGAAACAGGCGACAAAAAGAGAAAGGCGTCCCAGACAGAGTCCGCAAGAAAAGCAAGAAAATAGCAATCATTGGCAGAGGAGCGGCCGGATGAGTTCCGCCCTCAGCCGGCTGGTGAGCATGCGGACCTGATCTTAGACGACTCACGTCCTGACCGAACAGTCAAAGTTGGGACGACTGCTCTGAGAAACCTAGGTGACGACTTTCACAATCTATTGAAAGAATACAAGGACATCTTTGAATTTGAAGTCCATGAAATGCCAGGCATTAGTCCTGATCTGGCAGTACATAAACTCGCTGTGGATCCGAAAAAGAAGCCGGTACGGCAAAAGAAGCGGAACCATGGCGAAGAAAGAAGTCAGGCGGCAGCCGCCGAAGTTAAAAAATTACTTGATGCAGGGTTCATTCGGCAATGTTACTTCCCAGACTGGGTTGCAAATGTGGTGCTTGTTAAAAAGCCGAATGGCACCTGGCGAATGTGTGTAGACTACACAGACTTAAACAAGGCGTGCCCAAAAGACAGTTACCCTCTACCTAAAATTGATAACCTGGTCGACTCAACAGCCGGCCATGCCTTGATGAGTTTTATGGACGCCTATTCTGGTTTCCATCAAATTCCTTTATGGAAGAAAGATCAGGAGAAGACGACCTTCGTCACTGATCAGGGGTTATACTGTTACACGGTCATGCCGTTTGGTCTTAAGAATGCCCCGGCTACCTTCCAGCGAATGATAAACACTGTGTTCTTTGATCAGATTGGGAGAAACGTCGAGGCATATATTGATGATATGATTGTCAAGACTAAACTTCAGAAAGATCATCTGACGGACCTCCGAGAAACTTTCGCCACACTCAGGCGGCACCATGTCATGCTCAATCCCAAGAAATGTGTATTTGGAGTTGAGTCTGGGAAATTTCTCGGATTCCTTATCAATCAGAGAGGAATAGAGGCGAACCCTGAGAAGGTACAGGCGGTCATTGACATGCAGTCGCCTCGTACCATCCGAGAGGTTCAGAAGTTAACAGGTTGTCTAGCGGCCTTGGGGAGATTCCTAAGCCGATCAGGCGACAAATGCCTATACTTTTTCCAGGCAATTAAGAAAAAGGCAAGGTTTGAATGGGGGCCGGATGCTGAGGCGGCCTTCCAGAAATTAAAGGTTCATTTGCATTCCTTGCCGAGGCTGGTCAGCCCTTTGCCCAAAGAAGATCTCTACATGTACCTGGCCGTCTCTGATCATGCGTTAAGCGCTGTGCTCCTTGCTGAAAGGGACGGCTGTCAGCACCCGGTTTACTTTGTCAGCCACGTACTGAAAAATGCCGAGTTGAGATATCCCCTAGTGGAGAAATTTGGTCTTGCACTCTTCATGGCTGTTAAAAAATTGAAGCCCTACTTTTTGGCACATGCAGTCGTCGTGTATACAGACCAACCTATCAAGCGGCCCCTTACCATCATGGAGTCGTCAGGACGAATGATCAAATGGGCCATAGAAATACAGAGCCTCGAAGTTACTTTCGAGCCTAGAAAAGCAGTGAAGGGGCAAGCCTTTGCTGACTTTATTGTAGAGATGACTCGACCTCCTAACTCTCAAGTTCCAGACCAAGTCTGGAAGGTATATGTGGACGGAAGCTCTACTTCAAATGGTTGTGGAGCAGGCGTCGTATGTCAATCTCCAGAGGGCGACAGGTTCGAGTATGCTCTACGCTTCAGTTTTCAAGCTTCAAACAATGAGGCAGAATATGAAGCTTTACTAGCCGGGATCCGCATGTGCAAGGCGGCAGGGGCAAGAAAAATAGACGCCTGTTCTGATTCACAATTGATAGTGAGTCAGTACAATGGCGAATACGAAGCAACCCATCCGGCCATGATCAAGTATTTACAGGCGGTCCGATAAGCAGTCGGCTCCCTTGAGGATTTCCATCTGATCCAAGTGCCGAGGTCAGAAAACAACCAGGCAGATGCACTGTCAAAATTAGCATCATCCGCCTCCTCCGATACTCCTCGAACTGTTTTTTGGGAAGTAATGGAGAAGAGAAGCATCGAGGAAAACCCTATTGGAATCCTAGACAGAAGCTCAACCTGGATGGATTCAATCAGGGCATATCTGACAAACGGTACACTGCCGGATGATCCTCAACAGGCGGCAGCACTGAAAAAACGAGCCTCCTGTTTTGAAATGATACAGGGAGAACTTCACAAGAGGGGGTACCTTCAACCCTTCTTAAAGTGTGTTACTCCTGAAAAGGGACGAGAGGTACTAGATGATCTTCACTCTGGTTACTGTGCTTCTCATATAGGTGGTAGGATTCTTGCTCAAAGGGCAAGGCGGCAGGGCTACTTTTGGCCTACTTTGGAAGCAGATGCAATGGAGATGGTGAAAAAATGTGACAAGTGCCAAAGGTTTGGCAAATTAATTCACCGTCCGGCTACTGACCTCACTACCATTCACAGCCCACTACCGTTTGCTAAGTGGGGCATGGACATTCTGGGTCCATATACGCCTGCTACAGGCGGCAGAAGGTATATACTTGTTGCCGTTGACTACTTCACTAAATGGGTAGAGGCGGAGGCTGTAAAGGGAATCAAGACGAAAGATGTAATTTCATTCATTTGGAAAAACGTCATCACTCGGTTCGGGGTTCCCATGTCCATGGTTTTTGATAATGGTCCCCAATTTGAGACGCCTGTTCTCAAAAGCTGGTTGGGAGACCAAGGAATTGCACACTACTTTGCATCTGTCGGCCGTCCACAAGCAAACGGCCAGGTAGAAGCCTTTAATAAAATCATCTCAGACGGTCTCAAGAAAAAGATTGAACGAGCAGGCGGCCTATGGGCGGATGAACTACCACATGTTCTCTGGGCCATTAGGACGACTGAAAAAGGGGCGACTGGAGAAACTCCATTCCTCCTAACTTATGGTGCGGAAGCTGTTCTTCCAATAGAACACTACGAGCCGACTCTTCGAGTAATGCTATATGACGAAGAGGCAAACTGGGAAGCCATGCGCCTGGCATTAGACTCACTTCCTGAAAGGAGGGGCAATGCTGTCTTGCGCCATGAGATCTACCGCCTGAGAATGACTAGATCATACAACAAAAAAGTACACAGACGTCCACTCAAAGTAGGGGACTTTGTACTTAGAAAAATGGAAGCAGTCGGTAGGGCTAATGAGTCTGGCAAACTAACTCCCAACTGGGAAGGACCCTACCAAATCTATGAGGAAGTCAGGGACGGTACCTACCGTCTGGAAACACCAGACGGACAACCGTTGCCTCGAACTTGGAATGTAGATAACCTTAAAAAATATTTCTTCTGAAAAATGTAAAGTAAAGAGCTACTTAATAAAGTTTGCACTTACTATTCAATTTTGTATTACGAGGGGCATGCCGTCTGTACCTTTACAGTCGGCTACTCTCCATTGAGTTTTTTCACTCTATCTTCAGAGGGGCATGCCGTCTGTTCCTTTACAGTCGGCTACTCTCCATTGAGTATTTTACTCACAATACTTAGCTAAAAAGATTAGGGCCTGGCCGACCCTGTGCCTAACAGGCGGCTACCCTTCTTTTACTTAGCACCTACGTTCACCAAGAACTTACCAAGGCCACCGGCCGAATGATCAGACCAGGCGCCAAGCCACCTGATCAAATCTACAAAACTAATACGACCTGTCCCAACATCATAGCAGGCGTCCGACGGCATCCCTCCGGATGAAATTCGTCGCAGAGAGCATATCCCTTTTGGGTGGAACATTGTTCTGTAAACTGATTACACGGCACCTATACGACTGTCCCCAGGGGCAACCACGTAGCCGTTTTTGAGACAAGGATAACTCTATCACTAACCAAACCAGTGGTAGCAGTTGACATCTGAGTCAGATGACCGCCTGTGTTACTTGGGATAAATGCAGGGGGTACCTATTGAGTTAATAGCCAACAAACATTGGCGAATCAAGGGGTCTAGCCGGCCTACGCCGCCTGGTACCTCTGCTTCTCAATCTAGATTGTGACGAAGACTAAGTAACTCCTATGTTAACTTAATAGTCACTCAAACTTAGTATGGAGCCTAAAAGGTATGAGTCGTCCGCCTGTTTTTAATAAACAGGGGCTCTCAACCACTACTCTTGCTAGGTTAACAAATTACGAGTTAAAAGCCAACATTGGCAATAAAGGGAAACAACCGGTACCCGCCGCTTATTATCTTACTTAATTCCTTGGCGACTAGGTAATACTATTTACTTGGTCAGACCGATTGAATAAATAGTTCGAATACCGATTGAATAAATGGTCGACTGATCGTCTATCCTGGAAACAGACAACCAGTCGTCCAGGGGCATAGGCGGCGTACTTACTATTTGTACCTGTCTGCAACGTTCGGCCATACACAACAGTCGGTTTAGTGAACAATGGGATATTAGATATGGAATACTTAGACAAATTTGAATCAAAACAAAAATTTGATTAAAAATAAGCCGGTCATTACAGACCAGCAAAATATTCAAAACCCCGGCCCCCTGGCCGGGTAAATACAAAGCAAACGGCACGCAGGCCGTGGAAAAAATATACTTTAAGCTTAAGAAGGGGGCAGTTCAGTATTAGCAGCTGCCGCCTGGTCAGCACTCTTCTTGCTGGACTCGGCTTTAGCTGCACCCTCTTTTGATGCCTTACCCCCAAGTGGCACAAGCGCCACAACCGGCTCTTCCTCCTCCTCCAACGTACCTTCCAACGCCTCTTCTTCAGCAGCCGCCAGGATCTGTTGATTATATGTTTCCGAACACTGGCGGTACGTTCTTTCCCATGAGGCAAAGTCGGCACTGGGGAACAGTCGGCCCCAGGTCATGCGCTGGATTTGAGCGGAGTCTTCCACCATCTCCCGGACGAGCTCTTTCTTCTCTTGCTCGGCCTTTTCCGAGAGCTCTTGGGTAAGACTCTTCTCTTGGCTCACCAGGCGTTCTTTTACGTTGGCCAAAGATTTCTCCATGGCTTCGTAAGAGTGCATTTTTTGGCGAAGAGGTTTCAGCTCGGCCTTAAGATTTGTGACGGTCGCCTCCAGCTCGTCAACCTTCTTTTGGGCCGCCTCTAACTGAGCCCGAACAGCGGCGGTAGCCTGCGCCTGATAATAAAGAAGATCAATGGTCAGTACTTCATTTTGGGCAATTTGAAACATTGCCTTATCACAGTTGGAGGCGGCCATAGCTTTTGCGGCCTTTACCTCTTTGTTTTTCCGATCAATCGGCTTGCGAAGGCTGTTAACTCGGAGCAGGGCCTAAGTACAAAAAAACAGGCGTCAGTTTCCAAACAAAAAAGATAACAGGCGTCCTGGAACTCAAATACTCAAAAATATGCTAAGTATACCTCAGCAAGGATCCCTGAAATCCCATCAAGGTCAAGGGTGCCGGCACCCCTGACCGCCTCCCTGTCAGATGGGGGAACGACTTTGACCATGGACTTGGCTACCTCAACCAAGTCAAGCCCCTGAGGGCCGGCTGCATCAAGCGTAAGAAAAAAGCAAGTTAGACCTAGTCAAGAAGGAAGCAAATGAATTTTTACAAGTAATTGTCCATACTTCTAGGCGGCCCCGCCGGGGTTTTAGATGAAGTGGCCGGTTGCTTCTCAGCCGCCACAGTTTTCCTAGAAGACCCAGGAGAGCTTGCAACAGTCGTCCTCCGGGCCTTGGGGTCGGGCTGTTGCGAGGAAGAAGCCCTTGGAGTGCCAGACTGAAAACAAAAAGAGTTAGTATGTGCATAAGACAACTAAAAGAGGAAGAGTTTTCGAAGCCTACCAAGGGTGCCCCTTGTTGGGGGAGTCGGCATAAGACTGTTGCATGAGAGAGGCCCGCAACATGGCCGCCGCAGTCTTGGATGCTGTTATTTTACTCATGGCGTCAGCTGCAAAAAAAAATAAACAGCAAAGTTAGTAAAGATCCCAAGTAAACAAGGCGTGAAAAAACAGAGTATTTGTCAGGCCGGCTACCTCTAGAGCACCGACTGCTGAGGCCACAGGCGGCCAAAAAGTACTCGTCATAGAGCCACTTGAAGCTCGGGACGCAGTTTAGGGGTACTTGCTCTCGTACCCCTGAAGTAGGGTTCACCCTAGTCTCTACTTTGAAGAGTCCTTTGTCTAGGATCTCTCTTTTAGCCTTTGGGGGAACAGGCGGCATGCTGCGGCCGCCTGCGAGAAGAGGCGGATCCCTATTCCACTTGTTAAACCGTTGGTTCAGCTCCGTGTCTGAACCCTCAATGATAAGGAAGGTGTTCCGCCAATCCTTCCATTTGTTCGCTTTACCTCTCGTCATGAGGTAACCCCTATGGCTTGTTAATTGATACCAGCCGGTACCTCCCGACTTAGGGGTCCGGCTGAGATAGTTCATGTGGGCGAAAGCCTCAAAGCTTGGCTCCACCCCGTACATTTCGCACCCGGCCACATAGCCGAGTACGTTTACCCAAGAGTTGGGGGCTAACTGCCATAACCCCAAATCATACCCATCTAAAATCCGCTGAACAGCCGGATGTAATGGGAAGCGCAGTCCAGCTTTGATGGCCGCCACATAGCAGCCAAAGCAACCGTCATTATAGCTGGTACCAGCCGCCAGACGACAGTGTCTTCTGGATCCGGCACGAACAGTAAAAATTCCGGGCCCATTCTGTGGTTAGCAATAAAGCTCGCCACATTGTCTTGCATGGTTGCGATCCGGCCCCGGGGTACCATGCAGTAGTAGGGGGCGTTTTCCTCTCTGTAAGAGGCGGACGGCTCCGCCCAATTGTCCCCCTTCTCAACTGCATGAGAAAGTCTCGCCTCTCGTAGGCGGCTATGTCTTTCTTCTGAGCCTGGAGAACTGTGGCCAGAAGAGCTGGACTCGGACTCGTCCTCTGACGAGTCCGAAGAGGACGACTCCTCCCCTCTCCCAGAGGGGCCCGCCTCCTCTCCCTTAGAAGGAGCAGGAGGAAAATTAGACATGTCCACGGTAAGATGGGAAGGGACCACCTTGGCCCCTCTCTCAGAACTGTCGGCTTGGCAGCCGCCTCGTTTCAATTCTACATCTGGCGCCTGGTCAGATGTTTCACTAAGGAGCACCCTTTGGGAGGAGCCGTCTGAGTTTGATATCATAGCAGTCTGTTTTGTTCTGGCCATCACGTTCTGCATAGACACAGATACAGTCGGACTTTGTATAAAGGGCAAAGATGGGTCCAGAAAAGGGTAGGCGGCACTCCTAGTCCTAGATTCAGCCGTCCCCGGTGACCGGCTGATCACTAACTTAGGTCGTGTCGTGTGCTTCCGTGGTGCCATTTCAAAAAAAAAAAAGAAAATTAAGAGTAAGAGAACTGAGTTACCTAAACGAGTGACGGTTGATGAAGTTCTGGAAGTCCGGTGCAGTCGGCTTGTCAGAACAGGCGGTGGGCAGAAAAGGTCCGAAATGTCAGAGCAAGTTCAGGGGTCCGAATGTTCTCGCAAAGTTCTCAAATGTGAAAATGACCGAAGTCAGCACTTCCTTTTATAGGCAAAGTGAGAAGGCGAAGGGTCGCTTCCAAATTCGAAATTTGGGCGGGAAAATCTCTCGGCCGTTTGCAAGGTGACACCTGTAGCAGGCCGTCGCCTGTCACCATGCGACACCTGTCACAGGCGACACGTGACCAGTCACGTGCCACCTGTGAGGGGCAAATGATTAGGGGATTTTTATCCACCAATCACCGTTTGACAAGTGGACCAACCAGGTTCCGCCACGTGTCCTTCACGAAGGCCAATAGGAGCCTGCCACGTGTCAATCACAGATACGTCCTCTACGGACCAATCGAGGCACGCCACGTGTCCACCCATGCCAAATGGGAAAACCGGCCAACAAGGCCCAATCCAGTCTAGAGGCCCGGTCAGCCCTAGGTTTACCCTAAACCTAGAGAGTGGCACGCTTCTCAAGGCTATAAATACTTAATTAATCCTCATTAATTAAAGGGTCAAGAAATCTAGAGAAGAACAGAAACATTACGGAACTCTAATAACCGGCTAATCTCGCTAACGACGCAGATTACCAACATTAAACACTCTCACCTAGAGAGATCTTATTACTTTAATTTCCGTATTAATTACTCCTTAATCAGGTACTAACTTGACCGTTGGAGGCGGAGCTCTCAGGAGTCTCCGTTATTTTGCAGGTACAGGCGTCCGGTTCCAGTCTCGGAATTGTAACTCTCCCGCAGGACATCAGAAAACCCCGAAACACTTTTAGAGAGAGAAAGTTTGGATTTCCATGGAGTTTTTGAGAGGTTGAAGAAGAAACTTTGTGGAACTTCTTCTCATCTATTTAATGAGCATTTTCTAAATAAAAAAGAATAAAAACAAACCATTTTATTTTTTTACCCTAGATTAGATTAGTTTAGCCTCATTTATTTTTCTCTCTCTTAGGGTTAGATTAGGATTTTCTCTCTCTAGTTTAGGAGTTGTTTTAGAGAGAGAAAGCTTGGATTTCCATGGAGTTTTTGAGAGGTTGAAGAAGCAACTTTATGGAACTTTTTCTCATCTATTCAATGAGCATTTTCTAACTTTCTCTCATCTTTATTGCTTTGCTTAATTCTTAGTTTTTGCTTTTTGTTTGTTCATTTGAGTAGATTAATTAGTTTGTTTGTTTGATCTTGTTTTCATTCTTTTTTTACCTTAATTTCCATGTTTTTCTTCATTATGTTAACTTAGGTCTTGTTCTAGGAAATTGGATGAAGGTTATATTAATGAATTGAATGATTGATTGTGATTAGTATGAAATTGTTTCTTTATTATTGTGTATGGATGATACTTTTATGGATTAGAATCTTTCTAGCTAATCGATTCTATGCTCTTAATTGTGCTTTCAATCAATTGTGTGAGAGTGAGTTGGTTGAGAGCCCTAAATCTTCCACACTTTTTCTAGGCTAGTTGCACGAGAGTGAATTAGTTTAGTAGGATAATTAACATGATTAATTGTGAAAGAGTGAGTTAAATGTGTTGATGTTCCTAATCGAGGTCATTTTCATCTAATTGTATGATGTTAGTGAATGCATTGATGTAATTGGATTCCACTTTCCCTATTTTTAGTTATTTTCTCTTAGTAGTGTATGGTTTAATCTCTTTCTATCCCACAACCTTTCCTACTTTTAATTTTCACAAATTGATACACTTAGTCTTCGTGGTTTGACCCTTTACTTTCCACTAACTAGTTTAGTGTAAGTTTAGGTATTATAAATAATTAATTTGATTAGGGTAGTAGCTTAACGACCTATCTAACCCTCGATCAAACGGCGTATACAGTGTGATTTAGGATCGCCGAACCTCTAAAATCATTCTCCGTCCCTATCGACTACTTTGACTATCGTTTTCAAAACTGATGTTTCTTCAAACTAAGTCAAAGTGGGGGCTCCTGTAGACACCTAAAAATGTCTCCCCAAAACCAAACCCGATCATGAACAATCATTGACCGCCATTATTTGTCAGGTTCAGTATTTAATCCCGGGAGTGCTTAAAAATTGTATTTAATTAAATTCAGTTTTTGTATAGTCCGTGGATCAGTTTTGATGTTTGGTCAAAGCATAGTTCATTTTTAATTTTGGCCCAAATCTTTTTTTTCTATTAATTTTCCTTTATTTTATTATTTTGGCCCAAACCTTTTTATTTTATATAATTAACCCAAACCTTTTTATTTATTATTTTCGCCTAATTAATAAGTAATAAATCGGAAATGGCCCAAAATTACCAATCGGCACTTAAAAAGGCTTGACGAAATTAGGGTAAAAATGAATTTAGACGGAATAACGAACTACAAGTTCCCGCGTCACAGCAGTAAGCACCGTTTCACATGATCCAATGTCGCGCCACAGTGGGATTCCCCGTGACACGGTGCTTGTACTGTGACATGGGGCAACTCCGTGTCCTTTCCGCGTAAACCCTTCACGTGTTTTGTTCCCCGTTACCTAATTATTTCCCGAGTCACACTGTTTTCCACTGTGTCACGGGAGATTCCCCCGTTTGACTATGCCTGGCACCGTGTCACGGTGCTCTTTGCCGTATCGCGGTGCTATTTTTTAGGGTTTTTTTTTATCTTTTTAGGGTTCCGTATGTTCCCTCTACTCATTTTTTCTAAAAATATCCCCTTATTTCTAATGTATGGGGCATCAATTAATACTCTCTTTTTTTCTCTTCTATGCTCTAGCCTAAACACTAGCCTACCCTTCTTCTTTCAAAATTCCCTCTTTAAGCACTCCAAGGAGTTCATACTTTACTCGTGGTTCTGTCCTTAGCCAAGGCGTGAAAGGTAGAACTGTTTGAGGGTTTGTCCCCAAATCAACTTAATTTAATTTAATTTAATTATTGTTTAATTATTTTTCTCTTGAAGTTACTAACTTGTTTATTATTTTATAGTTGCAAGCAAACAGAATTAAAGTAAGAATTATGCTCCTTTTGTTTCTATTATTTTTCTAACGATTTTAAATTGTTTGATTTATTGTTAAATTGCTTCTAATATTAATGTTTATTTTATTATATTTATCGATCACCATGTTGCATGTTTAAAAGGAATATGTAATTGAAAATAACGCCTAATAAGATAATTTAGACAACCTGTTTAGGTTCCTTTTTAATCTTGTTATTAATTCAAGTGATCACGATATTTTAGAATTATATGATGCATTAATATTCAACCAATTTAGCATAATAATTGTTTGGAGCGAATTGAATCTTTATTTGCATGTCATTAAGATCGCAAGAATTCTTTTCACTATAAGAATCGAGTAGAGGCCAATACGGGCGAATGTGACTCCATGACTCACTTTGTACCATCATCCTTGATCCTCCTTTCATGGTTACGAATAATATGGAGTTAGTAATCTCATGGATTATGAATGGGGTGTGTAGACACCCATTTGTGTCTCCCCAAAACCAAACCCAGTGATGAGTACTTTTCACGTCGAATCATAATCAAATGAAGTGAAAGTGTGGAAAGTCTAGTGTTACGATTAGTTTTTTATTTCTTTTCTTTCTCTCTGTTTTTGAAAAGTTATTTTAAGAAAACAGCCAATCCATTTTGGTTTGTTCCATGGCAAGGGTCCAATAATAGTGTAGTTCGTTCGGGTTCGAAAAGAGCTTTCCAACGTGATATATTATAAGCCCAATTCCGATGAATAATGAGGAAGTTATGGCTAAATTACTAAACTAGGGCCGGTTTGATATTTATATGCGGCCCAATGATCTAGAGGAGGGCCTAATATTGATTTATCATTCCTAATGCAATTAGAATTGATTATAGTCTTCTAGATTCTTCTAAAAGGTTCTTTTCATTCCTAATCTAATTAGCATTGATAAATTGACTTTAGCTGACTTTTAAGAGTTTTAATCAGAATAAATGAAGTGTTTACAAGGAAAATACGATTTTTCCCTCTCGTACGGCTAAATTTTATCAAGTTAAGAAAACGTGTGGAAATCTATTTCCAGCGTCTGACGACAGGACCAGCGCCTGGCGCCATACCTAGCGTCTGGCGCTAGAGTCCAGCGTATGGCGCTATGCGCGTGTTCGGCTCTGCGGTCGTGTTTTATTCTTTTTGAAACTCTGATTCGTTTTTTATCACATCCGACTTATTTTCACTATAAATAGCCTCCTAAAACCTCTGTTTTCCATCACCAACTCTCATCAAGAATCTCTTGATTACTCTCTCTCTCTCTCTTTTCTAAACTAGCCTTTTGCAAACAAAATTCCGCATTCGCAAGATTTAGAAACAACTAGCCAAGTTCGAAGTTGCCTTCGCCCTAGACATAAAAGATTTTAATTTCTGAGGGTTTGGTCCCAAATCTCTATTTCAATTATTTAATTTAATTTTTTGTTTATACTTTCCTTGAAGTTACTAATGCGTGTATTTTGTTATTAGAAAGAGATACGAGGCATCCAAGTAAGTGCTTTAATTGATTTATTGTTATTATGATATAGAAATCATGTCTAGATTGTTATTTTGATTCCTAGTGTCATGTTAGGATGTTTTGATCTTCCTAGTATCATGTCTAGGGTAACAACTATAATTTCTAATATCAAATATGACAATTGTGATTTCTGTGATGCTTACTATTTTCTTTCCTAATAGCATGTTAGTATCATGTTAGAGCTTAATCTTTAATTTTTATTGTTTAGTGACATTCTAGGGTTTGTTATTAATCTTGGTAGTATCATGCCTAGGATCTTACTATTATTATGCTTAAACATGATTAATGATTATGATGATTATTATAGTTATGATTATTATTGTTGCTTGATATATATTTATTCTTATTGCTTGATCACACCTTTTAGGCATGTGTAAATGGAATTCGTAGTTGTAATCACTCTTAATAAGATAACTAATAATATTGTTTAGGGATAATTTGATTATAATTCAAGATATCTCCAATAATAGTTTTATTTGTGCATTAATATTCAACCAACATAGATAAACAGGTTTAGGGTAAACCAATTTATTGCATATTAGTCAGGAAGCGCACATGAATACGATCAGAATAAAGTAGAGGCATATTGTTAGGGCAGGTTTAATATCTTTTAGGTTGGATTTGTACCTTCATCCCCGAACTACCAGTCATGGTTCTAGACCTATTGGAGTTGACTATCTCTTGGATCGTTAAGGGGTGTAACTTTCACCTCGTGAACGGTTTACAAGTTCCTAAAACTTTTTGGCGACACTTTTGCTCTATCTTCCTTCCCTTTGGACGCCACCAAGCTTAAGTGTATGATCACAGTGGGGTTCAAGTTTGGGGTAATGCTTGAAATATTCCCAATAGTTTTTGGCGACTCCACTTGGGAGGATTTCTATTTTAATTCTTGAAATTTATTTCGGCAATGATTTAGAATGAATGGATGAGACTTGAAAAGTTCTAAGTATTTAATGTGCGTAATTTTGATTAACATTATTGTCATATGCAAAAAAAAGATCTCATTGGAAAGACCATCCGTAATGAGTTAAAAACATAGGAATTTTACACGTTGAAATTTGAAGAATATCTTTCACAATAGGATTGAAATAATGCTACACGAAACTGGAAAATTTTATCGAGCATAGAAAGTTGCTGAGGCATGTAGGAACTAGCGTCAGAAAACAGAGTTTGTCGCCAATGATTTGACTCTGGCGCAAGGCGACACTCTTGTTGCCAGAGCCAAATCGCGGCGCCGATCTCTGTTCACTGGCGCCAAGTTCTTCCAAGACGAGCCAGAAATATGCGTTCTAATTTTGACCACTTTTTAGCACTGTTTGCTCGATCCTACTTCCTGATTAAGTTTTTCTCACTTTTCTGAAACCCATATGTGTTCTACATATGGACATAACCCTCTGGGAATTCCTGCTCCATCTACCTGATTGAACGCTCTGTGCAACAATGGTACATCTGAGAATTTTGAATTCACCAAACCATGGAAGCGAGTTTTTAACTCGTGGTGTCCCATCCACTCGCGCCAACCCTTTAAAAGGTAAGGCTTCCACGCGGTGCATCCGAACAATTAACCATGGACCCTCTTTGACAAACCCATATCCCGAACTTTAGAGAACTAGAGCCATGGTTAGGTTGTGAACTCATTGCATCATATTGTGCCTACTTGACTAATTGTGCATTATTTATTGTGCATACTCTATGTGTTTTTCCTAACCGTTTGTTTGACTTGTGATAAGACTAAATAAACTGATTAATGACTAATAGAACTTTGCCTAATTAATTAATTAACTAATTTGAGTAATTAAAGTCTAATAATTTAATCAAAATTGACTTAGTACGACTTTAGGCATTCCCAGATCAACGTTCCAGCAATGGCGCCACGATTTTGACTGCAGCGCCACACTGTGTTGTGTAGCACATGCAACAGCTCTGTCGTCTGGCGCTCACTGCAAAGTGCGGCGACAGTCCTATCGCTTTAGCGACAGTTCGGTATGTTGCTTGAGTCATCACTTTGTGTCTAATTAAACAATTTGCTAATAAATTTGATTATTTTATTGATAATAATGCCTCGTTAAGTCCTTAATCGATTGGCACTAAGTCCCATGGTCTTACACAAGAGTCAAAGCATGTCACTTGCACTCACCACATAAAGCACACACTAATATGTATGTACACTTTAACCATGTCTAAGAGAGTCTTGTATGCGCGTATTTTCCGTCATTTTTTTAGGGGGGGTAAGTCGGATATTAATCCTCTAATTAAACCACTTGTTTGAACCCTATACTTGATTACCAAAAATATACACCCTTTTTTTGCTTTTTCTTTATGAACCCGTAAAGTCGAGGTAAATTTGAGTCAAGTCATTAAAATAAATGGTTTAATTTACATCGCGTGGTCAAGAAAGGGAGGGCGTTTGATCAAAGACAACATTTTCATTCAAGTAAAAATTTTCGACAAATCAATCGCTGAAAAAGGAAAGCTAAGAAGATAATGGCAACTCAGGAAGAAGTCAATGAACTTAGGAATCAGTTGACTGACGTGACTGAGGCGTTGAAGGCTTTAACCCTCAAAATCAATGACCCTATGAAGCAACAACAGATAGACCTCATGAAATAAAATGCTTGAGCAAGCTATCTAGTGACTACAAGTTTCAAGGCATTAGTTCACAAGGGGTCTCGGTGGACAAGGAGCTCCTTCCGCAGAAGTTCAATGCCAACGACATCCTAAAATTCAAGGCAACTGATAATCCTTATTTTCATTTAAGAGCTTTTGAAACAATAATGAGTATTAAGGGTATTGATAAGAAGGTATTTCCCTCTTTATTTTCTCTATCTCTTGAAACCGTTTTCCAACAATGGTTCTTCTCCCTTAACAAAGAGCGAACCTCTACTTAGGAATCAATAGTAAACGCTTTCATTGATAGGTAAAAGTGCAATATTCAAGTTGAAACTAATTATAGGAAACTTGAAATACTCAAGCAGAAAGAGAATGAAGGTTTCACTTCTTTCTTCAACAAATGGATAGAAATCTCTGCTAGGATGATTGAAGTACCAAGCGAGAAAGAACCTGTGAGATTGTTCATCAAGAACCTTCAAGAGAAGTACTTCAAGCATCTGAAATATCAAAATAATCTACATACATTCAAGGTCGTCTATGACATTAGAATCAATATTGAAGACGATCTGGCTAAGCTAAAAGCTGCTAACAATAACTCCAACAGTGGCTGGAAAGGCAAGAAGAACGACAATCCTTCTTCTTCCAAAACCACCCACTCAAACAATGTTAGCACCTTTAATTTGAGTGAAGTCCTTGCTATGAACAACCAAGGACAAAAGAAATCATTTAGGAGGAACTTTACTCCTATAGGTATGAGTTATGACACAGCATTAGACCGAATAAATGCAAAAGGTCTTATAACTCCTATTGGATCATTTAAGGACCCACCAGTTGAAAAGAGGACAACTAATTGGAACCCCAATGCACATTGCAAATATCACCATCAAGGTATGGGACATCTCACTGAAAATTGTTGGAAGCTTAAGGAAGCTATCCAAGATTTAATTGATAATAAAAAACTACCGTTGCCCCCTGCAAGTAAGAAGCCAAGCATCGACAACGCACCTCTCACTCATTCCTTGGTCATCTCTGATGGGGAAAACGAGATTTATCCCTCATCTCTCTTCAAGCCTATTGAAGAAATTCATGTTATCAAAGAAGAGGAGGAGATCTTTTTCGATGCCATGGATGATTTTCCTGAACCAACAAGCAAGGAAGACGTACGAATGCTTATATGGTCCATGTGGGAGGGTACAGATTTGCTACGTTAGGCTCTCGGATTTGCAAAGAAAGAGGCAGAGGAGCTTCAGAAAAAGTGTGACAAGATTCCACCCACGAAGAAGAAAGCCTTCTCTCTACAAGTAACCGACTGACCCAAGTAGAGTAATAAACTCTATACTTCAATTGGGACTTCATATGGTAAAATTTTCAAAATGCTCGCCAAGAGTGGTAAGTTCAAACCTCTCGAACCAAGATCATTTGAATCGCTAAAGAGGACAGATAGATTTTATTGTCAATACCATCAATTAGGGGGGACACACTATTGAAAACTGTTTTAAATTTAAAGATTTAATTCAGAAAATGATTGATGATAAGAAGCTAGTTCAAATCCCACAAGAATAAGACATAAGAATTAATGGGGTTTGGGACATCGATGAAGAAGACGTCTACCTAAAAGACATGGAAAAACCTCCACTTTTAGTGTCATATTCAGTAAGTGATTTCTAGGATGAAGAGGACTCACCTATAGATGTCCTCACGAGATCTGGGAGAACGCAACCTCCCATCTCAACACAACCTATGCCGACTACGCATCAAGTTCCCATACTTATCATAAAAGACAATGATATTGAGAAACAATTCAAAAAGACCAAGGTCGAGATTAACGTATGGAAGCTTCTGCTCGAGAACATAGGTTGGCAGTGATGAAGGCTTTGGATAATATAGGGATAGATTCTGATGCAAAAAACTTGGAATATCTAGTGTAGGGAATATTTCAAGAATTACCCCAAACTTGAACCCCACTGTGTTCATACACTAAAGTACGGTGGCGTCCAAAGGGAAAGAAGATAGAGCAAAAGAGTCGCCAACAAGTTTTAGGAACTTGTAAACCGTTCACGAGGTGAAGGTTACACCCCTAAACGATCCAGAAGAACGTCAACTCCAATAGGTCTGGAACCATGACTGGAAATTCGGGGATAAAAGTACAAATCCAACCTAAAAGAGATTGAACCTGCCCTAATAATAGGCCTCTACTTTATTCTGATCGTATTCATGTGCGCTTTCTGACTAACATGCAATCAATAGGATTAACCCTAAACCTGTTTATCTATGTTGGTTGAATATTAACGCACAAATAAAACTATTATTGGCGATCACTTGAATTATAATCAAATTACACTAAACAAGATTATTAATTATCTTATTAAGCGTGATTACAAGTACCAATTCTCTTTAACATGCATAAAAGGTGTGATTAAACAATAACAATAAATATAATCAAGAAACATAATAATAATAATAATAATAATAATAATAATAATAATAATAATAATAATAATAATAATAATAATAATAATAATAATAATAATAATAATAATAATAATAATAATAATAATAATAATAATAATAATAATAATAATAATAATAATAATAATCATTAATATCGACAATAATTAAAATAATCATGTTAAAGCATAATAATAGTAAGATCCTAAGCATGATACTAACAAGATTAATAACAAACCCTAGCATGTCACTAAACAATAAAAATCAAAGCTTTAGCCCTAACATGATACTAACATGATACCAAGAAAGAAAATAGGAAGCGTCACAGAATCACAATTGTCATATTTGAAAATAGAAATTATAGTTATTACCCTAAACATGATACTAGGATATCAAAACTCCCTAACATGATACTAGGAATCATAATAACAACCTAGATATGATTTTTATATCATAATATCAATAAATCAATTAAAGCACTTACTTGGATGCTTCGTATCTCTGTCTAATAACAAAATACACGCGTTAGTAACTTCAAGGAAAATAATAATCAAACAATTAAATTAAATAATTGAAATAAAGATTTGGGACCAAACCCTCAGAAATTAAAACCTTTCACGTCTACAGGGAAGGCAACTTCGAACTTGGCTAGGTGTGTCTAGTGCTAATGTATGCGGAATTTTGTATGAGAGAAGGCTAGTTTAGAAAAGAGAGAGAGAGTAATCAAGAAATTCTTGATGAGAGTTGATGATAATTGTTGATGGAAAACGGAGGTTTTACGAGGCTATTTATAGAGAAAATCAGCTGGACGGATAGAAAAACAAATCAGAGTTTCGACGAGAATAAAACAGAATTGGCGCCAGACACTGGACATTAGCGCCAAATGCCAAGCCTTAGCGCCAGGCGCTAATCCCGTCGTCAGGCGCTAGAAACCGTTTTCACGCGTTTTCTTAATTTTGATAAAATTTAGCCGTTCAGAAGGGCAAAATTGTATTTTCCTTAAAAACACTTCTTTTATTCAGATTAAAACTCTAAAAAGTAAACTAAAGTCAATTTATCAATGCTAATTAAATTAAGAATGAAAAGAACCTTCTAGAAGAATCCAGAAGACTAAAATCAAATCTATTCACATTAGGAATGATAAACCAATATTAGGCCCTCCTCTAGATCATTGGGTCGCATATAAAGACCAAACTGGGCCCAGTTTAGTAATTTGGCCCTAACCTCCTCATTATACATCGGAATTGAGCTTATAATATATCGTTGGAAATCTCTTTTTGAACCCGACCCAACTACACTATTATTAGACCCTTTCTATGGACCAAACCAAATAGTATTGGTTGTTGTCTTAAAAATAGGTTTTCAAAAAACAGAGAGAAAGAATAGAATTAAAACTAATCGCAACACTAGACTTTCCACACTTTCACTTCATTCGATTATGATTCGACGTGAAAGGTACTCATCACTGGGTTTGGTTTTGGGGAGACGCAAATGGGTGTCTACAGAAGCCCCCACTTTGACTAAGTTTGGAGAAACGCAAGTTTCAAAAACGAAAGTCAAAGTAGCGATAGGGGCGAAGAATGATTTAGAACGTTCTGCGATTCTAAATCACTCTTGTAACGCCGATACCTGAAAACTAGCGTTAGTTAAACAGATAAAAGAGTTATGAAACACGTATCTTGCATCTTCGAGCACACGTCTTTGAAGGTAACCGATTTGTGTTGCATTTTGCTGTTTTAATGTTCACTCGTCTCTGAACAATAGAGCTTTTTGGATATGCCCACACGTCTCTAAAAAAAGAGATTTTTTTAAGGATTGTTCACTCGTCTCTAAACAAAGAACTTTGAATGATATGCCCACGCGTCTCTAAGAAAAGAGATTTGAATGATATGTCCACGCGTCTCTGAACAAAAGAGATTTTGATGATATGTCCACGCGTCTATAAACAAAAGAGATTTAATGATATGTCCACGCGTCTCTGAACAAAAGAGCTTGAAAGAAATTTCCACGCGTCTCTGAACAAAAGAGCTTGAAAGAAATGTACACACGTCTCTGAACAAAAGAGCTTTTAATAGGATGCCCACGCGTCATTGAGCAAAAGAGCTTGAAAGAAATGTCCACGCGTCTCTGAACAAGGAGCTTTGATACTTGAATGTTTGTTGCAATCGTTCAGTTGGTTGCGAACAGGAGCTTTGCTGAATGATTGTATTCTTTAAAAATCAAAAGATTGCCAAAAGACTTTGATGGTGCTTTTCTTAGGGTTGACCTAAGGTTTGATGTTTTTTTTTAGGGTTGACCTAAGGTGATTAACTGACTTGAGGTTGACTCAACGTGACTGACTGACTTGAGGTTGACTCAACTCAAAGTGAAATGACGAGTGTGACTCATGACCCGTGTGTGCATTGTATTGTGATTATCCGACTCAAAAATGCAAAAAATAAAAAGTTTTCCGTCATTTTTGTGGAGGGTTCCGACTTTCTCCCAAAAAAGAAAGACACAAAAAAAGAATCGAAGTTTTTGAAGGTGCATGTTGAATGAGCTTAGTCAACTACTATCTCTCAAGGTGCGAAGGTTAATTCATCAAGGCTATCTTGGTTGACTCAATGATGAAAGTATTTGGGTAACTTAGACGTGGAGGCTAAGTACTTCATACTTTGTGATGCAATGATGATTGATGAGCGATTTTGACATGACAAGGCATGCTTCAGCATTATGTTAAGATTTCATGACAAAGGGTTCCTAAGGGAAGGTCTATTTGGGTCATGTATCTATGCGGTGTGTGAAATTTATACTAAAGTTAGGCCGCAAGGGCTAAGTGTGTGGGAAAATATTATTTCAAGAAGAGTCAAATGATGGCGACTCTTTAGGCTAGGTAAGCTGATGATGTAAGGATCAAGCCCCCAAGTCTAGCTCTAAGTGAAAAGGGAAGAGCACAAGGAATCCCTTGATATGATCATGGTGTAAGTGTGTGAATGTGAGATGAATGCATTTCTATTACGGTCGCACCCCTTTGTGAGGTTGCCTACGTATCCATTAGGAATCAGGCCGAACGTAGCTCTAGCCGAACCTCGCACAAGTGTGTGTATACCTCAAAAAGGTCTTTTTAAGGGTTGTAACGTGGTTAGGCAAAAGGTTGAAGAAGAAAGGGATAAAGGCTCAAAACCCTAGATAAACCCCCAAGTTGTGCAACGTTGCTTTTAAATCTTTGTATTTTTATGCTTGAGGTTTTCTACTCTTTTTTAGATTTTTCTTTTTTTTAAAAAATTTTGCTCTCTTATTTTTTTTGCTTTTTTATTTTATTTTATAAGTGTGGGCAATCCCGACCATACGGTCTATCACTCACATGGCATTCACGTTTCTCAGGCACGGTACCGAGCACTCGATAAGAGACGCAATCTGAGACGTGTTCTTATCGAAGATATTTTCATATCAAAGACATTGGAACACTTGCCCTTTTGTACACTTTTATTTAATTTTTTTTTCCTATTTTAATCTTTTGAATCACTCAAGCTTTTTTTTAAAAAATTGCATAAGTTGCACACTGTCCCATCCCAAAGTTAGGTAGATATGGGTTGAAAAATGAAAGGTCTATCGATAGATGAGGCTCAAAGTGGTTTATGAAGAAAGGATTGTAAATTAGAAAGGTGAAAGGCAATATGATGTGGCTACAAGGGGTGCCTCAAATCATTGGTATACCTTGTGCTTAGTTTGACATGGATTTATTTTATTTATTTTATTTATTTTATTTTATTTTTATTTATTTATTTATTTTTTAATATTTTTAAATGCAATGCGATGATCATATGTAAGGAAATAAATACTCATTTTATTAAAAGGGTAAAAAGAAAGAATCCACAAAATTAATCTAAGGGAAAAGAAAGGTGCCTATGCTAGACTTATTGGGGAAAGGGTAAATAAAAAATAGAAAAATGATCATGAAATCTTGTCGTTGAAGCTCGCCTCTTGTCTTTTGGCTTATCATCACTTGGTGTTCTTGCTGACAGGAGGTATTGGAAGCCCGTTATTGTCGATCAAACATTGGATTACTTCCTTTAGCTTCCAACAGCTCTCAGCAGTATGACCCCTACCTTGATGGTACTTGCAGCGTACATTTGGATTCCAACTAGGCAATCTCTTCTCAAGTGGGGGATCATGAATGGGTCCAATAGGAGTAATGAGTCCCTTTGCATGGAGTCGATCGAAAGCATCATCGTAGCTAATTCCAATAGGGATGAAATCTTTTCTTAGTTGCTTTCTGAATCCTCGATTATCCATGGCTAAGATTTCATTAAGGTCGAAAGTACCAATAGTGTCACTAGAGTAGGTGTTTTCGGAAGAAGAAGGATGGTCGTTCTTCTTTCCTTTACAGCCACTGTTGTTATTGTTACTAATCCTGTCCTTCTTGTCGCGCGGAGGAACATGAAGGAGATTTGAATCAATGAGGTCTTGATATATGAACATGATCTTTGAGGGCAATACATACTTGGGTGGTGTGACCACGACCTCTATGGTATTGGCAATAAGATTTTGGGTCCCAATTGGAATACCGTTTTTCAGGCGAAGGGTCTTGACTAGGACCAATGGGGTGAATGAGACCTTGATCGTGAAGACAGTCAAAAGCTTCATTTTAAGTCATTCCTATTGGTGTGTATTCTTCAATGGTCCGCTTCGCCCGTGGCTTAGGAGCATTGAGTTCTTCGTTAAGTCCTTGGTGAGAATTTTGTTCGAAAACCATCACCCGATTTGCTAATCCTTCTACCACATTCAAGAGCATGGCAATGACATCTTCCAGTTTTCAAACGTCCTCTTTTAGACTTGACATGTTTTCCCTGGTGTTATCTAAGAAAATAGTTTCATCCTCCTCGATCATGGCCACTTCATCAAGATAGGTTATATAAGTTGTCTCAATCATGGGCTCACCTACAGGTGTGATAAGAATTGAAGAATCGAAGGATGTTTGATCTTCTACGATGGCTAGAATCTCGGAAGTTTTATTGTCATCGATCAGATCTTGAATAGCTTCTTTGAGTTTCCAAAACTCCTCGGTATCGTTTACCCTTTCCTTGGTGATATTTGTAGTGTTTATTAGGATCCCACTTAGGTGGCTTGGCTTCTGGAACTGGGTCCTTGATAGGTCCTATGGGCATGACTAGTCCTTTGTGGTGTAGCTTTTCAAAAGTTGTTCCATAACTCATACCAAGTGGAGTGAACACTCTTTTCGACCTTTGGATTCGTGATTTAGAGGCGTTCGTAGCATGTACTTCATTAATGGGAGAGGAAGAAGAAGGATGGCCGTTCTTATTTCCTCTCGCACTATTATCTTTCAGAAGGTCATCTTCAATGTCAATGCCTATATTATACACAGCCTTGAAAGTATTCAAGTTGTGTTGATATTTTAAGTGCTTTGCATATTTTTCTTGAAGGTTTTTAATGAACATCCTTACAGAATCTTTTTCAGTAGGAACCTTAACCATATTAGCAGAAGTTTCCCTCCATTTGTTAAAGAAAGAAGTGAACCCTTCGTTTTCTTTTTGTTTCAACATCTCAAGTTGTATGTGGTCTGTTTCGTCTTGAATGTTGCACTTATATCTATCTATGAAAGCGTTTGTTATCGACTCCCAGGTAGAGGTTTTCTCTTTGTCAAGGGAAAAGAACCATTGTTGACAAAGGGTTTCAAGAAATAAAGAAAACAAGGAATAAAAGACTTTCCTATCAATCCCCTTAATGTACATTATGGTTTCAAAGGATCTTAAGTGAAGATAAGGATTATCTGTTGCCTTGAATTTAGGGATGTCAGTGACATTGAAATTTTGCGGAAGAAGCTCCTTGTCCACCAAGACCCCTTGTGAACTAATGCCCTGAAACTTGTAATCACTAGATAGCTTGCTCAAGCTTTCATGCATAAGGTCCATTTGTTGTTTCTTCACAGGGTCATTGATTTTGAGGGTTAAAGCCTTCAATGTCTCAATCACGTCAGCCAACTGCTTTTTGAGTTCATTGACTTCTTCTTGACTTGCCATTATCTTCTTAGCTTTTCTTTTCTGACTTACTGGTTTATCAAAAAGTAGAACTTGAACAAATAGGTTGTCTTTGATTAATCGCCCTTCTCTCCTTGACCAAGTACTGTGGAAAGAGAAATTAGTGATATTCATTGTTAATTATTTAACTCAACTCTATTCAACATGCAAAGATGGAATAAGGTAGAAAGAATGAAGGTTGTGATGTGAAGAAGGATGATGTAGATGGAGAGATATGAAGAAATTAGGAACAGACTGTACCCCCAACTTAAATGACGGAAAGAACCGACTCATGCATGAACCTAAGACATGGTCATGGTGACATATACTCAAAGTGTGTGCTAAAACTAATGAGTGTAATGAGTGTAGGTGACATATTAAGACTCTTGTGTAAGACCATATGGCTAGACTGTGTGACTAGACTCAATTAAGGACTTAATAAGGTAATATTATTAATAAAAATAATCAAATTAATTAGCAAACTGTTCAATTAGATACAAAGTGATGACTCGAGCAACGTACCGAACTGTCGCCAAAACGACAGGACTGGCGCCGCACTGTGTAGTGTAGCGCCAAACAACAGAACTGTCGCCAGGCGCTACACTCCACAGAGTGGCGCTGTAGTCCAAATCTCGACGTCATTGGTGAAACGTTGATCTGGGACTGCTTTCGGGTATGATTACTCAACATGGTATGCCTAAAGTCGTACAAGGTCAATTTTGATAAAAATATTAGACTTTAATTACTCAAATTAATTAATTAATTAGACAAATTTCTTTTAGTCATTAATCAATTTATTTAGTCTTAATAAAAGGAAAACAAACGGTTAGGAAAACACATAAAGTATGCACAAGCAAAGAATTCACAAGTAGTAAAGTAGTCACAATATGTTGCAATGAGTTCGCAACCTAACCATGGCTCTAGCTCTCTAAATTTTGGGATATGGGTTAGTAAAAGAGGGTCCATGGTTAATTGTCCGGATGCACCGCGCGGAAGCCTAACCGTGAAGGGTTGGCATGAGTGGATGGGACACCACGAGTTAAGAAAAACTAGCTTCCATGGTTTGGTGAATTCAACATTCTCTGATGTACCCTTTTTTGCACATAGCGTTCAATCAGGTAGATGGAGCATGAATTCCCATAGGGTTATGTCCATATGTAGAACACATATGGGTTTCAGAAAAGTGAGAAAAACTCAATCAGGAAGTAGGATCGAGCAAACAGTGCAAAAAACTGGTCAAAATTAGAACGCAAATTCTGGCTCGGTATTGGAAGAACTTGGTGCCAGCAAACAGAGGCAGGCGACACGTTTTGGCTCTGGCGCCTGGCGACAGGAGATGTCGCCTTGCGCCAGAGTCAAATCATCGGCACTAGACTTTTTTTCTGACGCTAGTTCCTACATGCCTCAGCAGCTTTCTGTGCTCGATAAAATTCTCCAGTTACTAATGTTGCTAATGTTGAATTTTGGTGCTTTGTTTTGTTGCTTTCCCTGAGGTAATGTATTTCCCTCTTTTGTCTAGTCCTGTTGCTTTTTCAACTGAGTCTAGGTGGAGGTTTTCTTTTTGCAGTTTGCAGGGGTGGTGTTTATTGTTTTTGCTCTATGCTTGTCTTTTTGTTCTTGGGCCTTGTTTCCAGAACCCTTCCTAGATGGTGGCTGGAAGCTTGTGCTCAGGGTGTTCTTGTCTCTTTCTCCTGAACCCTTCCTAGAAGGTGGCAGGAGATTGAGCTTGAACTATTTGGTGGTTGGTTGGCCTGTTTGTTAGGTCTTGTGGGGTTTGGTGTTTGTTATAACTTAGCTTTTGTAAGTTGTAACTTTTCCTTTTGGTAATAAAATTTCTCTTATTTTCCAAAAAAAAAAATTCTCCAGTTACGCGCAGCATTATTTCGATCCTAGTTGTGAAAGATATTCCTCAAATTTCCTACGTGTAAAAATCTTATGTTTTAACTCATTACGGATGGTCTTTCCAATGAGATCTTTTTTATGCATATGACAATAATGTTAATCAAAACTACGCACATGAAATACTTAGAACTTTTCGAGTCTCATCCACTCATTCTAAATCATTGCCGAAATATACTTCAGGAATTAAAATAGAAATCCTCCCCAGTGGAATCGCCAAAAACTGTAGGGAATATTTCAAGCATTACCCAAAACTTGAACCCCACTGTTATCTTATTCTAAAGTACAATGGCGTCCAAAGGGAAAGTATAGAGCAAAAGAGTCGCCAACAAGTTTTAGGAACTTGTAAACCGTTCACGAGGTGAAGGTTACACCCCTTAACGATCCAGAAGATCGTCAACTCCAATAGGTCTGGAACCATGACTGGAAGTTCGAGGATAAAAGTACAAATCCAACCTAAAAGAGATTGAACCTGCCCTAATAATAGGCCTCTACTTTATTCTGATCGTATTCATGTGCGATTTCTGACTAACATGCAATCAATAGGATTAACCCTAAACCTGTTTATCTATGTTGGTTGAATATTAATTCACAAATAAAACAATTATTGGCGATCACTTGAATTATAATCAAATTACCCTAAAAAATATTATTAATTATCTTATTATGCGTGATTACAAGTACCAATTCCCTTTAACATGCATAAAAGGTGTGATTAAACAATAACAATAAATATAATCAAGCAACATAATAATAATAATAATAATAATAATAATAATAATAATAATAATAATAATAATAATAATAATAATAATAATAATAATAATAATAATAATAATAATAATAATAATAATAATAATAATAATAATAATAATAATAATAATAATCATCATTAATATTGACAATAATTAAAATAATCATGTTAAAGCATAATAATAGTAAGATCCTAAGCATGACACTAACAAGATTATTATCAAACCCTAGCATGTCACTAAACAATAAAAATCAAAGTTTTAGCCCTAACATGATACTAACATGATATCAAGAAAGAAAATAGGAAGCTTCACAGAAATCACAATTGTCATATTTGATAATAGAAATTATAGTTATTACCCTAAACATGATACTAGGAAGATCAAAACGCCCTATCATGATACTAGGAATCATAATAACAACCTAGACATGATTTCTATATCATAATATCAATAAATCAATTAAAGCACTTACATGGATGCTTCGTATCTCTTTCTAATAACAAAATACACGCGTTAGTAACTTCAAGGAAAATAATAATCAAACAATTAAATTAAATAATTAAAATAAAGATTTGGGACCAAACCCTTAGAAATTAAAACCTTTCACGTCTTGAGCGAAGGCAACTTCGAACTTGGCTAGGAGTGTCTAGTGCTAATGTATGCGGAATTTTGTGAGAGAAGGCTAGTTCAAAAAAGAGAGAGAGAATAATCAAGAAATTCTTGATGAGAGTTGATGATAATTGTTGATGGAAAATGGAGGTTTTAGGAGACTATTTATAGAGAAAATCATTTGGACAGATAGAAAAACAAATCAGAGTTTCGACGAGAATAAAACAGAATTAGCGCTAGACGCTGGACATTAGCGTCATATGCCAAGCCTTAGCGCCAGGCGCTAATTCTGTCGTCAGACGCTAGAAACCGTTTTCACGCGTTTTCTTAATTTTGATAAAATTTAGCCGTTCATAAGGGCAAAATCGTATTTTCCTTAAAAACACTTCTTTTATTCCGATTAAAACTCTAAAAAAGTTAACTAAAGTCAATTTATCAATGCTAATTAAATTAGGAATGAAAAGAACCTTCTAGAAGAATCTAGAAGACTAAAATCAATTCTAATCTTATTAGGAATGATAAACCAATATTAGGCCCTCCTGTAGATCATTGGCCCGCATATAAAGACCAAAGCGGGCCCAGTTTAGTAATTTGGCAATAACTTTCTCATTATTCATCGGAATTGGGCTTATAATATATTGTTGGAAAGCTCTTTTCAAAAGCGACCCAACTACACTATTATTGGACCCTTGCTATGGACCAAAAAACCTTTATTGGCTGTTTTCTTAAAAAATAGGTTTTCAAAAACAGAGAGAAAGAATAGAATTAAAACTAACTACAACACTAGGCTTTCCACACTTTCACTTCATTCGATTATGATTCGACGTAAAAGGTACTCATCACTGGGTTTGGTTTTGGGGAGACACAAATGGGTGTCTACATCTAGGCTTTACGGTCATGGCTTTGGTAAGTGGGATAGAAATATGGACCTCCTTCAACATTTCAAGAAATCTCCCAAATTATTCATCTAGTTTGTTCCTCATAAACTTTTGAGGATATGGAAGGTGTGGTTTTCTCACATCCTCTCGCTTTCTCCCATCACTGTTCTTTTTCTCATGGCTCTCTTCTTTTCTCACATCTCTTGACACATCTTCCTCTTTTTTCTCACTTGAAACCCTCTTCTTCTTGTCCTCCTCACAATCCCTAGAAACTCTCTCTTCAAGAACTCTTCCACTCCTTGTGGTGATGGAATAAACGGGTTTCTTTGGATCAACTCCTTGAGAAGGCAATGAAGTAGGACTAGCACAATCTTTCAAAGTTTTTGCCAGTTGGGTGATTTGTGTCTCAAGCATTTTGTTATGTGTCATGATCTCATTAAATTTCTTATATCTCTCACCGCCATATAGATGTTCAAAATTTTTGTTTGATTTTCAATTATCTCCTCCAAATTGGACTTGGATGATTGAGAATAAGAATTTTCACCAACACCTTGAGACTTTGGAAAAAATCCGGGTGGGGTCCCCTTTGATTGTTTTGAAAAGTTCCCCTATTTTGATTGTTCCAATTGCCTCGATTTTGGTTGTTGCCATAATTTTGGTTTTTGCCACCATTGCCTTGAGATTGGCTTTGATTTCCATAATCTTGGCCTTGGTTTTGATTCCCATAACCCTGGTTATTATAGTTTCCTCGGAAATTTTGGTTTCCTTGGTTCCTATAATTACCATTATTATAGTTATCAAATCCACATTGTTGGTGAGAATTTCTATTTCCAAAGTTTTTTAGTCAATCAAACCTTTGACCATTGTTATTGTTTGAGACAAAATTTACACGTTCACATTCACTACTCTCACCATCATCAAGATTTTAAAACCCATTAGAACAAGTAGAAGCATCATGGTCATAAGACCCACAATTATCACAAAACAAACATCCATTGGGCATATTGTTAGAAGTAGAAAGAGGAGTAGAGTTAGAGGATGTACCTCTCCCTTTAATGTGGGAGGGATGACCTTGTGCATTGGAAGTTGCACTCTCAAGTTTGGCCTTGATTGTTTTCATCTCCTTCCCCAAACTTGCAATTTGAGAGGATAGATTGTTGATGGCAAACAAGTTTGTAAGGATTTCTTTCACTTTAATGCAATTTTTAGCTTATCATTTCAATTGTTTTGTTGATTGTTCAAGTTTGAATTGAAATTGTGATTGAATTAGTTCTGTTAATATGATGATGATGAAATTGTTGATTAGCTTAGTTTTGATCTTAATTTCAATGGATTGTGAGTTGTTCTCTTGCTAAGGGAATGGTAAAGCATGTATGAGTTATGGATTGATGCTAATTGGGGGAAATTGATGGAGTTGATGTTGTGATTAAATTGGTTGATTGATTAAGTGCATGTGTGTGATTAATTGAAGAGTAGCTAACATTGATTTGTTACACTAGAATGCATTGTAAGCTTGCATTGATACGGAAAATTGATATGTGGCTTGCTTTTGTCGATTGAGTAGGTTTGCGAGGTTCCTAGTTAGAGTCTCTCGTAGTTGGCGCTTGCTTGACCTCTAGGAGATTAACCTACCTTACTCTCTTGATTGCTTAGTTGATTTTCCCTCGCAACACTTGACTTAGTCATCTCCAATCCCAATTAGCTATGTCCATTGCGAGTACATGCGGATCCTAACCCTAGTGCTTGTTAAATTTGATTTCAATTTGATTGTTTGATTGTTTTGAATACACACACCTCACTTTATTGCTTCGAAATAGTTTAGCTTTAACTTTAGCATTCTTCTCTCATTCCTAGTGGTTCGACCCTCAACTTACTCTACGCTTTGTATAGGGGTGTGTTGAGAGATTATAAATTTTCTTTTGGCCAAGGGTAGATTAGTTTTCAACGACCTAGTCTCGCCCTAGGGTCAAAAATGGCACCCATATACAAGTATAGAGGCAAGTCAAGGATTGGGGGTATTTGATGGGTGTCATGAATGGCACCCATTTGATGAGCATTTAGGTTGCTTTTACCTTCTTTTCATGGCTTTCATGCTTAATAAATGCTTAGTTTTATGCTTTTGGTCTTAGTCTTACCTTTCCTCTCTTATTTTGTAGCTTTTGTGCTTTTCTATGGTTTTTCTAGTCTTTTCTCCTTTATTTGCTCTATTTTCGTGGTTGTAGGTTTTGTACGAGGTTCGGGTCTTTATATTGGTGATTTACTAAGGTTGAGGAAGCTTTTGGAGCAAGCTCATGGCAATTGGAAAGCTCAAGATGCAAGGAAGTGGATTCTCCAAGTTCTAGCTCTTGCGCTCTCAAGCCGTGCTCTCATGAATATGGGGTGTTGAACCCACAATCTTGCGCTTTTGGGACTGCCTCACTTATTGTTCATCATCATCATGATTTTGCGTTCATTCAAAGAACTTAGCAAACGCACAAAGCCGCGAGAAGATCAAAAAAACCCAGAGATGCGCGGGCGCGAAAGGCACGGGCACGGGCGCGCCACCAGCATGCGCCACTCCTTGGCGCGAGCGTGCCACCCCTACAGCATGGGCGTGCCACTCCTGCAGCGCGGGCGCGCCTTCTTGGGTATTTGCTTGCTCGGTTTTTGTTTACGCGCCCTCTATATATATCATTGTAACCCGTTTTTGGGGGAAGTTTAGAACAAGTTTCATTTAGATTTTGATCAAAATTTTAGCTTAATTGAGAGCTTCTCTCTCTAGTTTTAGGGTTAGTTTAGAAGTTGATTTTAGAGAGAGAGAGTGAGGAATTTCAATGGTAATTGAGAGATTGAAGATTCAGTGGTGACAATCGTGTTTGAGATCTTCTCTATTATCAATGAGCATTCTTAACTCTATCTCATTTTATTGCTTTGTTTAATATTCAAGTTTGTTTTATTTGATTTTGATGTTTGATTGTTGATTAGTGTAATTTTTCTTCATATATTGTTGATTCTTGATTTCTTTAGTTGTTTGTTTATTAGATAATGATGTTAGAGTAGTTGTTTGCTTGGGATTGGGTGAAACTTGTATGATTGATTAATTGTGCTTAATTTGGGGATTGTGTTGATTAATTGTTGAGATTAAAGTGATTAATGGAAGTTTGCATGTGTGTAATTCGATCATAAATTTATTCTCTTCTCCCTCTTTAGCCTAAACACTAGCCTCCCCATTCTTTCACTATTCCTTCCTTTAAGCACTCCAAGGAGTCCATACAATACCTGAAGTTCTATACTTTAACCAAGGCGTGAAAGGTATAATTGACTGAGGGTTTGGACCAAATAAAATCTAATTTATATTTTATTTAATTTCCATTTGAATTATTTTCATTGAAGTTACTAACAGTTTATTCATGATGTAGCAATTCAAAGAAACGCGGAAAGTGAGTAGTTAATCACTTACTTACTCTTATTATTTTATACTGCTAGTATCATGATTAGGGCTATTATTATTATTTGATTTGACTAACGCTATTATTGTTAAATTGCTTCCAATATTAATGTTTATTTTATTATATTTATTGATCACCATATTGCATGTTAAAGGGAATATGTAATTGAAAATCTAATTTGAACAACCGGCTTAGGTACCTTTTTAATCTTGTTATTTAATTCAAGTGATCACAAATATTTTAGAATTATGTATTGCATTAATATTAAACCAATTTATCCTAATAATAGTTTGGATCAAATTAAATATTTTATTTGTATGCCTTTAAGATCGCAGGAATCACTTTTCACTATAAGAATCGAGTAGAGGCCAATACGGGCGAATGTGACTCCATGACTCACTTCGTACCATCATCCCCGATCCTCCTTTCGTGGTTCCGAACCATACGAAGTTAGTAATATCATGGATTATGAATGGGGTGTAATCTTCACGTATCAATCGTTGTTGCCTTAGTTGTCCCTTTATCGTGGTTGCCTTTTATAATCCGTGAACGGTTTACAAGTTCCTTAAAAACTTGTTGGCGGCTCCCTACTTTCCTTGTCCCTAATCTTATTATGTCAATTCCCACATCCTATGAGTGTCAAGAATATTCACACATGCTTTAACGTAGGCGCACTTTGAACGACGCCTACAATTTGGCGACTCCACTAGGGAGGATTCTTGGTTATTTATCGATTTGAGTGATCGGTATTTAATTGAGATGAGTGGATGAGACTTGAAAGATTATTGAATTGTATTCCTACAATTTAATTTCCAATGTCACATATGCATATGCAATTTTAGGTCACCTATTTTTCCACAATAGTATGTGTTCTATGTATGTGGCTAGCCCGAGGGATTTAAGCTCTATCAACCCAAAAACGCTCATGGCAATAAGGGTTCATCCGAGTTTTTAAATCCACCCAAACCATGGAGTCGAGTTTGATTTCATCACCAACTCGCGGAGCCGCCCGTTGGCATACTCCCTCAAGGGAGGCTGCCTTGCTAACGTGTCCAAACTCTTAACCATGGTACCCTTTGACACCCTTTTAAGCTTGACAATAGTCGAACATAGAATTTGACTTTAAGTTGCGAACTTCATTGAATCATTCGTGACAATGTACTTATATGTGAATTTTTCGACTTTTTATTTATTTATTTTTTTCTCTTATCAAATCCTTTTTTTTTAATTAGAGTCGAGTCATAGATTTTTTTATTTTATTTGAGTCAACCCGGATTTTTCTTCTCGTATACTGCACAAGAGTCAACTTGTTTTGGTCATAGCTAGAGTAATAGAAATAGTTACGCGTTGTGGAACCTATGGATCTATAGCCCCGAGTTTTATCTTTCATTTGGAGTTGGTTTCGTCCCAATCAGAGTCACAGATCAAACGTAATAAACGATATACTACAGTCTGTCCAAGTTAGTTGTCTTTTAAGCTTTAACTTTCTTTCTTTTAATTTTTTTTATATCTTTTAGTGTCAAGCTAGTCTTAGCCAAGTCCTTTAATCCGTGTCAACTAGTATAACATAAGGTTAAAGATTTTTATTTTATTTTTATATCCATGAGTCCTTACTCTTCTAGAATTCTAGTCCTCTTCTGAGTTTCTTGTGATTTTTTGTGCTAACCTTAACATGTGTTATTTGTCTTTGATTGTGGTTGATCTTATTTATGAATAATGATTTCCAATAGATCCTTTTCACCTAGTAAATAGCATAAACATTAAAATTGGACAAAATAAATCAAGTTAGTTTGTCTTTTAGTCTTCCGTGCTATTTGGTCATTGGGCCTTTGTTTTTCACAACGTCCTCATATCTAGCCATGAGATCATACCATGAGTCTTAATAAACTCACCTAATACACATGTTGAGTCATTGCACACACTTTGTCTTTGAGTAATGCACTATATTGTTTATGATCGTATACTAGGACCATGCATGCATCGTTTTCCGTCGTAATAGGAATGAGTGGAGTATTTCCCATCAGTTTTCAAAATCGTTTCATACACTCTTCGTTTTCAATACGAGTATTGAGTGAATGCATTAAGTGAGTTATTCCTTACACAGTACTTGAGTCTAAAATAACTAGGCAATAGTTGGAAGAATAAGGGGAACGTCACTCCTTCCTTCTTTCCTTCCAATCAAAGCATCAACAACAAGAAACTATTTTCCTCAGCAGGCAGCTAGAAGTAACTCATAAACAGCCATGAAGACAAAGCACGATGCAAGCTTGTGACCAAGATTTTATGTTTTCTTCTTTTTTTGTTTGAAACCCTTCCCCCCTAAAAAGTCTAGCATAGGTTCTCCTTATCCATGTATCTATGTGTCACATTTCTTACCCTCTTCATAAACGACCATCTCTTTCTTACATTTGATCATGTGAATAGCAAAAAAAAAAAAAAAAAAAAAAAAAAAAAAAAAAAAACAATTGTTGTACCGAACACAAGGTATACCAATTATTTGAGGTACCTTTGCAACCCATTCATTCCCCATTAACCACTCAATCATAAATCCATTTCTTCATCAACCACTTTGAGCCTCGTCTAACGGTTGGCCTCATTTATTCAACCCACATTCATCAAACCCTGGGATGGGAAGGTGTGCAAATTGTGTAACATTCTTTGAGAGCAAGTTCAAATGAAAAAGAAAAGAATAAGTAAAAAAATATGTCTAAAGGCAAGTGTTCCAATATCTTCGATATGAACACGTCTCAAATTGCGTCTCTTATCGAGTGCTTGGTACTGTGCCTGAGAAACATGAATGCTAAGTGAGTGATGGACCACATGATTTGAGATTGCCTACATTGATTCAAAAAAAAAAAAAAAAAAAGAAATTCAAAAAAAAAATATGAAAAATAAACTTGCAAAGTCCAAATTTTCAAATACACAATTGCATATCCTGGGGGCTTAGCTCGGGTCTTGAGCCTTTTACCCCTTTCATCCTTAAACCTTCAGCTTAACCATATTACAACCATTGAAAGATCTCTTTGAGGTGTACATACACTTGTGCAAAGTTCGGCTAGAGCAACGTGTGGCTTGATTCCTAACGGATACGTAGTGTGTTGGGGTTTGGTGAGTCCGACTCACCGCTGAAACAACCCCGACCCAAGGAACCACTTGTAATTAATAAAACCATAAAGCATAAATAAATAAACACAAGAAAAGGAAGAACGATTCATACCCTTGAAGCGAGCTTCGCCCTCTCAAAACGGGCTCTTACTTGAAAGCCTTGAGCACCGCAAATGCCATGCCTCCAACGGTATCCACCCACAAAGGACGAACACGACTTTTTAGGTCCGCTACTTTGGAGTTAGCAAGGTCCGACCAAAACCCAAGTGTTAATGGAGTTTAAGATTTTTTCCAAAATATGGAATGCTCTTTCTAACTCCCACTCAAGCACTTTACTCCAAATCCCAAGGTTGGTATTTATAGAGGAAAGTATGAGTGGGAATTTCTATCCCATCAATGTGGGATTCATGAAATTCCACAAATTAATTTAAAGCTAAATTAAATTAAATATATAAGCAAGTAATAAATCAACAAGTGTCCTAGTCATATGTAAAGAGGAGTATGGACCACTTGGAGAGGAGGGGACCATACTTGCTCCCCACTCCTTCCTCTCCTTGTTACACTTGTCCACACCAAAAAGCAAGCATACTTACTAGCTTCCCCTTTCTACCCGACTTAGGCCCACGGCCCAGCTAGCCTCGCACCGTGCGGGCTGCTAGCTGCTGCCAGCTCGGCCCAGCACGCCCACGCACATCAGTGCGGGCTGCTTATGCCGAGGGCGCTGCTAGCTAGCCACGCACATGTGCGGGCTGCTAGCAGCAGTGCACGCCAGCACGCCACGCACTACTTGCGGGCTGCTGGCCGTGCTATGCTAGCTTGCCTCGCACATGGTGCGGGCTGCTAGCCACGCCTTGCTAGCATGTCTCGCACATGGTGCGGGCTGCTAACTCGTCTAATCCCCTAGCACTTGGGATTCCGATGCTAGGGGTATTTTAGTCATTGTTGATTTATTACTAATTTGTCGTCTCGTCTTTTTATTATTTTTGACTCGACTTCCGACGCTCTGTTTCGACGCTCTAAGCTCGAATTTCCGACGTCTAAATATTTAACACACGGGCGACAAATTAATTTCTTCCGAATTAATTCGTCGAGTCGGTTCGTATATTTTTCTTGGGTGTGACCCAAAGGGTTCAGTCAAGATTAAGCCGTAATATTAATTATATTAATATTACTGATCGGAAGCGACCTCCACCCAGGCATTCCGATCACTTGACCTTACTGAATATATTAGCTTTCTAATAATTCTGAACCCTCCATCAAAATAATACACTTGTTCGAAGGACACCATTCCTTTCAATCTCCCACTTGTCCTTCCGGACAAGTGTGCATTTAGTGTATAGCCCCTTTCCTATGTCTCTTCATGTCTGTTCATGAACTACAAAGTTAGATTACTCGTCATCTCTGTTACGTCCAAAAGTGTTTCTCGAAATCCGAGTTTGACTTTCAATAAGCAGATGATTTCTAAAATCCATTTGAGCACAGCCATGAATTTTCACAGTCTCGCTCTTCGAGAGGCCTTGAAAATAATAAGACATGTTCCCTATTGTTAGTAGGGGGACATTTCCAGTCTTGTAATGTAGCTTCTCTTACTAAGAGGACCTAACCGCCTGATATCTGTCGTTATAATCCCCAGTTACGGCAGACCTCCCACTACTCATGGTCAAGGAAAAGAGTTCCGATAGTAATAATGAGAAAAATACTTATGACGATTTTTAAATCTCTTAAAGTATTCTCATAGGTCGATCGAGTATGGTTCTAAACCAATACCTGTGCAAATGATTTATATCCTCATAGCACAAGAAACGGTGCTATAAATCATACTACACACTAATCTCTAATGGTCATTAATCGTCCACAAAATATATGACCTTGATTAGAGATATTTTTCGATTAAAATATTCAATGTTCACTTAATAGGTGTTTCTTTATCCAAGCCATTGACTTGATACCCTATTTTGAATATTTATTAAAATCGAATGGACTCATTATTTAATTCTAAACCACAATTAAATAGAGACGGAGTGAATTAATTTGCATGAAAAATTTTAATTACTCCAAAAACTGAATGGTTCATCATAGTGCTTTACATTAACATTGTCCAAAATTTAATTAAAACACTATAATATGGAAATCAAAGCCAGTTCGCGACATGCTTGATTCCCATTTCCTCAATGTATTTGTTGTGCTTCACTTGAGACAAGGGTTTAGTAAGTGGATCGGCTACATTGTCATCCGTTCCCACTTTGCAAAGTCTGATTTCACCCTCTATCTTCCATTCTCGAATCATGTGAAATCACCTCTTGACATGTTTGACCTTCTGATGTTCTCGTGGCTCTCTAGCCTGAGCAATAGCTCCATTGTTGTCACAATGGAGGTCTATTGGACCCTTGATGGAGGGTACAACACCAAGTTCATCAATGAACTTGCGAATCCAAACTGCCTCCTTGGCTGCCTTAGACGCTGCCAAGTACTCGGCTTCAGTTGTAAAATCAGCGGTTGTGCTTTGCTTTGCACTCTTCCAACTAAACGCTCTTCCATTGAGACAGAATATGTATCCGGATTGTGACTTGGAGTCGTCTCTGTCCGTCTGGAAGCTTGCGTCGGTATATCCCTCAACAACCAATTCATCTTTACCGCCATAGACCAGGAATTTATCCTTGTTCCTTTTCAGGTACTTCAGAATATTCTTGGCCGCAGTCCAATGCGCCTCTCCTGGGTCCGATTGGTATTGGCTCGTAGCACTCAAGGCATACGATACATCCGGCCTAGTACATATCATGGCATACATGATCGATCCAATAAGCGAAGCATATGGAATACGAATCATCCTTTCTCGCTCATCAGGTGTCTTTGGACACTTCTTCTTGCTTAAGGTTATGCCATGTGACATGGGTAGGTTCCCTCTCTTGGCTCCTTCCATTTGGAATCGAGCTACTACCTTATCGATGTAAGTACTTTGACTCATTCCTATCATCCTCTTTAATCTATCTCTATATATCTTGATGCCTAGTATGTACTGAGCGTCTCCCAAGTCTTTCATTGAAAAACATTTCCCGAGCCAAGCCTTTACATACTCTAACAACAGAATGCTATTTCCAATGAGCAAAATGTCATCGACATATAAGACTAGGAAGGCGATGTCACTCCCACTGACCTTCTTGTAAACACAAGACTCATCTGGATTCTTGATAAAACCAAACTTACTGATGGCTTCATCAAATCGCAGATTCCAACTTCTGCTTGCTTGCTTTAATCCATAAATGGACATCTTAAGCTTGCATACCTTCTTAGGATTGTTCTGGTCGACAAAACCTTCAGGTTGTGTCATGTACACAGTTTCTTCTAAAATTCCATTGAGGAAGGCGTTTTTGACGTCCATCTGCCATATTTCATAATTGTAATATGCAGCAATCGCTAGAAGAATTCGAACGGACTTAAGCATAGCTACTGGAGAAAAGGTTTTATCATAATCAACGCCGTGAATTTGCTTGTAACCTTTTGCTAGCAGCCTTGCTTTGTAAATGAATACATTTCCAACTTTGTCGGTTTTCATCTTGAAAATCCATTTACATCCGATGGGTGTGTAACCTACGGGTAAATCAACCAAGTCCCATACTTGATTTTCAAACATGGAGTCCATTTCGGATTTCATGGCCTCTTGCCATTTTGCAGAGTCGGGGCTCGTCATAGCTTGCTTGTAGGTTGTCGGCTCATCTCCATCCACTACTACAATGTCATGATCTTTGGTTAATACAACGCCGAGATATCTGTCAGGTTGAGATCTTGGCCGAGTTAACCTACGTAGGGTAATGGATTGAGCATTTGCATTGTCGGTTTGACTTTGCATATTTTGACTTTGACCAATGTAAACAGATGCTTCGTGAGCACTTTGATTGTCAACTTGTCCTTGTTGCTCGTCCTCTCGAACTTCGTCGAGTTCGATTTTCCTCCCACTTGTCATTTTGGAGAGATGCTCCTTCTCCAAAAAGACACCATCACGAGCAACAAACACTTTGTTCTCGGATTTGTTGTAGAAGTAATACCCTTTGGTTTCTTTTGGATAACCCACAAAGTAAACCTTGTTAGATTTTGGATGAAGTTTGTCAGAAATGAGTTTCTTGACATATGCTTTGCATCCCTAAATCTTGAGAAAAGACAACCTTGGAGGTTTATTTGTCCATAATTCATATGGATTCTTTTCCACTGCCTTTGACGGAGCACGATTCAGTGTAAGTGTCGCAGTTAAAAGTGCATGTACCCAAAAAGAGATTGGAAGTTCACTAAGACCCATAGTCGATCGGACCATGTCTAACAGGGTTCGATTCCTTCTTTCAGATACTCCATTCTATTGAGGAGTTCCCGGAGGTGTCAACTCTGAAAGTATTACATGTTCTTTCAGATGGTCATCGAATTCTTGGTTCAAATATTCGCCACCTCGATCCGATCGAAGCGCTTTGATTTTCTTGCCGAGTTGGTTTTCAACTTCGTTCTGAAATTCCTTGAATTTATCAAACGATTCAGATTTGTGCGACATTAGATAGACATAACCATATCTACTATAGTCGTCCGTGAAGGTTATGAAATACCAATAACCACTCCTTGCGGGTGTACTCATTGGCCCACATACCTCAGTGTGTATTAGTCCCAACAAGTCACCGGCCCTTTCTCCCAACTTGGAGAATGTTTGCTTTATCATCTTGCCTAATAAACATCCTTCGCAATTCTCAAAGGATTCTAAATCAAATGAATCAAGAATACCTTCTTGAAGAAGCTTCTTGATGCGTTTGATGTTAATGTGGCCAAGACGACAGTGCCACAAGTAAGTTTGACTAGACGGTGTAGTCTAAGCTTTCTTTGAATTAGTATCAAACATTTTGTCTAAAAACACGTGAAAGTGTCATTCCATAAATATTTATTCAAGACATCAAAACAAAAGTCTTGGTTGATGAAAACGATGTCCAACGTCGGAAATACATCAAAAGTATGGTGCATAAAACTAAATAAGTTCTACTTCTTTAGACCAAACATGAGATTACAAGTTTTCTTGGATAGACCACCTTCATCCTACTTATGTACTCATTTCCACATGAAAAAGCACCGCTCACTTGGTTCTTGAAAAAGGAGTGTATTGTGAGTCAATCTTCCGGTATCTAATACCTTTTAAAATTGCTTATATTCAAGTGTTTAAGATGATACATGAGGTTGAGGTTACTTTTCCTTTCACCTCATCATCCAGATACTTGCTACATTCTCTTTTATAGTGTCCGGGGTTACCACAATAGAAGCAGCGCATCTTCCTCTTGTCTTTGAACTCCTTCTTCCTTGGTTTAAGGGCAAAGTTAACCTTCTTGCAAGAATAGGTCTTTTGGAGCTCTTGGATGACTTCCCTTAAGGACAGTGTATCCCTATTGGCGGTGAGACGCATTTTAAGCCCCACATATCCCGAGTGAAGAGAGCTAAGAAGCATGTGAGCCGCTTGCTGGTCTTCCACTGGTTTGCCAATTAGCTCCAGATGGTTGAATAGCCTTGTCATGTTAATTACATGAGCTTGAAGTGGAATTCCGGGCCTAAGTCTCGCATTGTAAACTTTTCCCCACACCTCTTGTCTTTCTTTCGAGAGACAACCATCTTGCGGTGGCTTGATCCTCATTATGGAGAGTGACCTAGTCACATCCTCCACGAGACCATCATAATTGCCCCTAGCACTTTTGGTGACCCTCAAATTGACTACATCCTCAAGAGCTTTGAGCATCATGTCCGGAAAATAGCCGGAGAAAATCTCCTTCCATTGAACCGGGATGGAGTTTGCCATGAGTTTCGAAACTCTCTTGCAATCCATGCTCCATTCTTCATGAGCTTCATCATTCATGATCCCTTTCGAGTAGAAACTGGGGATCGGAGTGTCCAAGATATGCTCTTTCGGAGTTCATCTTCCCATTCCTTAAAGTTCACCAAATTAAGCAAAAATGGTAACTTTTCGGGAAGTTCCGGGTACATAAGGTCGTTGTCATTAGTTGAAGACATGATTCTACAATTTAAAGAATTTTAATGAAAACCATTCAAAATTACTTAAATAAGATTGAATTTTATTCATGCAAATTTTCAATACTTATTTAGCGTCTTATTTACACGTAAAATTGTCCCTATTTTGTGAAAATAAGGCGATTCCAGGATCCGAAGAAACAAAGAGTGGTTAAGCATTCTTTGGCTTGTCTTAACACTCAATCTTCTAGGGTAAGCATTGTCTTGCTAATGGCTCTAAGCTACTCTTGGTTAGACAATCGTCGCATCTAATGCATCTTTGACGATGTATCTCTTTTGCCACAGTATGTGAGGACTCCTCACTCATACCGATGAGTTAAACCAAAACCAACGTGCACACCCGGTGTGTCTTATGAGCCTTGGAGAAGTGATGGCACCTCGCTTTGGCGTAGCCTACCATCACCCTCGTTCGGTTGGTAAGTGTTGTTTTGGAAAGGCAAGTTTGACTCAATATTATTAGGGACCTAATATTTCTATGTTGGTTGATTTAAGTGAACTTAACTAATCATCGCAACATAAAGAAAACCTAAACATGCATCTAACAAATAATTCACATGTATATATAAGCATAAAATATAAAGTGAAATTATAGATGCATATTGGCAACTAGTATGACCCCTTGAATTCTTCAAATCTTCAAAAGGTCTTCATTTGCAATTCAAGGCTTTGTCTTCCAAGATAAGCCGTCTTCAAGACTTAACCAAACTGTGCAAATACTAGTGTCTACGACTAGGAATAATCTAAATATTAAGGTACAAAAATACTTAACGGTGCGTAGACCGTATTTAAATTTATAAAAATACATAACGGCACGTAGTCCGTATTTTCTATCTTAATCGGGTCCCACTAGTTGCCATTTCATAAAACCTGTGAGGGAGAATATATTTTTCATTCATCCATTCACTATTTGTGAATGGCCCATGCAATTTACAATATCAAACAAGTAAAATGCATTTAAACAACGCGTGCACTAGTAACTAATCTAGGTGGTTAATCCGATTAACACACCTAATTAAAAACTAGTCAAAATTGTTTAACCGATTATGTAATTGACGTTATTAATAATTGAAGCGCCCACTAAATTCCGCATTTCCCTTAATAATCCAATTAATTAAGTCGGTAGCACCCAAACTTGTCAAAATAAAATTTTGCCAATGCCACTCAAAACCGAGGCCTAGCCTCCCAAAATTTTAATTAAAATAAACAAAATTAATTAAAATAAATAAAACGGCAAAATAAGCAATATTAAGCCAACCGCATTTCAAGTGGCTTTCGCTTTAAGCGTTTTGCCAAGGAAACTCGAATAATCGTTGCTCATGCAAACCAAGCATACTACGGCTATTCACCTCACCGCACCAAGCATATGCACACACAAAAAACTCCGCACACACGACCCGCGGCAAGCAGCCATGGGCTGCTGCCACTGCCGCACGCACGCGCACGCACAGCCATGGCTGCTGGTGCGTGGCTGCTGCGGCCGTGTGCTGCTGTCGCGCGTATGGCCGCACGCAAGGCGGGGTAGCCACCTTGGCAGCCACATGCGGGCTGCTATGCAGCCCGGCTAGCCAAGAGTGGTTCTTTGCCTCGTTTTGCGTGCCATGGCCTCGGGATTTGATCCCATTTCGCGATACAAAATTAATTAATTCTAAATTAATTTCATAACTAACTTAATGAGCAAAAAAATAAAATTTTAAACAAGTATAACTTAATAAAATTTCAAAGTGCAAATAACCAAAAAAATTCCACGAACCATTCTTAATTAAATTGGTTTAGCTTGGTGCAATAACAAAGTTGAGGCGATTTCTCACTTTTAATTTAATCAATTTAAATTAAACTTGAGAATTTGACAAAGTAAGGGGAAGTTGGAAAAATATGAACTTTAATGTTCAAATGAAAATTCCAACATCTAAATTTTGTGAATCCTTGAAAATTATATCTTCCAACATGAAGATACCAAATTTCTATCACAAAAATTGAAACTTTATGTTTCCAATCAACTCAAAATGATTAAAACAACAAAGTTTAACACAAAATAACATGGAATTTAGCGGTTTTTAAAGTTTCAATCACTTATCACAATAAAGATTGAATCTCTAACACTTAGGAAGCCTCAAAACAAAAATTTTCACACTAAAAAGCAATTAGTTTGCAATTATGTGAAAATAAATCAACTTTGAAGCAGCAAATACTACCAAGTAAGTGTGCTTTAAGGGGACTTAAAAATGCAGAAAATAATGCAAATAATCAACCACATAATCAACAAGTTATGCCATTAATTTCAAGGTTAGAACAGACTTAAAAATTTTCGTCAAAAACGAAAAATCACTCGAAAAAGGCATTTCTGGTCAGAATTTGGCTAGAATCACAGTCCCAAAGGGCAAAGGGATAAAAACCTTTCCAGAACACCTTTTCTACCCAAAATTCACTATTTTTGGGCGAAAATCTGGGTTCTGGGCCAAATTCGAGATTAAAAACGGGATTAAAATAAATAAAACCTAGCTACTAATCTAATTAGCAACTTAAACCAGAAAAATAAGCCAAAATAAATCTTGAAAAACATGATTATAAAAATAAACGAGCGGGGCTCCGATACCGCTGTAGGGGTTTGGTGAGTCCGACTCACCGCGGAAACAACCCCGACCCAAGGAACCACTCGTAATTAATAAAACCATAAAGCATAAATAAATAAACACAAGAAAAGGAAGAACGAATCATACCCTTGAAGCGAGCTTCGCCCCCTCAAAACGGGCTCTTACTTGAAAGCCTTGAGCACCGCAAATGTCGTGCCTCCAACGGTATCCACCCACAAAGGACGAACACGACTTTTTAGGTCCGCTACTTTGGAGTTAGCAAGGTCCGACCAAAACCCAAGTGTTAATGGAGTTTAAGAGTTTTTCCAAAATATGGAATGCTCTTTCTAACTCCCACTCAAGCACTTTACTCCAAATCTCAAGGTTGGTATTTATAGAGGAAAGTATGAGTGGGAATTTCTATCCCATCAATGTGGGATTCATGAAATTCCACAAATTAATTTAAAGCTAAATTAAATTAAATATATAAGCAAGTAATAAATCAACAAGTATCTTAGTCATATGTAAAGAGGAGTATAAACCACTTGGAGAGGAGGGGACCATACTTGCTCCCCACTCCTTCCTCTCCTTGTGACACTTGTCCACACCAAAAAGCAAGCATACTTACTAGCTTCCCCTTTCTACCCGACCTAGGCCCACGGCCCAGCTAGCCTCGCACCGTGCGGGCTGCTAGCTGCTGCCAGCTCGGTTAAGCACGCCCACGCACATCAGTGCAGGCTGCTGATGTCGAGGGCGCTGCTAGCTAGCCACGCATATGTGCGTGCTGCTAGCAGCATTGCACGCCAGCACGCCACGCACTGCTTGCGGGCTTCTGGCCGTGCTGTGCTAGCATGCCTCACACATGGTGCGGGCTGCAAGCCACGCCTTGATAGCATGTCTCGCACATGGTGCGGGCTGCTAGCTCGGCTAATCCCCTAGCACTAGAGATTTCGATACTAGGGGTATTTTGGTCATTGTTGATTTATTACTAATTTTCCGTCTCGTCTTTTTATTATTTTTGACTCGACTTTCGACGATAGGTTTCGACGCTCTAAGCTCGAATTTTCGACGTCTAAATATTTAACACTCGGGCGACGAATTAATTTCTTCCGAATTAATTCGTCGAGTCGGTTCGTATATTTGTCTTGGGTGTGACCCGAACGCTTCAGTCAAGATTAAGTTGTAATATTAATTATATTAATATTACTGATCGGAAGCGGCCTCCACCCAGGCATTACGATCACTTGACCTTACTGAATATATTAGCTTTCTAATAATTCTGAACCCGCCATCAGAATAATTCACTTGTTCGAAGGACACCATTCCTTTCATAGTGTAGACACCCATTTGTGTCTCCCCAAAACCAAACCCAGTGATGAGTACCTTTCACATCGAATCATAGTTAAATGAAGTGAAAGTGTGGAAAGTCTAGTGTTGCGAATAGTTTTAATTTCTTTTCTCTTCTCTCTGTTTTTGAAAACTTATTTTAAGAAAAAAGCCAATATAGTTTGTTTGGTTCATTATATGGGTCCAATAGTAGTGTAGTTGGATGGGGCTTGACAAGAGCTTTCCAACGATATATTATAAGCCCAATTCCGATGAATATTGAGGAAGTTATGGCCAATTTACTAAACTGGGCCCCGTTTGAACTTTATATGCGGTCCAATGATTTAGAGGAGGGCCTAATATGATTTACCATTCCTAATGCAATTAGGAATGGTTTTAGTCTTCTAGATTCATACAGAAGGTTCTTTTCATTCCTAATTCAATTAGCATTGATAAATTGACTTTTGTTGACTTTTCAGAGTTTTAATTAAAATCAAAGAACATTTTTGAGGAAAAGATACGATTTTATCCTCCTGTGCGGCAAAATTTATCTGATTTGAGAAAACGCGTCAAAAACAGGGTTAGCGCCAAAAGCCAGGCTTTGGCGCTTGGCGCTAAGCCTGGCGCCTGACGCTGGCATTGGCGTCTGGCGCCAATCAGCCAGCGTTGGCGCCAGCTCTATTTCACGTGCGCCAATGCTTTGTTTTGTTAATTTATCTTTTTGGTTGATTTCTCTATAAATAACGTATTAAAAAACTCCGTTTTCGATAACCAGATTTCACCAATTCTAACCAATTCTCATCAACAACCAGCCTTTCAATTATATTCACCTACAACCAGTTTTCATTCGCATTCATCAATTTTCGCATTCTCTCTAATCCATCTCTCTCCCTTTTTCTAAACTAGTCTTTTACATACAAAATTTCGCATTCGCAAGATCTAGAAACACCTAGCCATATTCGAAGTTGCCTTCGCCCTAGACGTGAAAGGTTTAAAATTTGAGGGTTTGGTCCCAAATCTCTATTTCCATTATTTAATTTAATTGTTTGTTTATTATTTTCTTTGAAGTTCCTAACGTGTGTATTTTGTTATTAGAAAGAGGTACGAGGCATCAAAGTAAGTACTTTAATGGTTTTTATTGATGTTATGATACAGAGTTCATGTTTAGATTGTTATTATGATTCGGTATCATGTCTAGGGTATTTTTAATATTAAATATGATTGCTATGATGCTTCCTATGTTCTCCCTAATATTTATGATTGTTAGTATCATGTTAGGGCTAAAGGTTTGAATTTTTATTGTTTAGTGACATGCTAGGGTTTGTTATTAATCTTATTAGTATCATGCCTAGGATCTTGCTATTATTATGCTTTAAGATTAACATGAACATGATTATGATTATAATTGTTATCATGGATATTATTATTAGTATTATTTTGATGATGATTATTTTAATTATTATGATTATTATTATGCTTAATATGATTGTTTTGGTTATTGACAAGGGTTAAATCGGTCGCTACAATCTAACTCTCAATCAAACAATACTTATACGAACACCCTATAACCAAGTACAATGGCAAATAAAGGTTCGGTCCACGAGGAACGAGAGTAATTGCAAATCAGTCTTAAACCTAAGCTAGTTCGAAATCAATGGAAAATGGTGTTCTAAAATAATACTAATAAGATGGAATAAATCAATAAACTAAGACACTAGGGAGAACGGGAATTCACCAAACCATCGGTAACTACGCAACAAGGAATCACAGAGACAAACGGGATATGCAAAGACTATATGTCTGATCAATATCATGTGATAGGAAGACAACGGGCAATACTAAGCTTGGATTTCTCATGCACTTAACATTACTCGATACATAATCAAACCACATTCAATAATGAAATACTCAATTCACAATCTCTTGTTCAAATCAAGGATATCATGCAATCAAATTCAAGATTCTAGGTTAGCTACTCCTATTATAATGAATTAACATGCAATCGCATATAATCAATTTAATCACAATCCGTTTATCAAAATCAATCCTCAATTACATAGATTACCTAGGCTGGGTTTCATCCCGAAACCCTAGCTAGGAGACTACTCACACATATTCATAATCAAAGCAATAATGAATTCCAAAAGCATAATAGATATAAACATGAATTCTGATTAAGGAATAATAAAGCTTGATTAATAAACAAGAATGAATAATACCAATTGTATTGATGCGAATCAATGGAAAAGTTCAGAACTTTGATATCCGTCGTCAATGAATAATACAAAGAACCTTCGCAAATCTTGCTTCAAATCAATCCAAGAAAACTAAAATCTCTAGGAAATTCTCTAAGAAAACTAATGAATCTCTAATACTAAGAACGTTCTCCAAAAACTCTCTACAAAGGCTCTCAAAACTATCTCTAAAACTGTCTCCGGAATCCTCTTAAAGTTGGGCCTTATATACGTCTTCTAATTCGGAGAAGTCAAGCGCGCAGTTAACCCTGGATCAGCACGACCGTGCTGTATTTGGCACGACCGTGCTAGCTTGTCAGTAAGTAAACCGGGTTTCTTCTTCAAATTGGCACGGCCGTGCTATATATGGCACGGCCGTGCAGCTTCCTGGCACGGCCGTGCTAAAAATGACACGGCCGTGCTTAATATGCTCTAGCACGGGACTCATACTGAAGCTGACACGAGCACGGGCAACATCTGACACGGCCGTGCTAATGGCCTGCACGGCCGTGCGGGTGCGTGGATACTGACACGGCCGTGCTATTGGCTTGCACGGCCGTGCTGCCTTGCCTGGGGTTGCTTGCTTATAGGCCAGCACGGGTGTGCCTATGGTAACACGGCCGTGCTGCCTGTGCTATGTTATCAATGCACCGCACTTGAACTTCCTTAACTGCTCGGACTCCGGTCAAGGCTAGCTCGGTTACGCATCAAGGGCTCGGGATCCGATTAAACTCGGTTGATATTACCTGAAAACACATCAAAAACAAACCGAAAACCCGTGAAGCACGTAATATGGGGAACGTAAGCATAACAAGGTAATAATCGGCCAAAGCGGCCCCAAATACATCCAAAATCATCCTAAAATATTCTCTAAAGCGCGCCCTAAAGTGCGCTTGTCAAAACTCCCCAAGCTACACTTTTGCTAGTCCTCGAGCAAAAACCAAGGGATACACACACACACAGGATCAAATAAACTATTGCCATTACATATAAATCCAATTTAGCACGGAATGAAGTCAATGGATCCTACTTAGAACAACCATGCACGGAATGAAAACTCACTCAAACAAGCAACGAGACACACAATCCAAGGTATCGTTGATCAAAATGCAAACAAAACCTAAACCAAGCATAGAGAACAAAGAAGTCATGCTTCCCTCTAAACCCAACTAAACCGGCCACGTCCTCCCCTTTTGCTTCAAATCACCACCCTAATTGGCCCCTCGTGATTCCTCGAAGGAACCGGAAAAAGTGATATTTTGAGGAAATAACAAAGGTATCCCGACATCTCGATTACGCATAATCTTTCCATAGGGTTGAAAGGTATCTCCCTCCACCGTTTGAGAACCGAACACCTCTAAAGTCTAAGGGTCTTAAAAGGGTTGTAATGTATTGGCAATGGGTAAGGTAAGTGAAAACAATTTTAAAAAGTGGGGTTAATTCCTAAATGAAGCGCAAGAATCACAATTCTCAAAAACAATAGTTCAAAAGATGCAATTCACATTCCACAATAAACATTGATCACACTTTTACACATCCCAAACTCTCTATGTTATACACACTCAAATCACCTTTTTCAAACTTCAAAGCTTTTATTCATATGTCCTCGCCTTTTTCACAATTCGGACGGCTTTTCTCCTTTTTTTTATTTTGATTTTCTTTTCTCTTTTTTTTTTTTTTCTTTTTTTTCAAAAATAAATTTTCATATTACATCTTTACAATTAAGCTCACTTTCAAACTTGCTCAAACCAACTATCGATCATTATTCTTGATTTATACATAATAAGCTCAAACAAACCTTGCGAGGTAAACGCTTCACAACTAAGGGTTGGTAAAACATTAGCCATCGGGTTTGTAACATGGGTAACCAAGAATGGAATTAAAGGCTCAAAATGGTTATCAAGTAAGATGATGTAAAAAGAAAATTAATTTGTAACAAAACAAAAGGAACAAGAATAAGAAAAATGAAAAAGGTGCCCTCTTCCTCCCTTAAAAGTGTCAAGTCGGTCTTGGGAGCTACAAGTCAACACAAAGATCGAAACATGCGTAATCAAGGTTCCAAATATGTCACTCAAGAAGAATGATGAAGGCTAGAACAATAAAACCTCACGGGATTCAAAAACAAAGCAACTACCAATTAAGGGGATCAAATCCACAAATGGGAAGCGACTCCATCTTACCACAGCCCAAAGGCATAGAGTTTCACATGACAAAAGTGTTCTAACCAACTACCTTCGCCTAGACTCGTCTACATTGATCAACAATAGACTCAAATTGTGCATTCATCACTGGCTTAAGTAGAAATAGATATTCCACACACATTCATTCACGTTTCGAACCCAAATATGAGCATTATTCCAAAAGTTTATGCAATTAGACAAGTTTATCACGATCCAAAAATATAGGAAAAGACTATGAGGCAAATCATATAAACTAGACTACACATTCTCATAACAGAAGCTTTTCCTATATTGCACACATATATAAACAACTAAGTAATCTAAACAAGCTAAATGGCTCATAAAGAGGCATGAAAATCACATAATAATCCCAATCGACAAACAAGTGATCGAATGATATCAACATCAACGATCCCAGGTTCCTTAGAACCGATCAAACATCCTCGAACCATTCAACTTCTTCCTAAACTAAACTATCCTAAGCACACAAAAAAAAGAAAATATCTCACCAAATTTGCTTCCCGGGAGCTCCAATTAACGGCCATAGCATCGTTCTTCAAACTCATGCCGCGTCTCGAATGTTCCCAATCTGCAAAAAGGACAGACATACTAGCAAACAAGTTAAGGTTAGTCTAGGAAAGCAGTAAATCTTTTTGTTTTTGTTTTTGTTTTTCTATTTTTTTTTTTTCGAAAGCAAATAAAAACTAAACTACCAAAAATCCAAATCCCTAAATACAAGCAAGACCCCCCCAAGCTAGAATCAAACATTGTCCTCAATGTTTACACATCAAGGACTTACAATAGTAAGGAGAGGGAGGTAACTAAAGGGAAAGGGAAAGGGATCACGAGCTAGGCCCGCCCGGGCCATAAGGGAAACGGGAGGCCATATCATCAACACTCCTCTTCAGGTCTCTGAAGGCGGAGGTCATATCCTCGTTCGACCGGCGCAAATCCGCTACCTCGAGCTTCAAATCTTCCATTCCTTGGCGGAGCCAGGCGAAGTCTTGCGCCGGGATCTGCTGGGCCGCATCCGGGCCACCCTCCTCGTCATCATCATCAGCATCGTCACCTCCTTGGCCCCCGTGGGCCTGCTCATCCCCCTGGTGAGGCTGGGGATTGCGGTCTACATACTCCGTGCCTCCGTCCTCGTGCCAGGCGAAGTCGGGGTCGAAGATCCAGTTGTCTTTGTTGTAAACCACCGTCCTCTCCGGATCGGGCAAGTAGGCGTATGGCTTGCCTTCTACGAGCCACAAATAGCAATCCGGCTGGGATGTCCCTTCAAGCCACTACATGGCTCTCAAGGTGCGCATATCAAGCCTCGTAGTGCCTGGGATAGCCTGCAATTCAGAAAAATCAATCCCATTATATTGCGCAAGAATGGTGATCATGCCAGCGATAGTAATATCACCCCTACCCCGGGCTACACCGTCGAGGTGGTCTAGTAACCACGCTCCCATGTCTAGACGCCCGTCCCCACGGGTGAGGTGCCAAATAAACTGTAACTCCCTAATGGAGACTACACCCGAACTATCTCCTCTAGCAAAGATAGTAGAGGAGAAGGTCCTGTGGGACAACCGAAAGGAGGGATTGACGATGGAAGTCGCCTTATCCCTACGGGGATCTCTATCCATTTTCCCCGTGATTTGCAGCCAAAACAACCCGGAGTTGTAGTGTTTTGAGTGGCCATCCTTAGGACCATATTTCAGGTCGGATGTCCACCCAAAGGCGGCATTAACTTGGGCCACCGACATTTGAATGGTGCCCGAGTTCATTAGTTGAAAGGACAAGTACCGGGGTGAGTTATTCTCATCCCGATGCACGTACAAAGAAGACAAAATTCGAGGGTAAGCCTCTTGTAAGTGAGAGCATGCATGGTAAGGAAAGAATCAAAATTGGTAAATGAAAATAGTTGAACCATGTCGCTTTCGATCCCTAGAGCCCTAGCGGCTAAAGGGTCGTAGAACTTGGTAGGCCGGATCGGTCGGTGGGATAATCCTACAAATTTGTCCAAAAAGGACGGGTTATTAAAAACAATACCCATGGTGTCCACCGTGGGTGGAACCATGGATGAGGATCCATCGTCCCGACCCGGTCTCCTAGTCGATGTCTTTGTTCTAGGCATGTTTGATTCAAGAAATTAAGCACAATATACCAATTAACAAGCAAGAAACTATCCTAGCATGCAATGTACTACCCTAACACTACTAGTTCACCCAAACTTGCAACAATAAAGCACAATTCAACAACAAATATTTAATAAAACGAATGAAATTGGACAAAAATTGCGAAAATCAATGAGTTTAAGAACGAATTCACCGAGGACTCCACGAAGTGGAGCTGTGGCGAGCTCAAAGAGGGCCGAATTTTGCGTCCAATCACTTAAAAAATGCTCCAATGCAAGGAGGGTGCCGAGATCTTGAAAGAAGAGTATGGGGAATTAGGGTTTGATTTGAGGAATTGAGGGAGGAGGTTGGGGGTTTGGGTTAGTTTAGAGAGAAAAAGGGTAGGAGAGTTGGAGAATAATGAGAGAGTGTGAGTGAAATCGTGTTTAAAAAACACGAAAAACTATCCGGAACCCGCGCTGCACGGCCGTGCTATAACTGGCACGGCCGTGCTGAGGTTTGGCACGGCCGTGCCGAATTTGGCACGGCCGTGTTGGCTTGGCAGGCTTTTTGCGAAATTGAATTTCAGATGGCACGGCCGTGGAGAATTTGGCACGGCCGTGCTGGATTCTGGCACGGCCGTGCTGTCTGATGGCACGGCCGTGCTTTCTGCTGTAGTCTGCAGGTTTTCTTTTCCTTCAAGGCACTCATCACTCTCTTCATTCCGACTTCTAACCAATCTTCTACCTGCACAAAAACACACAAGAGCACACAAAACTCACACAAATTAGGAGCTAAACCAACTACAAAACAAAAGAAACTACTCTAGTAAAAGCAAGAAAATCGGGTTGCCTCCCAGAAGCGCTAAGTTTAACGTCGATAGCTTGACGTGGTCACATTCAACTCTTGTGACCGCATTCGAACACATCTATCACACCAACATGGGCTCCCTCATAGTATGTCTTCAACCTTTGCCCATTAACCACGAAGGATTACAACCCACTAGAATCATAAAGCTCAACCGCACCGGAAGGGAAAACATCTTTGACAGTGAATGGACCCCTCCATCTTGACATCAACTTACCGGGGAAGAGCTTCATCCTAGAGTTATATAAGAGGACTTTGTCACCAACATTGAACACCTTCCGCTCTATTTTCCGGTCATAGAACTCCTTAGATCGGGACTTGTATAGGTTCGCACTGTCATATGCGTCCATCTGAAGCTCCTCCAATTCATGAAGGTCCAACATCCGTTGCTCTCCCGCGCTTGCTAGATCAAAATTTATCTTCTTGATAGCCCATTGAGCGCGGTGCTCTAGTTCGACCGGGAGGTGACATGCTTTCCCGTAGATCAAGCGGTATGGGGTGGTGCCTATTGGGGTCTTGAAAGCAGTTCGGTATGCCCAAAGTGCATCATCAAGCTTATCGGACCAATCTTTCCTATTCTTCGCCACTGTTTTCTCAAGGATGGACTTTATCTATCGATTGGAGACTTTCGCTTGCCCACTAGATTGAGGGTGATAGGTTGTCCCGAACCTTTGATGTACTCCATTCTTTCGAAGCATCCTTTGAAAGGCCCCATGCACAAAGTGTGACCCGTTGTCACTTATAACCGCCCTAGGAAACCCGAACCTTGGAAATATAATCTTCTTGAAGAGTTTCACCACCACCTTGTGATCATTTGTAGGGGAGGCAATTGCTTCCACCCACTTAGACACGTAATCCACAGCCACAAGTATGTATTGGTTCCCACGGGAGGAAAGGAAGGGTCCCATAAAGTCAATGCCCCACACATCAAAGATCTCAAGTTCAAGTATGGGTTTTTGAGGCATTTCATTCTTCTTGGAAATGTTTCCACTCCGTTGGCAAGCATCGCAAGTCTTCACAAATGCCCACGCGTCCCTAAAAATATGGGGCCACCATAGCCCACATTGCAAAACCTTTTGGGCTGTCTTATTAGCCCCCATGTGACCTCCGCAAGGGTCGGAGTGGCACATTTTCAGCACACTATGAACTTCTTCCTCTGGAACGCACCTTCTTAGGAGACCATCTACACCTCTCTTGAACAAAATTGGATCATCCCATATGTAATGCCTTGCATCTCTCCTAATCTTCTTCCGTTGGTTCTTGGAGTAATCGGGGGGAAACTCCGCACAAGCTAAGTAGTTTACCAAATCCGCAAACCATGGTAGAATCTTTCCTTGAGGAGGTATAAAACATCATCCTTCAACTCATCACAAATGGGCAGCCCATCATCTTCTTGTTGCTCCCTCTCCATGCGCGAAAGGTGATCCGCAACCACATTCTCGGCTCCCTTCTTGTCCCGGATCTCCACATGAAATTGTTGTAAAGAGAGGACCCATCGGAGGAGGCGTGGTTTGGATTCCTTCTTCGAAATTAGGTACTTAATGGCAGCATGGCCGGTATAAACAATCGTTTTGGAACCAATGAGGTAGTCCCAAAATTTCTCAAATGCATGAACAACGGCTAGGAACTCTTTCTCTGTAGTGGTGTAGTTCCTTTGTGCTTCATTTAAGGTCTTGGACATGTAATAGATCACTTGAACCCTCTTCTCAACTCGTTGCCCAAGAACACCTCCAATAGTCGTATCACTAGCATCGCACATCAACTCAAAAGGTAGATCCCACCGTGGTCCTTGCACAATCGGTGCCGAAATCAAAGCTTTCTTAAGTGTGTTAAAAGGTTGTAGGCACTCTTTGTCGAACTTGAGTCGACTTCCTTTTGCAATAAGGCAGTCAAAGGCTTGGCTATAAGAGAGAAATCTTTTATGAATCGTCGGTAGAACCCCACATGCCCTAGGAATTGTCTTACCCCTTTTGCATTGACCGGTGGTGGTAGCTTTGCTATAACTTCAACCTTTGCTTTGTCCACCTCTATGCCTGCATTTGAGATCTTGTGACCGAGGACAATACCTTCTTCAACCATGAAGTGACACTTCTCCCAGTTCAGGACTAAATTCACTCTCTCACACCGTTGTAGGCACTTCCCCAAGTTCACTAGGCAATCATCAAAGGAGGCTCCCCCAACAGAAAAATCGTCCATGAAAACCTCCATCTCGGCCTCCAACATGTCCCCAAAAATGCTCATCATACACCGTTGAAAGGTTCCCGGTGCATTGCAAAGTCCAAAAGGCATTCTCCTGTAGGCAAAAGTACCATATGGACAAGTAAAAGTCGTCTTCTCTTGGTCATCCGGGTTTATAGGTATTTGGAAAAAACCCGAATAACCGTCAAGAAAGCAATAATACTTGTGCCTAGTTAGTCTTTCGAGCATTTGATCAAAAAAAGGGAGGGGAAAATGGTCCTTTTTGGTAGATGCGTTTAGACGTCTATAGTCTATGCACATCCGCCAGCCGGTCACCGTTCTAGTTGAGATGAGTTCACCATTCTCATTCTCAACTACAGTCATTCCCCCCTTCTTAGGGACAACATGCACAGGGGAAACCCATCTAGAGCTTGAAATGGGGAAGATGATACCTGCATCAAGAAGTTTGGTGATCTCTTTCTTCACCACCTCCCCCATTTGAGGATTGAGTTTCCTCTGCCTCTCAATAGAAGGCCTCGCACCATCCTCGAGAGTTATGTGATGCATACATATAGCGGGGCTAATACCCTTGAGGTTATCAATGGTATAGCCTATGGCACTTTGATGCTCTCTCAATACATCACACAACTTCCGAGTTTGATCCGCATCTAAAGAAGAATTAACAATGACAGGATAAGTTGAATCAGGGCCAAGAAATTCGTACCTTAGATGTAATGGTAGAGGTTTCAATTCTATTTTAGGGGCCTCGTTTACCTCTTTTGTGGTGGCCTTAGCAAGTGCATACATGGGTGTAATTTCCTTGAAACCGTTATCACCATCATCTTCCTCTAGCATTTGCTCCTCTATGTACCTGCTCTCATCGGTATCACTTGGCCCAAGATCATGGTTAGTAGAAAGCAATAGTGTATGCATACTAGAGACAATCGAATCAATAGTGTCAATCATCATGCAGTTTTCGGAAGTAGACAAAGGATATTGCATGCTTTTGTTCAGATCAAATTCAAGGACCTCCTCTCCTACCTTTAAAGAAATCTTGGCACGCTTCACATCAATGAGAGCACCGGAGGTAGCTAGGAAAGGTCGCCCAAGAATAATAGGTATATGATTATCTTCATCCATTTCCAAAACTACAAAATCCACAGGTATCACAAATTTTCCAACTCATAGGGGAACATCTTCTACCTTACCCTTAGGAAATTTGATCGAACGATCAGCTAACTGTAGGGTAATGTTGGTAGGAAGAAGTTCTCCTACCCCTAATCTTTGATATACAGAATATGGCATAAGACTAACACTAGCCCAAAGATCACACAATGCATTATCAATTTTCATTTTATTAATAGCACAAGGGATTGAGAAATTACCTAGGTCTCCCAATTTGGGAGGCATCTTGTTCATGATGATTGCACTACAATTCGCGGTGAGGTTAACAGTTTCCACCCCATCACAATTCCTCCTTCCACTCAAAATATCTTTCAAAAACCTAGCATAGTTAGGCATTTGTTTTATAGCGTCGGTGAATGGTATGGAAAGGTGAATTTGCTTCAAAGTATCTAAAAACTTACCGAATTGAACATCCAACTTATGTCTCACAAACTTATGGGGGTAAGGAAGTTTTTGCAATAGATTGGGTTCTTTGACTTGTGTTACTTCCTTTTCATTTAAGACCTCTACAGTTTTATCATTCTCTCCGGTCCTCTCCTCCTCACTCTCTATAACAGTATCAGTGGTAGGTGTAGTCACAGATTGACTCCTAGTGGTGATAGCATTTACAGAGTTTTTAGGGTCAATACCTTGAGGTGGGAGTTTTGACACTCCAACCCCATCCTTTATAGCACTAGCCAACTGAGAAATCTGGGTTTCAAGCATTTTATTATGTGCCATCACTTCATTAAACTTTTTGTCACTGGTGGCCATGAAAGTGTTGAACATTTTGGTCTGTGCTTCCATCATCTCCTCCAAACTAGTCCTTTGCGATGGTCCTTGAGCATTGTAGTTGTCATTAGAGGCTCGGGAGCCACGCGCATTAGACTGTTGGGGATTTTGATTTTGGAAGTTGTTCCTGTTACCATTGTTATTCCAATTTCCCCTGTTATTGGCATTCATGTTCTGATTGTATTGCCCTTGATTACCTGCATTTTGTTGGTAATTATTCTGATTACCAAAATTACCATGTTGATTATAAGACCCTTGGGGATTTTGGTCCCTTTGGTTCCTGTTTCCCCACTGGTTTTGCTGTTGGTAGTCAGAATTATTACCCTGTTGATTATAATTGTTCCCTCTTTGATTAGGTGGTAAATATCTGTTATTGTCATTCCTAGGTCTATTATCATAAGACAAGGCATTGACTTGTTCATTATCACACTCATTACCATCATTATAGTTGGATTGAAATTGGGAATCTACGTTACAGGCAGAGGTATCATGGTCATAAGACCCACAGTTTTCACATAATATACATCCAGCAGGCATATTATTACAGTTAGAGTGCATACCTGCTCCCTTAGAATAGGATGGAAGATTTTGATGCGGTGGATCGTTGAGCTTCTCTTTGATAATTGACATTTCCTTACCTAGATTTACAATTTGCGATGTCAAATTCCCGATTGCATTAAGATGGTCTACCGAATAGACCGCTCCTCCACTCTTGCTCATGGCCTCTCGCTCTCCATCTTGCCAATCCATGTGGTGTCGTACCACATCTTCTATGATATCAATGACTTCTTCTTTGGTTTTGTTCATAATGGGGCCACCTGCTCCCGCATCCAAACTGGTCTTCCCTTGAGGACTCAATCCTCCATAGAACATCTGTAAAACTTGATATGTTGGGATTCCGTGGTGTGGGCACTCTCTTTGATACACCTTGTACCTTTCCCATGCTTCGTAGATTGACTCCCCACTCCTTTGCCGAAATCCCTGGATCAAAGCTCTAGCATCAGCCGTCTTCTTTTGGGAATAAAATCTTCCCAAGAATGTTGTCGTGACATCATCCCAAGTGTGTAGAGAGTTCGGCTTCACCTCCTTCTCTAACCATTCGAGAGCTCTCCCAATAAGTGAAAAGGGGAAAAGCTTCAATCTCACGAACTCTTGATTCACCCCATTAACCTTGATGGTATTGCAGTACTTCTCAAATTCGTTCAAATGAGCCAAAGGGCTCTCATGCTTGGCACCACTAAATTGCCTTCTCTCGATGAGGGTGATCATAGCCGGCCGGATCTTGAAATCATTGGCCTCAGTAGTGGGTGGAGCAATCCCACTTGAAGCTCTATACGCCTCAGGAGTTCCCAACTCCTTAAGGGGTCGTGGTGCTGGCCGATTGGGTTGGCGCGGTATGTCTGCCATTGGAACCTGTTGTGTATTGTGTTCCTTTCCTTGAGAGTTTGATGACGTCAATCGAGATTTACGATTGCTCTTCAAAGTTCTTTCGATTTCTGGATCGAAGGGTATTAATTCTCTCTGTTTAGACCTGCGCATACACACTAACCAAACCAATTAAATAGCAGGGCTACAAGTGTAGCCAAAAGGGAAAAATCTTTTTGTGCTTTTTTATGATGAACTATACTCAAAAAATCAAAAAGCAATTAACAAACACCGCTCCCCGGCAACGGCGCCATTTTGACAAGGGTTAAATCGGTCGCTACAATCTAACTCTCAATCAAACAATACTTATACGAACACCCTATAACCAAGTACAATGGCAAATAAAGGTTCGGTCCACGAGGAACAAGAGTAATTGCAAATCAATCTTAAACCTAAGCTAGTTCGAAATCAATGGAAAATGGTGTTCTAAAATAATACTAATAAGATGGAATAAATTAATAAACTAAGAAACTAGGGAGAACGGGAATTCACCAAACCATCGGTAACTACGCAACAAGGAATCACAGAGACAAACGGGATATGCAAAGACTATATGTCCGATCAATATCATGTGATAGGAAGACAACGGGCAATACTAAGCTTGGATTTCTCATGCACTTAGCATTACTCGATACATAATCAAACCACATTCAATAATGAAATACTCAATTCACAATCTCTTGTTCAAATCAAGGATGTCATGCAATCAAATTCAAGATTCTAGGTTAGCTACTCCTATTATAATGAATTAACATGCAATCGCATATAATCAATTTAATCACAATCCGTTTATCAAAATCAATCCTCAATTACATAGATTACCTAGGCCGGGTTTCATCCCGAAACCCTAGCTAGGAGACTACTCACACATATTCATAATCAAAGCAATAATGAATTCCAAAAGCATAATAGATATAAACATGAATTCTGATTAAGGAATAATAAAGCTTGATTAATAAACAAGAATGAATAATACCAATTGTATTGATGCGAATCAATGGAAAAGTTCAGAACTTTGATATCCATCGTAAATGAATAATACAAAGAACCTTTGCAAATCTTGCTTCAAATCAATTCAAGAAAACTAAAATCTCTTGGAAATTCTCTAAGAAAACTAATGAATCTCTAATACTAAGAACGTTCTCCAATAACTCTCTACAAAGGCTCTCAAAACTATCTCTAAAACTGTCTCCAGAATCCTCTTAAAGTTGGGCCTTATATACGTCTTCTAATTCGGAGAAGTCAAGCGCGCAGTTAACCCTGGATCAGCACGGCCGTGCTATTGGCTTGCACGGCCGTGCTGCCTTGCCTGGGGTTGCTTGCTTATAGGCCAGCACGGGTGTGCCTATGGTAACACGGCCGTGCTGCCTGTGCTATGTAATCAATGCACGACACTTGAACTTCATTAACTCCTCGGATTCCGGTCAAGGCTAGCTCGGTTACGCATCAAGGGCTCGGGATCCGATTAAACTCGGTTGATATTACCTGAAAACACATCAAAAACAAACCGAAAACCCGTGAAGCACGTAATATGGGGAACGTAAGCATAACAAGGTAATCATCGGCCAAAGCGGCCCCAAATACATCCAAAATCATCCTAAAATATGCTCTAAAGCGCGCCCTAAAGTGCGCTTGTCAGTTATGATATTTATTTTATTTATTATGTTGCTTGATTATATATTCATTGTTATTGCTTGATCACGCCTTTTATGCATCTTTAAAGGGAATTTGTACTTGTAATCATGCTTAATAAGATAATTAATAATCTTGTTTTGGGTTAATATGATTATAATTCAAGTGATTGCCAATAATAGATTTGTTTGTGCATTATATTCAACCAACATAGATAAACAGGTTTAGGGTTAATCCTATTGATTGCATGTTAATTAAAAAACGCATATGAATACGATCAGAATAAAGTAGAGGCCTATTATTAGGGCTTGTTCAATCTCTTTTAGGTTGGGTTTGTACCTTCATCCCCGAACCCTTATTTGGTTCAAGACCTTATGGAGTTGACGATCTCTTGGATCGTTAAGGGGTGTAACCTTCACCCTGTGCACGGTTTACAAGTTCCTAAAACTTGTTGGCGACTCTTTTGCTCTATCTTCTTTCCCTTTGGACGCCACCGTACTTTAGTGTATGATCATAGTGGGGTTCGAGCTAGGGGTTAACGCTTGAAAATATTCCCTACACGTAGGCAACCTCACATTGAGGTTCGGCCACATTCATATGCATGATCGCGTCAAAGAATATCCAATGCTAATCCTATGACCGTATCCGTCTAAAGCTACACTTTGGGGCTTGATCCTGCATCATTTAGCCTACCCAGCATAAAGAGTCACCATTTTGACTCTTCTCACATAAATTTCCATCACCATAGCCTTTGCGGCCAGCATTAATATCACATTCACACACTTCACTCACACATGCTTTAACGTAGGCGCACTTCGAACGACGCCTACAGCTACATCCATGTGAGGTTCATTATTTTTCAAGCCTTCTACATATAATTGCGTGAGCGACATGGATCCTTGACTATTGCAGACCTAATCCAGAATCTTGACTCATAATTCTCAAACTTGAGACCGAGCCATCTAGGAAAGACAAAGGCATCTTTTCGGGGTGGTAATTTTTCTTTTCTAGGTTTAATTTTGTTTCTTTTTAGTTCATTGGGTTTACATTTGCCTTATTTCTAACCATTTGAGCCTTTTCCCTTCTTTTCAAGCCACATCCTTAGATCTTGAGCCTTTTGTTTCATTTTTGTTTCCGTTCTTGGTTTTTGTGAAGCAATTGATCATTATTGTTGGAGTTTGTGGTGGAGGAGTTTGGATATTTTGTTCTCTTGAATGCAGGTTTATGTTGTGATATTTGTGTGAATAATAACAAATGAATGACTGGAAAAAACTGCCCAAAGTCAAAAGAGGCAAGGGCATAATAAATGCAAAATTGTAAAAGTCGTCTTAAGTTAAAGAGGCATGGACAATTGCTTTGAAAGAAATGAAAATACAAAAAAAAAAGTGAAAACAAGAAAATACAAAAATATTTTGATGTGATTCTTTTCCCTTTTTCAAGCATTGAGGACAATGCTTCCTTTAAGCTTGGGGGCGAAGCGTTTACGCTTTTTGTATATATGATTGTGGTTATAGCTTTGAATAATCTTGGGGGAGTTAGTTTGTTTTTGTTTGGAGATTGCTTGGTTATGAGGAGAAGGTTTGATCACCCTTTACTTCACTAATTAGGAATACCGCTAAATTTTAAAATTTTAAGCCTACCCTCACCCTTTTTGCCCTTACGTTACAACCATTGGGAAAGACCTTTCGACCTAGATGTTGAGTCATATATCGGGGGAGGGCATTATGAGTTAACGCCAAAGGAAAGGGGATGCATTGTCAAGACGTCGAGTAGCCCAAAACTTATCTCTTTTTCCGGTTCCTTCATGGAACTTTCGAGATGCTCACTAGGGGAAGACATGAGACTAGAAGGGAGAACGTGGTAAGACCATTTGGGATGAAAGTGGATTGCGTTTCTCTAGTTCCTATGCTTAGCATATTTATGTTTCAATCAACCTCGGGTATCTTGGAACGTGCACTCCCTTATTTATTTAGAAAGATTTGCACTCATTTATGCTTGTACATTTGGAAAAGTCCTTTCATGAACATTTGTTTGCTTTTCTTGTATTTTGGTTTCTTCTTCATGTTTTGCCTTGTTTTTATTATTACTAGAGTTATAGGTTAATCTCTTAGGAAACCTTTACGAGAGCAACACTCGTCCTTTAGGGCGATCTAGGGGTTTACATGGCTTGTCTTTAGTTGCTAAAATTGACCGTGATTCCTACGAAAGTGAGTTAGTGTATATTCTTGTCTCTTCTCTTCTTTTTGTATGTTTGAATAAGCTCATCATTTCTCCCATGGTTTTTTTTTGGTCAAGGACGAGAAAAAGGTAAGCTTGGGGGTATTTGATGGGTGTCATAAATGACACCCATTTGATGAGAATTTAGGTTGATTTTACCTTATTTTCATGGCTTTCATGCTTAATAAATGCTTAGTTTTATGCTTTTGGTCTTAGTCTTACCTTTCCTCTCTTATTTTGTAGCTTTTGTGCTTTTCTATGGTTTTTCTAGTCTTTTCTCCTTTATTTGCTGTATTTTCGTGATTGTAGGTATTGTACAAGGTTCAGGTCTTGATATTGGTGATTTTAAAAGGTGGAGGAAGCTTTTGGAGCAAGCTCATGGCAATTGGAAAGCTCAAGATGCAAGGAAGTGGATTCTCCAAGTTCTAGCTCTTGCGCTCTCAAGCCGTGCTCTCATGAATATGGGGTGTTGAACCCACAATATTGTGCTTTTGGGACTGCCTCACTTAGTGTTCATCATCATCATGATTGTGCGTTCATTCGAAGACCTTAGCGAACGCACAAAGCCGCAAGAAGATCGAAGAAACCCATAGATGCGCAGGCGCGCAAGACACGAGCGCGGGCGCGCCACCCCTTGGTGTGGACGCGCCACCCCTGCAGCATGGGCACGCCTCTCCTGCAGCGCGGGCGTGCCTTCCTTGGTATATGCTTGCTCAGATTTTGTTTCCGCGCCCTCTATGTATATCATTGTAACCCAACTTTCGGGGGAAGTTTAGAACAAGTTTTATTTAGATTTTGATCATAATTTTAGCTTAGTTGAAAGCTTCTCTCTCTAGTTTAAGGGTTAGTTTAGGAGTAGAATTTAGAGAGAGAAAGTGAGGAATTTCAATGGTGATTGAGAGATTGAAGATTCAATGGTGACAGTTGTGTTTGAGATCTTCTCTATTATCAATGAGCATTCTTAACTTTATATCTTTTTATTACTTTGTTTAATATTCAAGTTTGTTTGATTTGATTTTGATGTTTGATTGTTGATTAGTGTAATTGTTCTTCATATATTGTTTATTCTTGATTTCTTTAGTTGTTTGTTGATTAGATGATGATGTTAGAGTAGTTGTTTGCTAGGGATTGTAAAAAAAATAGTTAGAGGTACTCTACTAACTCTTCCTTTTTTACAATTTCATCACCAAACAATATATGCAACGTGATACCAAAAAACTAAGTTAGTTGTTTTTATTTACAATCATTAATCACGTAGGAATTACATTGCAAAAGTCGTTATTCTTTGTTTAATAAATATTCATGAAAAGAACAAAATAAACAATATTCGCCTTGTCTTAAGTGATAAAACAATGATTAATTATCAAATTCTAGTCTTGATTAAACGAAAGAATACTATGTGAATTAATTAATTAATTAAAAGTTTGTTTAAAGTGATCAAATAACACTATTTATTCAATTAAAGTTATTTAATCAATGAAAGAAAAGTGATTTATCTATGTGCTCAGGAAACAAAACGTTCTTCTTTTATGTTTAATCTCCGTTTAATGCGTGTATGGACTTTCTTTCTTCTTCTTACCTCCAAGGACTTCAATGGATTCAATTAGTGTTGGAAATTATTTGGGAAGAGAGAAGAAAGGGTAGTATGATAGTAAGAGAAGTTGAGAGATTTAGGGTTTTGAGAATGCTAGGGTTTTAATTCTGATTTTTCGGTTCTTATAATCCTGAACGAAGACCCCTATTTATAGGCGTAGAGATCTAGGTTTAGGGTTTTAGAGTCGCGCCGTCGGGTTGCGCGCGCAAATTTCTGAGTCGCGCTGGGTGCCGTGCGCATCTCAATGAGTCGCTCGCGCCAGGCGCGCGCAACTTACTGAGTTGCGCTGGGATGCGGTTTGCCTTATACGAAAACGCGTTTTTAAAACTTCCATAACTTTTGGTTGCGAATTCAGATTTAGGCGTGTGAGATATCATTGGAAAGCTCTGAATGTCTACTTTCCAATTCCATTAAATTTAGGTTAAAATCTATTATTGATAAAAAAATATATAGCCGTTAGAGTGCAAGGGTGTTGGTTTTAAGGCCCGATTTAGTGTTTTGATCATAACTTCTTCGTTTTAACTCGGAATTGGGCTTATAATATACCTTTGGAAAGATCTTGGAAAGTTATATCCATCTGTATAGTCCTTTAATGGAAATATGATGGTTTCTTAATCTGTTTGGCTTGGTTTTTAACAATGTAAGATCCATTGGATCGATTCATTGCATTTGCCGCATTTGGGTCCGTTATTAATCAAGTTTAAACATGTATGAGCATGTTTCAGGCCTAATTATCAATCGGACAAGGCTATAAGATTACTTGGTCTCAAATATGAGTTTTTACTTACTTCATAATGCATTTCGTAGCCCATAAACACTTTAACTTTGATCTAACATGAAGAACGGATTTTTGTAACATCATCGCACTTCCTTTCGAGAAAGAGGCCAAAGTAGGTGTCTATAGTTATCCCCCACTTTGATCGAGTCTAGAATAGACGATGATCAAAGTAGTCAAGGAACGAAATCCGAGCCTCATTCTACGAAGTTCTCAAAGAATAAAGAATCTTTCAGAAATGTTAAGGATGTCAAAACGATCCTTGATTTGCTAAGTGTTCGAGAAAAGTAGCTACTAAGGCAAGAAAAAGTATTTTCTAGTTGATATGTCTATTTTATATAGTATTTTACGCCCGTCCCTTGGTCATAATTAGTAGTGTTTTTGGCTCTTTAGAGCCACTTTTATTACTAATTGGTGTTTCTAGTGTTTTCGTAGATTTGGTTGACTTTTGTAGGGATTTGCACTTTTGGAGCATTTTCCCGAGATATTATGGAGCAATACGAGCATTGGAGAAACACGACCAGTTTTTATAGCCTAGGGCCGGTTAGAGCCATCGAACCGGTGATTAAGGGCTCGGTATATGTGATACCGGGGCATTTGGACCAAGTATTCAAGACTCGGAGAGGAAATCCAGATTGGCCCGGAGAATTGTAGCCCAATTGAAGTCCAAAGAGTGGCCCAAGAGTACCGCCCGGCCAAAGAAGCTACCGCCCGAAGGCGCACCCGGCCGGGCAGGGGAAGCAAGGTCGGCGCCCGAACTCGCGCCTGGCCGGGCGCGAGATTCATACCTGATGGGAAAAAGGCGCGCCCGATCGGGCGCGTGTTATTATTAGGAGATGATTAGCGTCGTTTAAGTTTGTATTAGTTTAGGATTCTTGCTTAATATAAATACTTTCCGTTAAGCGAGTTTAGTATTTTCTTTGACTCTTTCTAAATTCTTTCTTAGATTTTCTCTCTCTACTTAGCTTTTAGATTAGTTTCTCTCTCTCTAATACTTTGTTCTTAACTCTATTCTTAATTCCAGATTTCTTTGGTAACGATTTCTCTTCTCTTAATCTCAGTTATTTATTTATTCTTTAGATCATGTCTTGTTTTACTACTTTTATTAGTTTAGATTTAATTATGTGTGAGTAGTTCTATTTCTAGGGTTTGTGGGGATCCATAAATAATATGAAGGGGTAATTTATTGTTGTTGATTATCAATGCTAGATTAATTTCCTATTGATTGATTTAATGCTATGTGACTAGATTAGGCCTGATCTTTTATGCATGAGTTTGACAATATTGATTCGAGATTCGAGAGATGAGAATTGATGTTTAGGTCTAGCTTCAATCGGCAGGATAATTTATAAATGGTTAAGTCGAGATTCGAGAGATGAGATTTAATACCGGTAAATTAATTTTGTGATTGTAATACGTAGCGAAAGCCCTTTATGATCTGATTAATTTATGCATTGTTGATTGATTATTATGCTTTACCCTGGAATATTATTTATTGGTGAACCTATGTCCTAGATCTTTTATTCATTGTTTTCTCCTTATTCTTAGTCTTCGTAGTTTAGTTTCCGTTAATTATAATATATTGGTTACTTGATAATTTAGATTAGTTTAATTAATTAGGAATAGAAAGACCAGTTTCCCTGTGGATTCGGCCCTACTTCCCTATCTATTATTAGTTGGTGGTTTTAGAAATTACTTTTTATTAGGTGATACGACTTTAGCCTATCACTAGTCTTAGTGTGCTAAAGAATCTAGATTGATCCTTTGCAAATGTAGAACACTTTCACAAGTAAAGGTGTTCTGGGTGATGTCATGTCATGAGAAGAAATCGGTTTAAAAAGGATTAAAAGGGGGATGATGTCCTCCCAATCATGTCATCGTTGGTCTAAAGTTCCTCGATACGTCATTGAAACTTTAGCCTGATTTTAACAATTTGAAAAGATGATAAAAAGTGTTTCGGCTTTCACAGCCTAAACATTTCGACTTTCGCAGCCGGAATAAAGTTCTTGACAATTTGCTCATCAAAACGTAATATTCGATGTCCACAAGATAGAAATACATGTCTCAATACTGGAGGCATATGTCCAAATCCAGCGAGGGAGAAGAAAATCAGCAACTCTCTCAGCAGTTTTGTCCACAAGATGAGTACACATGTCTAAGTACTGGGGGCCTTAAATAAACATGAGAAACATCCCCTAGCATATGTATACATGAATTCCAAAAGCCACCTAAAGTCTACGCTTGGGGGCTTCAAATTAAAAAATATAGGTCTCACCTTAACTTTCATTTTGAAATAACTCTTGAGAAAAATCACACGTATTAGTTGATCATGATAACTGAGAAGACCAATGCTCAAGAGTTGTAAAAGACATCTAAAGTTGACGTCAAGGCTGTCGATATATCAAATCAATTTATTGTATTAACTCTTTTTCTTTCTAGGCAATGTATATAGAACCTGAATTACCTTAGTAATAAATAGCCCTATTATTAAAAGAAAATAAGATGATTAGTTTTTTTTAAGTGATAATCATCTCATTTTCCTTGGCAAAAGATATGGAAAACATCAAATTTAGTTTGATTCGATTGCTTTACTAACATGATGTAATCAAGTCAATGGCTATCAAACCATCCAAATCATTTGAATTTTTTTTTTTTTATATGATCTTGTAATCATAACTCAACACTTCATGAATTTTATATATGGGCATGGCTACTCAATAGTAGGTCCATATGTGCAAAGGCCTAAGATTGGTCATATTTTCATGGAATGATGATTTTGGTATATGGTTATGGTCTACCTCAAGGAGGGCCTTTCCAAGGTTGTGTGGCTACGCTTGGGGTTATGAAGAATGGACGCGCTCAAGTATACTCCCAAAATCCCTTACTTTTGGTGCTTCTCAAATTTAAACCTTTCTACTTTGTGTGGCAACTTCCTACATTGGGTGCCTTTTCCTTGCCATCTCTCTTTCTTTTTTTTGACGAGTTTTGTTTTGGGTTTAGAACGATTTTTTTTTTTCTTTTGCATTTGATCTTTCCTTTTGGCTTTAGACTTTGTGTCCCCCTCTTATGTTTCGTTCCCCCATTTTCCTATTTGTATCTTTGTAGGTTGAATAACTAAGGCTCAATTGAAGAGGCTCAAAAGGGCTGCCAAAAAGATGGATTTTCTCTAAGGTTAAGAACATGGGATTATATTTGTGGAGTTTCAAGTTGCCTCCTGTATTGGTGCAATCATCATATCCTTTCTTTGTGGGTCTAAGATGGACCTCTTTTATTTTATTTTATTTCACAAAATATGTTTTTATTTTTTTTATTTAAAATAAAAAAATAAAATAAAATAAAAGAGGTCCATCTTAGGTCAAATAAAATAAAATAAAAGAGGTCAAATAAAATAAAATAAAATGTTTTTATTTTTTTTATTTTTTAAAGAAGATGGACCTCTTTTATTTTATTTGAAATCACATGAATACTATTCAAGAATCTTTCAAGTCTCATCCACTCATCTTAATAAAATACCGATCACTTAAATCGATAAATAATAAAGAATCCTCCCCAATGGAGTCACCAAATTGTAGGCGTCATTTGAAGTGTGCTTACGCTAAATCATGTTGTGAATATGCTTGACACTTATAGGAAGTGGGAATTGACGTATACGATTAGGGACAAAGCAAAGTAGAGAGCTGCCAACAAGTTTTTAAGGAATTTGTAAACCGTTCACAGATCATTTAAGACAACCACAAATAAAGGGACAACAAAAGGCAACAATGATTGACCCGTGAAAGTTACACCCCATTCATAATCCATGAGATTACTAACTCCATATGGTTCGGAACCACGAAAGGAGGATCAGGGATGATGGTACGAAGTGAGTCAAGTCATATTCGCCCGTATTGGCCTCTACTTGATTCTTATATTGAAAAGTGATTCCTGCGATCTCAAAGGCATGCAAACAAAATATTCAATTCGCTCCAAACTATTATTATGCTAAATTGGTTTAATATTAATGCAACACATAATTCTTAAATATCGTGATCACTTGATTAAACAACAAGATTAAAAAGGAACATAAACCGGTTGTCCAAATTATCTTATTAGGCGTGATTTCAATTACATATTCCCTTTAAAAATGCAATATGGTGATCATAATAACAATAGAATTAACATTAATATTGGAAGCAATTTAAGAATAAATCCAACAATATAAAACCGTTAGAAAAATAATAGAAATAAAAGGAACATGATTCTTACTTTGATTTAGTTTGCTTGCAACTATAAAACAATAAACGAGTTAGTAACTTCAAGGAAAATTAATAAAACAACAATTAAATTTAAATAAATTAAATAGAATAGAATTGATTTGGGGTCAAACCCTCAAACAGTTCTACCTTTCACGCCTTGGTTTAAGGACAAAACCTCGAGTAAAGTACGGACTCCTTGGAGTGCTTAAGGAAGGACTTTTGAAAGAATAAAGGTAGGCTAGTGTTTAGGTTAGAGCATAGAAGAGAGAAAAGAGAATTAATTGGTACCCGGTACATCAGAAATGAGGGGGTATTTATAGGGAAAATGAGTAGAGGGAACCCACGGGATCCTAAAAACACTGCCAAGACACGGCAAAAATTGTCGTGACACGGGAAACTCTTGTGTGACACGGCATACTCTGGAGTGACGCGGGAAATATTTGACCTACATGGGTTAAAACGCGTGAAGGGTTTACGCAAAAAAAGACACGGGGTTGTCCCGTGTCATGGTACTGGCACTGTGTCACGGGGAACTATGTCGTGGCGCGGCAGTGTGTCCCATGATGCGACACAGTTTGGCGTGATGCGGAAGACTCTGTGTCCCTTTTCCGTCCAAATCATTTTTGCCCTAATTACGTTCAGCCTTTTTAGGTGTCGATTCATATTTTTGGGCTATTTCTTGTTTATTATTTATTAATTGGGCTAATAATAATAAATGAAAAATGAATAAACAGGTTTGGGCCAAAATAAAAAATAAAAATTAAACTATGCTTTGACCAAACATTAAGACTGATCTGTTGACTATTTTATAAACTGAATTTAATTAAATATGACTTTTTAAGCACTCTCAGAATTAAATACTGAACCGGCCAATAATGGCAGTAATAAATTGTTTATCATCGGGTTTGGTTTCGAGGAGACATTGTAACACCCCAATAATTCTCTCTTAAAAACCTGTGAGAAACCTGTATATAACCTGAACAATTTCAAGAGAATTACTGGTGTGCTACTGCCACGTGTTCAAACGTTAAGGCTATCTCAGAAATTTGCAGCGGAAAACCAAAACATTTTTAAATAAACCTCAAAACAAAGGAATTAAATCAAAATATGTATTACAAGTTGGAACCATTAAGGCCCTTATTCAAAACCCAATAAAAGTAGTAAGTGATTAAATTCAGAGTTCCAATAAATTCAAACCCAAAAGAATTAGTGTCAACTAAAATCGAATTCAAATAAATTCAAACTTTGCAAAATAAATAATATGGAAACAACCAACTCTCTACTCAAGATCCCACAACCCTGATGAATGCTGCATGTGTAAGAACCTGTGGTTATTCTGCTCCCCAATATTACAAGTCTAAAAATTGGATCGTCACAGGGTCATTGAAAGGCGAAGGCCATGACCTAAGAAAGACACACACAAAAGCACGCAGTCAGCAAAGCTGAGTACATACAAGCTGCGAAAACAAATTGAGAAAATACCTAACATGCTACTAATATTCAATCACAAGCATCATTAAATACAGACTCGATTCACGACTCGATTATCAAATTTATTAAGACCTCACTAATTAATATTAACTGACTCGTTTATTTATTTCATTGGATTTAGCAATAGACAAGGTTGTCCAACCCATGTCCCATTTGGAACATCAATAAAGAAAAACCCCATGCCTCCTTTCGGAAACATCAATAAACATCCAACGACCACGGGCGCGACTCCGTGACCGTAGTTAGTATGAGATCTCACCTAACTCCTAATTTTAGAAAAATAATATTTGAAAGAAGACACTCGTAGATCAGACGGCCTCGATAAAAGTACACGGCTAAAACCCCATGTACCCCAACCCTTGATTGTCATTACTCCAGATGTGCACCATTCTAGAGTTTTATTGCTCATCCATCTTGCACTTTACGTGATTTACAGGTTTAGACTTAGTGATGACTCTTATACATATCAATACAAACATCCCAAAAGCAATTCAATCAAACATGGCAAATTCTCAATTTAGATTCTTAATTTATTAGTGACAAACAAAATTTATTAATTATTCCATTACTACCTCGGTGTATAAACACCTTGAGTGCATAAGGCACCCCAAAACCTTAACCTCGTCTTACAAGACTTGAATTTCTCCTTTACTCATCCTGTTTACATAATCATGAACGAGTAATAATTTGATCTTTACACCAATCACATACCTTTGCCTTTAAGCGCACCTTGCATAATTAAAGCACAAATAATACTTGCATTATAAACTAGTGCACATCATTTGAAATTCATAACCAGACAATTTAACCCAGTCAATCCTATACATGATACTAAGTTCTCGATCCGTCCTTAAATATGCACCTACAAGCAAGGTTTCGTATCTTGTACGTACCTTGTGTAAACAATCCGGTTGGCCACTTTAAAACTAGAAGTCGCCTTCTACAAAGTCCTCTCCTAAACCAAACAATTAGGAATAAATCAATACCAAAGCAATTAAAATTACAGCAATACTAAACTACTTTAAAACCTCTTAAATCACCAAAATAAAGTCTTTAGATTGTCCCCAAAAATCAAAGTTAGTAATATAACATCCCAACTTTAAGTTTACGTGTTAGAATTATGAAAATATAGTGTTTTATATCAAATTACAGCAGCTTTAAAGTGGGTACATAAATCTGGAATTTTGTTTTAAATATATAAAATAACCCCATAAGCATAATTACTATGATTAGTCATTATATAGCAAGTTAGTGTGTTAAAAACCCAAGAATATATCAATTCAATGAAATTAGAGGCTTCAAAATAAAAGGTATGAAATCTGAAAATTATTTTTAAAGTTAGAATATAAAGTTCAAAGTTTTTTCAATCACAAAATACTCACAATGATTATTTTGTAGGTTTAGAAGCATAAAAACACGAAATTAACACTACTTGTTCATAAAAATTGAAACTTTAATAAATCTGAAAATTTATTTATGATTAAGATAATTATATTTTAATTTAATTTAAACATAGTATGATTAGATAGTTTGTTTAACACGTAATCAAGCCTTAAAACATGAAAAATCAATGTTTTAAACCCTAAAGTATGCAAAATACATAATCTGAAATTTTATTTAATAATTTAGACATACAAAATCCATAAATTTATAATCTTTTGTAATTTATACATACTATTAAAGCCTAATAACAATAATTTTATAATTGAAATCAAATAAAAATTGAATCTTTAATAAAATTATTAAGAAATAAAGGAAGAGAAATAAGAGGAAGGAAAAGAGGGGAGAGCGAACTGCAGGTGCGGCGGCAGCAGAGGCGGCAGCAGGAGAAAGCTTCGACTTTTTTTTTTCTCTGTTTGAGGCTCGTGAATGAAGGGGAAGAAGAGAGTGAAAGCTTCTTGTTTTTTTTTTTTTATGTGAGAGAGGAAAGAAGGATAAGGGTTTTTATTTGGGCTTTATTTGGCTTTGTGTTTCCTAATTAGATTAGGAGTAATATTTGGATTTTGGGCTAAAATGTTAAAATTGTTGTAAATTAGTTAAAAACATATTAGTTTACTTAAATCTTTTCATAAAAAAATAACTTTATTTAATGAAACTGACATAAAAATATTTGTAAAAATAATATATAAATAAATTATAATTAAGTTAAAAATATGGGGGATTACAGACATTTTTAGATGTCTACAAGACATCATTACTAGGTACACATCTAATAAGGTACCATTAAATTTAAAACAAACTAAGTAAATCTTCATATAAACTTAACTTTTTTGTTTTGGAAGTTTTGGTTGAATTTTGAGTTCTTCTCGAATACTCATGGTGATTTTAGTTTTATAGTGAGAAAATCATAAAGAGGAGAGAGGATGTAAAGAGTGTAGAAATAGTTTCGTAAGTGACAATTTTTTAATTATTTTTAAAATGTTAGTATGGTGGGAGCCCTTTCCCTAAATAATGATGGGAAATTATCTAATTCCCAAATTACAGCTACTCTTTTTTAATTCTCACCGTTCCGTCCACATCACCGGTTCAGTGGGAATTTTTTTAAAAACGGTTTATTAGAAAACCGCTACTTCAAGTAGCGGTGTGCTACTAAAAGCCGCTACTTCAAATAGCGGTTTACTTATTTACAGATATTTTGTTTTTAAAAATTAAACTTTACAGAACAAACCGCTACTTGAAGTAGCAGTGTTATTTACAGATATTTTGTTTTTAAAAATTAAACTTTACAGAACAAACCGCTACTTGAAGTAGCAGTGTTATGAGGATAAACCGCTATTTGAAGTAGAGGTTTTAATTTCATAAACCGCTAACTGAAGTAGCGGTGTTATGAGTAAGTAGCGGTTTTCCTCATAACATCGCTACTTGAAGTAGCGGTTTGTTGCTGGATCTCGAAAAAAAAAATAAAAAACGTTTTGTTTTCCTTAGCTGACGTTGACGGTACGATGTGAATTAAAAACAAGAGTAGCTGTAATTTGGAAATTAGATAATTTCCCAACATTATTTAGGGAAAGAGCTCATATGATGGTTCAATAAAGACGGCATAATTTTGTGAGGTGTGTTGTTTTTTATTGGGGTGAAACTTCATGGGCCATGTTGGACTTGCGTATTGGGCTGGTTGCTACTAAGATAACTGCATAAGGATGTAGCTTTAGACCAATTGATTCTTATATAAACAAGCTGGGTTAGGGCTTTTAATGGGGCTTTGACCCATTGAACAAGTCTAGATTTTAATGGGGCTAGCAACAGCATGTAAGCTCAAATCATCTAGAAAGTTGTGTGACAAGTTTGGCAGACTCACTAGCTTGCTGCTCAAAGCATGTGATAAACTGAATTAGTAAATTGTGTGTTAGTGTGTACATAAGTGCCGTATATATAATATATAGGCCTCAGCTTAAATGTGGTAATAACACACTGAATCATGCTGAGTCAGGGAACCTTTAAAAAGACAAGGAACTCTGCAGTTCTAAACCAAAGAGTTCTAAACAAGGAACTCTGCAGTTCTAAACCAAGGAACTCTGCAGTTCTAAACCTGTTAAACTATTTGCAATTGACCAAACAAAATTTTCACTAACCAGGCCCTGAATTACCAACTACGCAAAGCTCGTAGCAGGCCATTTCCATAGAGTCTTATAGCGGTTTTCCATATCTATACTTATTACAGAATCTTTAATAGGCTCCTGTTGGTTCCTCCTGAATACTGCTATTTGAGAAGCAAACCCTGGTTCCACACCTTGTATTCCACCCACTCCACCAAACTCGACACTGTAATTGTGTTTCAGTGCCAAGCCAGCTGCCCACTGATTAAATTGTTCTCTTGTCCACTCAAATTTGTGATCATGATTACGAAATTTACATGACTGTAGTGCACTATCATCTGGATCCTCCACTTGGCTTCCTAAATTAGATTTTTGCAGAATGATATTGTATTCATAATTTGGGGTTGAAACAATCAGGACCTTAGGACGAAAAAGTCCGAGTGCAATTTCACCAAATAAGTGTGCTTGATCTTCTTCCATATGCTCTATCACCTGATAGGATATAAATTATTTTTATAAAAATTAAAAAATACAAAAAGTTAATTAATAACATTAGAAGATAAAAATGGCATTCAACATAAACTTTTGAGGGCTGTCCTATGGACATTTTCTTCTAGCATCAAAGTCATTGAACATGCATGGACGTTAGCAGAATGGACATGACACTAAAAAAGATATAAGCTTCATAATAATTGGGAAATAAAAAATTGCATAATTATTAAATCTTTAATTACAAAATTGGGATCTGTAACCCTAATAAAAGAACCCCTAAACAGAAAAATTATTCCTTCACTCATGTAATTTTTTAACATGAATAATTTTACACATCCCAACACACATTTATAAGATTAAAATAATAAAAAGAATATTATGAAAGTATATTACAATACAAATCTAACAAACCCTATATGACTATTTTTTCTTACCGTACAAATTTTAATATGGGGTCAATATTAATAATACTGATAAACTAATGTTTCCCTTTGTTTTTACAAAGAGCCCATAATCTAACAACGTCCTAGAGTGGAATTAGGTGATTTATATCTGAGGGTTGAGTTCAGCATTTTACCTGATTTGCCTAATCCTGTAGGACCACAAACTCAAACGTGAATGTATTTGGTACACTGTTAGACTAGCTTGAAAATATTGGGTAGCAAATTGCACTCCCGTACCTGTTTGTGACTAAAGTATACAACTAAGGAAATACTGGTTGTGTTAGGCTTGTACTATTAGCAAAACAAACCCAACCCGACTTGAGACCCGATTTTGACCCTAAATCAACCCAAAACCCTAATTGGCTCTACCCTAATGACACCCAACCCGAAACTAAAGCATTAATTAGAAAGCACTTTCATGGGTATCAGTGGGTGTTTAAAGATCACACACCGAGTTGAGTGTTTACGTGTAAATCTTTCTATAATCAGAACAGTCTCTACTTGCGTCTCCCTTTCTTTGGGTTGCCTAATGTGGAAGTTGAATATCCTAAAAACAGTTAATACACCAGAATGTGGAAGTTGAATATCAAAGAAATCAAATCACAAACCTCTAAGCATGTTCCAATATCATATTCACTCAAGCCAGAATCAAAAGCAGTTATGCTACCCTCGTAAAGAATTGCTGCTTTACTATTTGATGTGGATATCTCATCCTTCAAATTCTCCAGTTTTGTTTGAAGGACCTGCAAATCATGAAACCAAATATATACACTCAAAAAATAAATTTGTAATAGATCATATTACATAGAGAAACTGAGAGTAATTGCATACGAATCCTCTAGAAGTAGAACATGGCACAGTACAGATTTCTCCCACTCACATATAAGCAAACAGACATATGAAGTATATAATAGGCAAACAGAATGTGCACATGCATATCTTGTAGCAATGAAGCACGTCAAGCACCATTAAACACATGCCACCTTTAATTGATTTCCGACTTACCAGCACACAGAAGATAAAAATGAAAATATAAATAAAACCAATGTGCCATGTATCACCCATACAGTCACGCTAAGAATAATTGCATACAATTCAAAAGATAAAATAAAGCAATCTTATACTAAATGAACCTGCACCTTATCATCTGTTTATATATATATATACACTCCCATGTAGTCACTGTTAAGGTTATGTACATATAACTATTTAGTAGTGATTACATTTGGATGATAAATATTGAATTAAAAAATGGTACCTTGAACTGATAGATAATAGTGCATTAGCATTCTAAATGGAAAATAATAAAGGATAAACAGAATTAGTTGAGTGTTCAGTCATTGTGCAATGAAGTAGCAATCAAAGTTAACCATTACATTCAAATAAGTAGGCCTGAATACTTAAAGGGTATTTCCAGATTATTCTTAACAACGGTCAGCCTCATCACATGGACACCTATTATGCTCCCAGCATCTAAAAAGACCCCAATAGGTTCTGAACTAGCATGACATAGCCACTAAAGTATCATACCTTGGCAGCACGAATGAGACCCTTTTGAGAAATATCAATACCAACAATCTTTTCCAAAGAGCTTGGTGTATTAACTAAGGATTCCAATAAACTTCCTGATCCACACCCAAAATCAATCTGCAGCCACGAGAGGTCAATTTTTTTAAAAATAAATTAGTATTGCATACAATGTCAAATAGTTTTGTGAAAATAATAAATTTTATAATCTGTATATTATTAAAACCATGATAGCAAAATTGATTGAATTATATTCAGCTACATATCATGGAATTAGAGGGGAAACCATTGAGAAATATGTACCAAAGAAGTAGCAGAATATTCTTTAATGCACTGCAATGCAAATTCTACACGCTGCTTTGACAGCGGAGGGCTGAACAGAGCCTGCTCCATTCTATCTTCAAATGGTTCTGTTACTCGCAATACAGTGATAAGATATTTCAAGCAACAAGATTCTGGAGGGAAAATAAACATAGGAAAAATGATGAGACTCTGAATAATTGAACGCACCTAACAAGATTATAATTATAGATAATTACTAAAAAAAGCTGAGCAAAATCCAATTAAATACAGGCAATGTTACACATACCAAATTTCATAGAAATCTAACCAGACATATTTAAGCACAAACACTGTTTGCATAACAGTAATCAAGGGAAATAAAAGGAAAAAATAGAAGAGTAAAGGAACAACGCAGAGGAAAGACTGACCTTCCATTTTCCTTCAAAATTTCTCCAACAATGGAGATTTTTTGGTTTATTTTAAAAGGACAAGGAAAATATATACCATCATTTCATTTCCTTTTCCTCAAGTCTTATCCAAATATGCAAAAATGTATCTTTCACTTTCCCTCTAATTCTCTAAATTTCTCTATTAAAACATAGTGTGAAGTCTGGTATGCTAGAAAACGTTTACAAACCAATTATTTGTTTATAATGCACAATGATTCTGAAGCTTGAACCATTTGTGTTGAAAGGCGTTATTAAATCATACATCCTCAAATAAAGCTAGTGTAAAAGAAAAAAAAAAAAAGATAAACTCACTTGAGGACAAAAAGGATAGAATTTTTTTACAATCCACAGATGCAGCCATAACCATTTCTGTTTGTGGCATGTCCGTGAGGAAGCAGACAGATTGTCCAGCTGTCATACGAAGAATAGCCGCTTCAATACATGAAATTACTGCTCCTGTGCCAATCTCAAACTCAAAATCATCATTCTTCTCCAGAATTTCTAGGATTTCTTTTCCTTCTGATACCAGGAATACACCATAACTTATAGAGACAATACATCCATTGGAAGGTAATGATCCACAAGCTGTTCCTTGTAGACTTAAGTGTTTATTCTCCATGCTGGTCAAACTATTAAATCGATCTATATGGTTAAAGTTTGATTTGTGGCCTCCTAGTAAATTTCTTGGCTGTTGAACCTTATGCATCTGTTGACAGAGAGAAAACTCCTTCAAGAAGCATGTCAAGTGGCAGTCAATGTTATATTTACCACCAAGTGAAGAAAGCTCCTCTAAACGCATATTTGGTTGCTTGAAGTAAAATTTCAAAAAGTTTAGGACTTTCAAAGACGCATCCTGCACTGCATCCCCCTGTTTCGTGAAAGTATCTACTGGAGATCTTTGAAGGAGTAAATTGTGATTCTTTGAAACCACTTTTATTTCACAACTAAAGGATTCTGCTTCAATTTGATTTGGACTAACTGTGGCCACAACCCCTCCAAGTTTAGAAATATATGCCGAGTTTGACCTTTCATCTGATAGAAGTCTGCATGATCCAGGCAAGTCTTGGTCTGATTTGTTGGAGTTACAGAGTACATTAAAAACAGGTTCAGAGAGTCTATGATGACGGCAAAATGAACAGAGTAGATCCTTTGGCAAAGAGCCCCTCCAATTACTTTTTCCCGTGAATACTCCAGGCAAATCTGCTGTAAGTAATGCATCTCTAGATATCTTAAAGAGCCCATCAGGCGTTCTTCCAATAAGCATCCTGTCATTTATTATCTTTGTCAAAGAACTCACCATAGAAATATCATACATTTGTTAAATGTAAAGCAAGTCAAACATCATTTTAGAAATAATTAAGGCCAAATAAAAAAATAACACGCATTTATATACTTGGCATACAAATGAAGACTTTGAACTGACAACATAAAATGCAGGAATACAAGACAAAAGTATAATCATAAACTTTGTAGGAAAATTTGTCAAAAATAAGTCAACCTTTATACAATTAGCTCAAAATAAGTTAAACCTTTTGATTAACTAAAAATAAGTCAAATTTTATAAGGGCCTTGTTTGGGAGAAAGCTGAAAGCTGAAGCTGATTGAGTTAGCTGATTTTGACTAGCTGATTTTATTAACTGATTTGACTAACTTATTGTATTAACTGATTATATAAAAGTGTTTGATAACTGATAGCTTAAAGGTGATTGAGTATGTGAAATGACCAATAAGCTAATTGTGGGGTAGGTAGTTTAGATAGAATTTTAAATTAAATGAGGTTATAAGAGTCATTTCACAATAATTAATGAATAAGCTAATTGAAAAAGCTCCTAAAATGAGCTTTTTTAAAAAGAGCTTATTTAGTAGAATAAGCTTACTACCAAACACTTGTGTTAGCTTGTTTGACTAGTCAATCAGCTAAAGTTAGTCAAATAAGCTAATATACCCCCAATAAGCTTACTACCAAACAGGGCCAAGATATCTTCCCAAAATAACTCATGACCTGTTGGTCTTGGGGATAACCGGTTGTTTAGGTTAAGTATGCCACGTGTCATTAAATTGGTTCATTTAGATTTTTTAATTGAAATTAAATTAATTTTTTTTATTTAATTTTATTAAGAAAATTTCCTCCCTCCATGGTTGAACAGCTCCCAACACACAAGTCGGCCACCGTTGACCATTCCCCCACTCACCACCAATCCCTCTCTTCATCCCCTTCCACCGCCTCGGGTGCCGCCACGATCTGCTCCTTCCGTCTAAACCTTTTTTTTCGAAATTCTGGGTAAGTTATTGGTGGGTTTTTTCAAATTTCTGGGTAAGTTAGTGGTGGGTTTTTTTTTAATTTCTGGGTAAGTTAGTGGTGGATTTTTCAAATTTCGGGTGGGTATATATTGGTTTTCTGGGGGGTGGATGGGCAGCATTTATATGGTTAGGGTTGGGTTTCGAGGTGGGTTGTGGGTATGGTGGTTTTGAGGTGGTTTTCGGTGTGGGTTTGGGTTGCTCTTGGCCGACAAAGATCGGTGTTTAGGGAGAAAGGTCGGCTGACGTTCTAGGAGGGGGAAGAGAAGAGGGCCAGGGACGGGGAGGTGGTCCATACGGTGGCTGGGCACTGGTCAACAGTGGGGGTGAACTTTTTTGTAAAAAAAAAGTTTTATTAATTGAAAAAAATGAAAGAAGGTGGTGAATTTTATTTTTTTTTTAAATGGAAAAGGGAAATAAAATTAACTTAAATATGAAGGTGGTGACTTGTTTGGTAGGTTAAAGGTCATTTTACCTATTTAGAGAAAATACCCCTTAAAAGTTAATTTATTCTTAGTTAATCAAAAGGATGACTTATTTTGAGCTAATCACTAAAAGGTTGGCTTATTCTTGACAAATTTTCCTACTTTGTATTTCACAGCAGTACAAGCTTGCAAGATAAACTACAATAGTATGGCTCAGGCTGGTGAGTCGCTGACATACTAAAAGAATTAGCCCTCACAGAATGAAAACGATTCACCAATTCTTCAAGGAATAATAGAAACATACACATCCTAGAAAAAATACATGACAATCTAACTTAAAATTTGCACGTCAATTATAGCATCCTATTGACAAATAAACCCTCACCATCTGATTTTGATGCTCTAACTAGCCACTAATATGAAAACAAGATTATAGCCACCTATACAGACTCACTAGGTAATTAGTAAGTCTCCAAAAGTGCACAAACAACCATTTTAGGTCTAAATCAACGTTATTGCAGGATATAACAATGCATATCATAAAAGGTTCTGCTGACACAATTAATAAATACATACGGTTAAAAACTTCAACTATCAGGATCAAAAGTTGGTGGACTTCAGGAATCAAGTCATTTAGTTGCAAGTCCAGTAGAAGTAGTAATTAATATTTTCTCTGTTCCACAAATATTGCAACAATTACCCATTTAGGAAGTTTCACAAATATTGCAACATTTCCCTATTTGCATATGTTTTCATTCTCTCTTCCCTCATCACATGCGTTCCTATCTTTATTCCTCTCTCTCTCCTCTTCTTAAAAACAGTGCCCCATCCCCACATTGCATTATTTAAGGAAAGGATAAAGTAGTAATTAAAGGCCACTAAATTGATATTGCCAGGATTCATATTTGACAAATTTAATCACATTTGTGACAATCAAAAAGGGAAAGTGGCCTATCTTTTAACAGATAATGCCAACAAGAAAGAGTAAACAGGATTCAGTAGATGTCTAGGAGCAACAATTAAAGATCCCCTATTTACAAAGCTTAAATCCAACTTCAGCAATAAAGTTCTTTGCTTGAAAATTGCATTTGAATATTACAGTTGGTAAACTTCAATAAAGTCTTTACTGACTGAACTTTGTGACATAATCCATTCTCAAATTTCGGTTAGGAAGGAGAACAAGTGTGGTGAAACAAGTAGAATAAATTATTTAAGATAAAAGGAAGTTGAGAAAGAAAAAGAGGGAGAAACCTAAAATAGGTACGCAATGACACGTCTTCATTAAACAACTCTGCCCCTCTCCATGTGTATCCAACTGATGCTAAAATTGCATTACCGTATACCTGTTGTCCCAGCAAGTAACTAGCACGGATGTTGAAAGAGCTATCAAGATCGGGTTGCTCTATTGCACAAATAAATTCCGAGTCTGAATTCAAATTATGTGTCTCTAAAGCAGAAAAATACAGTCTTGACTCAGAAGAAGCTTTACCAATGGTCCTGCAAAGAAAAAGATGTGATAAACTCAATTCCAGGTTTTTTACACTCAGATTCAGATATAAGAAAACTCTCTATAGCCAACTGGGTCAAAGATTTCTGCAGGAAAAACAAATCAAGCTAGAACAAGTACTGATAGATCTACAATCACTCACCTAGAGATAAGGACCTTTGAAGCATCAACAATACCAAGCTCTGCAGCAATAACATCCAGATAATAGCCTTTCAATGACAGATTCATACTGATAGAACTTACATCCTTATCAAGTGAAAAAGGAATATATACAGCCTCAGTCAAAGATCCTTTTGTTAAGTCTGAATGTTGGTTGTCTAATACTGGTATAGCATTTGAGGGGAAAGGATACTTCCTCCTGATCCAAAGATCTTCCTCTGATATAAAAAGTAATTCTGATAATTTGACTGCAGCTCTCATCACAATAGGTATAGATAAGAAAGGATTTGACTCAACCCTTGCGTCAATGGATCTGCATAGATTACTAAGCTTGGGATCACAACCAATCAAAACAGATACAGGAATAGATCCACTAAGTTCACCCTCTCTGAAATAAACTGCTTTCAGGTGACTGCTAAGCGGATGATGTGATGACTGAAACTACAAACAAATAAGCAACGATCAGAACTAGAAAAGTTCAACACACCCGTTAGAAGGTATAAAGCAAAAGTAGTATAGGTTTACGCCATACTTAGATTTACTAATTACAAAGAGCAGAACTATCATTCCCCAAAGGACAAAAATGTATACAATCTCCAAATCGAAATGACTTGATGATGACCTGTCTTTTGTGTCCTGTGCATTAATGCTCTCATAAATGTGAGCAAGCATATTCTAAAAACTACAAAATTGAATAGAAAGGACATAGCTGAATTCAAGATTTTACGATCAATGTTGCTAGTAATGATTCAATAGATCTGATAAACAAACTCAACAATATTTGGAAAGAGCAAGGTGAATTGTTGTTAATAGAATATGTCATAATAGCTTCGAATTTTTGGTATATATATATATGCAGCTTTGCAAGCACAGAAATCAAATTGAAACCCTGGTGGTCCTAAAGCATATTATGTACATTAACTTAAAAAATGAGAATTGCCATAATGCCAATTATGAGAAAGAGGGCAAGGGGGATGGGGCTCATGGGAGCACAACCTCACTTGAGAATATATGTGAGAGACGAGAGACCAACTCCTCTTCTGCATCTGATTCTGTGAGGCAGCTTTCAAGGGAATCAATACCAAGCTGCAACAACAAGAACAAAGGGAGAAGTTATTTAACAGAAATATTATCACAACAATAATGATGAGAGTCCTCTCTAGATATCTAATAACAGTTCATTGGATATACATTTTGTATTTTTCACGGAAGAAAATGTACATATGACAAACTTAAATTCTCCCACTTCAAAGGAGATAACTGTTGCTTCTAACAATGTTTGAAAAGGCCCGCCTGAGGCATTAGGGGTTAAGCACCTTTTGTGGTCTAGCAATCTAGGCAAGATGATGTTGATGAGGCTCAACTAAAATACATTTTCTCTTTTCCTCTCAAAATTTACTTCACATGTCTTATCTACATATCATAAATCAAACATTACCTAAGCCCTTATAGGTAAATAATGTTGCAATCCCTTGCTTTTGACAGCCCCCATCTTAGACCTCAAATGCAAGATACATATTGGATATATTGATGTTGACCTTCGCTTCATGTGACAACAATGATTAAAAAATAAAATAAAAACTGGTTTAATCAATTAAAGAAAAGGCCACCAATCACAATGAGTGCATCAGTTTTACCTACATTGGCTCCATTCACTTGCAACAAACAATACACAGATAAAAATTCTTTTAAAATCTTATTACCCTTAATCACACATGTAGCATTAACTCTTTAATACTATGATAAATTTTGAGCGGTGAACCACACAGCCTACAACCTCCAGCTTGGAAACATCCCAAAACAAAGAGGCAGCGAAAAGAAATGTTACTCATTGTGATCCTAGTTAATCCTAGTTGTCAGCATTGTACGTGGCATTATTAGTAATTCATGTAATAAAGGATTTGCGAACAGATATTTTCATGATTTTTAACATTTTTGCTCGTTCATATGAAGTTGGAGGTTAAGTTTTTATGCTTCCAAATTTACAAAACTGTTTGGATTTGCTTGCTGGTGACATCAACTTTAGAAGTTATAGGGTATACAAAAGAATTTTACACCCTGCATGGCTTTTCCTAAAATCTAAGCCAATGTCCTCTATTAATTCTTACCAAATCTGACTGAAACACAGATTCTTACAAAAAACACCCATTGTTACAATCACATGATATCGAATCCATCAAAGCATTTCTTAATAGAAAACTAAATATCACTTTATCTCTCTACCTTCAATTCAATTTTCTTATTAAGTAAAAATAGTACTACGTATAATATATACGAAGTAATATATAAGATAATGCCTTGACAATAGACTAAGATTCCTCATAACACATTACCACCACAAAGGGAAGGTGTTACGATGTGTCTTTGTGAAGGGACAATCAAATTTAATTGTACGATCAATATTCAACAACAAAACTTCATGGCATTTCTAGATTAAGCCTCCCCTCCAATCCATTTTGCGAATTACATGATATCACAACAGTTATCATTGCTCGTCTTCTCCCATGTGCAACAATTGACATGTGTATACATACACGAGGTCTCACCAATTTCTTGATTAAGATTAACAAATCAATAATCCTCTTAACCATGATATGCGAAATTCGAGTAACTCAACAATGCAAATAAGCCGAAAAAAGTACACTATAAACTTCCAAATCATAAAATAAAAACACAGAAGTAGCTACCAATCCAAGAAACCATTGTAAGCATAATATCATCCAAATTATAATCTACACTATAACAATCCAAAAAAATTATCTTCCCATAACGAACAGACATGCAATAGCAACAAATTACACAGTACATTACAAAATCAAATTCAGTTAAAAGGGTACAGTGGAGAACAACCCAACAATTATATGAAAGAATCAAAAATGAAAATAAGCAACTGAAAGAAAAGACCTTCTGTAAAGCCATTAATGCAGCAGATTGCTCAGCTTCCTTCTTTTTCTTACAGGGTTCTGAAACAACAGAGAATTCAGGGAGTTCCAACGAACAACGGAAAAGGGAAGGACCCTTTTGAAGAATAACCAAACCAGGGCATCCATTTTGAGAAGATTCTTCTTGAATTTCCTCAATTTTATAGCATGCTTTATTCCCAAATTTCTGGTAAATTTTGGCTTTTGGAGTTAGCGTTGGTTTCTTGTTGTTAAGAAGAGAAGAAGAAGATGATGATGATTTCGCAGTTTCCATTGCAATGAAAAAGGGTTTTTCTGGTCTTTGGAAGAAATGAAGACTGAGGGAAGACTACCTGAGTGACTGTGTGAGGGAATTTTAAGGGGTTTCGATATTCGGTCTCATGTTCTAATCGAAATGGGCGACCAAGGTTCTTACAATTGTAAGGCCCCGTTCTTTAGAGTTACTCTGCTCTATTTTTACATACGGAGTAATAATTAATATTGTATTGATGATAATAATTTATTATTTTGAATAATTATAATAATTATTAATATTAAAAATAATTTTAATAATTAATATTTATTAATCATAATAATAATTATTAATAACAATTATAAATAATAATATTTAATAATTCAAACTATTAAGAATTAATATTTAATAATATTATTAATTAATAATTTCTAATAAATATAATAATTCTTTCAAATAAATAAATAATAATAATAACAACTAATAACAATTTCTTGTATAAACATTTGATATTAGAATCACAATGTGTAGAAACATTTTATGTGGGTATTGATTGTTAGCTCATTGAGTTAAATTATTTTTCATTGAATTAAAAAAAAAAAGTTGTTTTCAAGTAGTACTTTGTATATCATTATTATTTTGAAGGTTAAAAATATATGATTAACACAAATATATACATAAAATTATTATTACTCATTAAATCATTTTATTTTAAAATTTTTGTGAGATAAATATAGGTAAATCGGCGTCTTTTATCTTTCTACTATTAACATATGTTAAATATGTGTAGGAAATATTTCAAGCATTACCCCAAACTTGAGCCTCACTGTGATCATGCACTAAAGTACGGTGGCGTCCAAAGGGAAGGAAACTAGAGCAAAAAAGTCGCCAACAAGTTTTAGGAACTTGTAAACCGCTCACGAGGTGAAGGTTACACCCCTTAACGATCCATGAGATCGTCAACCCCAATAGGTCTAGAACCATGACTGGAAGTTCGGGGATGAAAATACAAATCCAACCTAAAAGAGATTGAACCTGCCCTAATAATAGGCCTCTACTTTATTCTGATCGTATTCATGTGCGCTTTCTGACTAACATGCAATCATTAGGTTTACCCTAAACCTGTTTAATCTATGTTGGTTGAATATTAATGCACAAATAAATCTATTATTGGCGATCACTTGAATTATAATCATATTAACCCTAAACAAGATTATTAATTATCTTATTAAGCGTGATTACAAGTACCAATTCCCTTTAAATATGCATAAAAGGTGTGATCAAGCAATAACAATATATATATAATCAAGCAACATGACAATAATAATGATCATAACCATTATAAAAATAATCATAATCATAATCATGATAATCATGTTAAAGCATAATAATAGCAAGATCCTAGGCATGATACTAACAAGATTATAACAAACCTTAGCATGTCACTAAGCAATAAAAATCAAAGCTTTAACCCTAACATGATACTAACATGAATATTAGGAAGAGAGTAGGTAGCATCGCAGGAATCACAATTGTCATATTTAATATTAGAAATTACCCTAAACATGATACTAGGAAGATCAAAACACCCTAGACATGCCACTAGGAATCATAATAACCTAGACATGATTTCTATATCATAAAATCAATAAATTAACTAAAGCACTTACCTGGATGTCTCGTACCTCTTTCTAATAACAAAATACACGCGTTAGTAACTTCAAGAAAAATAAAAACAAACAATTAAATTAAATTAAATAATTGAAAGAGAGATTTGGGACCAAACCCTTAGAAATTAAAACCTTTCACGTCTAGGGCGAAGTCAACTTCGAACTTGGCTAGGTGTTTCTAGATCTTTTGAATGAGGAATTTTGTGTGAGAAAAGCTAGTTTAGAAAAGAGAGAGAGAGAGAGAGTAATCAAGAGATTCTTGATGAGAGTTGGTGAGAAGAATTAGAGAGAATAAGAATTGATGAAAATTAATGATGGAAAACGGAAGTTTTAGGAGGCTATTTATAGAGAAAATCAGCCGAATATGATAAAAAACGAATTAGAGTTTCAAAAAGAATAAAACACGACCGCAACGCCACACACGCGCCTGTCGCCAGACGCCAGGTCTGTCGCCAGGTGACAGAGCTGTCGTATGGCGTTGGAAATAATTTTCCACGTGTTTTCTTTTTTTGATAAAATTTAACCGTACGAGAGGGCAAAATCGCATTTTCCTCAAAAACACTTCTTTTATTCTGATTAAAACTCTAAAAGTCAACTAAAGGTCAATTTATTAATGCTAATTAAATTAGGAATGAAAAGAACCATCTAGAAGATTCTAGAAGACTATAATTGTTTCGGGGTTTTCTGATGTCCTGCGGGAGAGTTACAATTCCGAGACTAGAACCGGGCGCCTGTACCTGCAAAACAAACGGATGCTCCGGATGATTGGAGATCCGCCTCCGACGGTCAAGTTAGTACTTGATTAAGGAGTAATTAATGCGGAAATTAAAGTGATTGGGTCTCTCTAGGTGAGAGAGTTTAATGTGTGTAATCTGCGTTAATCTCCCTTAATGAGGATTAAGGGAGGTATTTATAACCTCGGGAAACGTGCCAATCTAGGTTTAGGTTAACCTTGGGCTGATTGGGCTTCCCACGGAAGTTGGGCCTAGGTGACCGGTTATCCCAGGTGTCATGGGAAGGACACGTGTCGTGTCGTAATTGGTCCATAGTGGACGGATCATTGCTTGACACGTGGCAGGCTCCTATTGGCCCATGTGACGGACACATGGCGGAACCTGATTGGTCCACTTGTCAGATGGTGATTGGTGGGGAAAAATCCCCTAATCATTTGCCCCTCACAGGTGGCACGTGACTGATCACGTGTTACCTGTGACAGGTATCGCCCTGTAACAGGCGACGGCCTGCTACAGGTGTCACTCGGCGAGAGGCCGAGAGATTCTCCCGCCAAAATTTTGAATTCTGGAAGTGACCCTTCGCCTTCTCACTTCGCCTATATAAAGGAGTGTTGACTTCAGTCATTTTCACACTTGAAAACTTTGTGAGAGAACATTCGGACCCCTGAACTTGCTCTGACATTTTGGACCCTTTCTGCCTACCGCCTGCTCTGACAAGCCGACTGCAAAGGATTTTTAGAACTTCATCAATCGTCACTCGTTCAGGTAACCGTCGGTTCTCTTACTCTTAATTTTCTCTTTACTTTATTCTTTTTTGAAATGGCACCACGGAAGCACACGACACGACCTAGGTTAGTGATCAGCCGGTCACTGGGGACGGCTGAATCTAGGACTAGGAGTGCCGCTTGCCCTTTTCTGGACCCATCTTTGCCCTTTATACAAAGTCCGACTGTATCTGTGTCTATGCAGAGCATGATGGCCAGAACAAAAAAGACTGCCAGGATCTCAAACTCAGACGGCTCCTCCCACAGGGTGCCGATTAGTGAAACATCTGACCAGGCGCCAGATGTGGAAGTGAAACAAAGCGGCTTGAAAGCCGGCAGTTCTGAGGGAGGAGTCAAAGTGACCCCTTCCCATTTTACAGTTGACAATTCTACATTCTCTCCTGCTCCTTTTAAAGGAGAGGAGGCGGGCCCCTCCTGAAGAGGGAGGAGTCGTCCTCTTCGGACTCGTCAGAGGACGATTCCGAGTCTAGCTCTTCTGGCCATGCTTCTCTGGACACAGAAGAGAAAAACAGTCGCCTGCAAGAGGCGAGGCTTTCTCACGCAGTTGAGAAGGGGGACGATTGGGCGGAGCCATCCGCCTCTCACCGAGAGCAAAATACCCCTACTACTGCACGGTACCTCGGGGCCGGATCACAGCCATGCAAGAGAAAGTGGAGAGCTTTATCGCAAACCACACAATGGGCCCCGGCTTTTTAGTGTTCGTGCCGGATCCAGAAGACACAGTCGTCTGGCCGGCTGGTACCAGTTATGATGGCGCCTGCTTTGGCTGCTACGAGACGGCCATCAAGGCTGGGCTGCGCTTCCCACTACATCCGGCTGTTCAGCGGATCTTGGATAGGTATGAGTTGGGGTTATGGCAGTTAGCCCCGAACTCCTGGGTCAACGTACTCGGCTATGTGGCCGGGTGCGAACTGCACGGGGTGGAGCCGAACTTCGAGGCTTTCGCCCACATGAACTACCTCAGCCGGACCCCTAAGGCAGGCGGTACCGGCTGGTATCAATTGACGAGCCACAGGGGCTACCTCATGACGAGAGGTAAAGCAAACAAATGGAAGGACTGGCGGAGCACCTTCCTTATCATTGAGAGTTCAGACATAGAGCTGAACAAGCGCTTCAACAGGTGGAACAGGAATCCGCCCCTTCTTGAAGGCGGCCGCAGCATGCCGCCTGTTCCCCCCAAGGCTAAGAAAGAGATCCTAGATAAAGGACTCTTCAAAGTAGAGTCGAAGGTGAACTCTACTTCAGGGGTACGAGAGCAAGTACCCCTGCACTGCGTCCCGAGCTTCAAATGGCTCTACGACGAGTACTTTTTGGCCGCCTGTGGCCTCAGCAGTCGGTGCTCAAGAGGTAGCCGGCCTGTCGAATACTCTGTTGTTCCATGCATTTCTTGTTACGACTTTTATTAACTTTGCTATTTGTTTTTGCAGCGGACGCCATGAGCAAAATTACCGCCTCCAAGACTCCGGCGGCCATGTTGCGGGCCTCCATCATGCAACAGTCTTCAACCGACTCCCCCAACAAGGGGGCACCCTTGGTAGGCTTCGAACCTTTCATCCTCTTTTTGGAGTTGTGTTTATGCATATACTGACTCTTTTCTTCTTTTTTAGACGGACGCTCCTAGAGCTTCTTCTTCCCAACAGCCGGACCCCAAGGCCCGGAGGACGACTGTTGCGAGCTCTCCTGGTTCTGCCAGGAAACATGTGGCGGCTGAGAAACAACCGGCCACTTCTTCTAAAACTCTAGCTGGGCCACCTAGAAGTATGAAATTATCCTTGTAAATTTTAGACTTGCTCCCTTCTTTACTAGGTCTAACCCGTTTGTTTATGCTTGATGCAGCCGGCCCTTAGGAGCCTGACTTGGTCGAGGTGGCCAAGTCTATGATCAAGGCCGTTCCTCCAGCTGAAAGGGAGGCGGTCAGGGGTGTCGGCACCCTTGACTTTGACGGGATTGCAGGGGTCCTTGCTGAGGTATACTTAGCATATTTTTGAGTATTTGAATTCCAGGACGCCTGTTTTCTTTTTTGTTTGGAAACTGACGCCTGTTCCCCTTTTTACTTAGGCCCTGCTCCGAGTGAACGGCCTTCGCAAGCCACTTGACCGGAAGAACAAAGAGGTAAAGGCTGCAAAAGCTATGGCCGCCTCTGACTGTGATAAGGCAATGTTTCAAATTGCCCAAAATGAAGTTCTGACCATTGATATTCTTTATTATCAGGCGCAGGCTACCGCCGCTATCTGGGCTCAGTTAGAGGCGGCCTAGAAGAGGAATAGCAAGCTAGAGGCGACCATCAACAACCTCAAGGCCGAGCTGAGACCTCTTCGCCAAAAGATGTCCTCATACGAAACCTTGGAGAAATCCTTGGCGAGCGTAAAGGTATGCCTGGTGACCCAGGAGAAGAGTCTTACTCAGGAGCTCTCGGAAAAGGCCGAGCAAGAAAAGAAAGAGCTGGTCCGGGAGATGATGGAAGACTCTGCTCAAATCCAGCGCATGACTTGGGGCCGCCTCTTCCCCAATGCCGACTTTGCCTCATGGAAAAAAACGTACCGCCAGTGTTCTGATAGATATAATCAAGAGATCCTGGCGGCTGCTGAGGAAGAGGCGTTGGAGGAGGAGGAGCAGCCGGTAGTGGCGCTTGTGCCGCTTGGGGGTAATGCATCAAAGAAGGATGCAGCTGAAGCCGAGTCCAGCAAGAAGAGTGCTGACCAGGCGGCAGCTGCTAATATTGAAGATCTGCCCCCTTCTTAAGCTTTATGTCTTCTTTCCACGCCTGCGTGCCGTTTGTTTGTATTTACCCGGCCAGGGGGCCGGGGCTCTGAATATTTTGCCGGTCTTTGATGACCGGCTTCTTTTTAATGAATTTTTTTTTTTTTGTTTTGCTTCAAATTTGTTTAAGTATTGAATATTCTGATATCCAATTGTACACTATACCGACTGTTTTACATGGCCGATAGTTGCAAACAGGTACGGATAGTTAGTCACGCCGCCTATGCCCCTGGACGACTAGTTGTCTGTTTCCAGGCTAGACGATCAGTCGGCCATTTATCCAATCGGTATTCGAACCATTTTAAAGACTGGATCCCCTTTAGGCAGGCGGTCCTGTCATTTGTAATATTTAACCAAGTAGGAAAGTTGTTTCCTACTTGTCATGCTTTTAGGCTAGAGACTTTAGGCCGTCTAGGCCGACTGTTTCCCGCCATATTAAATCTAGTGTGAACAGGTGCTGTATGAACACCTTTTTAGTTTCATACTAAAATTTTTAAGGAGTGACCAAGTAAACATGATTGTTACCTAGTCGCCAAGTAAATGAGTAGTAGAGGTATCAAGCGGTGGGTACCGGTTGTTCCCCTTTATTCGGCAATGTTTGTTGGCTTTTAACTCATAGGTTGTTAACCTAGCAGGAGTAGTGGTTGAGAGCCCCTGTTTGCTAAAAACAGGCGGACGACTCATACCTTTTAGGCTCCATACTAAGTTTGAGAGTGACTATGAGTTAACTTTGGTGTTACTCAGTCGCCGTCACTCCTGCTTGAGTAGTAAAGGTACCAGGCGGCGGAGGCCGGCTGAACCTTTTGATTCGCCAATGTTTGTTGGCTATTAACTCAAGAGGTACCCCCTGCATTTATCCCAAGTAATACAGGCGATCATCTGACTCAGATGCCAACTGCTACCACTGGTTTGGTTAGTGATAGAGTTATCCTTGTCTCAAAAATGGCTACGTGGTTGCCCTTGGGGACAGTCGTATAGGTGCCGTGTAATTAGTTTATAGAGCAATGTTCCACCCAAAAGGGAGCTGCTCTCTGCGACGAATTTCATCCGGAGGGATGCCGCCGGACGCCTACTATGATGTTGGGACAGGTCGTATTAGTTTAAAGATTGGATCAGTTGGCTTGGCGCCTGGACTGATCATTCGGCTTGTGGAATTGGTTAGTTCTTGGTGAACGTAGGTGCTAAGTAAGAGGAGGGTAGCCGATAAGAATAAAAATTAAACATGGAGAGTGGCCGACTGTTTGTCAGTAGGCATGCCCCTCTTAGGTAAAAATGAAAACTGAGTATGGAGAGTAGCCGACTGTTTGTTAGTAGGCGTGCCCCTCTTAGTACAAAATTGAATATTAAGTATGCACACTTTTATTAAGTAGCCCTTGACTATTTATATCATTCAAAAGAAATATTTCTTCAGATTATCTGCATTCCAAGTTCGAGGCAACGGTTGGCCGTCTGGTGTTTCCAGACGGTAGGTACCGTCCCTGACCTCTTCACAGATTCGGTAGGGTCCTTCCCAGTTGGGAGTTAGTTTTGTCAGACTCATTAGCCCTTCCAACTGCTTCCATTTTTCTAAGTACAAAGTCCCCCACTTTGAGTGGACGCCTGTGTACTTTTTTGTTGTATGATCTAGTCATTCTCAGACGGTAAATTTCATGGCGCAAGACAGCATTGCCCCTCCTTTCAGGAAGTGAATCTAATGCCAGGCGCATGGCTTCCCAGTTTGCCTCTTCGTCATATAGCATTACTCGAAGAGTCGGCTCGTAGTGTTCTATTGGAAGAACAGCTTCCGCGCCATAAGTTAGGAGGAATGGAGTTTCTCCAGTTTCCCCTTTTTCAGTCGTCCTAATGGCCCAGAGAACATGTGGTAATTCATCCGCCCATAGGCCGCCTGCTCATTCAATCTTTTTCTTGAGACCGTCTGAGATGATTTTATTAAAGGCTTCTACCTGGCCGTTTGCTTGTGGACGGCCGACAGATGCAAAGTAGTGTGCAATTCCTTGGTCACCCAACCAGCTTTTGAGAACAGGCGTCTCAAATTGGGGACCATTATCAAAAACCATAGACATGGGAACCCCGAACCGAGTGATGACATTTTTTCCAAATGAATGAAATTACATCCTTCGTCTTGATTCCCTTTACAGCCTCCGCCTCTACCCATTTAGTGAAGTAGTCGACGGCAATAAGTATGTACCTCCTTCCGCCTGTAGCAGGCGTATATGGACCCAGAATATCCATGCCCCACTTAGCAAACGGTAGTGTGCTATGAATGGTAGTGAGGTCAGTAGCCGGACGGTGAATTAGCGTGCCAAACCTTTGACACTTGTCACATTTTTTCACCATCTCCATTGCATCTGCTTCTATAGTAGGCCAAAAGTAGCCCTGCCGCCTTGCCCGTTGAGCAAGCGTCCTACCGCCTATATGGGAAGCACAGTAACCAGAGTGAAGATCGTCTAGTATCTCTCGTCCCTTTTCTGGAGTAACACACTTTAAGAAGGGTTGAAGGTACCCCCTTTTGTGAAGTTCTCCCTTTATTATTTCAAAACTGGTTGCTCGTTTTTTCAGTGCTGCCGCCTGTTGATGATCATCCGGCAGGGTACCCTTTGTCAGATATGCCCTGATTGGATCCATCCAGGTTGAGCTTCTGTCTAAGATTCCAATAGGTTCTTCCTCAATGCTTCTCCTCTCCATTACTTCCCAAAAAACAGTTCGAGGAGTATCACAGGAGGCGGATGATGCTAATTTTGAAAGTGCATCCGCCTGGTTGTTTTCTGATCTCGGCACTTGGGTCAGATTGAAATCCTCAAGGGAGCCGACTGCTTGTCGGACCGCCTGTAAATACTTGATCATGGTCGGATGGGTTGCTTCGTATTCGCCATTGTACTGACTCACTATCAATTGTGAATTGGAACAGGCGTCTATTTTTCTTGCCCCTGTTGCCTTGCACATGCGGATTCCGGCTAGTAAAGCTTCATATTCTGCCTCATTGTTTGAGGCCTGAAAACTGAAGCGTAAAGCATACTCGTACCTGTCGCCCTCTGGCGACTGACATATGACTCCTGCTCCACAACCATTTGAAGTAGAGCTTCCATCCACATATACCTTCCAGGCTTGGTCTGTAACTTGAGAGTCAGGAGGACGAGTCATCTCAACAATAAAGTCAGCAAAGGCTTGCCCCTTCACTGCTTTTCTAGGCTCGAAAGTAACTTCGAGGCTCTGTATTTCTATGGCCCATTTGATCATTCGGCCTGACGACTCCATGATGGTCAGTGGCCGCTTGATAGGTTGGTCTGTATACACGACGACTGCATGTGCCAAAAAGTAGGGCTTCAATTTTTTAACAGCCATGAAGAGTGCAAGACCAAATTTCTCCACTAAGGGATACCTCAACTCGGCATTTTTCAGTACATGACTGACAAAGTAGACCGGGAGCTGACAGCCGTCTCTTTCAGCAAGGAGAACAGCGCTTAACGCATGATCAGAGACGGCCAGGTACATGTAGAGTACTTCTTTGGGCAAAGGGCTGACCAGCCTCGGCAAGGAATGCAAGTGAACTTTCAATTTCTGGAAGGCCGCCTCAGCATCCGGCCCCCATTCAAACCTTGCCTTTTTCTTAATTTCCTGGAAAAAGTATAGGCATTTGTCGCCTGATTGGCTTAGAAATCTTCCCAAGGCCGCCAGACAACCTGTTAACTTCTGAACCTCTCGGATGGTACGAGGCGACTGCATGTCGATGACTGCCTACACCTTCTCAGGGTTCGCCTCTATTCCTCTCTGATTGATAAGGAATCCGAGAAACTTCCCAGACGGCAGACTCAACTCCAAAGACACATTTCTTGGGATTGAGCATGACATGGTGCCGCCTGAGTGTGGCGAAAGTTTCTCGGAGGTCCGACAGATGATCTTTCTGAAGTTTAGACTTGACAATCATATCATCAATATATGCCTCGACATTTCTCCCAATCTGATCAAAGAACACAGTGTTTATCATTCGCTGGAAAGTGGCCGGGGCATTCTTAAGACCAAACGGCATGACCGTGTAACAGTATAACCCCTGATCAGTGACGAAGGCCGTCTTCTCCTGATCTTTCTCCCATAAAGGAATTTGATGGAAACCAGAGTAGGCGTCCATAAAGCTCATCAAAGCATGGCCGGCTGTTGAGTCGACCAGGTTATCAATTTTAGGCAGAGGGTAACTGTCTTTGGGGCACGCCTTGTTTAAGTCTGTGTAGTCTACACACATTCGCCAGGTGCCATTCGGCTTTTTAACAAGCACCACATTTGCAACCCAGTCTGGGAAGTAACATTGCCGAATGAACCCTGCATCAAGTAATTTTTTAACTTTGGCGGCTGCCGCCTGACTTCTTTCTTCGCCATGGTTCCGCTTCTTCTGCCGTACCGGCTTCTTTTTTCGGATCCACGACCAGTTTATGTACCGCCAGATCAGGACTAATGCCTGGCATTTCATGGACTTCGAATGCAAAGATGTCCTTGTATTCTTTCAATAGTTTGTGAAAGTCGTCACCCAGGTCCCTTAGAGCAGTCGTCCCAACCTTGATTGTCTTGTCAGGACGCGAGTCATCTAAGATCAGGTCCGTATGCTCACCAGCTGGCTGAGGGCGGAATTCATCCGACCGCTCCTCTGCCAATGATTGCTATTTTCTGTCTTTTCTTGCGGCCCCTGTCTGGGATGCCTTTCTCTTCTTGCCGCCTGCTTCTTGAACAGGCGCACTCTCCTTGACATTGTCAAGGTTTATTTTTCCACCGCTCGACCCAGTGGCCATAACAGTGGGCTTGACATCCGAGAGATAGCACTCACGGGCCATCCTCTGATCTCCCCTTAGGGACCCGACTGTTCCATTATCCCTCTCAAACTTGAGCAACATAAGAGATGGGATTATAACAGCCTTGGAATTATTCAGGGTTGGTCGTCCCAGAATCATGTTGTAGGCCGAGAGTTCTTCTACTACCAAGAACCGGACTACCATGTGTCGTCCTTCCCCTTTTTTGCCCAGGCGGATGGGTAAATCCACTCGTCCCACTAGGTGGACGACTCCTCCTCCAAACCCTACTAAAGGGTGGGATGCCGGATGTATGCAATCAGTCTGATATTTTAGTTTCGACAGACATTTGCTACTGATGAGATCTGAGGAGCTTCCGGTATCTATGAGGATTCGGCCAACTCTCTGGTTGGCCACTTTACATTCAATAACGATAGGGTCGTCATGCGGCCCTCTTACCCCTCCTAGATCTTCTTCAGTGATGACAATCTCAGGAAATGAATTTTGGAGGGCCGTTCTTGGTGAACGGAATTTACATCTAACCGTCTGATATTGTCTTTGTTGCCCCTAATAGTGGGGCCGCCTCCTGAGAAGCCGCCTGCAATGGTGTAGACGACTGCATCATCTGTATCGGAACTGTCGGCCTGTTGATTCTTTTTGGCCGACTGCTTTTTCGAGGAAGTGTTCCCCGTAGATTTCTTGACATAAGTGTCAAGATCACCTTTCTCAGCCAGGCGGTCCAGATACCGCATGAGACTGATGCATTCATTGGTGTGATGACCAACATCTTCATGATAATCACAGAATTTTTCTTGGTTCCGGTTGTTTGCAGAACCCTTCATGGGGACCGACTTCTCAATTGAGATCCGTCCCTTGATTTCCTTTAGGATAAATTGGCTATCCTTGTTAAACGCATACTTTGGGGAGTATGGTTTTGAATTCTTTTTTCTTTTTCTAGGCCGGCTGTTTAGAGGAATCAGCCGCCCAGACCTCTTTTCTCTTCTCGTCTTTGTTTGACGACTGTTTCTGTCGTCCTTCTCTTTTGTCGGACCTTCTCCCGTCTAACTGTTTTACCGTACTACAAAGATCAGTCGCCTGTATATAAGCTTCCGCTTCAATCAAGGCCTCTTGAAGAGTCGCCACCCTCTTTCGGACCAAATCAAATTTGAAGGTCGACCCGTCTTTGACACCTCTGAAAAAGTCAGTATAGGCTACTTCATCCGGTAACCCTTGAATCTGTATTCTCATCAGGTTAAACCGCCTGATGTAAGAACGAAGCCCCTCCTTCTCGCCCTGCTGAATTGTTCCTAAATCAAGGGTCGTCTTCTTCGCAGGGATGTTCATGGCGAAGTTGGAGGTGAATAAGTAAGCAAGCGTCTTGAAGTTATTTACACAACCAGTCGGCAGGTTGCCGAACCATTGTTGTGCGATTCCTTTGAGAGTCGCTGGGAAACACTTGCACCAAGTGGGATCATCCAACCCTTGAAGGTACATCAGGTTGGTGAATGCCATCAGATGGTCTTCTGGGTTAGTAGTGCCGTCATAGGCGCCTACTAATAAATTTTTCACTTTGACCGGCTGAGCGGCTTCAGTAATTTCCTTGGAGAAGGCCGACGGCTGTTCACCAAGTCTAAGCAACCGTAGCTGCCAGTCCATAGGTTGGACATTTTTTGCTGCATGTCCACCAAACGGAGGTGGCTGTAAAAAATACTATTGTTGCGGTACAAACGGTAAGTTTGGTACCGCCTGGTCGCTATGAAAGCCGGACTGACGGGAGGTGCCGCCTGACTGACTCTCATGATACGACTGAGTATGCCTTATCGAGGTATTTCGCAGACTGTCTTGGAAGTTTGAGGTACAGGCCGACTTTGACAATCGGTCACTCTTCTTCTGCTCTAGCATTAGCCGAGCGTCTGTGTATGTTTTCCTCGACCCGTCCGCCTGAATATGACGAACAGGTTTCCTATTTCCTGGAGTAGGAAAACGATATTTTGTGAAATCAAGGGCAGGTGGCTCCCACTTCCTAGATTTAGGATGAGGGGTCGCCTCTCGCCCTTGAACTGGCTTCCTCTTCCGTGAAGTGGAGGGTTTCTTAGCCGACTTCTCCTTGTCCAGAGCAGGCGGCTTCTTGTTGATCAACTCTTGAATTTCTCCCTTGAAGTCCCTCATGAAGGTCATGAGTTCGTTCCTTGTGATGGGAGCAGACCCATCAGTCGCTGCTGCCGAACAGGCGGTGCGCCTGCTGGCTCACTTCCAGTTTGAAGATGTTCCCGTTCCCTCCTTTCGGTATGACGGTACGTCGGGCCCTTAGGGTCCCGTCTGAAGCTGTGTGAGCTTCAACTTCAAATTCATTCTCAGTATCGTGGTCCGACTGAACTAGAGGGTCGTCCAGGGGACGTCTCTCTTCAGGAGCCGGTACAAACGTGGATGCCATCTCAGAAGTACTCTCCCCACAGACGGCGCCAAGATGTTTCGGGGTTTTCTGATGTCCTGCGGGAGAGTTACAATTCCGAGACTGGAACCGGGCGCCTGTACCTGCAAAAACAAACGGATGCTCCGGATGATTGGAGATCCGCCTCCGACGGTCAAGTTAGTACTTGATTAAGGAGTAATTAATGCGGAAATTAAAGTGATTGGGTCTCTCTAGGTGAGAGAGTTTAATGTGTGTAATCTGCGTTAATCTCCCTTAATGAGGATTAAGGGAGGTATTATAACCTCGGGAAACGTGCCAATCTAGGTTTAGGTTAACCTTGGGCTGATTGGGCTTCCCACGGAAGTTGGGCCTAGGTGACCGGTTATCCCAGGTGTCATGGGAAAGGACACGTGTCGTGTCGTAATTGGTCCATAGTGGACGGATCATTGCTTGACACGTGGCAGGCTCCTATTGCCCATGTGACGGACACATGGCGGAACCTGATTGGTCCACTTGTCAGATGGTGATTGGTGGGGAAAAATCCCCTAATCAATAATCAATTCTAATTGCATTAGGAATTATAAATCAATATTAGGCCCTCCTCTAGATCATTGGGCCGCATATAAAAACCAACCGGACCCAGTTTAGTAATTTGGCCATAACTTCCTCATTATTCATCGGAATTGGGCTTATAATATATCGTTGGAAAGATATTTTTAAACCCGACCCAACTACACTATTATTGGACCCTTACTATAGACAAACCAAAATTGGATTGGTTGTTTTCTTAAAAATAGGTGTTCAAAAACAAAGAGAAAGAAAAGAATTAAAAAACTAACCGCAACACTAGACTTTCCACACTCTCACCTCATTCGATCATGATTTTACGTGAAAGGTACTCATCACCGGGTTTGGTTTTGGGGAGACACAAATGGGTGTCTGCAGAAGCCCCCACTTTGACTGAGTTTGGAGAACCGCAAGTTTCGAAAACAAAAGTCAAAGTATCGATAGGGACGGAGAATGACTCAGAAACGTTCTGCGATCCTAAATCATTCTTGTAACGCCGATACTAGCAAAACTAGCGTTTAGTTAAATAGATAAGAGAGTTACGACACGCGTATCCTGCACCGTCGAGCACACGTCTTTGGAGGTAACTGATTTGTTGCTGTTGTATTGCTATTGTTGTGAAAACCTTCCACAAGCTAGGGGAACGCCATCCTGCTGTTTGTTTTGACGATCTTCCGCAAGCTAGAGAATATCTCCTGAAGACTGCTACGTCTGTAACTACCTCCAATTCCGTCGTGATAGATTTCTAAAAGCTAGAGAACCCCTTCGAAGATTGTTTCGCCTGAAACAATCTTCTAGCGTTTTGTGACCATCTTCCGCAAGCCAGGTGTAGACACCCATTTGTGTCTCCCCAAAACCAAACCCGGTGATGAGTACCTTTCGCGTCGAATCATAATCGAATGAAGTGAAAGTGTGGAAAGTTTAGTGTTGCGGATAGTTTTAATTTCTTTTTTCTTCTCTCTGTTTTTGAAAACTTATTTTAGAAAACAGCCAATCCAGTTTGGTTGGTCCATGATATGGGTCCAATAATAGTGTAGTTGGATGGGGCTTGACAAGAGCTTTCCAACGATATATTATAAGCCCAATTCCGATGAATATTGAGGAAGTTATGGCGAAATTTACTGAACTAGGCCCGGTTTGAGCCTTATATGCGGCCCAATGATCTAGGGAGGGCCTAATATAGATTTATCATTCTTAATGCAATTAAGAATGGTTTTAGTCTTCTAGATTCTTCTAGAAGGTTCTTTTCTTTCCTAATTCAATTAGCATTGATAAATTGACTTTTGTTGACTTTTCAAGAGTTTTTTTGAGGAAAGATTACGATTTTATCCTCCTGTACGACAATTTTTTATCTGATTTTAAAGAAAAATACGTGAATTTCCAGATCAGCGCCAAACGCCAGCTGTAGCGCTTGGCACTAGCATTGACGCCTGGCGACAATGGCCAGCGTTGGCGCTGATTAGATTTTATGTGCGCCAGAACTCTTTTTTGATATTCTATCTTTTTGGCTGATTTTCTTTATAAATAACGTGCTAAAAACTCCGTTTTCGATAACCAGTTTTCATCAATAATCATCAATTCTCTCTCATTCTTATTCTTACTCAATCTATCAACTCTCAATCAAGATTCTCTTGATTATTCTCTCTCTCTCTCTTTTCTAGACTAGCTTTTCTCAAATATAAGAATTTCGCAATTCATTAGATTCTAGAAACACCTAGCCATATTCGAAGTTGCCTTTGCCCTAGACGTGAAAGGTTTTAATTTTATGAGGGTTTGGTCCCAAATCTCTATTTCAATTATTTAATTTAATTGTTTTGTTTATTTTCCTTGAAGTTACTAACGTGTGTATTTTGTTATTAGAAATAGGTACGAGGCATCAAAGTAAGTACTTTAAATGGTTTAATTGATGTTATGATATAGAGTTCATGCTTAGGTTGTTATTATGGTTCCTAGTATCATGTCTAGGATAACTTTAATATTAAGTATGATTAAAAGTACGATGCCTTTTATGTTCTTCCTAATATTTATTCAAGTTAATATCATGTTAGGGTTAAATATATGATTTTTATTGCTTAGTGACATGTTAGGGTTTGGTATTAATCTTGCTATGCTTTTAACATGAATTATTATTATGATTAATATGATTGTTATTATGATGATTATTGTTTTTGATTTTATTATTATGATTATTTTAATTAATGATGATTATTATTATGTTGCTTGATTTTTATTGTTTATTGATTGATGACACCTTTTTATGCATGTTTAAAGGGAATTTGGTACTTGTAATCATGCTTAATAAGATAATTAATAATCTTTAGGGTTAATGTGATTATAATTCAAGTGATCGCCAAATAATAGATTTATTTGTGCATTAAAATTCAACCAACATAGATAAACAGGTTTAGGGTTAAACCTATTGATTGTATGTTAGTCCAAAAGCACACGTGAATACGATCAGAATAAAGTAGAGGCCTATTATTAGAGCAGGTTCAATCTCTTTTAGGTTGTATTTTTACCTTCATCCCCGAACCCTTATTTGGTTCAAGACCTTATGGAGTTGACGATCTCTTGGATCGTTAAGGGGTGTAACCTTCACCTCGTGAACGGTTTACAAGTTCCTAAAAAACTTGTTGGCGACTCTTTTGCTCTATCTTCTTTCCCTTTGGACGCCACCGTACTTTAGTGTATGATCACAGTGGGGTTCAAGCTAGGGGATTAACGCTTGAAATATTCCCTACACTAGGGAACACGATCGAAGATTGCTTCGCCTGAAACTATCTTCATTTGTTGCGACAATACCCTGAAGAGTATCACCGAAGACCAACGCCTGTCGATCCTTTGCTTTGTCTATGCCTATGTGTAGGCGTCGTTCGAAGTGCGCCTACGTTAAAGCATGTGGTGAATATGCTTGGCACTCTTAGGAAGTAGGAATTGACATATACGATTAAGGACAAGGAAAGTAGGGAGCCGCCAACAAGTTTTTTTTTAGGAACTTGTAAACCGCTCACGGATCATAAAAGGCAACCACGATTAAAGGGACAACGATAGGCAACAACGATTGACCCGTGAAGGTTACACTCCATTCATAATCCATGAGATTACTAACTCCATATGGTTCGAAACCACGAAAGGAGGATCGGGGATGATGGTACAAAGTGAGTCATGGAGTCACATTCGCCCTTATTGGCCTCTACTCGATTCATATAGTGAAAAGTGATTCATGCGATCTCAAAGGCATACAAACAAAATATTCAATTCGCTCCAATCTATTATTACACTAAATTGGTTGAATATTAATGCAACACATAATTCTAAAATACTTGTGATCACTTGAATTAAATAACAAGATTAAAAAGGAACCTAAACAAGTTGTCCAAATTATCTTATTAGTCGTGATTTTTAATTACATATTCCCTTTAAAATGCAATATGGTGATCTGTTCATAACAATAATAGAATAAACATTAATATTGTAAGCAATTTAACAATAATAGCGTTAGTCAAATAAAATATAAAATAACCTAAACATGATACTAGCAATATAAAATAAAATAAGAGTAATTAAATTAATTAATTACTCACATTCCGCGCGTTCCTTTAAATTGCTACATCATGAATAAACTGTTAATTAGTAACTTCAATAAAAATATAAAGCAAATGAAAATTAATTTAAATAAATATAGATTTGATTTGGTCCAAACCCTCAGTTAATTATACCTTTCACGCCTTGGTTTAAGTACGGAACCTCGGGTTTAGTATAGACTCCTTGGAGTGCTTAAGGGAAGAATGGTGTAATTAGGAATATAGATTTAAGGCTTAGAATATGGGAGAGAGAGAAGAGAATGATTTTTGGTGTAAAAGAGAGAAAGAGAGAAAGAGAGAAGGATTTGATGATCAAGCTTGTTGATCCTTGAAAAAGGGGTGATATGACTTCTATTTATAGGGAAAAAAGAGGGTTGAAGAATTAAGATAAGATAAGAATTCGAATCGGATAAAACTCTTGCGATAGACAGCAGTTTTTGCGGTTTTTGTTTTTATCATATCTTTAGTCCAAAAATCGGAATAAGATGAATAAGATATCGTTGGAAAAATCTTGAACTCTAATTTCTAACCCAATTAAAATCAGATTAAAATATTTTGTAGAATAAAAGATATGGCCGAAATAGTGAAATGGTGTCAGTTTTGGATAGAGTTTGACATTTTATTCATATCTTTTCTGTTATAGCTCGGAATTGATATTATAATATATCATTGGAAAGATAATTTCAAGGTATATCCAACCATATAAAATTTGGATAAAAACTATGAGGCACGAAGATAATATCTGTCTATCTTTGAATGTCTTTCAATTCGGATAAAAATAGGATTTTCAAAAAGAAAAGTTTTATTCAATTTCAAAATCTTTAATCTTATCTTTT